>NW_026991722.1:55960205-57160205 GCF_029215605.1 Mirounga angustirostris | reverse complement strand
GTTAACATTAAAATGACTTTATTTAAAAATGAGTTTTACTATTTAAAGTACACTGGTGCAAAATTAGAATTTGATTTTTCTCTCTTAAAAGTACAAAGTTTTGGGGTGCCTCGGTGGCAAAAATGAGATTTACTATTTAAAGTATACTGGTACAAAGTTAGAATTTGATTTTTCTCTCTTAAAAGTACAAAGTTTTGGGGCGCCTGGGTAGCTCAGTCATTAAGCGTCTGCCTTTGGCTCAGGTCATGATCCCAGAGTCCTGGGATGGAGCCCCACATTGGGCTCCTTGCTCAGTTGGGGAGCCTGCTTCTCCCTCTCCCACTGCTGCTCCTCCTGCTTGTGCTCTCTCTCTCTCAAATGAATAAAATCTTTTTTAAAAAGTACAAAATTTTATTAGATTATTGGTCTGCTCTTCGTAAGAAATTTTAAGAAAGGTTTTTTGGGTTTGTTGTTGTTCTTGTTTTTACCTTTAATGTTATCTGCCTAGAAAAACAAAGATTCTATGCTTTGTCTTTATTAGGTTTTTGCTTACTTAAAAAAAAAAAAAAAACCTGAGTCCTTTCAATATTAAAAAAGCTAAGGCTTTTTACTACTATTTAATTTTCTGTATTTGCCTGCAAAGTCTTTAATTGTCACTTTGATTAAAGCATTAAGAACTCAGCATTGTTTCACAATGAACTGTGATCCAATTTAACCAAGAGTCCAAACCTTTGGATATTTTTGACAAACTTCCTAAAAGTCAACTTCTAAGTAAGTCTTTTTGACCTTGAACTAACTTTGAAATTTCCTACGGGCCCCTTAATATCTCAAAGGATTTGTTCTCTCTCTTTATAAAAAGGGAGATGTGAAACTAATTAGGCTTATTAGATATGTTAAATTACATGAGAAGCACTGTGAACAAGTAATCTAAGCCTTCTTTATGTTGTCTAGGTGTGTGTCATAAGTACTCCAGACATTACATGAAATTCCTGGAAATCTGATATGTCCTGGTATAATGTTAAAACAGTTAAGATTCTAGTTATCTTCTTAAAATATATGCTATGGAAACAGCTAAATTTCCTTGTCAATTCTATTATAATGAACTCTCATCAGATCTCTAACGATAAACATTTTTAAGTCTTTTGTCTTTTACAGATAGTTATTGTTTTACTCAGATGCATTTACAAAAGTGGCTCTGCAAAAAGTACTTTATCTTCAAGGAAATTCATGGACAGGACTTTTGACGAACACAGGTTTCTGACAACCTTAAGATCATAAAACTGAATTGGGTGAGAATTTCTGGAGCTAGTGGAAAAAGTAGACTCAGGCAGAACAAGAATAACATGGGACCGAATAAACTGAGGAGGACAATTATAATTTTTATGACTTCTTATTTGAAACCCTGCTGGTTTTCTGATGTTTGCTTTTCCAGATTTAAGGAAGCTTTTTCTCTTAAGCTATCTGTAATTTACAGCAATTTGGTAAAATACACCTTTGTCAACAAAGATGAAACATTTACTTTTTCTCCCTACCCGATCCCTTCAAAAATTGGAAACTCTTTAGTATTCTTTTCATGGCAACACAGTTAGCTATTTGCATAAGTTTAGTGAGACTCTGTTCTCCTTGTAACAGACACAGTTGGAAATACCAGTTATAGTACCAAGGTTTTTGCCAGATTGCCATGTCTGAGAGAGTTGTACATAGACTCAGTTATGATCACATAGCTTTAAGGAACTCCTTAGAAAAACTGGCCTGGTAACTTGCTTACAAGGTTCCAGCAAGGCAGTCTTAAAAAGAATTTATATGGTGAATCACTATTCTTGCTGCACTTTTGTACATAACCAGTCAAGTTTAATACAAATGAGTTAGTTTTACCGTGACTATCTTTAGTAAAAAATGGGGATGATTATAGAGAGAAGAACAGTGTTTGCACCTTTGTCTGTATTAGATTCTGATCCTATTAAGTGTCTCTGAAGTTTTGTTATATACCTATAAACTGGACTGGTCCTGAATTTTTCTTGTTACCTCAAATATCTGGCTCCAACTCTCCAAACTAACATTTCCAATTTTCTCCTACCCTTCTGATTTGGAATCACTAAGAGCAAAGACTACTCTTAAATCTCCTTGAATGGGACCATCCTAGGTCACCCCCTACGAAGATGGCAGCCAAACTTTAAGGACTTGAACCTTGGATATACATCTCACAGCTAAAAAAGGCTCCACCTGACATCTGGTCTTATACAAATGCTAGAAAGCTCCAAATCAAACTGACTAGGCAGAGAAGAAGCTGACATCAAGATGGACTGTTTCTTCCTAAGACACTGGATCAACATTTTATACCCTAACATGAAACCCTTTCTTCTTCCTTTTCTTTCCTTTACTTTGGTACTGGCTTGTGAATATAACACCATTATCCATATATTACAGGTCATTACTAATGCGAGTGACCTCTGGAATTTAGAACAACTTTTAATTTCAGTCTCAGAGAAAACCTAACCTACCCCTGGCTTGAATGGGCAAATGCAACAATTCTTTTGAATGAATCCACTCATAGGGCCACCTTAGCAGGAAGTGGTCTGTGCCTCGACAGGGCTTGTGTGTGTGGTGGCACTCAGGAGGGTGCCTACATATGTCTAGAGAGCTGTCACAGAGCTGGTCAATGCCTAGGTGACCTAACTGTGCCCCTAACATTGCCCAAGCAAAATTAAGACATCTCACTGGTCAGCTCTCTTGGATTTGCAGAAAGCATTCATGCCTCAGGATTTGCTACCTTTGGTAGGGCCAAACTTCCAAGATATTGCAGGAAGCTGCCCATCAGAGATCCTTGTCCTTGTCCTTGATAATAGGCCAGCCCTTGATTATCTTTTAGCTGAGCAAGGAGGTGTCTGTGCTATGGCCAACACCTGCTCTACCTGGATTCACACTTCTGGGGAAGTGTGAAACTCAGTTACATGAGATCACTGATCAAGCCACTTGGCTTAAAAAGGAGACTCCTTCAGTGGGATCTTTTTTTGACTTGTTTGATTTTGACTGGCTTGGGTCCTAGGGACCATGGCTCTGAAGTATGCTCCAAACAGTAGGAAGTATCCTGCTTATGATAATGGTAGTAGTCTCCAGGTGCATTGCATTCTCTCAAGCCACCAAGCATGCAATGCAAACCACCAAGCAAATGATCTCCCTCTAAACAGTAGATCATCAGAAAGGAAACAAAGAGAATGACTTAGAGATTGTGAACCTAAAGTCGTGGCTTGTGAAACTCACAGAAATTAAAGCAAAAAAAGTCATGACCTGGGAATACTACACAAAGGATCAACAAAATTTCACAAAAAGCTGCAGGTACTGCAGAGCAGTAGCTGAGTGGGACTAATGCTTTACATTTTGATCACACTTCTCAGGTGAGAGTCTGATCAAAATGGGAGAGCTGTTAAAAGGAGACAGCGGGCCCAGAATGGAGTCACTTATGCTAAATCCTTAAGACCTGGCCTGGCTGCAGCTTCGGCCTCTCCCACAAATGCGACCTTTAACACACCAACATGGAGTTTCCTGATCAGCACTAAGAGCTTATCTGCTGGCAGACCCTCAGAAGGCGACCTTGCCCAAAACAATGCATTCTTTGCTAGTAATTTCCCTGTTTCTCCTCCCTCTCTGCCTTTAAAAACCTTTCCCTTTCTGTAGCCCTGTGGAGTCCCTTTCTATCTGCTAGAGTCCCGGGATGCTGCCTGATTCATAAGCCATCCCATAATGCCAATCAGATCTTTAAAATATACTCAGTTGATTTTCTGTTATTTAACAGGATAAATTCCATTTGATTCTACCACAGGTTTGACACTAAGGATAGACTGTTTCAATGTATTTGGTGCATGTATATAAGTGCATGTGTATGTGTAAATTAGGAATATATACACACACACACACATACATGTCTCACACACATACATATGTGTGCATGTATATTCTTAATTTATTCTTTAGACCTATCTACAAATTTTCAAACAAAACATAATTTCCTTTGTAGTTAGATGTATTCTGTGCATTATTCTTTAGTCTAATATACACTTTTACATTTCATTTAGCAGTAAACAACTGAACCATAATGTGTCCACAAAAGGGAATTATCCTAACAGTTCTAATTATGTTGTAACACTTGCTCTTTTTTCCTTAAGTGTATGTGTATACAAATGTTTGCTTTCTTCAAGAAACAAACTGAAAAAATGTAGACAGAAAATGTTTAATAACTCACTCATTTGAGAGAATGTCACTTTTCCAAAATAAAACAAAAAATCTTTGGAATCCCAAAACATAAAAAATAAAATTTCCAGTCAAAAGATGGATTAATTATCAAAATAAGTGAATCCTTGGCTTAACATGGGCCTTCTCAATAAAAAATTATATATATATTCACTATTACATGATATTTTTTAAAGTTTGATTATGCAAATTTCTGGTGATATGTAATTTTTCTTTCCAAAAGCCTGGCTCCTTATTAATTTCTTATATTCTAACAGGCAGGTAGAAAGTTAGCAAATTTCCTCAAAATCTAATTAAATACTCTACACCAAAATAAAATCTCATCCTTCTTACATTGCCTGTGTTAAAGAAGAGGAAAAGTGGAACTGATACTAAAACCGTCAGGTTTTTTTTTTTTTCATTTGTTGTTTATGACAAAATCTTGAATATCAAGTGGCATGTTTAAACATAATTTTCACTAATGGATGTAAAAGAACTCTGTGCCTAAAACATATTTGTACTTTTCTCTTGAAAGGCCTACATTTTGAATGTTAAGAAGTATAATCTCTATAAGTGAAGTGATATAACTCCTACAGTTTGATAATTTTGAAACTGTAGACAAACTTTTAGAAGCCCAAATGGATTTTCTTCCCCAAAGGAACAGATGGGCCATTCACTAGTCCCTGCTACCCTGGAATGAATGACATTCCTCCATCAGAGAGGCTAACAAAGGGAGGTGCTCAGGGGCAGGGTATTTTCTATCCTACAAAGACTAGCATCTAGAATGTTGGTTGCTACAAACTAAAAAAAAAAAATGCTCTTATTTAATACTATTTTCATACTGTTTTCTGAAAGTTTTCATGCTGTTCAAAACTGAACCAGTCCTTCTAAACATGAATGCACTGAGAACAGTGTTTACACCAAGATACGCATTTACCCACAAGTAAGGCTAGCTAGCATGGCTTCCTTCCCAGCCCACCATATGCCCTGCAGGGAAGGGCTATGGCTGGTGAATGGACTTTTGCTTCCACTCCTACTCCTTCATCCTCCCTGCCCCCAAAGGAGCAGCTAGAGGCTTCCACCATTCACCCTTGAGTGGTCTAGCTCTTCTGTGCATTTCCCTCTTATCCATACTCTGGGTAAAACAAAAACATACTTTGTATTTGAGAGACACAATATTCAATAAATTGTGATTCCCTTTGTTCACAGAGAGCATTTCCAAACATGACAGAGATGCTCATGGAAAGAACACAGATGATATAATTGGAAGGCTATGGAATGCCAGAGGACATCTTGGTAGAAGCAAAGTAACCATTCTCAAGAAATTCCCCACAAGTTGTCAATTTATCACAGAAATGGATATCCTTTAGAGTTTCAGGAAATAAGCAAAAAGATTTCTATAATAACCCTTAAGTTTGATATAAAAACCGATGTACTATTTCCCAGAGTTGTATGGAATCAATAAAGAAAACTTTGTGTCTAAAACAATAAACTACCAGAGGTCTAATTACCATTTTGAAAGAGATGAGAATTTGCTATAGTGCTGCAAGTCTCACAGATTAACGTTACCTCACGGTCATATCTTTTCGCTCAGGGCAACTGTGATCCCATAGACTGATCCACTACAGAGTAGCCAGAAATACAGAAAAGAAACCACAGCAACAACAGACCTGATTTTCTTCTCTAAGAGAGGGAAGGTGAAATATGAGAAAGAAAAACATGTACAGGAAAATGTTTCATTTTATACTTATTTCTATACTCTAATTTGGTCATTTTACTAGAAACGATTTTAAGATGAGTATTAACAAATGTGTATTTCTTCTTTTAATGGTGAAGGAGTACGTCTGAAAAACCAACAGTTAACATTAAATCGTTGTTAGTTGTATTACAAACGTGGCACTTTAAGCTTTGTTCTTGGAATTCCTGTTCAGTCCATTAGCCACCACAAATCCTGCACATCACCTGTGATAGTTTTCTTGAGCAATTATTTACTAATGGCTAAAGCATGCCTTTGCATTTGAAAGTTAAGGTGGAAGAACCAAAGAAGGGAATTGTTGAAACAAATTTCGTATTTCTGCAAAAGTCCCTCCTGGTTAGAGTAGTTGGCTTTGGGCAAAGAGTGACTCAGACTAAAGAATTAGAAGCACAACTCACTGAAAATTACTGAATCTTTAAATGAGTCTAAAAGTGGGTTAAAAAAACTTACTGGTATGAAGTGAAACCATACAAGAGTTTTTTACTGGGACTAAAGGCTGCAGATGGTTAGCCGTGAAGAGCTGATCATCAGAAAATGTCCCAGCCGGTCTCTCCCTACAAGGAAAGACTTGTCTGCTTCCCATCACCCTGCCAGCTAGCAGGCCCAGGTCCAGAGGTTTGGATTATCAATGTTTCAGCTGTAGTTGTCCACTGCCAACATCTGTCTCCTATCTCCCGTCCAGCCTGAACTGGACATGATCCATTCTTTTCCATCTTTCCTCCTATAATTTCAACCCAATGAATCCCTGAACTACTCTGCAGGCCCCAATATTCCCCTATTTTCCCCCAACATTCTAGTCCTTTCTGGAAAAAAAAAGTTTCATTGGAAGCAGATACTCCCTTTATTTCAATCTGGATTTTCCTAAATTGAAATACTTTCCTCGTTCTAAATATCCTGGATTATGGGAAAGGATCTTGGGTCAGGCTCTATAGGGCCTCTTCTGGACTTTTCTTTTTTTAACACAACTTTCCTCACATTCAAGATACTGTTGCCAGATTACTTCCATGACATCAAACATTTTTCCAATGGAGTTTCACCTCCAGCTCATAGCTTTCTCCTGCCCTTCAGCTCCTAACAGCCCATAATCTCTGTATCTGTAATGAGTCACATTAAAGGTTAATCTTGACCAAAGAAATTTTAGGAAAACGAATTTGGTAACAGTGTCAAGAAAAAGGAAGACAACAGAAATCATCTCATGAACAATAAAGTGACCCTATAAAGTCATCTGGTCAAGAATGTCGTCTGCATTATATGCCGCTACAGGCATCTCATCTGCCATCGAAGATTTCTCAAAACAGTCAGTCTCTGATTTCCTACTTTACATATTTCAGGATGGAATAGATACTTATGTATAAGAAATGCCCAATGGACTCGAATCTGTGTACCTGTTCTTGAAATTTTTCACTCCCAAATAATTTAGTGTTTTACCATTAATAGGGGCATAAAGTGAGTGGACATCCAAATAGGTATTACAGTTTAAGTGAAAAAATATAACTCAGGAAAAGAAACTGGCAACTTAGTTTCATTCTACTGTCCCCAGTCCCAGTATCCCTCTTCATTTTGGCAGAGTGAAGTGCTCTCTGTTTCAAAGTGAAGGTGCGGTGATGTCATTTAGTTCAACTGACACGCTTCCCATGAAGAAAAGTGGGGCTTAAAGCAAAGGTGATTTATTTGGTTTCTCAGCTAGTTGGTGGAAAACCAGGACTCTAACTGGAGTAGGTAAGTGACCCTCTCAGGCTCTGAGAAGAAGAAAGAAGGAAAAAGGCAGAAGGAAGAAGAAGGAAGAAGGAAGAAAGAAGAAGAAGGAGGAGAAGAAGAAGAAAGAGGAAGAGGAGGAGGAAAAATATAATAATAATAAAAGTTATAGAAGCCGAGGAAATACAACTGCTTTGTTTGTTGTCCTATGATGCCTCATCTTTTAACCATAATCCTTCAAAATGACAGTTAATAGTGACTAAGCACTTTCAGTGCCAGACATCATGTTCCACACTTTACGTACTTCACCATGAAATCCCACCCAGCACACAAGATCCATTTCTAGATGGAGGAAGGCTATTGCAGATCCTGCCTTGTTTGAAAGGTCCTTGCTTCCCCCCCTCCATTTATCTCACCCATACCTCTCCAAGTGCTGCCTGTCTTTCAAAGCTCAGCCTACGTTCCAAACCCTCTGGGAAGCCTTGTCCTGTGACCACCGCTACCCAGAGCATCTCCTCTGCAGGGCTGGAGTGCGTGCCCTTGGGCAGTCCCACGCCATTCATCCCCGGTTTAAGCCTCCTTACATTCTTCTTAAGCATTTAATTTTTACCCTTCGCTTTTCCCTCTAGAGTCTAAACTCTGAGTGGGCAGGATTTAGCTCTTGTACCTTTTTGTATTCCCAGTGCCTGCTGAATAACTTATGCACAAAAACTAAGGCAGAGGAAGGGAGTGACGTCACTGTGGATCTCTAAGCGCTTCTGGTTTCCATGGAGTTGAGCATGAAGAAGCCGGGGCGTCCAGCAACAATGCTTTTGTTTTACCAAGCCTCCAAAACTTCAGAGGAAAGAAAAAAGCAACATTCACGTCCAAAGCGACAGGAAGTCAAAGAGAGCAATCTGTTATTTTTTTCTGTCAACCAACCACATTATTAAACCTTAAATCACCCCAAATACAAAGAAATAACATTACTAGTTATTTAAGTTTGGAACCAAAGCCTTCAAGCGCTAGAATAGGCAACACTTTCTTCTCTTATTCTTTAATTATCTATTCCTAAAAACAGTTAAGGAAAGACAGCTTATTTGAAACTATAAAACAAAAAGGGGGCCTTTCTCTTAAGATTTTAAAGCTGAGCAATCTAACCTTTCACCAACCTTCTTCATCAGCCTGTAATTTTTCCATAGTTAGTCCTGTCAGCTGCTGTTTATTGATTTCTCAGAAATGTATTCTGTATAGCGTAGCATTGAACTGCCAACCTCCCACTGCACACATATTCTGCAATGTCAGGGTGAGGATGAGGAGGGGCCTCTAAGGTTGCCTGGGAGCCCGGCAGAAATGGTGCCATGTGATTAAGCAGGCACTGTCTCTAACACAATGCCACTTCCCATGGATTTTCCATTCTGCAAACAAAGCCATCTGCTAATCCCACCTACATAGTTCAGGGATAATTTCCACAGAAACATTTCTGAAGATATTACATGGACCCTAAAGAAGAGGCAAAGATGTGCCTCTTAGAAGTGAGGACAGCCACACAAGGGGGAAGGCACTTGGCAGCCCAGGCATCAGAAGGCAATGATCAAGGGGAATTCAAATTAGTAAAAAGAATCAGGATTGATTCCTCTCCATTAGACAAGAATCTACCCCCAGAAATAATCACAATGTATGAAATAATTTAATATGTAGTTTTCCACTCAGTGTTAACTTTCAATGTGCAGAATGAAGATTCCTGCTGGTCCATGGCAGATCTCACGTTGATTTTCAAACACTGGGTCCCACACCACTATTCTATACTGCTAGCTCTCTTCATTCTCCACAGTAATGGACCTCAACCCCAGTGTTTCAAATATTCGACTAATTCCAGTTGTTCCTTATTTGTTAAATCAGCATAAGCACTGGTCAAGAAGGCCCCTTTTGGATTAGTCTCACCTGATGGCTTTGCAGGGCACCCACAGGCAAGTCACTTGACTTTGCTATGTTTTAATTTCACCTGAAAGAGAGATCAACTATTTACCTGACTCATTCAAGAATGTTCCAACATTACAGACAGGACTCAGCATCAAGGGCTTCTCAGCATAAGCTAGTCAGAAAAATTAAAGGTGGTATTCATGTAACAAATATTTGCTCACAAAATTAGTCCCATGGTCCAAGCTTGCCTGATCATAAGAACTGCTCCCAGTTGTGAAAATGCAGAACCCTAGGTCCCACCCCTGAGATCTGGAATCGGCAAGTCGGATGTGGCTAAGGGTCACTGTGCAGAGGGTAGAGGGACAAATACATTTTTGTTCAGTTTCTTGGTTCTCATGGAATTAATACACAGCCATCTGGTGATATTGTTTAATTTTCGGAGGGAGGGGTTAGGATGCAGTGTTTCCATCTGGGTAAAGTTGACAGATACCCCACAGAGAAGGGAGACAGCAATTAAATTCATAAAGCGTTTGGAGAACAAAATAATGTAGGTTAACTGGGATGAGTTTCCTGAAATAAGATTCCAGAGAATCTTGACTAGAGTAAGATGACTTCTCAGAGAATATCCATATTCAAATCTATGCTAAGATTATGAGAACAGATATAAAAGACCCTTACACCCCCAGACCACTGGGTCCATCTCTTGAGGACCTGCTGGAGTACTGTGGATGGGACAGCAAGATGAAAGCTGGGGCGGTGTTTGGTGTGACTCAGGAGGCCTAGTACTTCCATGAAGCGGACCCAGTGCTCCACAGCAGTCAGAAAATCCTGACTCTGTCTGGGAATACCATGGTTTTAGGAGTATAAAGTCCTGCTAGATTCCACCCTCATCTTTTGAAAACATGGCCCAAAACATACCAGCTTCCGCTATCAGAAAAGCCAACAGATAAGAGAAGTAGGAGGGGAACTTGCCTTCACCAACATGCACTTTTGCTCTAAACCTACAACGATGATTTTGATGTAAGGACTTTCTAATATATTTGTGATTAATCAAGAATAAGAAGGTCAGACAGGGGGCCTCATCATGTAATATGCAAATGTTTTCTGCTAAACATTCATGAGGCCAATAGGACCATGGCAACTCTCATGGGCCTCACTCACAGAACACTGATCCCGGCTATGAGGTTTTCCCCCACAACATGCACAACTATTACTCTTAAAGTTTTATAAGGATGTTGAGATTTCTCTGACATCTCTTCCAAATATTTATAAATGTTTACTTGAGACAGAGGGCATGAGCTAGCAGTAATTCACGGAGTGGTAGCTATTAGCCCTGTAAAAATAGATTGTCCTAATTGATAGTCAAAACACACATAAACCTGTACCAGGCCTGGCAGGAGCTGGTTTGCAAGGCCTTGAGTTCTTCCTTCCAACAAACCCTCACATAGGCCTTCAGCGACCACAGGCAACCAACCTAAGACGAAGGGATCATAATCCTTATTATCTCGCATCCCTAAGTCACCCTAAAATCAAATAAACTCAGTTCCTGCTTACAGGTAGAGCTCCACAGATCCAGCAGGGGGGGATGCTCAGAAGGCTATCCCCCATCTCCAATAGAGGTTTGCCTACTGGAGCTCCTGAAATCACTTAGTAAGGAAAAAGAAGCCACTTATTCCATAATGCAAAAGTAAAAGGCTTACAATACAAAAGACAGATTGAGGCAGTGCTTAAGTATAAATGAGTTTCAGCTGCACAATAATAATAGAATAATGATAATACAACTATTGGTAACTGTAATCAGGGGATGCAAGAAAGCAGACACCCCAGGGAGTACCAGGCTTTGAAAACAGGAGAGGCTACCCATCATGTGACAAAAAGGCAGTCTTCTACAATGAGAAATGCCACCACAGGTGGCGAAAGGAGTCTTGGATGCAGACCTGTGACCCCAATCACTGGTAAAATTCAGGGATAGTCTTCATTTTGCTGAACCATAGTTTATCCATCTATACAATGGGAACTATGTCAACCACAGCCATAGCTTTGGGAGTTTGATGGAATTACTTATGCAAAAGCATTTTGAATGTAGACCCTTTCGTCGAAGTGAAGCAATATTTGGGCATCAGAAGGCTAGAGCCAGAGAAGAAAAACCTTGAAGAGATAGGACTTTGTCGAAAGTGAGCCTGTTTGCTCTAACAGGATAAAGACAAGATGCAATACCTGAAGCTATTTTAGTTATGCAGCTATTACACTGGTGGCTCTTCCTGAGAGATTGTTTGGTCGTACCACAGCTGACATGATTATCAAAGGGGATTCCTTAATTGAGATCTACCTGTTCCAAAGCTTTGTCACCCTGCCTTTAGGTGTACTGTCATGCAACCCACCAGCCATGCCCAATGGACCATTCTTTCAAAAAGCTCTGAAATACATTTAACCTTCAGCTATACAAGCTGCAAACATGATTTTGGAAAATACAATATAGTGTGTGCTTATCATTTACATAACCAGACAGCTGGAGTCTACTGAAATGCAAATTTGGTCATTACTTAAATGCACCCAAAAAATCTTCACTGAAAAGCAAGGGTGAGGGGAACCATTTAAGGGAAAGGACTTAATCAACAAATACAAGGCTTATGTAAATAAAAACAGATTCAAGTGTCCTGTAAAAGTAGGGTGGGGGTTGAGTTTCTTCATATGATTCTGGGTTTATTCCGATTTCTGCCACGAGCTACGAGCTGTCCTCATGGTTCCTTCTAGCTTTGTGAAATCTAAAGGTAATTTGTTGTTAAAGCATCTCTTCTTGCCCTGGTGCTACAGGCTTTTCCTCATTCTGACTTTCTTCTGTCATGTCGGATGTCAGCCATCTTTGGAACGGAACTATGGGGGCTGCAAAGGATACTGACTCAGGCCCACACCCTCCCCATCTTCGTATTACTCAGTTCTAAGCCTGTGAGAGCAGCTTTTATGTTTTCTTCTTCCTTTTTTTTTTTTAAGTCCACTAGATAAGCAGGCAAACAGCCAGTCAAAATATGCTAACTAGTGCCAAATGTTATCAATATGAATTGCCTGAGCAATTTTTCTATCCGATTCCCTACAAGATAGGCACTACTCACATTGCAGACACACATACACACAATTTACATAAAGACAAGGAAAATCCACGAACTACAAAATTACAGTGATTCTATGCTTCTCCTTCATTATTTTAAAACAAGGGGTTTACATAAGATACAACCTCTCAAACCCTCGCTCTAAATGACTGGCTGCTTTCAATTTAAAGCCAAAATCACTTTTAGCCTTCAAAACAATCCTCGATTCGCGCTCAAATCAGAGAAAGTGATTTGGATTAGAGAAATCTGATGCACAGCTGAGACTCCCCCACTGGCATTTGCCCTGCAGGCCGCACCGGGCTCATGGAGGTTCACAGGTCAGTCCCATTTTTTTCCCAGAGGTATGTACCTTCTATACAGGCAACACCTGGCCCTCAGAAAAGTTTAAGTAAATGCTTTACAAGTCTGGAAGAATTCACTCAGCTCCCATTTGCCAGAACTATTATTATATTCTCAGAGCTTCTGGCAGGAAATGAGTGACTGAACTTGGTGCTCCCCTGGGGAAGAAAAGGAAAGTGAATATTTCTCTTATTTTTTTTCCATAAGCTTCCTTAAATAGAATGGTCCCAGGCAGAAGGCCAAGAGGCAGCACAAGGAGTGCAGAATTAAGGGAGGCCACCTTGTAGGTCATAGGCCCTCAGATGTGTATTACATGAAGCCGCTGAACTAAGGTGCACTTATATGGATGCAAAGAAATACACACTCTCTTAAAATCTTTAATGCTCATAACTAATTAACTCCCAGGGATTTAGTTTAGCACTTTGAGCCACAGCTAGGACTGTTCTGTCGAGGTTTACATCTTGCTCTGTCTCTGTAATCTTCAAGATGGCACAAGGGAAGGGTCCGGTCTGTCCTTCATTGAGCAGATGTAAGAAGTTCAGAGGAGGCCTTCCACAAGTGTAGGAAACACGTGCTCTGATGGAGGGGTGTTCCTCTCTCTGTCCTCTGCAGAGCACTGGTTCTGGTGTCTAGAAATGAGATGCCCACTTTGCCAGCTCTCTTTCTCAGCCACGGCAAAGGGAGAAGCACTCTGGATAATAAACGCCCCAAAGCAAGCAGCAGACTATTATATTCCATTTCACTTTTTGATCCCAGTAGACAATTTTTAGAGGATATTACTTCATACTTCAGTTTGTAACAGAAGAGAAAAATTTAGAATTACAAAATACTCCCCAGGGGCACCTGGGTGGCTCAGTCTGTGAAGCGGCTGCCTTCGGCTCAGGTCATGATCCAAGGGTCTTGGGATCTCAGGCTCCCTGCTCAGTGGGGAGCCCACTTCTCCCTCTGCCTCTCCTCTTTCCCCCTGTTCATTCTCTCTCTCTCTCTCTGAAATAAATAAAATCTTAAAAAGAAATACTCCCCAAACCCATGAGTCCCTTGATTTGCTGGTTATGTTGGTGAGTAGAGATGCATGAACATTTTTGACCCCTCATGGCAGCTGGAGAATTGAGATCATGGAAAGAGGAAGTGAAATTCCTTTATCTCACTTATGTTGAGAAGTGATTATTTATTGGTTCCCAAACTTTAGAACACCTCAGAATCACCGTAAGGACTTGTTAGCACCAGACTGGTAGGCCCCATCACCCAGAGTCTCTGAGTCAATGCCTCTGGGCTGGGGATCTGAGAATTTGCATTTCTAGTAAGTTCTCACATAATGTTGATACAGCTCATCTGGAGACCATACTTTGAGAACCCCAACATAGTATAATATATAGGGCGGGTCCTCACAAGAACCGAGAAACAACACACCCAGCTCTTCCCAGCCACACTTCTCTTTCTTACCGGAATTTTCCATCCCATGTCAGGCATCCAATGACCAAAGGTTGTGTCATTTCTGGCTCCGACTCCCACCTACTCAGTAGCAGGTGCTGGTGGGTGCTAAGGAGTTAGCACATGTTTAGGTCAAGTCATAGCTGGTAAGGAAGTGCTTGCTCTGCTATCTGAATGCATCACTCTGAGGAATATTCATTCCCTTTTCAGGGCTTGCTTTTCAGCATTAATGAGGTTTTTTAGAAATCAAGCTCCCATAAGAAAAGAAGACAGAGACTACATATATATATGTATACCCAGCATTCAGGCCCCTAAATGTCTACTAGCCTCCCATTCCAGGTGTGCGGTTTTTCTGCCTTGGGGTAGGGCTTTATAAATCTAAATGCAGTTTGAATGTGAGTGGGTAGATGACCTACAATTTTCCCATTATCCATCCCATGTGGTCCACTGATGGCCAAAATAATCAAGAACCGTTTTCAACATTTAACAATAACTCTTTTTAAATTCTGAACCTTAATGACATTAGCCAAGGCAGCCCTGCTCGAGGAAAGGAAAACATCAATTATAATGCACAGCAGGCACTGATAGTGAACTCCGAGCTAGAGACAGAAATGTATGTGTTAACGGTAGTAGATATGATTTGTTCAGTAAGGCCAGTCTTAAAGCCTTCTGCCTACAGGTTTTCCACATACCTGACATCAGCAACCTCATCAGGCCAACTTGCTGCTGGGGTTCAGCAAAGAGAGCCAATCAGCAAGGACACAGCCTGGCTCTTCACGGAGGAAAGATCAGTGCAGAGAAAGGGGTGTGTGGCCCATGAGCAATGCAGACTTGCCCACATGATTCTTGGAATCACTCCATCATTACTTCTAATTTTGGAATATCTATCTGAGGGAGAGCCCTCTGAAGTCACAAAAGTCATTGTGCATAGAGACCGGTAGAGAGGCAAATCCAAAACCACACCTTTCATTCAGAGTTTTATCAGCCCAGAAACAATTGCCTGAGTCTAGTCTCTCAGGTGATATTATTAATTTCCAGTAGAATTTCCAGAAAAGCTTTCAGGCCAGACACACACACACAGACACATATCCCACTATCACTTATGGTTTTGGCCAAAGCTGAGGAGCGGGCAGTACGTGGCAGCAAAGGCACCTGCACCCCCAGGCAGAACCAGAGCTCCACCCCGGAGTTTCTGAGGGGCCTATAATTTTGTGCCCTAATAGAGGACACAAGAATGAGAAGTGCCAGCCCTACTCAGCAGACAGTTCTGGTGGCTCATTCCCTCACCAACACTGTCGCAGGACGTGAGGGAAGGATGCAGCTGCAGGGCTGATGAGTTTAGGCACGTGCTGAATCAAGCACACCACTCTGCTGGCTAAAGCTTCCACTGCTTACTCTTCTGCCTCAGATCATACATTGCAACTTGCTTTAAAATGTCATTTCTCATTCAAGATTTTGGAATGGTATTCTCTTTCCTCGGTGCCCACCATGTTATTCACCAATTTATTCCATCCACCATTCTTCATATGTCTTGAAGCCATTTGCTGTGTTCCGACTCAAGTAGTTTGTTCAAGTGCCTGCCACCACTGAAGAAGGTGAATAAGTCTCTGGAAAAGCTGTTAGCTGTTGTAAAAGCCAACTACTTTTTGACTTCCTCTGTAGGAACAGTTAGCAGATACTGCCATCCAGAATGGATTGTTTTATTCTTTCTTCTTGTGGCTCCATGATGTATGGCTTCCAATGGGTGAGGTGGCCTTTGTAAGGTACACCTCTGTGTTTCTAGCAAACTTGGTCTAGGGGCACCTGGGTGGTTCAGTTGGTTAAGCGTCTGGCTCATGATTTTGGCTCAGGTCATGATCTCAGGGTTGTGACATCAAGTCCCTTGTCGGGCTCCATGCTCACCAGAGACTCTGCTTGGAATTTTCTCTCTTCTTCTGCCCCCCACCCCACCTCCCTAAAATAAATATTAAGGAGGGCACGTGTTGTGATGAGCACTGTGTGTTATATGCAACTAATGAATCATTGAACACTACATCAAAAACTACTGATGTACTGTATGTTGGCTAACTGAACATAAAATAAACAAACAAATAAATAAAATCTTAAAAAAAAAAAGACCTTAGTCTCAAAGGTAAGTCAAAGATCCTTAATGTCCTTAGACATTAATATTTATTTGTAAGGGTCCTATTTCCAGCTGAATTATAGAGGGTGATTACTTCTTTGCTTAACTAAGGCTCTGTCCCATATCGATAATTATTTTTGCATAAAAATGTGAATTGACTTGAGGCTCTCATAAGAAATAAGAATCCTGTTACTCAAATATATTTGTAAAAATCCAAACACATTATTTTTGTACTGATGCACAGTAAGACCATAACAAATCAAAGACAGTGGCATAAACAAATGGATTTGATTAATAACATACATATGTCATTTTAATACATATATTTACTAACAGTTTATCTCATACGGACTTTTGCCTAAAAATAGCACAATTTTCAGCTATTTACAAATTAAATGTATGTTTCTGACATTCATGATTGTGATGGTTAATTTTATGTGTCAACTTGACTGGACCATAGGATGCCCAAACATTTAGCCAAACATCACACTTCTAAAGAGTTTGTTTATCCTGAGAATCTGAAACATCACCGATATAGCTTATGATGGGTTATTTCCTATATAATTTCCATAAACTATGGGCTTCCTATACATGAGCCTTTACAACATTCACTGCTCATGTTTTTCTGGGGCTCAGGAACCACACGGACCATCAGCAAAAACCTTAGTGTCATACAGTTACTAATGGCAACAAGCTCTCCTGAGTTAGGCATCTAACATCTCATTAGTTTAAAACAGAACCAAAGATGTTCTACATGAAGTTGCTAGAATGGGTTGCTACCGAAAAATATATAAATCTGCTTTGTGCAGCTGGTTCCCTTTAAGAAAAAGTCTTCGCTGCAAGGATGTTAATGAAATAAAAAGCCTGGCTTCTATTAGGTGCTACCTACCATCTTACAAATATTTGTCTTGCTTTAATAGTTACTTCTGAAAACTGCCTTAAATTTGTTTTTGTCCCCTCCCTCCCTTCCTTCCATTCTTTCTTCTGTCCTTCTTTTCCTCCCTCCCCAGTCATGAGCCATTGTCCAGTCCCAAACAATAGCAATTCCATTAACATGACTGCCAAAGTCCCCATAATCCTCAAGTGGTTAAAAGCGCTGTGTCATGGGAATAAAATCTACACCCTCTATTGTGCACTACTGCTCAATTAAAGAATGGTGACCAACACACTTGGTCTTTCAAAGTGGGTGGGGTGAGAAGTGTTTTCAAAGAGAATTTATTTTTTCAATATCCCCAATTCTTTCATAATATTTCCTCTGAAGTCAGGGCATAAGCAGAAAAGCAAATTAGGAATGTCATTCATGGTTTTTTCATTCTCAATTTCAATACATTGATATTAACTGGAAGAATCTAAATTCACTGATTCCACTGAATTACATTCAATTATACTGGGTCAGTAAGCTTCAAGCAAACTAGGAGCTTAATCTGAATCATTTCCACAAGGCCTCCATTAGCTACAACAATCATTCATGTAAGAAACCATTAAAAACACCCTGTCACCTGTGAAACCCGCCACACTGAGACAAGTTTCCTGCAATCCACCCAGACCCCTGCCCCCAAGGCCCCACCATCATTTATACACACGGATATGGACTGACATGAACACACAGCATATTCTCGAGAGGAAAAAGACAACTTATTAAAAGGCACTGTGCATGGGGAAGACACTCCTCTGTCTAGGTGATAAATGCAGGCTGTGTGCAGTTGATTGACTATCGTCTCAGATAAACTGGATGCAATGAAACACAGAGAGAAACAAACACTGCCCGTACTTTGCACACACCCAACCACACACATCATTTCAGCTTGTTTCAATCCAAAAATATTAATCGAATATATATTGATGCAACAGGGAAGGTATAGATAAATATCTAAGAAAAGGTACCATTTTCTCTAAATTTTGGTGTTAGTGATAGTTATTTACTCCGCAGTTGATCTTCACCAGGCTTCCACTGAACTCAACCTAAAATGTCATGGGGCCTAAATCCTACTTGCATCAAAACCCCTTAGAATCCAAACAGAGAGAGTGAGAGAGAGCACATGAGAGGGGGGATGGTCAGAGGGAGAAGCGGACTCCCTGCCGAGCCGGGAGCCCGATGCGGGACTCGATCCAGGGACTCCGGGATCATGACCTGAGCCGAGGGCAGTCGCTTAACCGGCTGAGCCACCCAGGCGCCCCTGCTCTGTTATTATTAAGATCCTACTGTATGGAGCCTTGGACTCCTTGGGCTAGTCACTTCCCCTTCCCAGTTCTTACTTTCCCCATCCACAGATAAAAGGGTAGTGGTCATACGAAAAAGAAAATGGTGGTCATGAAGAGCACTACTTACTGAGTACCTCTTTGTGCTGGATCCTGTGCTGAGCCCTGTTAATGGATCTCACAAATCACAGGCACACAGCTGGAGAGGAACACATTCTTATACTAGAGGTGCTGGCTGCATGGGGTGACCATCTTTGCTGCCTCTGCTTCCTCTTGCCCAGGAAGTACAGCCTCCCTAATGCCAGGGGCTCACAAGCAGTCATCCCTGGGGTAGGGGAGGGTATAGAAACCCCAACTCCAGGGTAGCAAAGGGCCTCCTAAGCTCTAGCACACATCTCCTCTGGGGACAGGGTGCTCACTCACTACTGACACAACCCAGTGGGCCACTACCAGCCAAACTATTACACTGGAAGAGGTATCTCCACTTCATAAATTTATTGACCTTGTATGGAGCAGATCATAGGTCATTTTCTGGGTAGGATTAGCTCTAAGTCTGAAAGGCCTGGTTAGTGTCAGGGAAGTGGTCATAAAGATTTGCTCTGGAAAGATAACCTTGGGCAAGCCATTTAACCTCCCTGAGCCTGGGTTTCCTGATCTGCAATGAGGATGAAGAACATGTCCACAACAAACAGTGACTGGGCCCTTCCATGGGTCAGGCACTAAGATGACACTAGTCATTCAACTCATTCAATCCTCACAAGAGCCCAGTGAAGTGAGTCTTAGTATCACCTCCATTGTACACAGAAGAGAACAGAGATTCAGAAAGGATAAGTAGCCAAAGCCACAGAGCTAGTAAGTGGGGAGACAGCATCAGACCCGGACGTCTGACTCTATGCCCTAAGAGCTAAAATGTTATGACACTACCTTACAGGTTTGTCCAGACAACTTTGTGATGGTACAAAGAACCTAGCACAGTGCTCTAGAAGCACTCCTACTCCCTTCCCCAGAGTATGACCCAGGCTCTAAGACCAGCCAGGGCCCAGGGTGCAGGAGACAAGAACAACCCCCGATCCTACCAGGGCTCTCAGCAGCCCAGGGCAAGTAGCCCACTTCTTGCACTTTTCCTTCACATTTTCTGTGGATTATTACAAATGTCAGGAGGGAAGTAACCAACTGGTCCTCTGAAACTTCGTTCCTTTCTCTCTCTGCATGTTCTCTCTCCCACTTCGGTTTGTAGCCTTTATCAGGCACAAACCTGGCTTAAGCTTGGTGAGACCACACTGGATATATCCTGGCTGGATGGCTGGATTTCTCAGCCCCTTCACCCCCACAGCAGGCTCCCAATGCACCCAGTTCCCTCCAGCTCCCCCTGAGGGAAGATCCCCTGCAGGGCACCCTCCTTGTCTACTCACCCTGGGGGGCTCACCCATGCCTGACACCCCCCAAGTCTCTCCCTCCAGCTCAGATTACTCTCCTGAGTTCCAGGCCCCTCCATCCAAATGCCTCACGGGCCAGCAGGCCTTAGAGGACACTCGTCTTTTCTCTAAAACCTGCTTCTCTCCTGGAAACAGCATCACCACCCTTCTAGCTACCTGAGGGAATTCAAACACTGAGGCCAGCAGGGAAATGCTGTGTCTGAGTCACACAGAGCCAGGGATCTCTAATCCAAGTCCAGGGAATAATCTAAGCTGCTCCTTAAGAGGTCCCAGTCTATCTGAAGTCCACGCAGAAAATAAGCACCGCAACAGATCAGTATTGGGTACCATCTGAATTCCCAAGAGCTTCCTTTTCTTCAGTTAGATTAATGACAGTAGCACCAGACAGTATTTATAAAGTGCTTATACCATTGCCAAGCACAGTTTTAAAGCACTTTGCATGCACTGACCCACAGGCACTACTGTATTTACATCTCTAACAATTTAAATGAAGCACAGAGAAATCAAACAAGTTGCCACGGGCAGCACAGCCCCTGACTGGTGGACCTCTGATACAAGTCCAGGCAGTCTGCCTCCAAAGCTCAGGACATACTGCTATCTTCTTATGAACTATTTAAAACAAATCTTACTAGTGGGAAATTGTATAAATAATGAAAAACAAATGAAAAAGTAGCTGAGATATGATCAATGTACAGTAAGTTACACACGTTAAAAGTGAATTTTAAAAAAGAAAAACAAAACTAGAGGCATCACAATTCCAGGTTTCAAGTTATATTATAAAGTGGTAGTAATTAAAACAGTATGATACTGGCAAAAAAATGGACACATAGATCAATGGAATAGAATAGAAAAGCCAGAAATAAACACAGTTTTATGGTCAATTAATCTTCGACAAAAGAGGAATGAATATGCAATGGGAAAGACATTCTCTTCAACAAATAGCATTGGGAAAACTGGACAGCTACATGCCAAAGAGTGAAACTGGATCACTGGATTAAAGATCTAAATGTGAGACCTTAAACCATAAAAATCCTTGAAGAGAGCACAGCAGTAATTTCTCTTACATTGGCTGTAGCAAATTTTTCTAGATATGCCTCCTGAAGCAGGGGAAACAGAGCAAAAATAGACTATTGGGACTACATCAAGATGAAAAGCTGCACTGTGAAGGAAACAATCAACAAAGCTAAAAGGCAACCAACTGAATGGGAGAAGATATTTGCAAATGACATATCCAGTAAAGGATTAGTATCCCAAATATATAAAGAACTGATACCACTCAACACCCAAACCAAATAATCCTATTAAAAATGGCAGAAGACACGAACAGACATTTCTTCAAAGAAGACATCCAGATGGCCAATAGACACATGAAAAGATGCTCAACATCACTTATCATCAGGGAAATGCAAACCAAAACTACAATGAGATATCACCTCACACCTGTCAGAATGGCTAAAATTAACAACACAGAAACAACAAGTGTCGGTAAGGATGTGGAGAAAATGGAACCCTCCTGCACCATTGGTGGGAATGTGATCTGGTGCAGCTACTCTGGAAAACAGTAATGAGGTTCCTCAAAAAATTAAAAATAGAACTACCCTACAATCTAGTAATCACACTACTGGGTATTTACCCAAAAAATACAAAAACTCTATTTCAAAGGGATACATGCACCTCTATGTTTATTGTAGCATTATTTACAATAGCCAAATTATCGAAGCAGACCAAGTGCCCATTGACAGATGAATGGATTAAGAAGGTGTGGTATATATACACAATGGAATATTACTCAGCCATAAAAAGAATGAAAGCTTGCCATTTGCAACAACATGGATGGAGCTAGAGAATATAATGCTAAGTCATAAGAGAAAGACAGATACCATATGATCTCATTCATATGTGGAATTTAAGGAACAAAACAAATGAACAAAGGAAAAAAAGAGAGAGAGAGAGGAGAGACAAACCAAGAAAAAGACTCTTTTTAAAAAAATTTTTTGTTGTTGTGTTGATCACCATACATTGCACTGTTAGTTTTTGATGTAGTGTTCCATGACTGTTTGTGCATGGCACCCGGTGCTCCGTGCAGAGTGTGCCCTCTTTAGTGCCCATCACCGGCTAGCCCGTTCCCCCCCATGCCCCTCCCCTCTGGAACCCTCAGTTTGTTTTTCGGAGTCCGTCGTCTCTCATGGTTCGTCTCCCCCTCCGATGTCCCCCCCTTCATTCTTCCCCTCCTGCTATCAAGAAAAAGACTCTCAACTATAGAGAACAAACTGGTGGTTGCCAGAGGGGAGCTGGGTGGGGGAATGGGTGAAATAGGTGATGGAGATTTAAGAGTACACCTAACATGATGAAAATAAAATAAAACTTACGTAAAAAAAAAAAAAAAAAGAATCCAAACAGATTCTTTTTTTTTTTTTTTAAAGATTTTATTTATTTATTTGAGAGAGAGGATGAGAGGAGAGAGAGAGCACATGAGAGGGGGGAGGGTCAGAGGGAGAAGCAGACTCCCCGCTGAGCAGGGAGCCCAATGCGGGACTCGATCCCGGGACTCCAGGATCATGACCTGAGCCGAAGGCAGTCGCTCAACCAACTGAGCCACCCAGTCGCCCTCCAAACAGATTCTTGTACATGAATGTTCACTGCGGCACTGGAAAGAATCCAAATGCCTATCTACAGGTGAACAGATAAACAAAATGTGCTCTCTATATAAAATGGAATATTATTTGGCCATAAAATGAATGAAATTTTGATATATAGTACAACATGGATGGACCTTTCAAACACTATGCTGGAATCAGTCAGACGTAGAAGAATAAATACTGTATGATTGCACTTATATGAAGGAATGAATAGGTACATTCGAAGAGACAGAAAATAGAAGGGAGGTTACCAGAGCCTGTGGGTAAAGAAAGAAGTGGAAGTTAGGTTTAATGAGTCCTTTAGTTGGGGATGATGAAAATGTTTTGGGGATGAAGGCTCTCTCCCTGGCTTGTAGATGGCCGTCTCCTGCACTCTGCATGTCTGTGTCCTAAATGGCCTCTTCTTCATGTCTTTTGGGGATGATGAAAATGTTTTGGGGATGGGTATAGACAGTGCTGATAGTTAGGCAAAACTGTGAAAGTATTGAATGCTACTGAGTTGTACACTTGCAGATGGTTAAAATGATAAGTATTATGTTATGCATATTTTACCACAATAAAAATAATTAAAAGCCCTCACTAGGGATTCCTATGACTTTTCTTTTAACCAGATCTAGAAAGGTTCTATTCACTCTATTCAAACTACAAACTTATAAAAGGGTTACATTTATTTCACTAAAAATTTCAGATTATTGGAAGGATCTCTAAATAATTTTATTTTCAAATACATATTTGCTTTTGAGGATATCAAAGAAGAGTAAAAGGGCTTTTATACTTAAATTTCAAAAACAATAAAGCACTGTGAATAAAAACAAACGAATCATAACAAAACACTGTTTTTAATCTTTAATGATATGTTCTAAAAATTAGCATGATATTCATGAGAGCATTCAGTGCATTTTTTTTTTAATTTTTTTTTTTAAAGATTTTATTTATTTATTTGAGACAGAGAGAATGAGATAGAGAGAGCATGAGAGGGAGGAGGGTCAGAGGGAGAAACAGACTCCCCGCCGAGCAGGGAGCCCGATGCGGGGCTCGATCCCGGGACTCCAGGATCATGACCTGAGCCGAAGGCAGTCGCTTAACCAACTGAGCCACCCAGGCGCCCCTCAGTGCATTTTTTTTTCATGGGTTTTTCTAAACTGGTTAAAATAGAAATCAAAACATCACCCAGGTCCTTGTCAGCATCCCTCACTGTGTCCTGGAGACCAAGGGTCCCCACTCCCTGTCTTCTGTGCCCCGAGGGTCACTGACCGCTGCTGGCTGCGGGTCTGCCCTCTGCTCTTTGCAATTGTTACTTGGTGGAATGACGAGAACACTGCCAAGAAACACTCAGGACTGTTCTTCCCCATCACTGACTCTCATGTCTATTAGATACTAAGTATTGTGAAGTGACAGCTTATGCTATTAATAATTTAAGAACAATTAGACATAGTAAATATTTCTCCCTGTGTTTCTTTACCAGTGGCTTAGACAGCTTCAACTGATTCACATCATCACAACTGAGTCAACCTCCTAATTATAATGTAAGAATAATCCTTACAAACTCATATTTAAATACAACCTAACAAGGGCTTACATAAGCTTTTACATCTGTTTCTCCAGAGGCACACTGTGGGGAGTAGGGACATAAAGATAGATTTGGGGGTGCAGTCAGAGCTTGAAGGCTCTGTTTAATTGACAGTCTCCAAGCTGGGGTCACCAACCATATTAGCTTGCTAGGGCTACCCTAGCAAAGGCCCACAGACTGGGTGGCCTGAACAATAGAAATTAATTTTCTCATGGTCCTGGAGGCTGGAAAGGCTAAGATCAAGATGTCAGCAGGGTTGGATTCTTCTGAAGGCTTTCTCCCTGGCTTGTAGATGGCCGTCTCCTGCACTCTGCATGTCTGTGTCCTAATGGCCTCTTCTTGTAAGGACACCAGTCATACTGGATTAGGACCTGACCTAATGACCTCTTTTTAACTTCACTACTTCTTTAAAATCCCCACCTCCAAATACAGTCACAGTCTGAAGACTGAAGACTAACCTCCGGTCTAGGACTTCAGCGTATGCATTTTGGGGGAAGGCAATTCATCCCCAAACACCTACTCGGAACCCCACTATCAATTACTGTGTATGAAGAGATTTTCCAAGTTTAAAAAATGTTTGCTCAATTTGGACCATCCCACTCCACACTTAACCTCCCTCGCATACTGATGCTAAGTTAACTGCAGCCCCTGCCCTGCTGTTTGAATCTCTAACAAATCACGGCTCCTTCACTCTGGGGCCACGGCTGGGAATGTGCGTCCCCTGCTCCCACCGGTGGATGGGAGCTTCCAGTCTTCACTGGAGCAGTACCAGCTCTTTCTGGCACACAGGGACAACGGGAAACACGGCCCAGGGGGCGGCTGGCAGTCAGACTTGAGAAGCCACTGTGTTTCTCGGTTGCTCTAAGAATGGACCAAATAGAAAACATTCCTAGGCAACCAGGTACAAAAAAGTAAGGAATCTGCTTTTCTCTTTCTGGAGAAAATGAAAATGCATTTCAAAAACCCTACAAAAGGCTTTGATTTTGTGTGTGTTAGACTGAGCTAAGCTGCTTTATTAACCCTGGTACATAGTACTGAGAACTTGAACGATAAGGGATCTGTTATCACTTCATTTCAAATTCTGATAAGCTCTCTAGAATTTTTTTAAATGTTTTTAGCCCCTTTATTTGAGCATTGGGCCTCAGACAGCTCTCCTTTTATCTTCCAACTTCAAAGAATAATTTTGAAATAAAGGTTTACTTTCCCGTGAATTCTGAAAGTTTTATGCTGTCAGGCACAATGGGTTGGATGTTTTTAGAAATGTATCCCAGACTCTGAAAGAACTTCCAGCTGCATTCCAATTCCTCTCTCTCGGATGGTGGTTAGGACTCCATCTATCCCAGAGTCCACCAAGCCCAGACACTGTGTGAAGTTACTCTTCAGATAGCAATCACGATGGGATATAGTCTAAATATTTTCTAAGTTTGTATCACTTTGAAAATTTTAGTTCCCTAGCAGTGAAGGAGCTGTGCCTTACCAGAAAGAACCTGATCTGGACCAGACACGTAGGGAGCTGTATCCTAGTTTTGTGTGGCCTCTGAATATCACATAACCTCTTGCAACCTCTGCTTCCTGATTCAGGAAATAAAGATACTGTTAGCTACCTCACAATCATTTGGGGGATTAGGTCAGAAAATGGGTGTAACAGTGCCTTATAAATTGATGGTACCAGTGGGGGCATTTTTCTCGATTCTTCCATGACTGTGATTGCTGGTCTTTGTTTAAAACCACGAGGTGGCCTCATGGCATGGGGTGACTTCTTACTTGGCTTTCTTTGGAGACTAGTCCATAAGGTATGCTGAAACAGGCTGCTTTCTAGGCCGCACTATATTCTTTTTTTTTTTTTTTTTTAAAGATTTTATTTATTTGACAGGGCGAGATACACAGCGAGAGAGAGAACACAAGCAGGGGGAGTGGGAGAGGGAGAAGCAGGCCTCCCGCAGAGCAGGAAGCCCGATGCGGGGCTCGATCCCAGGACCCCGGGATCATGACCTGAGCCGAAGGCAGACGCCCAACGACTGAGCCACCCAGGTGCCACCCGCACTATATTCTAACAATTTACATTTTTATTCATCAAGTTAACAGTATTTCAAGGCAAATTGATCACCTACCAACCTTGATAATGCCGATTTACTATTATGGGTGGGTATCTCAAATGTCTCTTGCTCTTTAGCATTAAATATTGAGTGGAAATGGAGCTTTTATTGACAGCTTTATTACTTTATTTTACTACCACACATTTTTATGTGACAGTAAAGCAGCTAAACACACATTAAATATGTGCTGAGATAACTTGATAATGACCTTCCACAGATTATTTTCTCCAAAAAGGTTGGTGGCAAAGAAGACAGGAAAATGCATTAAAAGGAGAAAGTAGCCTGACCTAGATGGAACTAGGAGCTGAGCGCCTTGTGTGTGCCAGGCCCTGACATGTGTGAGGTGGAGAGACATAAGCCTGTGTTTTGTCTTCTTCATCCTCTAGACTAAGGATGGAGCCAGGGACAGGAAACATGTTTGAAGTACAGGGGACTCAAGTGAACAAAGATATGTCCAAAGTCTTAAGCAGCACAGGGGCAGAGCACTGGTCTGTGTGGTGGATACGGTAAGGCATCACGGTTTATACAAAGGATGTGCTAAGTGTCTGACAAGCAGAGAAGAGACGAATTTCTGAGAAAGGGAACAGCATGTGAAAAGTTGTGGAGAGATGACAGAGAATGATGTGCTCAGGAAAGTGGGAAGGGTCCACTGTGACTAAAATATAAGCTGTTGGGGAGGGTCCGGTCAGGTGAGTTGAATCTGAATACGAAGACCCTTGCAGGCCTTGCTAAAGCTCCCTGGTTCCTACAAGCTCAGGAGAACTTTCTATAGACTTCATACTCATTTAGGTGTAGGTATTGGAACATGACAGCCACTCCTCAGGAGGCAGCCTGGGGGTCAGAGGCCTTCAGCTGGGAGATCAGAGCCGGGCCGGGTGGTGGAGACCAGTGCGGGGCATTGCAGACAAACCTTCTCGATGCCCACAGTTTCAGGAGAGAAGAATGGGCGGGATTTGGTGATTGATTCCATGTAGGAGGTAAAGCAGTGGAAAGAGTCAAGACGTGAGTCCTACTTTCCTGGCCAGAATGAGTTGGCAGTTTGTGGAATTACTTAACGAGCCGAGAGACACTGGCAGTAAATTATTTATTGGGGGCGGGGGGCAGGGGAGAAGGCTGTTGGGCAAGAGGGAGATGCTGGGTTGCATTTTAGGGATGAAGAAGTGGAGATGCTCAGGGAGTGCAAGCGAGGTGTCTGGGACACCTGGAGGCAGCAGCAGGGCCAGCAGGCACCAAGCTCCTCCAGGCTGGGGGGAGGACTGGGCTGGGGAGATGCACACACACGCCCTGGGGTTGACAGAACCCAGGTGTGGATGAGCTGGCCCCCACCCTGCTGTCCTTCTCAGTCGGGAAGAGGAAATGGGTCCAAGGCTGCTTCAACTGAAATGTCAGCCCACCCCCCAGCCCCCAAGACCTCAGCCCCGCCTCTCCTGTGTACCCTCTGTGCTCTGTCAACAGACACGGTGACAAGGGGACACGAACTACAACACCAAGATGCTGGAGCCCGTGCTCTCCCATTCTCATTTTTACTTTATATTTTATTTCTGCTATGAATTATTCAAAACGATATCACTTTCTGAGCATAAAGTGCTGGAAAAAGATAAATAATGCAAATGTAGTAAGGGTTCTATGCCCTCTAATTTAAATGTTGTTCATTTGGACTAATAAATACATTATGTAACATGTTAACTCTCTGCCTCAAATGAAACACCTAGATTCATCATCTTTCCGAGACAGTAACTTAGGTATATTTGTCCAAGCCGATTATTAAAATGCTTCCAAAGTGCCCAACTGATGACCTTATCAGAAAGAAGTATACATTGCTAACTGCTGGTATTTCTGCTTCTAAATCTCCAATTATCTTATATACAGAGTAATCTATATTGCTGATTTCTCTTAAAGTCATTCTTAGAAACTGCAGTCTTCTACCCTAGAATAGAATATGTGTGTGTTTTACATACGTAGGCAGAGTAGACAGAGGTGGTCAGGAAAGCAAACTATGACAGAGGGTCAGTGGTTTCCTCTGATGACTGAGCCAGATCATCTGCAGAAATCATCCCTCTGCCGTCACTGCTGTTTTCACTTTGGCTTCGATAGTCACAATGAAATTAAAGACCCAGCTTACAGACATGTCACCCCGGTAACATTCAATTTTCTTTGCCGCAGGCCTATGGCTCAGTGAAATCACATGTGTAGAGCCTACAGCCATGTTCTGTCAGCTTCCATGGTGAAGCATTGCTTTTTAAAAGGTGCTATAGCAAATTTTGAAAGCAGAAAGATGTGTCTTTGTTTTAAAAAAATTATGAAACAGTACTGGAATTTATATGAAAGATTACTCCCTCCCTTGCTTACAGACCCTTCATGATAGTTAATAGCTTCACCTTACTATTTTAATACAAACCTTTTAAATAATTAAAGCTAAGATTTGATCAGTATGCTTTAAGGGTCAGGTATAATATTGATGAAATATAGAACAAGAGTTATGATTTCCTGGTGCTATAAAGAAATTCTTTCTAAAGTAAAAAAGATACATGCTGATATTTCAAAACCAAAAAAAGGTATTACCAATGTACATCTAATAAATGAGCAGGACAAATTTGTTAATCTGAGAGTTTAACTGAGGATGAACTATTCAATGTGATCACCTTACTAAGTCTTTATATCCTTTTGGCTAGAAGTTATGTTTAATAACCAGTGGTCAGAGTTCCACTTTATAAACTAAAATAAATTGACACCTGGCCTCAGAACCACAGCAACAAGCAAACACACAAATTGAAAAGTAACAGAGAAGGTCACCTAATCTTACACTGTATTTCTTAGTAGAGTTACAGCCTAAATGACCCTGGCAGATAATTATCTTTTATTCCTTCAAGTATCCCTTAGTGTTGAATAACTCTGTCAGTTTATATCTATATGCTATATACATCTAACCACCCCATGCAGTTTATGTCAATTTTATCTGATCCTATCTTGAAATGAGAGATTTTTATTGTCCCATCACATTCTTAAATCAACCCTGAACCAGGGCGGTAGGCCTGACTCACAGAGCCGGGTTCTGTAGTGAAGCAAAAAGCAAAGTGTACCTGGAGCTGCAAGCACAGGCTCTGAGAGCTGCTTTTGCAGCAACAGCCTCACTGTGCACTTGAGCGAAGAGACTCGCTGTGCACTTGTGTTAAATAGACTCACTGTGCACTTGTGCAAACAGGCTCATTTTGTGCTTTTATAAATAGACTCACTGTGCATTTGTGTAAATACACCCACTGTATTTGTATAAATAGACTCTGTACTTGTACAAACCGACTCACTGTGCACTCGTGCAAACAGACTCACTGCACTGTGCAAGCAGGCTCACTGGGCACTTTTGTAAACAAAATCACTGTGCACATGTGCAAAGAGACTTGCTGTGCACGTATGCAAGTAGACTCACTGTACTTGTGCAAACAGGCTTCCTGTGCACTTTTGTAAATAGATTTGCTGTGCACTTGTGTAAATAGACTCACTGTGCACTTCTGCAGACTGCTGTGCACTTGTACAAGTAGATTCACTTCACTTGTGCAAACACACTGTGCACTTGTGCAAACAGACTCGCTGTGCACATGTACATGCTTTCCACGTCTCAAATTCCCAGTCATCAAAATGTAGGAGTCAAATGAAGTTACAAAGAACTCAATCGTTTTTCTTCTAAGTATGTTCTGTCAGGATGTGTGTCATAACTGTGAAGGGTCTGAGATTTTACCCATCTTTCAGATGAACAAGTACCTGCCCCAATGTCATGGATGTTGGCAGAAGAAGTAAGACTCCTAAGTCAGAAACAAAGGACTTTATTACAAATGACACAGCAAGTAGCACGAGCTTCTGGCTCCCGTGGGCTCCCCCTGCCCCCAGCGTCCCACGGGTCGAATCATGCCTCACATACAGTAGGTCTGTGGTACATCTGAAGAACCAAGGGTGTAGGGAATCCCAAATCTTTTCTTATGGGTGTAAGGAACACGGTCTGCCTTTTGCTGCAGAGAAAGATATTACCTGTATTATACTGACCAGGAAGATAGCTTGTCCTCTGCCCCAGCAAGAGGCACTAACTGTGTCTTCTAAGGCCGTTCCCTGTCCAAACATCCTTGAAAGAATAACCCAGAACAAAGGCCCCCGGTGCCTCTGCTGGCAAGATGTGCAGAAGCATGAGAGGCCCATGAAGAACTGCATCCCAACATCCTCTCAACAAACCCAGGTAATATAAATTTCTCTCATTATAACTCAAGTTTAGATCCACACTGAGTATAAAGAAGGGATTTCCAAGTAATCCCTATAGTAAATTTTCCAGTATTCCTACTAAACTCAAGGATTTTTTTAAAAGTAAAAGCAACATTCTCTGCGGATATTTCTAATCTGATCTTATCTATCAGATGATTCTGATTCATAGATAGTACTTAACATTTAGTCAAGATCAGAAATAAGCCTTGCCTAATTTCTCAACAGTAATTTGACTACAAATACTTCATTCAATTCATCAACTTGCATAATGTACCCTGTCAGTTCTTAAATAGCATTCATTCTCCTCTGTCCTTTCTAGTAACTCCCCAAATCCCTAATTTCATTCAGCTTTTGTTCTCCCTGCCTTGTGGCTCAGGGACAGCTCATCCCATCTTAGACCCAAGGATACAACTTTTTCCTTTTTTTTTATTAAACTAGTGTTAGGTTCACAGCAAAACTGAGCAGAAAGTACTGATTTCCCTATACCTGCCTCCACACATGTGCAGTTTCCCCCATTATCCCTTCCCACCACAGTGGTACATTTGTCACAATGGATGAACCTACACTGACACATCATTTTCAGTCAGAGTCCCTAGTATACATTAGGGTTCACGCTCTGTGTGGTACATTCTATGGGTTTGGAAAAATGTATAATGACATGTATCCACCATTACAGTACCATGCAGCGTATTTTCACTGCCCTGAAAATCCTCTGCGTTCCACGTATTCATTCCTCCCTCCCCTCTAACCTCTCGCAACCACTGATCTTTTTGCTGTTTGCATCATTTTGCCTTTTCCAGAATGTCATGTAGTTGGAATTATACATAGTCTTTTTAAATTGACATCTTTCACTTAGTAATATGCATTTCAATTTCCTCCATGTCTTTTCATGGCTTAATAGCTCATTTCTTTTTAGCACTGAATAATATTCCATTGTCTAGATGTACCACAGTTTATATAGTGTCCTCCTGAAGAACATCTTGGTGGCATCCACGTTTTGGCAATTACAAATAAAGCTGCTATGAACATCATGCGTAAGTTTTTGTGTGGATGTAAGTTTTGGACTCTTCTGAGTAAATACCAAGAAGCCCTATTGTTGGATTGTATGATAGGAGTGTATTTCATTTTGTAAGAAATTGTCAAGCTGCCTTGCAAAGTGGCTGTAGTGTTCTGCATTCCCACTGGCAATGACTGAAGAGTTCCTCTTGCTCCACATCCTCACTAGCAAATGGTTGTGTCAGTGTTCTGGATGCTGGCCATTCTAATAAGTGTGTGGTGCAAGGGTACACCTGCATTACTCCAAATCAGCAATTCTCAACCAGCAACATTGGTACCATTCGGGAATCTGTTAGAAATATAAATTCCTGAGCTTGACCCCAAGCCTACTGAATCATCAACTCTAGAGTGGGACCCAGCAATCTGTCTTGTAACAAGGCTGCCAGGTGATTCTGACACACACCAACATCACTGAACTACATTAAAGTTTGAGAGTAAGGACACTAAGCCAATTAGTTCATAACAATCTCCTGGCTATTATTATTGGTCCTTAATTGGCTTAATAGATTGAAAGAAAGGAGTGATATTCTAGGTGTGAGGAAATGTTTCTCTTTCCTTTCTGCCAGATTTGAACAAAGCATGTTTTCCTAGTTGCTTCCAAAGGCCACCTGATGACCCTGAAGAAGAGCAGCACTGGGCTGAAACCAATGCAAGGGAGGTCTGGAAAGAACTCATGTCCCTGGTAATACTACTGAGCAATTAAATCAACAAACTGAAAAGTGTGACTTATCTATGGACTTTTTGTTACTACAAGTTAATTAATGTCCTTATTAATCTGTATGAGCTGGCTTTATGTTATCTGCAGCTCAAAATACGCTGATAAAAACAATTTATTTGTAAAGTCTGCCCTAAAGTGTATGTTTACTTTTTGAACCTCCTCACTACACTCTTCTGGTAATCTCTGCAAGCTTTGCTTCACTTAAATGTGCATGCATTGAAAACCAATGGAAAACTTTATAAATTAGAAAGTCATGTGCATGGGCAGGGTACTTATTTGTTTTATGGGCCATTGTATCCCTGAAGCCAAGGAGAGTACCTATCAAATAATAGAGTCTTAATAAATATGTGTCAGATAGATGAATACATGAATGAATAAATGAAGCAAACCAAAATAAGGGGTAGAGGGTATTGTAATTCAGTTATGTCTACTCAGCTTTCATACTGGCTGTCCTTTTAGCTGGTTTCCCCATGGTCACTGGATACCTGCTGCATTCATGGACACCACATCATATAGCATCCCATAGCAAAGGTGAGAAAAGATCATTTTTCTTTGTACATCATTAAAGAGCAAAGGAGCCCTTCCCAGAAGGCGCCTGAGCCCTGTAATCTTCCCAGACCTTTCTTTTTTTAAGATTTTATTTTTTTTAAGTAATCTCTACATCCAATATGGGGCTCAAACTCACAACCCTGAGATCAAGAGTCGCCGGCTCTAATGACTGAGCCAGCCAGGCGCCCCTTCCCTGCAAGACTTTTTGAGCAGAATTTCACAGACTGAAGATCTAAGTGTAAAAATAAACTCTTTTAAAAAATATTGTTCAAAGACAATGTGGAAAAATACCTTCTAAAACAAGACTAAAAAGTGAGAAGTCACAAGGAAAAATAAGAGTTTAACTAGCAAATGTTACTTCATATCTGGCCATCTACTGATAATAAATTAATTTGTTTTTGGATTGACTTAGATTCTAATGACACTTTTATCATATATTAATGTATATGGACAGCCCTAAGGGATATGGTTGATTTAAATTTAAAATTTAAACATTTCTCTTTAACAAAATATACCATGAATAAAGTCAAAAGGCAAATAGTAGAATGAGGGAAAATATTTAGAAAACATATGATAGGCAAATGGGTAACAACCCTACTACAACTAAGACACTCCTACAAAATGAAAAGGAAAAGATTGGAAACGCATCCTAAGGATAGAAATAGATAATCTGATGATGAAAAAAATATAAAAAGTCAATGAAAACATGGAAAAAAGTGAAATGTAAATTAAAACAGTGATGTACCATTTCTAAACTGATAAACCAGTAACAAAATTTAAAAGATCATTAATATTCAATGCTCAAAAGCACATCCAGAAACCAACACAGTCACACCTTGCTGATGCTAGAACCTTCTGGAGAGTAATCTGACATCTACTAAAAGCTTAAATGCATTTATCTTTGGCCCACCAATTCTACCTTAAAACTGTAACCTCCAGAAATAAAACTATTTCAATATAAGGAGACATATTTATAGATATTTATTGAAATATTCATTTTAACAGAAAACAACCATCACCTCCCTATCCATCAAAATGAGGAGAGCTGAGTGATTAGGCTACCCATATTCCAGAATAATAAACAGCTACTACTCAGAATGAGTTAAATCTCTATATACTGTATTAGACTCTAGCAAATAGATGTCCACTGAATACTGACAAATGTTAAATAAAGTTGCAGAATACCATGTACAGTATCTCATCCTGTTAGAATTAGCAGTAAGGAACAGACCTGGGACATATATGGATACTTATGTGTCTAAATGGACATAGAGAGAGATGTGCAAGAAAAATACTTTATCTCCAGGAGAGAAACTGAAAGAAAGAGGGGGGAATCTATTAACTTCTGTATTGTTTGCCTTCTTACATGTCACCTATTACTTCAGTAATTAAAACAGTAAGTAATAAGATATAAACATTAACAAATAAAATGTTATGTATGATGAATTCATAATCCAATTTAAAAGCAATATAGTCTACCTCAAGAATCATGAAATAGTAACATACTTAATAGAAATATATATTAATATGTATATTATGTATCTATATAATATCATTTCTACTGATAATTTAAACTAGAAAGGGTTTTCAATGCCAACTGTAAATATGTGTCTACTGTCACTTGTCCAGATCTATATGGAAGAAGTGCTACAACTTGGTCAACAGAAATATTTTACCTGAATAGTTATATTACTTATATTACTCATTCTACAAGTATAATAACATGGTTAGAAGACCAGCAATTTTGATATCAAACAGTTCTATTATCATTCTTATTTTAATAATAGGTGTAACCATACTTCCTAATAAAATTTCTTATATTTGTAGTTTTAATTTCATTTATATGCATTATTCATTTTTAAAGCTTTCAATTCACTTGCAATTTATTCTAATAGGTAATGTAATTACCAGTTCTTTATATTCTTAAAATTAATTTATAAAAAGTATTACCCAAACAAAGAAGCATGGTTAACCCTCATAAACTAAAATCTTGACATATCATCAAGGTTTCATAATCTCTTGTTATTACTGTGCAGGTCTTAGTTCTCATTTTACTTCTTATTAACTTAGTTTTTAACCACATGAGCAGCTTTATCCTTACAGAATGGAGGAGGCAAGTTCTAATTAGAGGCCAAATGCCACAGAATGTGCTCTGATGAATATCTGTCCACATGAACAGGGAGACATATGCCGAGAGCTGGTTTGATAAGAGGAGGAGGAATCTGGGCGTGCTTAGGGAAGAATGAGTAGAAGCACACAGATGTATGAGGTCAAAGATAAAGTGCATCTATTTCCCATCTTATGACATTGCTGCATCTGAGGTTCCAGGCACAAACACATGGCATACCTAGTAAGTTAAGAGGAAGTGAACTTTTCTTAGTATGTTCTGAGACAAAGGCCCTCCTGAGACTAGGTCTTTCTGTTTTTGAGTCTGGGGCAGAGAATACAGGTAAGCCTGTCTAGAAGCAGTCTTCACAGTGGAAGATTTGACCTGTGTACTTGAGTTCCTTAGACCCAGAGCATCAGGGGCCTCATCTCTAGGGGTACCTGGGTGGCTCAGTCAGTTAAGCGTCTGCTTTTGGCTCAGTTCACGATCCCAGAGTTCTGGGATCGAGCCCCACATCGGGCTCCCTGTTCAGTGGGGAATCTTCTTCTCCCTCTCCCTCTGTGCTCTCTCTCTCTCAAATAAATAAATCTTTAAAAAAACAACCCTCATTTCTAATCTCATTCAATAAGGGTCCTCAACTTTCCTGAAGTCCGTGGGTAAACAAGCAAAAGGAAAGATGTCCCCCCAAAACAGTCTTAGGCTGCCTTGCTGTGCTAATCAAACTGTGGTTGTCAAGCTTTGTGTTCTGGGCAGACTTAGAGGTATCAGGGACTGAGGCAGTACTCTTCCAAGGGTCAAAGTGTCAAAAGCATTCCTTAAGTCAACAATAATCAATAATAAACAATAAGTCAACAATAACACATCCACTATCACAGAATAACAATGTCACACATGTGAATAAAGCATTCACACTTATCCTCTTTTCCTTGCCACCCTCCAGTGACTCTGGGTCATACGCCGTTTTCGATCCTGACAATACTTGGAAGAGTCAAAAATGCAACATTCCTCCAGGTTCTGGTGAACATGCAATCATTTTTTGACATTACCTTGAGAACATACATACGTTTTTTGGTTTTACTTAAAGCAAACTGCACTTTGATGTGTGTATGTCAAACAAAATCCAACCTACCCAGCTTAACAGTCCTACTGGAAGGTTTTGTCATAATAGTACGTATCCTCACTTGTGGCGAGTTTATTCATTTTATAAACTGATCAGAATTTGCTAGCAAGCCTACTTTGAATTCAGGGTACACCAGGTGACCAAGGTACCCCCTAGCCATTTTTCATGCATTAGCACATTTACTTCTCCTGCCAGTGCTACGAAGAAGAAGGTGCTAGTATCAGTGGAAAACGGACTAGAACTATCTGGAAGCTTAGGTCCAGAATGGATAAGTAATTTGTTGCATTACTTTTAGCTATTAGTATCAGAACCAGCACTCACCCCAAGTCAGTCAGACTTTAAAGTGAAAGAAGTTAACCAATGGGCATTCTCTTCTCTGAATTGATCCAAAATATTTACAAAGGCAGTAACAAAGTTACAAACCTTTATAATTTAGAATGGTCAATTATGCTCTGAGTCCTGTCAAAAAACCTAAGCATGCAGTACATATTGAACATGCCTGGAAACGCTGGTAGATTATAAATGCTTACACAGAGACCATAAAACACAACTTGACTGCATCATAATTTGATAAGGAACTAAGGCATTTGCTCTAATAAAAATTAATAATTTCATTATCAATACTTGCTTTTTTTTTTTTTTTTGCCAAATATATAAGAGACTTGGGAAAAGATTTAGATGACCCAGGACCTCTTTAAAAATTGTCCAAAGCGTTCTGGCAGCTTTAAGACGTCACTCAACATACGGTAGTTGGTGCTCAATTAGGGGTTGATATGGCTAATGCTGATGTTTCTCCATGATAGCAAAACCCTCTGACAGAGGCTGACAGATCATAGTGCTAGAACAAGGAACTTGGTCAAGCCCCTAACTGACAGATGTGTACAAAATGTACCTGTCATGGTTTTGTGATTTTCTTTTTCAGTGTTAAATGGCCCATTAGACACAGCTGGGAGAGGCCAAAGGCCATTGACTGATAATCCCGAGTCTTCTCTTCATTTCTCCATCTCCTCAGTTTATTCAAACTACACAGGAAGCTGCCTACAAAGGTTTCCAAATCATGCCTAGATGTAATGTTAGCAGGCTCATTCTTCACAGCCAAGGGGCCTGCCTGATACCTTCCAGAGAACTATCAGGGGACTTCAAGAGTCACTGGAGAACTCTAAAAGCAAAAACTCCCGTTTGGTCTTTCTGGAGCCCCTTCCAAACCTCTCCTACAAAACTGCTTGAGTAGTTGTATCCTACACTGCCCCCCTCAGATGCCATGCCCTTGGGTTCACACAAAGGGAGAGTGCTGACCCAGTGTTTAAAGGCAGTAGGATTTGAGGTGTAGGTATCACAAAGCCTCTGGGGCATAAAGACCTGTAATGAAGGTGCTGAATGCATTATAATAAAAAAAGGTGCTGCATTGCTACAATGTTCCTGTACTCTACCCAAATATAAGGATGCTACTCAATGCAATGTATTTATATCTAGAGTCTAATAAGGAAGATACTTTTTTATGCCCTTTTAATGCTTATAATTAAAAAAGGCTCTTAATGGTTTAATGTGTTGGAAATGCATTAAAAACACGATGCCCTTTGGCAGAGCTGTTTTAGAAGTAGAATTAGAACACTTTAATTTTTTCCTGGTAAATAAACTTAAATTAAAAATAAATTATCTTCCATCCAGTGAGGTCTCTGGTCTGTATTCCCTGTGAATAATAGCCATTGTTAGATCTTAGAGAAGCTCCCACCTGCCCCCAAGGGCCCACGGTCAACTGTGTACATCCAAATATATATTGTAACACCAGTGGCAGTTTTGTACGGAAAAGACAAATCGGGTTGTTCTTGATTTGGGAAGAAAACAAATCAGGTTTTGGCAGGGTTTAATTTCAGATCAGCCCCCTTCCAACCAAAATGATTCTTTTTCTCCCATACGAAGAACTAAGACTAATAAATAAAGAGACACAGTGAGGCTGGCCTTCAGTGGAATGCAGGGATCATATAGGGTGGGTAAGGCCCCCTCACTGTGAAGCTATCGTGTCTCTTTGCCCATAGGTGAATCTCATCCACGTATATTTAAAATGAGTCTTTTCAGTGTCACGTTTAGCAAACATGAGAATTAACATTTTCAAAGCAATATTAACCTAAATCTCATGAGACTTAGACTAGAGCAGGTAGGACAGAGGGTGCTACTATATAAAGCCACTAAAGACATCCTCAGTGTGTGTGAGGAAAGACAATATGATACTCTCTAGCCCTGTAGTCAGCAGAGCATTCCCATGGTCAGGGCTGTTGATCCCTTGCTCACGTATGCAGGTGTTTCATCAAAGCCCATGGCCAGGACACAAGGGAGCAAAGAGACACCAATATATTTGTTCTCATGCAACAGTTCGACTGCTGCCACAAAGGAGAGGAGATACATGAAAACACACCATACTGGGTTGGACACAAACTCAATCCCTCCCAGACCACAGGGCATCAGAAGGTGCAGAGACTCAAAGCAGATGAGAAATATGTCCCACGGCTCATGTCACTGAAGGTACTACAGATAAGATAGCCATAATTGCATGTTATCAAAGCAACTGAGTTCAACAAAAATAAATTTTAATGTAACATATATTCAAAGTTTCTATTACAATTACGTAAAAGGTTATAATGAGGGATCTATAGAACAAATATACACTTCTATGCAAATAGGTATAAAAATGTACCCACTTTATTAGTTTAAGAGAACGGTACATTATAAAGAGCACTCTAATTTCTTGTATCACTCTTTATTCAATGGTTGACCGGATGGCTGTACCATTCTGACATAGTACTTCCTGGGTACTTATTTGTACTTGACTCTCTGAAAGCAGAGCAGTACTACCTGTAGTCTTTAGTAGGCAAGACTTCCATGAGTCATAAAGGTGAAGCATTTTTTAATACATTGAGCATTATTAATTTCATTGGGAGCCCAAGTTGGTGCTTAAAGTCTCAAAATAGTTTACAAAGAATCACATAAATGAAGTATTCACAATACAATTATCAGAGTAATTAAAAAGGTACAATCACACATGCTATAATATGAATGAACCTTAAGGACATAATGCTAATGGAATGAGCCAGTAACGAAAGGGCAGATTTTACATGGTGTCATTTATATGAGGTAACTTGAGTAGTTAAATTCATAGAGATAGAAAGTAGAATGGTAGATGGCAGGGCCTGCAGAAGCGGGGAAGGGGGATCTGTATGGCTAGAGTTTCAGTTTTGCAAAATAAATTAGTTCTAGTGATTGAATGTACTCAACATTATTGAACTGTACACTTAGGAATGATTAAGATGGTAAATTTTATGTTATGTGATTTTACCACAATTAAAAATAAGAGATAACCTAATAAAAAAATCTCCTGCTTCTCTCCATTCTCTCTCTCTCTTTCTGTATAGCATTTATCATAGCATATATGCGTGTGTGTGTGTGTGTATACATATATATATATTTTAAATTGACTGCACACTTCCTCCCTCAATAGATAACCCTAATGGCAGATCTTGTCCTGTTGCTCTCCCCTCAGAGGCAGGAACAGTGCCTTGGAAATATGAGTGTTTGATAAATACCTCATGAGTAAATTTTTTTAAAGGTATAATCTTTCTTTTATTTTTTCCCCCCAGATTTTTAGTTATATTAATTCTAAAGAACACATTTCAGTTCAGCTTTTTTTTCTTTTCACTCTCACCAAACTTAATTGTTAGGTCATTTGTTTATCACCATCCTTTTAACTCCTGGGGCCAGTTGTTAGCAAGTCACTTAGACACAGTTAAACAATAACTAGTATACATAAAAAGCAATATCCCAAAATAAAACACATAAAAAGTCTACTGTGAAAATTAATCTAACAGCATCTCCCATTTCTCTTTTTTAAGTAGCTACCACTTAATGGCTTTTGATACACAGCTGCACATAATTATAAGAATATAAGATTGAATAGAAAACACAAACTAAATTATATTTTGCTTAAGTGGATACTGAAGTAATTTCAACCCTCTGAGGTTACCCGACTACACCTGAACTGCAAAATTGGAAAAACACCTGAGTATGTGTATAAATCTTGAAACTAGCTCCTTACTATAATCATTTTTTTAAATACCCCATGTAGGCAGAACATATTGTCACTTGTAAAATCCCTTTGTAGATAATATCCAACCTGATCTTCACAAACACCTGTGATACAGCAAGGCAGGTGTCACTGCCCTTATTTAAAGATAAGGAGACGGAACCAGAGAAGCTAAGTGACTTGATCAAGGTCACATGCAGAGCGCCTGTTCATATATTTGAAAATAATTTTCAGAAACATAAGAAGAAAGAGCTCGGGAAGTGTGTTACCATACAATTCTAGAAAGAAATCTGACCAGGTAATGAGATTGTGTCTACTAGCCACACATGAAAATCAATTCCATTGCCCAGAGAAGGACAATAAATACTGATCTTGCCATTTTAATGCAAGAAGCAAAACCCATTTTTATGGGTGTCACCAAAACACGATAGGACAGGTCTCACTGCTACAACACAGAAATGGAAATGGAGAGCTTGTCCAAAAGAAACAGATTTAATAGAAGAAATGAGAGAACAATGTGTCATGAATGCAGTACTCCACTGCAGAGAATTCTATGAGCCCGTAATATAAAACTGGTTCTCGGATTTTCAATTCACTGGGTAAGTAATATTTGTAACACATCTAGGGCAATCAGGTTGCTAACATCCAATTATTTTGATTGAAAATGTTAGAAGATTTTTAAAAAATGGCAGTTAACTTTTACTGACCATTTGCTATATGTCAGGTTCTGTTCTAGGCACCTTATACACATTGGCTCATTAAGGCTTCATGGCCACACCAGGAGATATATATTTTTATCATCAGCCCTGTTTTATAGATAAAGCAACAGAAGCCAAGAGAAGGTCAGCTATACATGGTCCCATGTATAGCTCCGGGCAGAGCCGGAATTCAATCCCTGGCAGCAGAGCCCCAGAGCCCGTGTTCTCAATTGCTGACTCGGGTTCTAGTACCCTCCAGCACCATCATTGCATAAAAATGATACTCTAACACAAAAAAAGCAGGCAGGGTATCTCAAAATAAGAGTCATTTCTTCAAATTTAATCTATTTAGCAGTATTAAAAACTCACTATACCCCCTCCTTTTGCTCAGGCTTCTGTAAATGTCATCATAGACCTCCGTCCATGGGTCTGCAGAGCAGGACTGGAGAAGCACGTGAATGGAGTTTCCGGACAAGGATAAAATAAAAGTGAAAGTCAAAGACTTTAAGGGTAGAAACACACAATGGATCATCTCTTTAGAAAGGGAACAACACATGAATCACAGAATCTTCATGTCGAAGATGTCTGCAGGGTCAACCAGTTCAATCCTTTTCTGAATACAGAAATCACCTTCTACAATGTCAGGTTCTGCTTGAATGGGTCAGCCATTGGAAACTCACTACTCATGATTCGGTTCTTGTCAAATTTGTGCAGACCCTCTGTTCTTCTCCATCACCTTTCTAAATTCTTTCCATCACTCCTCATTGGTGGAGCAAGGTTCCAGAACCTTTCCTAACCTGGGTGCTATCCCTAGAGCATAGTCCGTTTTGTGCTCTCTTTCATAAAATGCAGGGAGCAGAAATAGGTGTGATAGTTATAGGGAGGCTAATTAGCACTGGTACAATAAGACTATTACCTCCAACATGGGTGTTTGGCTTTTTTTCTGCAACCTAAGATTATAGTAAGCTGTGTGTGTGTGTGTGTGTGTGTGTATGTGGTGGGGGGATGGTAGTAAGGAAATAATAGTACAGAGTGATATGGATCATACTGTAGATTCATATGCATTTAAGCCAAATTCTCAATCTCTTTTATATATGCTGCTGCTAAATTTTATTACTCTAATTCCACAGTAGTACTGTTGGGTTTTAAACCATACAGGATAAATGTGCAATTATTCCTACTACCTATCACCCTATTAGAGTCATCCACTGTTCAAGCCTGGCCAAGGACAATTTCTATCTACTCTGCATACTGCTCAGAGGCCCTCCCAGCTTATAGGCTCCATGACTTGCTCTCTGTGAGCCCCAAATTTTTTAGTCTCTAGTCTGCCACACCTGTGTCCTTCCTTGTACCTCAGTCCTGCCTTCCACTATGTCCCACTGCTCACTGGCCATGGCCACCAGTCTTACCTTCACATTTTTTTAAAAGCCTCAGGGTGAAACTATTTTTTTCATACAGTAAAGAGAAATTTGACTTCACTTTCCTCACCCACCTCAATGTCTCCCCCCTCTTATTTCTAGCTCTGACTCTCCGACCTAACATACCCCTGTTTCCTAAGATTGACTATTTCAACCATGTTCAAGGAACGTGCAGGACACTCCAGGAGTCGTGTCAACCTCGGGTTGCTGAAACTGAAAAAGCATGCTTTGTCATTAGGCTTCCTTGCTTACACGAGGTTGAATACTTTTGAAGACATAGTGTTGGCATGCAAATATCAATTCAAAATTGGTTTTAATTTCTTTAAAAGGACTGACAATCTGTAATGAAAGGTATGGTGTCTCTTTGAGAGTTATATATGTACACATCAGGCAGCAATAAAAAAAAATCCAAGCATTATATTCAGGGGAAATGTATATAACAGTTGTGTCAGTAGCTCAAATGTACAGGCAGAAAATCAAGAGACAAGACAAAATCTGTAAGGGAGAACAGGACTGGAAACATTAAGTAGGCAGGGTTGTTAGTGACAAGAATGAAACAGATGGCTCCTCTCTCCAGTCTAAACAATGGAATTCTAAGCCTTTTTTGGACAGAACGGGAGACTATATATTGCCATGCCCAAAATAGGATTCCTTAAAATCACATTGAAGTGAAATCGCACTGAATGTACTGCTCACAGAGCATGCCTGGAGGACAGAAGGTCCCGTGGGCTCCCGTGTCCCCCCCGTAATAAGGGGGTGTCTGTATCTGCCCAGGAGCCTTCACAAGGCAGTTATCAAATCAATAACAGGTTTGGAAACAAGGCCTCTACTGTGAAATGATATATCTGGTGTTATACATCGCTACTGTTTGCCCTGCAACAGATGATAGGATCATATATACAAGAAATATAAGAAATTATTTCACAAAAAAGGGCAGTTTTATTCAACTAAAAAGAGAGAGGAGATGGCCGTCGTTTGGAGACATGAGGAAGAGAAAGCATTTTCAAACTCCTTTCTCCTTGGACCTGCCAGCCCGGGCTGTGTGAAGGGCCAGTCCAGAGCTGCAATTTATTCCAGAGACCCCACAGCTGGTGGTAGATCTGGGAAAGAGACGCAGGGTTGGCTAGAACCAGCCCATCATGCATCCCCAGAAGGTGGCTGTCCCCTTTTCTAATGAAATTCAACAACAACAACAACAACACAAGAACAGAATTCGCCTATAAGTTTGAACTTGTGGAAGCAGTATACTTCATATTATAAAGAAAAAGTGGAACATCTACAAGCTGTTCAGGTTTCATCATTTCTCCTACCAGCCAGGGGCAGACTGTGCTCTGAGAACTCTCAAAACCTAAAAAAAGAAATGACACATACGGCTGTGTCTACTTACGTAAAGCTATCTGAAGAATCAATTAATTCCCTAAAAATTTACTGAATTGCCTCACCTCAGCCCACCATCCAATACAGGGATTCTTCATGTAACTGAGGAAAGAACGCTTCAGTGTCCCAATATATTATCTCTCTACTTCCCTAGCCAAAAGTAGCCATACAAAAACAGCACTATTACCTCTCATGGGAGCTTGCTTCAGGTTTTGATTTTTATAAGATGCTACATTTCTCCCTCCATCAACCCTACTTTATTTAAGCTGTGGACCAGGTTCAGCACAGTCAATTAGGACTTTATAATCTCAACTTGAAGACTGCATGCAGCCCACAAATCACCCTGGCTTATTTTACAAATGGGCCCTGTGTCTTTGGCAAGCAGCCCTTCCATTAAATACCCATCAATAAAAACAGCTTTAAAGCTATCTCTAAGATGGAATCTATTATTCCAAAGCCCCTCCAGGCTAAAAGCACATTAATGGTGAACATAAAACAAGGGGACCAGGGTGAGAGGATGTGACCTATGCACAGACATCATGAAAGGAGACAGTTTCTGTCAACTGTAGGGGGAACTCCTATATGAACTAGATGATACTCACAGGAAAGTGTAAATAAAAATAAGAAAAAAGGAGGTGGAGGTCTCCCAAAGATACCAAGCCTGGAGGTCCCAAAGTCCACAGGCTGTCAGGCTACCGTTCAGAGGTGAAGGGAATATCCGTTCCCACAGAGGGCTGGGGGAAGCAAATGAACCACCCGATAAACACGATGCTGCAGGTCAATGCCCAGAAAGATGCTAAGGACTCGTCCCAGGTGCCCCTCACTCACCGGCACACTTTGTCCTGGTTCTGAGGGCTGGCCCAGGAGACCCAGTGCCACCTTCCCCCGGCCTGGTGAGCAGCACGCTGATCTCATACTCCGTATCCGGGTCGAGGTGCCCAATTTTGTAACTCGTGGAGTCCACTGGCTGTCGGTCATTCCAGCTCCCACTTGCTGTGCAGTACTCCACCTCTCGGGCGACAATGGGCCCATCCCCATTGATGGAGTTGGCGTTGAGTTGAATCCAAAGGTAGGTTGCCCCCACGGAGGCAAGCTGAGGTGGAGCAATGGGAACGGGGGGCTCTGGAAGGCAAGTCAAAGAGCCATCTTTCAGACACCTTGCTCTTCCGTTTTAAACCAGCTAAATGTACATCAATTATTAAAATATAGAAGCCGTGAACATGTCAGGAATGAAGGGATGGGAATGGTTCTATTTAGGTTATTACGAAAAAGCATACTGGTAAAGCCTTTCACAATGTTCAAATCTGTGAAATAAACCAACTTTAAAACCTAAGCTTGATCAAGTAGGGATACCCTCAGTTTGTTTTAGGACACAACTCATTTTTCTCAGGCTCAAAGGATTTTTTCCCCCCACTAAAAGTAACTTGCTGAAGCTCTCTTGATGGTAGTACTTAAGCTCCAGGAGGCACTCTATTGCCAACTTCCTTATTGAGAATGTCTTCGAAATCATCAAAGGTGCTAGTTACCTATCTCATTAAATTCAGTTTCCTTATATTTATTATTCCACAGATATCATCAATTTTAAAATATGGCCAAAATTATAGTTTCTCTCAGCATAAATGCACTTCCAGGATGACTTGTTGCCCAAAAAACCCATCACAGTGGACTCATTTGGCCGCAGGAGAAGTGAGACGTCTGGATAACATAGCCCACCACAGCTGCTGTTCAAGGAGCCTCCCGGAATGAATCTCATGAAAGCAGCGGGTAGAAAGGAAACTCTAATGCAAAGTGCAAGCCATGCCCAGCTTGGTAAAATTCTAAGCAATCAATAGCAAATACTCTTTAAACCCAAGAAAGTCTCTTTCATTGTTTAAAACCTGAGATGGTCTCTTTCTACATCATTGTCTGAGAATGGAGAAATAGGCAATCTTGTTTTAAATAGTATTCCCAGTCTGTCAGTGAGGTGTTGGTTGAATGGCTTGCCGGGCACCAAGTGAAGGCATCCTATATTGCCCAGTGTTACTGTACATCATACTGGGAAAGGAGATAACTGTATAAAATAGCATATTTCTATCTTCATGGATCTCTATCAGAGAAAAAAAAGTAAGATCTAGTGATTTTCTTTTTTTTTTTAGTTTCAGAGGTAGACTTTAGTGACTCATCTGTTGCATATAGAACCCAGTGCTCATTCCATCAAGTGCCCTCCTTAGTGCTCATCATCCAGTTACCCCCCCCACCTCCCCTCCTGCAACCCCGTTTGTTCCCTAGAGTTCAGCATCCCTTATGGTTTGGCTCCCTCTCTTATTTTTTTTTTTTCAAGCATGTTTCCACAGGTGGTTTGTGTCTCTTTGGGCTGTGTGTATGTGTTTCAACTCCTCAGTTAGCACATCTGAATGCACAAAAAATAGAGCCTGCTATGTTCCATTTGCTGGTATATGCTGGCTTGCATGCTGCAAATTCTGTCAGCTCCACAGCAGACACAGCCAACTAATCACGGTCCTGTTTCCTGCTGAAAGGGATCTCACTGCAGCTAAGACCATCTGACCTTGGCCCTTGACATGATACCTCGTGGGTCCCTAGACTAAGATACCAATAACAGTAGTTCTCCTCGTTGGGTAGGGGGGTCTTTGTTCTTTTTCTGTATTCAGGGTACAGTGCATCTTACTGATTTTCAAAAATAGCTGGGAAATCTCATTAGACTGAGTCAAAATAGACACTAAAGGATGAATTGTATTTGAAAGACTACAAAATTCATGTAGACTTACTAAAAATAATGCTCCTATTGTTTGTAAACTACAACTTTGTGCTAGCTCCTCATTTCTTTAAACAGTTCTTACTCAACTCATCATGACTTAACATCAATTTATATCATTAGGTGATTCCTTGAACCGAGACATGAAATGGGCCTTTTATAGTATATCCCAAGGCAGTTATGTAGCCAGGCTGAAAGGGCAGTTAATTACTCTGAAGTTGCAAATTCTAGCAAGGGTTGCTGAACTGCCATTCAAAATACAACTCAGGGGCAAGGCCATGAAGGTTAGTGAGCACACCAATTCATTTAGGATATTGTTACTAGTATCCTAAAATAGACATGACTTTAATGCTTGCTTGACCTGAGAATATTTTCTCCATTAATTCCCCATGAAGAAAAGTATCAAATATGTGAACCTGGAACAATTGTACTAGACATTCCAAGGGACTTTTGGGTTGCTGGAAGAATCTGTACAAGAGTAAGTCAATATTTAAATTTTGAATAATTTTTCCCAAAGTGAAGGAAGGAAGAAAGGAAGAAAGGAATTCCACCTATACTAAGTGACAGATGGCAATTTAAAATATATGATTCAAGCCCACTTATACCTGGACTTTTTGCAGTACTGTAAATGTATTTTCTCTTCCTCATGATTTTCTTAATAACTCTTTTCTTTAGGTTACTGCAAGAATACAGTATATAATATGTATATAAAATTTGTGTTAATCGATGGCTTATTTTATCGGTAAGGGTTCTGGTCAACAATAGGTTATTAGTTAAGTTTCTGGGGAGCCAAAAGTATGTGGATTTTCAACCATGCAGGGGTTGGTGCCTCTAACTCTTGTGCTGTTCAAGGGTCAACTGTATTTCTAAACCAAGCCAGCAATGAAAGAATTTATACACATACAGATATGTAAACATATATCTAATGATAAACACATGTGAATGCCTAATACATATCTCATATAATTAAATGATATTGATATACATGCATATATATACAAATTATGGAGATTCCATGAAATATTTTTTATGTCCCAGATTATCAAAAGCAGTGGGAGACATGAAAAAGATAGGAATGACAGTTAATAAATGACGTGGGTTTCATTTGGAGGGCTGGCACCAAATCAGTATGTGACCTTAAGAGAATTACAAACTCTATAGACTTTAGTTTTTCCCATTTTCCGAAGATCAACACTTCAAATACTACATGCATAAAAAAAAAAGAGTTAAATTATATACAAGTGGCCTCAAAAGTGTCACTGCATATTTTAAAGTAATTATCTCAAGGTAATACTTAATATTAAGTATAACTTGCTAGTAGAATTCAGCATGTTATCTCATTTTTAAATATAAAATATATGAAAAATATGGCTATAAAATTATAAATGGAGGAAAAGTCAAATTTCAGATTTCAGCCGCAACTGTAAGCTGGCTGTCCTGGGTTTGGTCATGTGCAGAGATGAAAAGAGATGCCTGGACATTTTTATCACAATGAGCCAAGCAACCACTATGCCATCCTAAGACAGGAAAATGTGCTGCATAAATGTGAATAATAACCCATTCATTCTTTGTGCTCACGTTTGCTCTGGAAGACTAGAAATTTATGATTTACTTATACCACCCAGCAAATGAAGTTTTTCACAGGGGCCATTTTTAGCAAGGTTACGAGATTTACATTATACTGATAATGAAGCATGATGCCTTAAGAACAGGGCTGGTCACAGTGAAATGCTGTAGCAACTATCAATCAGAAAATGGGATACAATCACAAGAACTGAGCCAAGAGGAACATTAAGTACTAATAATGATAATAAAGAACTCAGCCATGGAACACTGAGGCTGCTACTTTACTGGATTTGTTGGCAAACAGTGTCCATTTTCTACACGGTGACTCCTCGCTTCTCAGAGAACCTTCTGCAGAGTAGGGTGTGCATTACTATGAAGAGTTAGTTTTCTTATGACTATTAAACCTAAATTCCTAAACTCAAGTCCTAGTCAGACCAGCTAAAGTTTCACCACAAACCAAAATTCCTAAGAATATGCTGTGGCAAAATTTATTAGCGGGGTACATATTTCAATGTGCACAATGTCAGTCATTGCTGCAAATTAATACTGCATGGGGCAGGCTCACCAACAAACATTTCTCTCATAAGCCAGGAGTCATAAGCCAGGAGTGACTAATATTGGCAGCAGGGATTTCACAACAGAAGCATATGCCAAAATCACCTACAGATTTTATAACAGAGGCCATGTCCCCAGAGATTTTCATTTAATACGGGTGTGGTGGGGGGAGGGAAGAATAGCTGGGCAGGCATTTATGTTTTAAAATTTGGAAAGAGGGCAGTGACAAGCGTTTCTAAATGAAGCTCACTGATGTACAGGAGCAGAGGGTTACAATCACCTCGCTCCCCCCCACCTCCGCCCCATCATGGCCCTAACAGGAGCTGGCTGCTTACTATGTATACTGTTCTAAGTGCCTTTCTTTTTTTTTTTTTTTTTCTAAGTGCCTTTCATATACTTTTTGCACTTGACCTTCTTGATCACCCTATGGTGTAGGTGACATTATTAATGTCTACATTATACTTTATACCCTGGCCCATGCCCACATAGCTAGTTCTGGGGTTTGAACCCCACGGTCTTTAAAACTGCGTGCACAGAGAAATTTGTTGATACGAGGAAGAAACTGTCCAAAAGATATCAGCTTTATGTTTTATATTTAACAAATGCAGGGGAAAAAAAATTCATCAACAGGCATCATTCTGTTCTCCTAGGACAAAACAGCAATGGCCTGCCACAAATTACCTAAAAATGCCTCACTTTACATCTAGAAGTCCAAATTATTCTGTCTGGGACCAAGAATTGCCCTAGCAGTTTAATATCATAAACTCCTCAGCCCACAAAAAAAGCATTAGACCAGCAATGGAAACTTATTTTCCCTTTTTTTTTTCCCTCATACCCCACCTCCCTGAATATAATGACTCAATTTTTCAGTCATGCAAAATATAGTAATGGAACCTAACTGCGACATTATGAGTGTTAACTCAGTATTATCAATATGGCTTGTGTGATATGACTGAGCATTTTTATACTGGCATTGCTTCATTTTATTAACCACCCTGCTATCATAAACATGCTGGCTGGTGAATATTTGCATTTTAAGTGATTTTCTATCAGTAAAAAAAAAAAATGCATTCCTTAAAAAAATTTATAGGTTGTAATCTCTGTATACAGAGTTGGCAGAAGAACTTGCTAAGAGCACATTCAGTGCTTTTGTATGCAACTAAACCAACATAAATAAAATACATTTTTCAAAAATATTGCTCACGTGCAAAATTTGTACTTAAAATGCAATCCATCAATGTAGCCTGTCACCAAGCTCCTTTTCGGAGACAGACAAGGATAAGTTTGAGAGTTAAACAAATAATGAACTCACAACCATCTGACATGTCTATTTTAATAGATTATTGAGGGGTATAAAAATGCATTAAATACCTTTAACTACCAATTCTGCATAGTTTGATATTCCAACACCTCCTTCGGTGCGAATCATGCAGCGGTACTTCCCAGCATCTCGTTTTGTTGTGTTCATGACATTAAAGGAAGCTATGAATCGCCGGGAACTAGTCACCTTTATTTCCTTGAGAGGAGCATCGCGCACATCAATGCCCTGTATAAATGGGGGTGGGGGACAAAAAGAGACAATATCAGCTGTCATACTGGACCGGTAAGACACCTGATGGCTATTATCCATGTTTTTTCCATGTGGATCTGGGTTCTGTTGTTTATTACCCAGGGGCTCTAGTTCTAGGGGAACAGCTGGCCAGGAAACTTAAATTCTGCCATGATCAACACTTTCAAGATTGAGGGATGCAAAATTATGTGTGCAGAAATGTCTTGCTTTTGTCCTTTAAGATATTAATTATGTTAAGTGAGCTCACCGGGAGTAGAAAAATGCATATGGAAAAATTCTTTATTTGATTCCCAAACGATCACCATTTGGTATTTTCATACCACTTTGTCTTATGTTTTTATGCTTGGCTAGGAAACAAAACTGATTCATACACTACCCTACTGCCAACCTCATTTTATCTATGAACAAATAAATAATTTATTAAGAATTACATTAAAGACATAAGTAGGTATTAACATATTCCTTACCGAATAGGTCTGATGGACTATTCTAAGCTTTACGATGTTCTTCCAGGATACAAAAACCAAGTAGATGCTCAATTATTACTTAAGTGTGAAATGCTACAAGAGAAGTTTCTCCCCATCCCAGAGTTTCAAAACCACATAAAACAGGTTCCCTCCGTGTAGCACCTTTGTCTTACACCATCCTTAACACATGAAGTACGTCTTTAGTTATGTGGCCTTAGAACTCCATTCTATGTTTCCTATAATTTAGAGTCTCATAAGAAGGCTACAGATTTTAGTTCTTAATAGCTGTTTACAATTCCCAGGAAAGAGGCTATCTTTAATATGTCATTTGCAAGCATTGAGTAGAAAACAATGGGCACAGACCTTACAGCTAACGCATGATGCCAAGCACTCTGTCCATTTGTTCACTCAGAATCCATTCTGCCAACCAGGTGCTATCAACTGTGTTAAGACACTAGGCTCACAGTGGGGAATGACAGAAGAGTAGTTATGGTGCGCACGGCACTTTAGTTAGTGGGAAGTATAGGCCGGAAATACAGAATTACAAGTGATGGCCAGTGTGGTGAAGGGACAGATCAGATGGCTCGCAGAAATCACCATCTTTAGATATGGTGGCTGTGGGAGGCCAGTTTGAGGAAGTGAGCTGAGATCTGAAAGGCAAGGAGGAGCTAACCAGGCAAAGGGAGAGGGTGTGAGAGAAGGGGCATTCTGTCTAGTCAGAGGAAACGGGGCAGGAAGCCCGAGATGGTTAGAGAGAACAGAAAGCTTTGGATGAAATGAAGGCAGCTCATGGAACCAGGGAGGTAAGGAAGCACCTACGCATTCCGGGACTTGCAGGCAATATTAAAGTGTTTTTATGTATGAGTATGAAAATGCTAAGCTACACATAATAAAACTCATCTATATTACTCGGTGATTTATATTATGCAAAGTCGTTTAAAAGCTTTTATCCGTGATTTTTTTTCTTTGGCAGTATGCCCTAACGGGCATAGGTTTGGAGTTAAACTGACCAGGGTGCCAAAGCTAACTTCAAAGTGATTTACCTTCCTAGAGCCTCCCTTCCCTCATCTACAACAAGATGATATGACTCACTTGCAGGGCAGTTGTGAGAATTTAAAGATATATACAAAGACACTGGCTTACTGACTGGCACCACACATCCCCACCCAAATTCCGGACCAGCTGAGTGATGAAGTCAAGGAGAAAGGCGGACAGGCTGTCAACGTACCACTTTTATTACCTGTGAACCTGGTATTACAGAATATGGCTGAGATGCAGTAACAATGGGCTTGCTAATACTGAAGCACAGAATTAAAGACTCACCCACCCGGCCACTGGCCATCTTAGAAAAGCACAAAGGCCTCCCACATGTTGGGTGCTGCTGTAAAACTCACAGGATGGAAGAAGAGGGCTCCTACAGGGGGTTAGCTCCCAAAGAAGGGGCTGGGCTGTGCATGCTCCCAGCTTCCTTCCCAGGCAGCTCCCTTCCCAGGCAGCTCCCGCTTGGGCAGAGAAAAAGCATCAGAGTGCTGCACTGGTACAGTTCCTGCCACAGGGAAGGAAACATCAGGAGTGGGGAAGAAGAGTTCCACCAACATCACCTTCAGTGTTATCTGTCACAGCAGCTTTGTTAATAGCTTAAGAAGTTATAAATCAGAGCATGAAGTTCCATAGATAACTTACATGTCTTATGTCTGTCCTGGTTTTTACTAAATCCCCCAAATTTGGTCTGACAGAGCACACCAAGGACTTAGGAAAGTGAAATAAAATAGAATCAGTCTGGCATCATTAATTAATTCAATGGGGGACAGCATTCCTCTCTGTAGTCCACACATTTAGTCTCCCATCCTTTCTCGCAAATAAACAATCAATCCAATTCTACCTCTAGGAGTAACCTCAGATCTACTAACGCTATAAAGTGCAGTCTGTCTTTTTCCAAACTAAAAACAAAACAAATCTAATCTCCAAGTTTGAAAAAAAATTAAGCCCTAAAGAAAGGCAGATTTCATATCTGTAAGTATTTGTTTTATTAATAACAGCAACAAAAAAAGGCTACCTACTTATTTATTTACTCACTTGTGGCATGAATCCGGTAAGAATATGCTTCTATAGTAATCCCATAGTATCTTACCTGCTAGAGTACGCCTACTTCAAAAGAATGTTCATTCAAAAGAATTTGGAAGTATGCAGTTATTGATCACTCAAAACTATTCAAGGCTGCAGCGAGGGCTCTCAAGTTTGAGAAAACCTCTGTTTTGGATTTATACATATGTTGAGAGGAGTATTACTTCATAGTTGATGTCTCCATGCCACAGATTTATTCTTTAAAATAAACAGCTTCAAGCTAACAACTCTACAGGACTCCAGTACATCAACTCTCAGGGCTGGGGCTTTCTTTTTGAATCCCATGTACTGAGTCACACAGAAAGTTAGATTCAGTTTCTTCAAGAAAAGTAGTGCATATGAAAGAGAAACCAAGTGCTAATGAATGATCATTTTAGCTTAGGACCCATACCAAATCATAGATCTTGAATGTTCAAGTCTGCAGGTCATTTTTGTGTTAAATCATTCAAAGGTACGTGGATCCAAGCATTCATTTAATGAACACTTTGTAAAAATCTCTTATGAGGCAAACACTGTATCATATACAGGGAGAATGGAGTTAAAAGAACAATCCCTTACCTACCTGAACTTAAAGTCTGGTGAGGAAAAACAGCCAAGTAAGGCAGTGATTATAGTACAAAGCAATAAACTGCATAAAACAGCAAGCCCAGGAAAAGGGGACCACACTGGAGAAGGGTGTGAGGGTTGGGCTGGCTTTCTAGAAAGCACTACTTGAGGCCAGGCTGGAGGATGCACAGGAGTTTCTCAGAGGGAAGGAGGAGAAATGGAGCCCAGTGAGTGAGAAGAGCTTTGCAAAAGTCAAGAGCCAAGACAGCATGGAACAATAAAGGAAATACAACTGATTCCATGCAGCTAGAACGAAGCGCGTCTGGATAGGCAGGTGATGAGGCTAGAAGGATAATCACAATATGGCATATTGAGGATTATAGTTTATCTTGATGCCAGGAATGGACAGATTTTAGGTAAAGGGGTGACATGAACATATCTATAGGTACAGTAACAGACTGAAGGAAAAAATGTGGGATCCCAACTGATGTCAAGGGAAATCGGTAATTTTTTTTTAAGAAATCAACAAGTGACACAAAGAGGGATGAGAGAGGGGGAGGAAAGGATTCTAAAAATATTTAGGATTCTAAAGATATTTAGGAATTAAAATGGATAAAAAGTGTATTATACTGCAGTAACACCCTCCTTTTGTAGCAGACTAGAACGTCTTCAAGTTAAGAAACAGATCTTATTCATTTGGTGTACATGGGTGCACAAGAAATAAAACTCAACAAATATTTGCTGACTCTAAAAATCATAGCCCCTGCAGAAAAAATATTCCATAGGTAGAACAGAAATATGAAGTTGCTAAATTAATAGATTTATACTCCAGGTCCTAAAACTGGATAATTAGCCTTTATTTACAAGGGAGACCAATACGGAAAATAAAGATATTTTAGAGATTCTGCATGTCCCTCAGTCAGCAACACTGCCCACTCATCATGATTGGGGTAGGCAGAAAAACAGTCCTCAGAGATGTCTACTGCCTAGTTCCCAGAACGTGTGAATATACTCCTTATGCATAGCAAAAGGAAGTTTGCAGATGTGATTAAAATAAGAATCTGGAGATGAGACAATTATCCAGTATCCCTGAATACTAAATTATCCAGATGGGCCCAATGTAATTACAAGGTAGGAGGAAGGTAAGAGGGTCAAATGCAGAAGAAGGAAATGTGACCACAGAACCAAAGGCTGGAATGATGTGGGTTTTAAAATGGAGGAAGGGATCATGAGCCAAGAAATGAAGCAGGTCTCTAACAAGCTACAAAAGGTAAGGAACAGATTCTCCCCTATACCTTCCAGGAGGGACCAGCCTTGCCATCACCTTATATTAGGACTTCTGACCTCTAAAACTACAAGATAATAAAGCCATTACGTCTTTGGTAATTTGTTAAAGAAGCAATAGGACACTAATACAGAGACCATCAGGATAACGAAAAAGTCTATGGTTTTTCAAAGATATACAGTAGTCCTGAATCCTGATTTGTCAGAGCTACAAGCAAATCCTTAAGATAGGTTTAGGTCTTAAGGGCTAGCAAAAGTTCTATTCACAGGTCATCACTGTAGACAAAAGAAAAGAACAAAGTTGAAAGACTCAAACGTCTCAACTTCAAAACTCGCTACAAAGCTACAGTAATCAAAAGTACAGTGTGGCACTAGCATAAGGACAGACACAGACCAATGGAATCGAGTAGATAGCCCAGAAACAAACCCTTACATACATGGTCAATGGATTTTCGACAAGGGTGCCCAGACCACTCAATGGGGAAATAACAATCTTTTCAGCAATTGGTGCTGGGAAAAATGGGTATCCAGGCAAAAGAATAAAGTTGGACCCTTATCTTTCACTGCATACAAAAATTAACTCAAAATAGATCAAATATCTAAAATTAAGATCTAAAACTATAAGTACCTTAGAAGAAAAACACAGGAGAAAATCTTCATGATGTTAGATTCAGAACTGATTTCTTCAATGAAATACCAAAATCACAGGCAACAAAAGAAAAAAATAAACTAGACTATCAAAATTAAACACTGTACATCAAAGGAGATTAAAACAATACAGAGTGGGAGAAATATTCACAAATCATATATCTGATAGGGATTAAGATCTTGAATATATAAAGAAGTCCTTCAACCAAAGCAACAACAAGAAACAAACAATCCAATTTAAAAATGGGCAAAGGATTTGTGACAACATGGATGGACCTAGAGGAAATTACGCTAAGTGAAATAAATAAGTCAGATAGAAAAAGACAAATACCACACGATTGCACTCATATGTGGAATCTAAAAAACAAAACAATGAATAAACAAACAAACAGCAGAATCAGACGCTCAGACCCGTAAATACAGAGAACAAAATGACACCTGTCAGAGGGAAGGAGGTAGGGAGAAGGGCAAAATGGGTGAAGGGGAGTGGGAGATACAGACTTCCAGTTATGGAATGAGTAAGTCATGGGAATAAAGGGCACAGCATAGATAATACAGTCAATGGTATTGGAATAGTGTTGGATGGTGACAGATGGTAGGTACACTTGTGAGCACAGCATAACATATAGAGAACTTGAATCACTATGTTGTACACCTGGAACTAATGTAACGTGTCAACTATACTCTATATTTTTTATTTTTTATTTTTTATTTTTTTAAAGATTTTATTTATTTATTTGAGAGAGAGAGAATGAGATAGAGAGAGCATGAGAGGGAGGAGGGTCAGAGGGAGAAGCAGACTCCCTGCCGAGCAGGGAGCCCGATGTGGGACTCGATCCCGGGACTCCAGGATCATGACCTGAGCTGAAGGCAGTCGCTTAACCAACTGAGCCACCCAGGTGCCCAATACTCTATTTTTTTTAAATGGGCAAAGAAATTAAAAAGACATTTCCCCCAAAAAAGATATACAGATGGCTGATGAGTATATGAAAAGATGCTCAACATCGTTGGTCAATAGGGAAATGCATATCAAAACCACAGTGAAATACCACTTTACATCCAGCAGGATGGCTATCATCCAAAAAAAAATTAAAAATTAAAAATAACAAGTTGCCAAAGATGTAGAGAAACGGGAACCCTGTGCATCGCTGGTGGGATTATAAAATGAGGCAGGCACGGTGGAAAATAGTCTGGCAAGACCTCAAAAAGTTAAGCAGAATTATCATATTACTCAGTAATTCTACTCCTAGATATAGCCCAAAAGAATTGAAGATAGGTACTCAAACACATACTTATATGCCAATGTTCACAGCAGCATCATTCACAATAGCCAAAAGGTGGAAAACAACCTAAATGTCCATTGATTGATGAATGGATAAACAAAAGGTGGCCTCTACAGGCAATGGATATCATTTAGCCTTAAAAAGGAAGGAAGTTCAGACACTTGCCACAACATGGATAAACCCTGACCACATTATGTTAGGTGAAATAAACCAGTCACTATGGACAACTATGGTATGATTCCACTTAAATGAGGAATCTAGAATGAGCAAATTCATAGAGACAAAAAGTAGAATGAAGGTTACCAGGGGTGGTGAGAGAGGGAATGGGAGTTACTTCTTAATGGATTTTGTTTCAGGTAATAGAAAAGTTTTGGAATAAATAGTGGTAATGGTTACATAACATTGTGAATGTACTTAGCCAGTGAATTGTGCTCTTGAACATGGTCAGAATGGTAAACTTCATGGTATGCATATTAAGTCATCACTCATTACTACAGATCAACAGCATAAACTCTAGCTTTTGCACCTTTATTTGAAGACTGCCCTAAAATAATCTGGAATGCAGGTTAAAAATGATAGCAAAAAATAGGTAAAATGTACTTGGTGAGTTGAATGGAGAATAGTAGGAGAGATGCAAAGCAGACCTGATATGTCCAAGCAGGGGCAGAAGAAGAAAGCAAGAGAGGAAGGCTTTATTCAGCTGGGTGGGGTGGAGCCAACACACAATCCAGATGGCAGAGCATCGTAGATGTCTACGAACCACCAGATACATCCGGCACAGGGCAGACCCACACAAAATATATTCTTAAGGACAATAAAAAGAGAAATGGATTTTTGAAATCTAATGTTTACTGTAGAAACTTTTTTTAAATATAAAAAATAAAAACTGTAGGTATTTAAAAAACTATACATAATCCAATTACTTAAAGATAAATATTGTAAATATTTTAAGGTATTTTAGTTTACTTTTTTCTAATGCATTATTTTCATTTAAATTAAATTTGAAATGGTGGTCGTATCTCTGTGATATCTACAGACTTTTTATACTTTTAGATGGTTCCAAAAACATGCTTTTTAATGTTTCCCATTTTATAGCTACAGCCATTATTTATGTATATATTTCTTTATCACTATATATTGAAATTATTTACATGCTTCACTATTATAAATGATGTTAGGACAATCCCTATGCCTAAAATTGTTGGTTTAAAGGGAATGAAAAATTTTAAGGTTTTTTTTTTTTAATGGACAACATAAAAGACTTTAACGAGAGTTAATTATTGGGGCACCTGGGTGACTCAGTTGGTTAAGCCACTACCTTCGGCTCAGGTCATGATCCTGGTGTCCCAGGATCGAGCCCCGCATCGGGCTCCCTACTCATCAGGGAGTCTGCTTCTCCTTCTGACCCTTCTCCCTCTCATGCTGTCTCTCATTCTCTCTCAAATAAATAAGTAAAATTAAAAAAAAAAAGAGAGAGTTAATTATTTATAAGAATTGGTTTTTTTTGTTTTTTTTTTAAAGATTTTATTTATTTATTTGAGAGAGAGAATGAGACAGAGAGAGAGAGCATGAGATGGGGGAGGATCAGAGGGAGAAGCAGACTCCCTGCTGAGCAGGAAGCCCGATGCGGGACTCGATCCCGGGACTCCAGGATCATGACCTGAGCTGAAGGCAGTCGCTTAACCAACTGAGCCACCCAGGCGCCCATATAAGAATTGTTTTTTAACAAGAGTTCAGATGGCTCCTAAAATCAAGTTGTTTTCCAACTCCTTTCAGATATTACAAAGAGATCAAATAGGACAGAGAATTGGCCTGAATCACTGATTTTTTTACAGTATTTCCAAAAAAGCGGGGGGAACCCCTCAGCTTATCTTGGGTAAAAGAGTAAATATACAGGAAAAAATTATATTTATTTTTGTGGTACTGCATGGCTTCCACAGTACAAATTCAGTTATTCTCCTACTAGATAGAATTTTAAAATTAAAATAGAGAGGAAAGTCGGAAAGAACTCAAATACATGGAGGCTAAAGAGCATCCTACTGAAGAATGAATGGGTCAACCAGGAAATTAAAGAAGAATTAAAAAAATACATGGAAACCAATGAAAATGAAAACACAACTATTCAAAATCTTTGGGATGCAGCAAAGGCAGTCCTAAGAGGGAAGTATATAGCAATACAAGCCTTTCTCAAGAAACAAGAAAGGTCTCAAGTACACAACCTAACCCTACACCTAAAGGAGCTGGAGAAAGAATAGCAAATAAAGCCTAAACCCAGCAGGAGAAGAGAAATCATAAAGATCAGAGCAGAAATCAATGAAATAGAAACTAAAAGAACAGTAGAACAGATCAACAAAACTAGGAGCTGGTTCTTTGAAAGAATTAACAAGATTGATAAACCCCTGGCCAGACTGATCAAAAAGAGAAGAGAAATGACCCAAATCAACAAAATCATGAATGAAAGAGGAGAGATCACAACCAACACCAAAGACATACAAACAATTCTAAGAACATATTATGAGCAACTCTATGCCAGCAAATTAGATAACCTGGAAGAGATGGATGCATTCCTAGAGATGTATCAACTACCAAAACTGAACCAGGATGAAATAGAAAACCTGAACAGACCTATAACCACTAAGGAAATTAAAGCAGTCATCAAAAATCTCCCAAAAAACAAAAGCCCAGGGCCAGATGGCTTCCCAGGGGAATTCTACCAAACATTTCAAGGAGAATTAATACCTATTCCTCTGAAACTGTTCCAAAAAATAGAAACGGAAGGAAACCTTCCAAACTCATTTTATGAGGCCAGCATTACCTTGATCCCAAAACCAGACAAAGACCCCATCAAAAAGGAGAATTACAGACCAATATCCCTGATGAACATGGATGCAAAAATTCTCACCAAAATACTAGCCAATAGGATCCAACAGTACATTAAAAGGATTATTCACCATGACCAAGTGGGATTTATCCCTGGGCTGCAAGGTTGGTTCAACATCCACAAATCAATCAATGTGATACAATACATTAACAAAAGAAAGAACAAGAATCATATGATCCTCTCAATAGATGCAGAAAAAGCTTTTGACAAAGTACAGCAACCTTTCTTGATCAAAACTCTTCAGAGTATAGGGATAGAGAGTACATACCTCAATATCATAAAAGCCATCTATGAAAAACCTACAGCAAATATTATTCTCAATGGGGAAAAACTGAGAGCTTTCCCCCTAAGGTCAGGAACGCGGCAGGGATGTCCACTATCACCACTGCTATTCAACATAGTATTGGAAGTCCTAGCCACAGCAATCAGACAACAAAAAGAAATCAAAGGCATCCAAATCGGCAAAGAAGAAGTCAAACTCTCACTCTTTGCAGATGATATGATACTTTATGTGGAAAACCCAAAAGACTCCACCCCAAAACTGCTAGAACTCATACAGGAATTCAGTCAAGTGGAAGGATATAAAATCAATGCACAGAAGTCAGTGGCATTCCTATACACCAACAACAAGACAGAAGAAAGAGAAATTAACGAGTTGATCCCATTTACAATTGCACCCAAAAACATAAGATACCTAGGAATAAATCTAACCAAAGAGACAAAGGATCTGTACTCAGAAAACTATAAAATATTCATGAAAGAAATTGAGGAAGACACAAAGAAATGGAAAAACGTTCCATGCTCATGGATTGGAAGAACAAATATTGTGAAGATGTCAATGCTACCTAGAGCAATCTACACATTCAATGCAATCCCCATCAAAATACCATCCACTTTTTTCAAAGAAATGGAACAAATAATCCTAAAATTTGTATGGAACCAGAAAAGACCCCGCATAGCCAGAGGAATATTGAAAAAGAAAAGCAAAGCCGGCGGCATCACAATTCCGGACTTCCAGCTCTATTACAAAGCTGTCATCATCAAGACAGCATGGTGCTGGCACAAAAACAGACACATAGATCAATGGAACAGAATAGAGAGCCCAGAAATGGACCCTCAACTCTATGGTCAACTTATCTTCGACAAAGCAGGAAAGAATGTCCAATGGAACAAAGACAGTCTCTTCAACAAATGGTGTTGGGAAAATTGGACAGCCACATGCAGAAGAATGAAACTGGACCATTTCCTTACACCACACACAAAAATAGACTCCAAATGGTTGAAAGACCTCAGTGTGAGACAGGAGTCCATCAAAATCCTAAAGGAGAACACAGGCAGCAACCTCTTAGACCTCAGCCAAAGCAACTTCTTCCTAGAAACATCGCCAAAGGCAAGGGAAGCAAGGGCAAAAATGAACTATTGGGACTTCATCAAGATAAAAAGCTTTTGCGAAGCAAAGGAAACAGTCAACAAAACCAAAAGACAACCGACAGAATGGGAGAAGATATTTGCAAATGACATATCAGATAAAGGGCTAGTATCCAAAGTCTATAAAGAACTCATCAAACTCAACACCCAAAGAACAAAGAATCCAATCAAGAAATGGGCAGAAGACATGAACATTTTTCCAAAGAAGACATCCAAATGGCCAACAGACACATGAAAAAGTGCTCAATATCGCTCAGCATCAGGGAAATCCAAATCAAAACTTCAATGAGATACCACCTCACACCAGGCAGAATGGCTAAAATTAACAAGTCAGGAAACGACAGATGTTGGTAGGGATGCGGAGAAAGGGGAACCCTCCTACACTGTTGGTGGGAATGCAAGCTGGTGCAGCCACTCTGGAAAACTGTATGGAAGTTCCTCAAAAAGTTGAAAATAGAGCTATCATATGATCCAGCAATCGCACTACTGGGTATTTACCCCAAAGATACAAAAGTAGGGATCCGAAGGGGTACGTGCACCCCGATGTTTATAGCAGCAATGGCCACAATAGCCAAACTGTGGAAAGAGCCAAGATGTCCATCAACAGATGAATGGCTAAAGAAGATGTGGTATATATATACAATGGAATATTATGCAGCCATCAAAAGGAATGAGATCTTGCCATTTGCAATGACGTGGATGGAACTGGAGGGTATTATGTTGAGTGAAATAAGTCAAACAGAGAAAGACATGTATCATATGATCTCACTGATATGAGGAATTCTTTTTTTTTTTTAATATTTTATTTATTTATTTGAGAGAGCACATGAGAGGGGGGAGGATCAGAGGGAGAAGCAGACTCCCCGCTGAGCAGGCAACCCGATGCGGGACTCGATCCCGGGACTCCAGGATCATGACCTGAGCCGAAGGCAGTTGCTTAACCAACTGAGCCACCCAGGCGCCCGATATGAGGAATTCTTAATCGCAGGAAACAAACTGAGTGTTGCTGGAGTGGGGGGTGGGGTGGGAGGGATGGGGTGACTGGGTGATAGACACTGGGGAGGGTATGTGCTCTGGTAAGCGCTGTGAATTGTGCAAGACTGTTGAATCTCAGATCTGTACCTCTGAAACAAATAATGCAATATATGTTAAGATAAAAAAAAAGAAGAAGAAGATAGCGGGAGGGGAAGAATGAAGTGGGGGAAATCGGAGGGGTAGACGAACCATGAGAGACGATGGACTCTGAAAAACAAACAGGGTTCTAGAGGGGAAGGGGGTGGGAGGATGGGTTAGCCTGGTGGTGGGTATTGAGGAGGGCACATTCTGCATGGAGCACTGGGTGTTATGCACAAACAATGAATCATGGAACACTTCATCTAAAACTAATGATGTAATGTATGGGGATTAACATAAGAATAAAAAATAAAATAAAATAAAATTAAATTAAATTAAAATGCATCCCATTTTTAATATTTTCAAGAATGATAAATTCCCTGTAATATTCTGAGATGCAGAATATAAGACTCTGGTCATTCACAGGCTTCTGCCCAGCCCTCCTGGCACGTGTCCCATATTGCTCTCCTCTTGTCCACGGAGATGTCACAGATGTTGCTACCTGGTGCCCTGCCAGCATCTGTAAACACTCCGACCTCCTCCTTTCTAACAACCCAAGAAATCGGATTTGACACTAACAAGGTGAAGAGTGAACTCTCTCCTCCTCTGTCCAGCCCCCGTTATCTGAGGACATCCTCTCATGTGTCCTCCATCAACCCAGTTGTGGATTGCTTCTTCGTGCATGTTATCAGTCACTGAGCTAATACAGAACCTAAAGTCACTGTTGGACCTGATGGGTTTTTTTCAGCTTCATAAGACAAGGATATTCCCATAAGACAAGGATATTCCTTGAAATTCACATCTTCAATATCAAAAAGTGGCTATTTCTAAAAATGGAATAGATAAACCAAACTAAGTAAGATTAAGTGTGCTTAAGATAATTTAACTGAAGAGCATGCAGCACTACTAACATGTATATTTAGAATTAGGGATGCATGGCAATATTTAAATATCTAGAAGATAAATCACTCAGGTTGATGCATATCATTTAAATTTGTGGTATCACCAGTAATTTTGTACAGGCAGAAAAATCCCACTTTGAAAATGTAAGTATAACAGTTGCCTAAAGACTGGAGAACATTGAGGTGTACACAATGTGAACCAAATGAGCAGAGAACAAAATACAAAAGTCTAAATAAGGCAGGAGAACAACAGGAGAAAAAGTGTGAAGACTGAAAGAATAAAAGAAAGAGGGAAAAGAGTCAAAGGAGAAAGGGGGGAATTAGGTTGTCCCCCATTATCTGCTGGGAGTGTGTTCCAAGACCCCAGGCCTGAAACCACAGATAGTACTGAACCCTAAATATACTATGTTTTCTTCTACACATACATACACACCTATAATAGAGTTTGATTTATAAATGAGGCACAGTAAGAGATTAACAACAGTGACTAATAACACAGCACAATTATAGCAATATACTGTAGTAAAAGTTATGTGAATGTGGTCTCTCTCTCTCTAATACTGTGTTGTACTCACCCTTCTAGTAATGCTGTGAGATGAGAAATTGCCTACGTGATGGGATGGAGGGAGGGCAGTGACTTGGGCATGTGACACAGCATTAGGCTGCTACTGACCTGAGTATATGTCGGAAGGAGGACCATTTGCTTCTGGACCGTGGTTGGCTGTGGGTAACTGACACCGCAAATAAGGGAGGCCTGCTGTAGCACAATGACAGAAAGTCAAAAAGGAGTGGAGAGAAGTCGGGTGAGGCGACAGAAGAGAGAGGGAGCATGGCAGAGGAAGGGCTCAAAGATGGCAAGGACTGAGGCAGGCAGAGACACAGAGATGAGAGCAGACCAAAGGCCCAAACTTGAGAGAAAGTCATAACTCACAGGGAGGAAAGACCCACTTCTTGGACAATGTTGATTCATCTCCTTTGAAATTCTGACATTGATACCTTAATAATAGTCTCCTTGTTTCCTGAAGCTGAAAAAAACCCATCAGGTCCAACAGTGACTTTAGGTTCTGTATTAGCTCAGTGACTGATAACATGCACGAAGAAGCAATCCACAACTGGGTTGATGGAGGACACATGAGAGGATGTCCTCAGATAACGGGGGCTGGACAGAGGAGGAGAGAGTTCACTCTTCACCTTGTTAGTGTCAAATCCGATTTCTTGGGTTGTTAGAAAGGAGGAGATCGGAGTGTTTACAGATGCTGGCAGGGCACCAGGTAGCAACGCCTGTGACATCTCCGTGGACAAGAGGAGAGCAATATGGGACACGTGCCAGGAGGGCTGGGCAGACTAGAAGCCTGTGAATGACCAGAGTCTATGGCTACTTGTCAGCATGGATGCTAAAGCATGTTTCTGAAGCCCTGGCAAAGGTTATGTCCTTGACTCCTCCAATAATGTCTATTAATGTCGTTGATAGAGTCATAGTTGTGTTTGTCACATCTATAGGTGACAACTAACCTGGGATAAAAGAAAAAGATATTTGCAAAGCCTAACAATGAATTTAAATTAACAAGATAAATATCAATCAAGATAAATGTAAATCAATCCTGTATTCCCTGGACTTTATAAGGGGATCATTGGAGATGTGACTTAGAACCACCTTCATCACTTAAAGGTATATAAAGATTGTGAGGTGCTGATATGAGGAATTCTTAATTGTAGGAAACAAACTGAGGGTTGCTGGAGTGGGGGGTGGGGTGGGAGGGATGGGGTGACTGGGTGATAGACACTGGGGAGGGTATGTGCTCTGGTAAGCGCTGTGAATTGTGCAAGACTGTTGAATCTCAGATCTGTACCTCTGAAACAAATAATGCTATATGTTAAGAAAAAAAAAAAAAGAAGAAGAAGGTAGCGGGAGGGGAAGAATGAAGCGGGGGAAATCGGAGGGGTAGACGAACCATGAGAGACGATGGACTCTGAAAAACAAACAGGGTTCTAGAGGGGACGGGGGTGGGAGGATGGGTTAGCCTGGTGGTGGGTATTGAGGAGGGCACATTCTGCATGGAGCACTGGGTGTTATGCACAAACAATGAATCATGGAACACTTCATCTAAAATTAATGATGTAATGTATGGGGATTAACATAAGAATAAAAAAAAAAGATTGTGAGGTGGATTTTTATCAAACCTAATTCAATTTTCAGTTGTATTAATAGAAATAAAGTATCCGGAGAGGCAGTGCTAAGAGACACCCCCAGATGAAGGCATTCTGTTCCAGGGGCCCCTGTTTTCCAAGGAACATATGAGTAATAGGTTTGTTCAGAGGAACGAGAAGAGGACCTCAATGTGAACACGCAGCACTCATCTCTACAGGTAAAGAGCTGGTAAACACCTGGAAACAGATGACTTAAGAGACAGAGGACAATCATCTTCCAAAATTGAAAGACCGGACATGTAAAATAGGAACTACATTTGCATGTCATGGCCATGGGCTCTATCAGTTACCTGAAATTCGTCGGGTAAACTGTGGTTCAGAATTCAGATTTACTGTTAATTTTACTTTTTTTTTTCTTAAAGATTTTATTTATTTATTTGACATAGAGAGACAGCGAGAGAGGGAACACAAGCAGGGGGAGTGGGAGAGGGAGAAGCAGGCTTCCCGCCAGGCAGGGAGCCTGATACCGGGCTCAATCCCAGGACCCTGGGATCATGACCTGAGCTGAAGGCAGATGCTTAATGACTGAGCCACCCAGGCGCACCTATTTTTAATTTTAAAAAGGTTTCTATACTGCATATTACGTGATACCCCAGGAAAGTCTGGGTCAGCACCCTATCGCCAAGGATATTGATATTTCTGTATCAAAACATGTGACTATGACTCTAAGGAGGAAAAACAGGCCATAAAAAGTTTCAGGTCAAGTGTTGTCACCAAACAAATTACAAAAGTGAGATTAGATATGGAGAACTTCCATTTTTAGATTTTGGAATAAGAGTGACCTCCAAGAATGTACACAACGAGTCCCACCCACCCCCGCATACTCTGCTGTGACCCCGTAAGTCTGTGGGATGCCTGGGCTCCAGCCACACCAGGCTCCATGCTGTCACTTTCTCACCCAGGTACGCTACCCTCGAGGTCTGTCCCTTCCTCCTCCTGGAGGCCCTCCCTGACTTATCCCCACCGCCCATGCCTTCATCTCCTGCCAGTCCTGCTCAAATATATTCTCAAGGAATCCTACCCAGTCCCCAGATTTAAAACTGAAACCTCTCCTGCATGGCCCTGCTGATGCCCCGTGTCCTGCCTAGCTACTGCTATTAATGCTACTGAGAACTTGCTAACGTACTACAAAGCTTACTTATTAGGGTGTCACTGTCTATCTCTCCCCAGTAGAATACAAGTCCCATAGAGGCAGGGATCATTTTCTTCACCCCCTACTAGAATACAAGTCCCACGGAGGCAAGGATCATTGTCTTCACCCCCTACCAGAATACAAGTCCCAAAGAGGCAAGAATCATTGTCTTCACCCCCTACCAGAATACAAGTCCCACAGAGACAGGGATCTTTGCCAGGTTTTTAATTGCTATAATATCTCTAGCACAAAAACCATGCCTGGCACACCCAAGGAAAGGTTGGGGGCAACATTAAAGGGATTTAGGCATTGAATGGGTGAGTGAACAAGTTGATTTTTAATGCCTTTTGGTCCATAGATAGGCTTCCTCAGGTCAGAATTAAACAGGGAAGTATGGGGAATAGCGGCCCCTTTTCTCTGATTCAGGGAGGTGTGAAAAGCATGTGATTCTTTTCCCTGTCTGTCCCCACGACAGAGGTGACAGATAGGACAATGTGTTCAGAACCTCCAGTTCTGCTGACCATCTCAGAGCCCATGGGATACTTTGTTATTCTGGCAAAATGAAACAATGAAAATGTACACTAGGTAGAGACAGTGAATTTGTCAGCTGGTTTTCCTCTAAATTCTCACAGAGTTAGGGAGAGGCAGCCCTGCCAAGGCAAGCCCTCCCAAAAGCCTTACAGCAGGACAATGTGGCATCTCCAAGGATGGGTATCCAGATTGTTCTTTAGAATATCAGAGTTCACGGTGAAAGAGAGCCCAGGACATGCCTGTCAGAAACAAAAACCCATACTTGAGGCAGAACCCGGCACCTGAATGACCAGGGTTGTTAAAGAAATTGTTGACCTATCTTTGTTAACTTAATGGAACAACCCTAATGGCCATGTCTGAGAGGAAAGGATCTTAGTGGGTTAAATACGGCTTTGTATAAAACCAAGAGTATCTTTAAACATGCATGTATTTCAATTTGAGCATGCTAGGAAAAAAGGTACTGACAGTCATTTAAATTAGACTTATAATCTTCTTTATGCAAGGGACTGACTGTAGGACTTCTAAATGAGCAGTAATTTACCATCAAAAAGATACATATTAAGTCTTTCAGGAATAGTTTCACCATAATCAGAGCAATGATTGAAAGAAATTGAGGTCTGGGATGTTAGCAGCACTTGGATCAAGTCAGTCAATCCTGGGCATTTTGAAGCTGCTCTGAGTACACAAGCCTGGAGGAGATACTGAGCCATATATCTGGGGATGAGCTGCACCTTCATTTATTCAATAGGGAAAACAGTCTGTGTTATCCCACTTGCACATGCACTCATTTGGATGACACTGACTGAAATTCTCACCACTGGGATCACAATAATATCAGCAAGGCCTGGAATAAACATGTTGAAAACATTTACATAATCTAAATCCAGTAATAATCAAATACCCCAACAATTCTACCTTCTGGAGACTTTATCTATCCAGTTATTTATTTATTTTAATAACTAAGATACTGTTGACCTTTGATTTCTAGGCCATAACCAAGCCAACCCAAATATTTACCAAATATTTACCAACCCAAATATTCACTAGAAGTTCTTACTTATATTACCATATACTCTGAATATACACTGACATGTATACTTAAACTGGCTAAAAAATATACAGATAGCCAAAGTAACATGCAGATATCCAAAGCTGCATATTCTTTGAACATGTAATAGTCTTACAGGTATTCTCAAGTAAAAATTTGATTATGGAAATTTAGAATCTCATGCTGATATTTAGACATAGTCCATTTCATTATATATTTGTAATATTTGAATAATGTTATTTAACCAACCTTTGTTTAAATTTTAGAGACGTTTATCCAAATAATAGAGGACGTACACAATAAACGCAGCAGTTAGAAACCAATGAAATTAGAAGTTCTATAGTCTTAAAATCAAATATCCTACTGTTGACTAGATTAACTCAGCCACAGGAAACTCAGAGACTGACATTTCCCATTAGTTTAAAGGTTTGAGTTTGCAAGGCAAGGAATCGACCCTGTTTCCTTCAAAACTGTAATAATGGCTCTCTAATATGAAGAAGATGGCAGTGCCTGCATAATTGTTCATGATCTAAAAAACGGGGCTAGTCTTCAACATGGCTGGCTAAGAACATCACTTTTTCCCAATCAATATGCCTTGAAGTACACAATTCTTCCTGAAAACATAGCTGAGTGAGCTAAAGATGCAAGATAAAGGAGGCTAAAAGCCTAGTAGTTCTGAATTTCAATTGAAATTATCAGTACAATCTCAGGACATGTTTTTAAATGTGTGTATGTGGGCATACATATATATCCTAGCTCTGTCCAATGGGAATCCAGAGACAAAAGAACGTAGTAATGAGTACCTCTTATGCTCAGACTGTAATTTTTTTTTTTTTTAAGATTTTATTTACTTATTTGACAGAGAGAGACACAGCGAGAGAGGGAATACAAGAGGGGGAGTGGGAATGGGAGAAGCAGGCTTCCCGCCAGGCAGGGAGCCTGATGCGGGGCTCGATCCAGCGACCCTGGGATCATGACCTGAGCCAAAGGCAGACGCTTAACAACTGAGCCACCCAGGCACCCCCAGACTATAATTTCTAATGACCAGTTCCCACTATACAAGAACCAGGGCTCCCTGGAGAAATGGTTGCCTCTAGATCATCAAGGTGGAAATGTAAAATATAAGCCTGGAATACATTGTCACACCAGAAAGTAAGAAAGCCATCTAACATGGCCCAGGACAGGGGTCACCCACCTGAGTAAGTCCCATTTATATGAATGGCAATAAAGATAATAAGTGTGATGGGTCAAAACACATCAAATATGTTTAAATCTGCAAGTTGATGACAATGACAATGACGACAATGTGGTGATGATGATGACCAAGATGCTGGTGACAATAATAATACTAATAACCCCTTGGTCACTTTTAGGTGATGCCAGTGAACTACCTCATTATTTCTGAAAATGTGCTGAAAAGACAAAGTATCAAGCATTTATACCATCTTCCCTTTATTATTTCCATATTAGGGTAACTCAATATTTGATATGGGAGAGCTTTTCTTTTTGGACGTATTCTAGCTACTAAACCAAGAAGGACTGATATCATGGAGCCATTCTGCAACCCTTAATGAATTAATGAATGTAGGAGTGGTCATAAGTGGCGGATAAAATCACAAAAAGGAACATAATTTGCAAGGAACACAATAGTCAGAAGAACACATTAAATGACACTCCCGGAGGGCAACAAGCAAAACTCAAAATATGGGAAATACAAGACAAACGTAGTTCCAGCAACAACCACCACCACCCCAAAAGGGGGGAGGGGAATGGATGAAGAACCTTAAGATAAAAAGGACTTAAGACACTCATTGTCCAGTTGCAAAATGTCAATTTCACTGCTATCACAATGCAAACAAACGGCTAAAAGAAATAAGGTTATTAGACAGTCAAGGAAATCTGAACACTGACTATTTTTCTAGGTCATGCACAGTGTTTATTATTATTACTTTAAGGGCTCTTATCTTTTAGAGCAGGAGTCGGAGGCTCCTGTTTTGTACAGTCACCTGTTTTGTACAGCTTGAAAGCTGAGAACTGTTTGTACATTTTTCATGATTAAAAAAACAAAGCAGGAATACTATTTTGTGACAATGAAAATCACATGAAATTCAAATGTCCGTGTCCATACACAGAGCTGCATTGAGAACAGCCACTCTCATTCATGTGTGTGTTGTCTGGGGCTGCCTTCCTGCCACAACAGCAGAGCTGTGCAGTTGCAACAAAGCCCGTCTGGCCTGCAAAATTTACTACCTGGCCCTTTGCAGAAAATGTTTGCCAGCCCCTGTTTTAGAGAAACATTTACAAGTTAAATGATATGATGACTGGGATTGCTTCAAAACAATGGGGGGAGGGGGGAGGGCAGGTGGAAACAGAGAGGCAGCGATTGACCACATATTGTTAGGTGTTGAAGTGGGACGCTGAGTATATTAAGCTTCTTCCATTATCTCTCCACCTCTGTGTATATTCGCAATTTCCATAATAAAAGCGAAAAGAAACTTTTCTTCAAGGAAGCAGTTAAGAAAAGAATCGCTCATTTTGTATTTCTGAACAACTATTTTAACCATGATTATTTCCCAAAATGATTTTACTGCTGGCTTAGAAATATTGCAATGCTGTAGAACTATTTTGTCTAGGTGCCATTCACTTCCTGTACAAGCATTAAGCCATTTATATGGTAAAGGTACGACCACCAGTAGAAGAGAAAGTGCACTTTGACCAAGGGAAGCCACATCCCAGGGCTAAATCTTTGGCAACATTTGCCTAACTAATATACCTAGCACATGGAAAGTGTATAATACACATTTCTTGAGTGAAAGTAATAATGGGCTTCCAAATCTTAAGAATAAACAGAAAATCCATTAGTTAGTCACTTGTCCTTTCTGCTTAGAGGACATCACTTCTTCTAACAGAGACACACAATCTTATTACATTTGGACAAGAGCCAATGCCCTTTCTTTTGCATAAGGGAATGAAGGATGGCAGTCTTATACATAGGAGGGATGCAGAAGAGAATAACAATCTGCTTTTTGATTTCAAAGTCCATCCTCTGTAGGAAGTCACACTTCTACAGTCCAAAAGACATTTTTAAAATTAAAACCCATCATAGGTTGCCAAATTTTCTTTCCATCTCAGGGGAGGACTTAAGCAAACTTCTCTCCTTTCTCTGTACATGATGCCTGATGATGAAACTTGAAAACCTTCTAGGACTTCTAAGGCCACCTGTGGTAGGTACATAAACCACCCACATAAGACATTTCCATTTTTTTCCTCTCCTTCCAAAAAGAAGAGATAGAAGAGGGAAAACAAAAACAAACAACAACAACAAAACTAGAGATCCTAACAGTGTCCAAACTCTCCAGGACCATCAATCCAAGGCCCAACTCAGTAAAAGGAGATAGAAAGGCAGAGTGTTAGTATTCTCAGCCCTTAATCACAGAAATTCCAGAGCACAGCCACCTCTGCCTTCTCTTCTTGTGACATAGCTATGGATTCTTGGAAGCAAGAGAAACAAATGAACTATTTGATGAATTTGAGAAAAGCAGCAAAAAAAAATTGCTTTCAAAGGATTTATGGCTCTTGGCCCCAAAGTAAGTAGCCCTTAAGAGGTCTAGTTGATGCCTTTCTCTTCTGCCTCCAAACTGAACCATCCTGACCCACAGTTTTCAAGTACAATTTCCCATCCTGGCCAGGAGACCTTTAGATTGCTGCAGAGGACAAAGCTCTCCAACTGCTGCTCCAGCTTTTCCTGGGGCATCCTTCTCGAAGCACCAGTGATTTATGTCTTTTTTGACTGAGTTAGGTAATATCACAAAATAAAATTTATTAATTAATGCCTCCTGGAATCTCCTTTGGTAAGTCATACTGTTTTGTCAATGTAAAATAAATCTTAATTTAAAAATTAAGCCAATCCAAAATCATACTAAATTAAAACATATGGTATATGCTCTGAAGGCTTTTGGTGGTTTCAGTCTGAATGTGCATACTGTATTTTATATATATATAAAATATATGGATATTCAACTGACTAAAACAATAATGGATGTAATTTCAACCACTCCAAGTTTTAAGGAGCAAATGGTTCCTATAGCAACTGAAGACAGTCCTCTTTGTGCATTCCTGGTATTTTCTACGATGGTAAGTGATGTTAAATTTATGCTTTAATATATATGGTATAAAATACCCAAGTTAAGCTTGCCAAGGGAACCATAATTTTACTTCTTTTCAAATCATTTTATGGCTTTTATATATAATAGCAAAACTGGTCTGATACACAGTTCTGCTTTTTCCCCCCTCATAATCTATAAAGGAAACTAAAAGCCACCAAGAAAGGTTGACCAAACACATACATTCCTTAACAAAAACGCCAAGGCAACATCCACACACATGAATAGAATTTTAATTTTAAATTCTGATAAAAGCTATCAAGTAATTACTACATGATGTTTGTAAATCCACAAGGAAATGTGTCTTTGTACCATGCAAGAGGCATTATAGTTAAGGATGTACATTCTGGAGTTAGATGGCCTGGTTCAAATCCTAGCTCTTGTTACTAGCAATGTGCTACTGGAAAAATTACTGAAACTTCCCAAGCCTGTTTCTTCTTCTATGGGCATATAAGAGAGTGCTCCTATGGATCAGTTCAGGGAAAAAATGCCTGAACACAGCCTAGCAGAGTACCTAGCGCACAGCAGTGCTCGGTAAATGGAGTTGTAATTTTTTTATTTCAAACACATCTGTTGAAGTCAGTGATATAAATACTAGCAATATAATTTATAATTTATTCATTCATAAATCAAATTATATAGTAGGTCAGAGGACCTATTCTTATTAGAACTAAAAATCTAAAGATTTTCCTTTTTCTCTCTCAAAAAAGCCCCACAAAGGTCTAAAAATCTAGCTCAGAAAAGAAATATGAGAAATGTATTACACTGGTGAAAAATACTATTTTCACAATTGGGTAACTCATACCCAGTTAAGTGGAATCATATATCAAACTCTCAAAAGAAAAAAAAAATCTCTAGGCCAACAATTACAAAAGTTTTAATATTAAGTGAACATTATTCTTAGAAGATCAGTCTTCCCAATTTAAGAGCTCAAATTGAATTACACTCAATACCAAAAAAAAAAAACAAAAAAAAAAGCGAGGTGAGTTCATCTATCAATTACTATGACACAGATCTGTTGTCATAGTGAGGACTCAAACACATTATCCTTGAGAGATATATTTCTATTGCTTTTAACTGAAGTCCTGTGGCAAGAATTTTTTTCTAAGGGATGAATTAGAGAACAAAATTTTACAACTGAGGGGAAGAAAAATACCTAGGACAAAGGTACAAGAAATGAAGGTTTAGAAAAGATAACATATTAACCACATTTGCTTCCAAAATTACTCTAACTCTGCGTGGTATTTGCTGCATACTCTGAAGAAGCAAAAGGGACATTACTAGGTTCTCTATGCCCCTTCTCTCATCAAAACCATCCCTTGGAGATGAACCATATCCATAAAACAAGCATCCCAGAAAGACACATTCTGTGTCTGTTTTTTGTGCCGGCTTCCTGGTCCAACTGTGGGCCTTCCTTTGAGACTCACCTGGAGGAGACACATGATTTGTTCAGGCAGTCAGTAAGCTAAGTGCCAGGAGCAGGCACTTACTGAATATTTGTTATATGGTAGGTACTATTCTAGCTGCTACATTGCAACAAGTATTTTTAATAGAGTACTTCATAGTGACCATCCAATTTCCTTTTCTATTTCTATGAAGAGATGCATGTTATGAAATCATTTAAAAATGTTATTCTCGTGCCTTACTTCTAATGAACACTAAGCCCCATTTGCTAAAAAAGTAAAACTCAATGACATTGTACTATGATAGTTCCAAAGTTAACACAGATGTTTTCATGGTAAATCTGAGCATATTTGGTTAAAGACCACCATTATTTGAAAGACAAGTACTCAATGAAGAAAAATGTCCATGTGGCAAAATTTACTTATTTGTAAATATATATTTATAATTGACATTCACTAGCAAATTAAACTGCATTTAACATATATAATAATAAATACATAATATACAATTGTGTTAAAGTTTCCTACCTTTTCTGGGCTTTCATTTTCTCATTAATAAAATGAGGAATTCAATTTGAAGACTATTCCACATTCAGATATTATGTAATTCTGTGATTCTAAAAAGTAAGCCATTGAAAAATGATAGGAGTCTCTACGATCTGTGGAGAGAAAATTATTGTTTTCCAGGTTTCCTTGACCAACTACTATTCACCCAACTTGCACATGCTAATTCCTGGCTTGAGCAAAGTTGCCATTCATCTACTGTTCAAAAGGCACCTCCAACTGCCTCCCTGATTCTGCCATTTGTCCTGGAGGCTGAACCACTTTCATTTCCCACCCACTTCTGAGTTTGAGATGGTAGCGAAATGCTATAGACCGAATGTTTGTGTCTCTCCCAAATTCATATGATCAAACCTAATCCCCAGTGTGATAGTACGAGGAGGGGCCTTTGGGAGGTGATTAGGTTTAGATGAGGTCATCAGACTGAATCCCTCTTGATGGAATTGGTGTCCTTATAAGGGGATGCCTAGCTGAGAGCTCTCTCTCCACATGTGAGAATGCAGTAAAAAGACAGTCTAGAAACCAGGGAGCTAGAGCCCTCACCAAAAACTTTACCATGATGGTACCCTGATCTTGGATGCCAGTCTCTAGAAGTGTGAGACATAAACTGTTTAAACCACCCACCCTGTGGTGGTTTGTTAGAGTAGCCCAAACCAACTAAGACACTGAGTAAGAAGATGAAGGAATTTAGAGGAGCCTCCACAATAATCAAAAATGAATTAAATAGCAGAAGTTACAAAAATGCCCATACTACACAGATGCAGGGGAAGAGTGCAAGGTTTCCTAGAAAACAATGTGTACAAGCCATCTTCAGATTTATGACCATCAATACTAGCTTTGGTGATCATCTTTATTTATTGAAAAGTTAAAATAGGTATTATAAATGTGAATTCCTAGGGGAAACAAGTATATGTAGGAAAATAAAATTTAAAATACTTAAGAAAGAACAACAGTAAATTTAATATAATCATACATGGCTTAAGGGATTTTTAGGACTATGTAAAAATATATATAACTCAGAAATTGCCCATCAGCATATAATATGTAAGTATGAAAAGGACACCTAAAATTCCATTTTCTCTTCTTTGTATCTTATCTATACATATCCTAAGATATTTTCAAAATGTAGGCTCCACAGTGATCAGAAAGTTGATAATAACAGGCAATACTGTTATAGTTTGGGTACCTGAATGATTTTACACATGCATTTCATTTGAGTGTATCCCACAGTTACAGACCCTGCTGTTTGCATAGACTGTATTTCTGATAGCATATAGCAAGTATCTCAACAAAAACATTGCACATCACTTTTGTACTACAAAGAGAAAACAATTTTGTAGATGCAGTCTTCCTACTATACATTGTCTGGAAGGTGTTTTAAGTCCTTTGCTACTATGCTAACATATGCTCGTGAACTGTGTTTTACTCTGTTGTTTTGTATTCTAGAAAAACCAATTCTATGTTGACAATAACCTGTAGCCCACAGATGAGATGGGGAAAATGTAAGCAGATGGAACACATCTGTTAATCATAAACATTTCTTCATTAGTGTCATCAGATTTATATGTGCTATGTTTTTGTGAAAGGCTCTGACAGCGATCATATTTAATCTATATTTTAAACAATCAAACTGCTGGCCATTTTCGTAGAGGTAGATCAATATGGACATGTAATACATATGGACTTTTTTTTTGGTTATGATGGCTTCTTGTTGTTAAGCATGTAATGTCAGTCACATCCAAATTCTTCCAACAGAGTGGTAAGTACATATTACCTATTCACCAGAATTGGAATACAGGAAGATGTTATAGGATAGTGGAATCAAGGAATAGTTAAGTAAAGGAAATACAAATGTACTATTCCCAGCTATGCCATTTACCTTTGTGACCTTGAGCAATCCTGCACCTCAAACTCATCTATAAAGGAAGTGTAAGGTCATGGGATACACCCATGAAACCATGCAAATGCCTATGGTAGAACTCAAACTATGATCATACAAGTAACACAAATTATTATAAATGATGATACTCCAAAGCATCAATGTTCCCCAAATAAAAATGTACTATTAATTTCTAAATCTTGACTTACTATTGAGTAGATAGAATGACAGAAAAGCCTAAAAATATTTTTCTCATTCATTTTTCTGCCTGGTTCTCAGAATTACTTTGAGGATGCAAGTGCTTTTGTATGCAGACAAGCAGTTTTGAAACTGTGATAGATTTAGAGTAATGAAGAAATGCCCATATTTATACCTCTATACTCGAAAGACTTTGGCCATGATTCCAGGTTTGCTTCTCCCCACAACTTCTAAAGAATGACCTCAGGCAAAGGCCAGGGCACAGGTGAGAGGGCAGGAGGGCTCTATGAAACCATCACCTGCCACAAATCCTCACTGCTACTAGAAGCCACTCTGGACAAATACATTTTAATAGAAACAATTCTTGCAAGTGAAGGATGCTAGTCTTATTTCATTAGCTATTAATAAAATAAACACTTCCCCACAGGATGCATACCCAACCAGAGGAAATAAATCATTTAACAGTAAAATTATTCTAACATCACGGAGATTCACAAATGGCATGCCAGGTCCAGAAAAAATGAAGTTTCACTTAGAATTTCAAAGTCACGACACCTCTGTTTTTATCATCCCATTCAGGATATGACCATGTGGACAACTGCAGGGCAATAGGTAGTCACCGATGCCAAGAAGGGCAAGACAAGATTGGGTAATAGACAAGAAAGGCATTAATGGATGGACTATAAAAACAATTTATCAACACTAATGATCAAATCTAATAGAACAAAAGCAAGAAAGTCTGGGGACATGGGAAATTCAACATGACAGTCACATCAAGTTTACTGAATACAGGTACCTTTATACCTTGGGTTTTGCCTTTTTCTTTCCTGATTGGGACATGTGTTGTGCTTTGCTTCAGACCAGTAACTGTCAACTCCAGGTGCACCTTGGAGTCATCTGGGGAGCCCTGAATGCGGGACCTTGCACATACCAATAAAATAAGAATCCTGGTGTAGACCAGGCATTTTTTAAAAATTCCCCAAGTGATTCTAGTGGGGTGAGGGCTCAGACTGCATTTAGACCTGTTTCTCAAAACAGCAGCTAGCTTTCTCCCTACGACATAACAGATTCTATTTATTTTTTATTTTTTATATTTTTTATTTAAATTCAATTAGCCAACATATAGTACATCATTAGTTTCAGATACTGATTCTCTTTAAAACAAAGCCTTTTACTTTGTAGCAGGAAGTAGTTAAAGATCCCCAATGCCCAAGGCAATGCTGAAGTTCAACCAGGAGCATCCCAAGCCCAGGACATTTGCAAAAACAAAAAGAGTAAATTGTATCCTCAACTTGCCTATAAATTCTTGGGAATACCTAAGACTCTGCTGAGGCGAGAGTTCAGACTTTATATTGTGTTCTCTGAAGTAACATTAACACAAATATCAGGAGCCCAAAACTATTTTCCATGAAAAATTAAGAATTCTAGAGATAAATCAAAGATGACAGGATAGTGTCATTTTTAAAAGGTAGTTAATGCATTGTGGAAAATATCAATTAAAAATGTCTGTCTCATCAATTACCATACACAGCCCATCTTGATCCAGGTAAATACCAAACAACCACTAACGAAGAAAATAATTTTCAGTCTCTAAGATCAAGATTCTAAAAGAACTGGGAAGTGGGATATAAAGGAAAAAACAAAGTCAAATACTGAAGATAAAGGTTGAGCACAGCAGTCATGGGCTGCAAAATCTCTTACAGTAGCAAGTACAAAACTTATAGAGAAAAAGAAATAAAGATGAATTTGGTGCCTGCATCAGTCCTCTGTGTACATTCCTCCTTCCTGGCCAGGGGATGTCCTCACAGGGACTGCAGGAAATGAGAAAACAGTGACATCAAGGTGGAAAGGTGAGGAATTGTGCAGTAGGTCCAAGAGTATTTAAGAATCCTTCAGAACGTATTCCCCAGTTGTCAACATATTATTGACTAATCCTGGGATGGCACATTTGGCCGTCTTCCATTTTCCCCAGAAGTGAAGGAATAAAAACGATCTTTTATTTCAGTTGTGATGATGAAAAGGCAAGAGAAATTTCAAAGTTATAGAGTGTCACGCAAATGTGACCGTCACGGTCACCATGACACCACAGAAGAGGAGGGATGCTAGGAGGTGGAGAGGTGATACACAGAGGAAAGGTCAGCATGCATGAAGCGGAAGTCATGGGGGAACAGGACAGATGCACAAAAAGGTTAAATCATGAAGCAGCTCAATAGCAAACTAAAATAAGTATATGATTAACCAAACTAAAACAAAACTAACTACAAGACCTACAAAGAAAGAGGAGTAGGTGGGAATCAACACCAGTCACCATGAAGAGTGAGCATCCTGCAGATCAATATATAAAAGGAAGAAAGGAGAATGAAACTGGAGAAGGCCATGGGGTGCAGAGATGAAATTCAGAGCCTAAAGGAACGGGTGGCATTCCGGTTAGAGGGGATAGGTCACCGAATCCCACTCACTCTGTCAGAACTTGGGCAACCATGGATACATCCATGAAACTATTTCCCATGCAAAATATATATGGTGGAATTTGAAACATCATAAAACAAGACACACAAATTATGATCACACTAAAAATGTCTACTTAAATACTCAAAAGATGTGTTGTTAATTTCTAAGTGGAGGCTTTTTTTTTCTTGTGGGAATTCAAATTACAAAAAGGGCGCGTGTGTGTGTGTCTTGTGTGTGTATGATGCTCTGGACAATTCTCAAGAGGAAGAGTAGAGGAGAGCTCTATATTTGGTACTTTAATATCCTGCTCTACAAGTAATTTGACAACCACATCTTCAAAGCAAGATGGCTAAGCAGAAGCAAAGGAAAAAAACAAAAATTTAAAAAGAAAAAGGTCTGTGAAGAACAGTAGGCATTATCTAGAACTCTTAGGAATCTCACAACTTATCAGTAAAGAAGGAAAGGAGGGGAGACAACTGTTGGCATCAATCATCCATCAGCAACCCGACACTGACCTGGACCCCTGAGCCCTTCCCCAGGGGGCATGCACTGCTGTCCCTGGACTCTCCCTGAACCGATGATGCTGAGTTACTGTACCTGCAACCAGAGCCGGTCACCCACTACGGTCCGGCCGATGGCGCTGCACTGGAAGGTGGCAAACTGGCCTGCATTGACTTCCACGTTCTGAATCCGCAGGAAGTGGGGAGTTCTGGCTACATGAAGAGAAAGAATTAAAGATATTAGAAGTGGAGATCTGTCACTTACATGTGTCTTTTTTGAATCTATCTGCAATTTGGGGCCCTTCCATTTTGTTTACCTTTGAAGAAAACGCCGCTTTTGCTTATAAGAATGCTTTCAAGATCTCATTATGATTGTAAAAGAAAGGTATCATGAAAGGCTTTGGTGTACTCTGTGAAAGAACAGAAAAGCCAAGCATTCTGGGATAGAACCAAGAAGAAAGAAGATATTTTATTGTTCCTGCTGTGCAAATTATCATAGCTCAGCAGTCTTCTTGTAATAACAGATCTGTATTAATAAAGATTACACTGAAGCCTAATTGATGTTTTGAACAAAAACATATTAGGTATTTATACTAGCAACATGAAAAGAACAGTAAGAAGTTAAATGATGCTGTCAAGGAAACTTTTTTAAGCCAAGTACAAAGCTGTGCGTAATATATATTTTAATTCAACTAACTGGTATGCAGCATTACTTATGTAATATTTCCCAACTACCAAAAATACTATCCCCATAGACAGACTCTGTGGAATTATGTTGGGACTGCCATAGCATGGCAGTTTCTGCTGATTCTTATTCCCAGTTCAAGAAGAAAATATGATTCTAAATGCTAAACAACATTAAGTCTCATAATATACATTGTCCATGGGGGACAACCTTCTGAATAAAGGATAATTCTGTTTGATCTGAGAAGCACAGACCAAATTTCTGCAACAGACTGAACACGTGTGAAGGAACTGGAATGACAGGTCAGGAATTAAATTTTATGATAACCTCTATTTTATAGGAAAAAGTCTCTTATCACAGCAATGACAGGGTAAAAGCAAGGGGCTGGGAGGAAGGAGGTTAGGGAGTAGAAAAGGAAGAGAACAGGATGGTGGTATTTTCTGACAGGGATGGATAAATCTTCTGGAAAATAACTAGAATAAATTTCTTATGCCTTGCCAGGTTGTCCTCACCATCAGCATGTCTTTAGGCCATGTCCAGACACCTTCAAAGAATGGTGCCCCACTACTGAATACCCAAACATGATAAACCAGCACTAATATTAGCCTATGCAGAACATAATTAGGAACGGAAGTGGGTTACTACCAAGAACAAAGAGAAATGCATTTTAATATCAGTAACACACAGGAAAAGCCCATTACTAATTTGGAGGCCACTAGTAATTCCAAAAGTGTATTCATGATGCTTAGCATGCAAAATGTCCTAAATAACTTCTAAAAAAGCAGATAATTATGGCTCATTGTTTATAATACAAATATATATATATTTTAGGATTTTCTTTATTTATTTGACAGAGAGAGACACAGCAAGAGAGGGAACACAAGCAGGGGGAGTGGGAGAGAGAGAAGCAGGCTTCCCGCTGAGCAGGGAGCCCGATGCGGGGCTCAATCCCAGGACCCTGGGATCATGACCTGAGCAGAAGGCAGACGCTTAACTGACTGAGCCACCCAGGCACCTCTCTAATACTAATATATTAATTTAAAGCCCTATGACCTATTTTTCACTATTTTAAATTACGTTTGGCCAAGAATAACATGATGTTGTGGTTTTTAAAGACCTCTGTAAAAAAATCCCTAAATCAAATTTCTCTTCGTCTCTGTTCCCAAAAAAGCTGAAAGATGTTTTGTTTTTAGAAAATGCCAAAAGGTAACATGTTTTGAGCATTATGTGCCAGAAACTTTTCCATTGAACATTCATGAATGTTCTCTGAGGTAAGTATTTTTTTCCACTTTGCAGATGGGGGAACTGTGGGTTCTTGCCTAGTAAGTGTTGGAACCAGAGTGTGAACAGTTCCAAAGCCCAGGCACATTGAGTTGAATTCTTATTATTTGAAATTAATAATAAAATTATTAAAAATTAATAAAATACATATTATTTAAAAATAATAAATGAATTCATATTATTTAAATTGAATTTGTATTAATTAAATTGATTTTATATTCTTTAAAATTGTTTACTTGCAATTTCAACTTCTATAGAATTCTACTCTCCTAACCTCACCTCTGACACAAATGAACAAACTGTCGCTACACAAAAATTCCTAAAAATTACTATTTTAGATTTACCTACATTAGGGGTTCCCAATATTAATAGAAATCATTAAGAATTTGAGAATTTGAGATTTGACTAAATTAACAGGACTAAATTGAAAGCAAGAAAGCTATTTTCTTGTCTAGGAAATATAAGCAAATGAAATATCCTTCTTCAAATCCAACACAGTATGTCCATTATGGCACACCTGTCATCAACTAGAATCTTTTTCAACTGTTTTTCCCTTGTAAAATAATTCAAAGCACATTCCCCCTAGCCACATGGACATCAAACTATACCATGTACACAGCATTCAAGAAAGGAAGAAAGATGATAGAAGTGGTAACTCCTCTGTCCACTCGTGTGTTTGTACAGCAATAGATTTTAGCCACTTCACAGGAATTCAAAGATAGCTGATCAGAGCAGTCTATGCTCTATAGGCTTTCAGGACACATGCACACGTACAGACATACATGCACACAAGCACACGCACAAACACACACACACACACACACACTACCCTACACTGTTATGTTCCAAAGTACGGAGAGGCACGTTTTGCTAAGGGTGAAGAAGAGTTTTTGAACAGAAACTGCCAGAACATGGTAGGAGCTGGCTAGTGAGGGAGCCATTCGTAGACACAGAGTTCACAGCTGGCTGGGCAGACAGGTGGGTAGATCGGTAGGTGGGGTGCCATTTGCAACTGGCATGCTACCGACTGTTGCCAGCTCTCAGTGGTTCGTTCTAGTCCAATAAGGACCCTTGTCACCTCTCCCCCCACTGCCATGGTAGTGTTCCACCTGTGGTAATACAGTCCTTGCTTGCTTTCTCCACATATTTTGAGTATGGGGGCTGCCTCTTCTGTGCCCTCTTTGGAGACACCTCTTGCATCCATGGGTAAACTATAAAAAGGCTTACGGTTTGAGTTACATTTAGAATTAGTATACTCTCTGAAGCTGGGTTAGAATCCCAGGCTTCTTTGTTTAGAAGGTGCCTCTTGGGCTGGAAGCTCTTCCATCAGCTTTTGGTTTTGGCCTCTCTCTTCGCCCTGTTTGGTCCTGCTCCTCTCATGGGAACTGCTCAGTCAGAGGGCGTGCCCCTTTCCAAATCCCTGATGTCCACATGCTCCTGTGTGCATGACTCCTGCGAAGGATAATTTAGAACTTCCAAGGTTCCTTTGAGAAAAATCTCCCAAGCTGGCTCCCATGTACATTGAGCACCACTCCCACCTTCCATACTCCGATGGACATTATCCTGCTCGTTCGACCAGCAGGACCTCTCACTAATGCTGCCCTCTCCTGTCCATCTCATGCCTCCTATCTCTGCTTGCCTCTTGCTAAAAGCCACCGTACTAAGTTGGGTCCCTAAGACAAGGTTTTTGAGTGTGCAGCCATCTTTCATGATAACTTCTGGGAAAGGGGTATTGCCCCTGAGGTGCTATTCTGCTGTTTCACCCACCTGGGTAAGCCCAGGGTCAGTTCCGAGCCTGTCCTAAAAGGTTGGGGAGCATTTTGAGTATCAACCCTGGTATTGTATTCCCTTACATAGTTAAGTTACTAAAAATTAAAAATCAAAAAAGTTTCCCCTAAAAATCCATTGCAAAATTTCCATGTTACTCATGTATGTCTTACGCCTTGGCTTTCTGCCCTGCACCCCATCTATGACTCCTTCTCCTCTCACCTTTGTCTCCCTCCCCAAGGCCCCCAAGGATTTTCTCAAAATCCTTCTTGCTTTTTTTATGCACTACAAGTGAGTTCTCTTAAATTTCTCAACCAGAAGGCCTAATCATAGTGTGTGGGGACAACACAGCTTAGTGTCTACCACTCCTCCTACAGATGCAGAAATGCAAGAAAGATTCTCTTTTCTATAGTAACATTTCCTTTCCTGATATAACCATTAGAGATTTTCAGCCCTTCAAAAGCTTCTACACTTTCTGAGTGGCACAAGGGGAAAGCTAAAATACATTTAGTTTGAACATCAAGAGTAAGCTTCCCATGGGCTAAAATCGTTTAGAAAATGAATTTCAAATCTTGAAATTTTTAATATCATTCCTTATCTAGCACGGCAGGAGAGTTATTTTGGAAGAGCAAGGGCAGGATATCCATATAGTTCTCTTTTTCTTTTTTTTAAATACTATAGCATGTTTCCAAACTGCCTGAGAAATAATATAATTCATTTTCCCCCAGATCTGAATGGCATTTGAAAACAACTTACCTGGACCAATTTCACTTACATATTCTTCCTACTAATACAGTTAATATGCTTTAAAATGTCCAAGATATTGGAAACCAATTTAATTCTTTTTCCTAGGATTTGTGATTTAAATAATTTATTTTTTGCTTTTAGAAAATATTTTCAATAATAAACATTAAAAATAGAGAAGTATTTAATTTTTCAATCATATAAAAATTTATCTCTAAGAAGCAATTTTTGAAATATGCATGTATTTCTGCACACTGTTTTAAAAAATGGACCGTATCCTGTAACCTGTTGAGGACACACATAGCATATTGACCTAAAGCCTGGACAACCTGAAGAAGGTTGGGAAACTGAACTTTGATTCAACCAGAAATGTTCATAGAGATTATTCATTGCACCAGGTGAGGAGACAGATGAAAAGCCAAATCATGAGAACAGCTGAAAATGGGGTAGGGATGGGGAGGGGGTGGAATGAAGGTAAAATTAATTAATTAATTAATTAATTAATTCCACTGGAACCAAAAAAGGAAGCTTCTAGCACCTGGTAGAATCCTCTCTCATGGGGACATATTATGGGCAGCTATGTTATTCATGGATTACTCTGAGGTCAATGGTGGGAGCTTCTGGCTTTGCATCGCACTATCAGAACAACCCCTTGCCATTAAGAAACGTGAGCACCCTCTAACATGGTCTGTTGGTATCTTTCTCCCTTTTTGTGGTAACCATGCATTTAAAAAAAGAATGACAAAATATTGTCACCATTTTCCCATCTTAAATAATCATCTAAAACTATCTGAAAATCTGCCTGCTATATCAATGGTTCTCAACTGGGGGAATGGCACCCCCAGGGAACACCTCACAATGTCAGAAGACATTTTCGGTTGTCACAACAGGGGTGGAGAAGGTGGGGGGTACTACTGGTATCTAGTGAAAAGAGATCATGGATGGTGCTAAACATACTGCAGTGCACAAGAGAGCCCCCACAAAAAAGAATCACCTGGCCCAAAATGTCAATAGGGTCGAGGTTGAGAAGTCCTGATATATATGATAAAGACATACAAAAGTTTACTGGATCATCCTCTACTGTTGAATATTTGGGTTTCTTATAGATAATGCCAAGATAAAAGTTTTCATAATTAAATCATCATATAGACTTTCTGGTTTTTCCTTAGGATAAATTTTCAGAAACTGAATTTAGTAAGACAAAAGAAATGCATTTTTAAAAGACTTTTGACACAAACTGCCAAACTACTTTCTTTAAAACATATAACAATTTGCATCTCTACTAGCAGGGTATATAAAAGAGTTCTTTTCACCACACCCCCAAAAATACTAAGTATTAATTTCTATAATCTGTCTTGAGAAACTCATGAAATATATGTATCTGCTATATCAGCTAACTTAATAATAATAAATAATGTGAATATCAGAATTGTCACTAGTTCTGCTATTGGGCTGTTCATCCACTGGGAAGTCCACCCCAGGAAGACTGCTTTCCTAAGGGCTCTGTTTCAAGCAATGGCTAACTGAACCAAAAAAGAAAGACACAGAAAAACTCATTTATCAATACACTCTGCTAATACTTACTGCCCCCAGGGGGTTATTTGTGAGGATATGACTTACATTTTTAATTTGGAGGCCGAAGATATGATTATGTGAAAGTCTGTCTTTCTTTGCCCCTGTTCTTAAAGATTTATTGGACAGAATGAAAGTTATTACTTTTCCTTTAGTATTGTTTTGATCTTCAATACAGCTTTCTGAAAGACTGCTGGTGCATATTACTCACACAGTAAGGTTAAAGGTCTAAGGAATTTATACCTCTGTTCAAATTGTATTTTGGGAGGGCCCTTCCCTGGAATGGACTGACTGTCTTTGGTTTGGGAAATAGCATTGCTTAGTTGAGAAGAAGACTGCTAGAAAAAAATAATCTGGCTAAGATAATAAAAGCCACAACTCAAATGGAAGCCAGATGAACACATACAAACCTATTAAGCATAAACACTATTATAAGCAACTTATCCTTTTCAGATAAAAGATAATTAATTGACTTAAATGGAAGATGGTAACTCATCCATCAGGCTGAACAAGACAAATGGACTGTGGAATTCTATTTTCCAGATTAGTTTCTTTTAAGAACATGGAAGTCAAAATTTCTAATAATGGCATTTTTAAGTTTTTTCAATAAATGTTAAAGGCCTATATAATCTTACCAAAGTTTTAAGATGCCTGGATTCTCCCTGTCCAGTGATGTGAATTCTAGAACTATTTTCAAATGGGAAGGCTGATGCTATTTTAAGATTTGGATTTCTGCCACGTGTGTTCATGCATTCAAGCATCAGTATTTCAGCCCCTTACTACTTCTGAACAGAAGCAAAAGTTCTTCAACCCAAGCCTCAGTGGGTGGATATATATACAGATAGATATATATATATATATTTTTTTTTTTTTAATTTGTAAGACAAGGATTTAAAAAAAAAGTACCTATTATGTAGGGCTGGGAAAAAGATTAAACAATATGATGCCAGGAAGGTACTGTGTGTGCCTGGTACCCTCAAAAACGTTCATTACTATTTAAAATAACTAATTTATCACTGGAAACTGGAGAAGATCCCAAGAAAAAGTTCTACAGCCAGAAAAGTTCTGATCCCATGCTGAGCTGTATGCTCTGAATCCTGCCAAACTATCTTAATTGTAACACCAGGTAGAGCACCGTTAGAGTGAAAATTTCAATCTACCCCATATTCAAAAAGAAAAATTCTCTCTCTCTCCCCAAATTTATAGGCCCATTCGTCTCCTGGATACCCTTTCAAAATGCTATGCCAGCTTTCTTCTAAAACCTGCAGGAGTTCTAAAAACTAAGTATCTTCCATGAATATCAAACAGGATTTTTACTACAACTCTCCTATTTTCTCATCTCTGCCATATTCTGTTGCTTCTTATTAAGAAAACAGTTGTTAAAAGAATAGAGGTTTTCAGGTATTAATTGATCTCAAATCAGCCTTTGATCCCAAAGCCAGAAACTACTGACCAAGATGCAAATCTTTTTGCAGATGTTTCATATTATTGATCCTTTAAAGCCTGCACCAAAATGCGAACAACAAGATCAAAGAACGGTAATTTGTGAGAATAAAGGGCAAACTGACACGGGCAAAAGAGGACTGGGTCCTGACCCTTTTTTATTTTCATTTGCATTTTAATGTAATGGCATAGGTTGAAATTAACTGGAGGCATTCCCAAACTGCCAGAACAAGCAGTCAACACTCTTATTTGTGTAGCATGGAAGCCAAACAGCCTGGCACTGCCCACACAGAGACATAGTACATTCTGCAAACATTTTTCTTTTTAATTTTAAATTAAATTTTAATTTTGAATTTGCAGATGGACATTGCTAAATCACCCCATGTAAGCAATCGATCAGTTTAGCTACTTAATCTGCAGCTAACTTATTTTAGTGGGCCCATCAGGATGGAGTGCCTAAAAATAATAGTAATAGATCACATTTATTGAGCTCTTAGAATCTGCCAAGCACTGTTCTAAGTTCTTGATATACATCAACTCATTTAATCCTTATATTTACCCCATTGAGGAAAGGATCATTATTATTATCCCCATTAATGCGTTTATAGGGCCAAAGAGGCTATGTAACTCTTGTGATAGAAGCAGGAAGCTTGCTCTTAACAGGTTACAGGACCAAACTATTTTTGTTTTGCTTTAAAGTTAAAGATGGATCTTTTTTTTTTTTCTTTTTATTTCTTTTTTTTTTTTTAAGATTTTATTTATTTATTTAATTGACAGAGAAAGAGAGAGAGAGACAGCGAGACAGGGAACACAAGCAGGGGAAGTAAGGGAGGGAGAAGCAGGCTTCCCGCAGAGCAGGGAGCCGGATGCGGGGCTCGATCCCAAGACCCTGGGATCATGACCTGAGCTGAAGGCAGTCGCTTAACCACTGAGCCACCCAGGTGCCCCTAAAGATGGATCTTAATGAAATAATTTTTCAAGTGGCAAAACAGATTCAACATCCTTATCATAGAAAAATAAGTTAGGTACTATATACAAATAATTTTTAAAAGTCACTCATATCTTGAAGAAAAATGATTGATATTTTGGGGGAGAAAAAATCCAAGTTAGGTTCCTATGTGTTTAAGATGCAATGTCAGTTCTGAGTCCTATGTGCCTCTCAACCAAAGCATGTGATCTGTCATTACTCAACAGAATGTAATTCAGAAAACACTTCTAATTTTTTGTCACTGTTATTCTTATTTTAATCATACTGCTTATAATGTTTTCATAAAAAATCTAAATTTAGAAACAGACAAGCAATATGTGGGTATGAAAATAAATCAATGAGTGAAAAAATTAATTTTGTTTTATAAAATAAGAATAATTTTGAACCTGGGATGCTATATTATGAAGTCTGCATTTCTTAAATGTTTAAAAAAAACTGCTAAATTATTTCCTACTCCAAAACAGTAAAACACCATAGTATTGGATTCCGTATCCACTTTATGCAATAAATGGCATGTGGGTTTTTGTTTTCAATCTTTTGCAAAAAGGTAACCTACTAAATAAAAGAAGATATTTGAAAATGATATATCCAGTACGGGGTTAATACTCAAAACATATAAGGAACTCATACAACTCAACACCAAAAAAAAGTTTAAAAATCTAATAATCTGATTAAAAATAGGCAGAGGAGCTGAATAGACATTTTTCCATAGACTGCATACAGATGGCCAACAAACGTATGAAAAGATGTTCAACATCAAAGATCATCAGGAAAACACAAATCAAAACCACAATGTGAGATACCATCACACACCCGTCAGAATGGCTAGTATCAGTAAGACAAGAAATAACGGGTTGGCATGGATGTGAGGAAAGGTAACCCCTGTACACTACTGTTGGGAATGGGTAGAGCCACTATGGGAAGTGGTATGGAGTTTCCTCAAAACTTAAAAACAGAAATACCATACAATCTACTAATTTCAGTGCTGGGTATTTAACTAAAGAAAACAAAAACATAAATTTGAAAAGATATAGGCACCCCTATGTTTATTGCCCCATTATTTACAATAACCAAGATAGGGAAGCAACCTAAATGTCCATCGATATGTGAATGGATAAAGAAAATGTTCTATACACATGTATATACATACATACATAATGGAATATTACTCAGCCATAAAAAATGAAATATTGCCATCTGTGACAACATGCATGAATATACAGAGTATTATACTAAGTCAAATAAGTCAGGCAAAAAAAAAAAAGACAAATACCATGTGATTTCACATATATGTGGAATCAAAACACAAAGCAAATAAACAAAATAGAAACAGACTTGTAAATACAGAAGACAAATGGGTGGTTGCCAAAGGAGAGTGGGAGGATGGGTGAAATAGATTAAGAGGTATGAACTTCCAGTTATAAAATAAACAAGTCACAGGGATGAAAAGTACAGCCTACAGAATATAGTCAGTAATATTTTAATAATTTTTTATGGCTAGAGATGGTAACTATGCTTATTGTGAGCACTGCATATGTACAGAATTATCAAATCACTATGTTATACACCTGAAACTAATACAACATTATATGTCAGCTATACTTTAATAAAAAAAAATGCCAAAGAGAGTTCTTTGAGTGGAGGTAAAAGAATGCTAATAAACATAATAAAAACATAAAAAGGTAGAGTAAGTCTCACTGGTAATGGTAAATTTATAGTCATAGTTAGATTTTGCAATAAGGTAATAGTGGTGCATAATTCATTTACAACTCTAAAAGTTAAAAAAAAAAGAACATATAAATAGAATGATCTGTTGTTAGTTATACAATATAAAAAACATATAAATTGTAGCAAAAGAACCTATTTTGTAACAACCTAAAGTGTTCCGTTTAGGAGGAGAAGTAAAAGTGTAAAGCTTCCAAATTCTATTAAAGTTAAGTTGTTATCAGTTTAAAATAGGGTGCTATAAGTTTAAGATATTTTATATAAGTTTTATGGGAATTATATAGAAAAATTTTGTAGTGATTTCACAAAAGAACAAGATAAAGAAATCAAAGCATATTGAAACCAAAAATATTGAAACACAGAAAAAAGACACCAGAATCAGAAACAAGGAAAAATAGATCTACAAAGCAACCAGAAAGAAATTAATAAAATGGAAATAGTGAGTCCTTTCCTGTCAATAGTTACAGTAAATATAAATAGATTAAAAGACACAGAATGTCTGAATGGATAAAGAACAAAAACAAGATCCAACAATGTGTTGCGTACAAGAGAAGCACTTTAGCCTTAAAGACACACACAGGATGAGAGTGAAGGGATGGAAAAAGACATTTCAAGCAAATGGTAACCAAAAAAAGAAAGAAAGAAAGAAAAGAAAAGAAAAGCAGGGGCAGCTATACTTAGACAAAATAGACTTCAAGTTAAAAATGATAAAAAGAGACAAAGAATGTCATTATGTAATGACAGAGGGGCCTAATACATCAACGGAGATTAACAATTAGATGTAACAAGAAGATATCTGTACACAATGGTGAAGCACTGACACACAAAAGCAAAAACTTCTAGAAATAAAAGGAGAAATAAACAGTAACACAATAATAGTTGGGGATTTTAATACCCCACTCTCAACAATGGGTAGAGCATCTGAAGAGAGAATCATTAAGGAAACAGCAGACTTGAACAACACTATAGACCAAATGGACCTAACAAACATATATAAAACATTGTATCCAACAACAGAAGAATACAGATTCTTCTCAAGCACACATGGAATATTTTCTAGAATAGACCATATGTTAGGCCACAAAACAAGTCTTAGCAAATTTAAGAAGACTGAAATGGTACCAAGAATCTTTTCTGACCACCATGGAATGAAACTAGAAATCAATAACAAGAGGAAACTGGAAAATTCATGAGAAAATGGAAATTAAACTACTCTCTCCTGAAAAACAAATGGATCAAAGAAGACATTAAAGGGGAGAAAAGGTTTCCTCAAACAAAAATGGAAACACAAAATACAAGAACTTGTGGGATGTAGCAAAAGTAGTTCTAAGAGGGAACTTCATAGCAATATATGCCTATTTAAGAATCAAAAAAGATCCTAAATATATAACCTAACTCTACATTTTAAAGAACTAGAAAAAGAACAAACTGAGCCCAAAGTTAGAAGAAAGGAACAACGAAGATTAGAGTAGAAAAAAAACAAAGAATAGAAAACGGTAGAAAAGATTAGCTAAACTAAGAGTTGGTTCTTTCAAAAGATAAACAAAATTGACAAATCCGTAGGTAGACTAACCAAGTTAAAGAGAGAGAGGACCCAAAGCAACAAATTATAAATGAAATAGACATTACAACTGATACCACAGAAATTCAAAGGGACGTAGGAGGCTACTAAGAACAACTTTATGCCAACAAACCAAACAACCTAGAAGAAATGGAAAAATTCATAGAAACATACAGCTTACCACCACTAATTCAGGAAGAAATAGAAAATTTGAATAGACCAATTATGAGTAAGGAGATGAATCAATAACCAAAAATCTCTCAACAAAGAAAAGCCCAGGACCAGATGGCTTCACCACTGAATTTTACCAAACATTTAAAGAAGAATTAACACCAATCCTTCTCAGACTCTTCTACAAAATTGAAGAGGAGGAAATAGTCCCAAACTCATTCTTTTGAGTCCAGCATTATCCTGATACTAAAATTAGAGAAGAAAGCTACTAAAAACAAAACAAAACTATAGGCCAACATCCCTAATGAATACAGATGCAAAAATTCTCAATAAAATATTAGCAAACCAATTCAGCAGCAGAGTAAAAGGATCATACACCTTGATCAAGTGGAATTTATTCCTGGGATGCAAGGATGGTTCAACATATGCAAATCAATCAATATGATTATATCACATTAACAGAATGAATAAGAAGACTCATATGAGCATCTCAATAGATATAGAAAAAGCATTGGACAAAATTCAATATCCATTCAGGATAACAACTTTGAATGAATTATACATAGAAGAAACATATCTCAGCACAAAAAGGTCACATATGACAAGCCCACAGATAATACCAGACTGAATGATGAACTGTTGAAAGCTTCTCCTCTAAGATTAGAACAAGACAAGACTGCCATTTTAACCACTCCTATTCAACATAGTTCTAGAAGTCTTAGCTAGGGCAATCATACAAGAAAAAGAAATAAAAATTATCAGAATTAGAAAGAAAGAAAACTACCCTTATTTGCAGATAACATAATTTTATATACAAAAAACCCTAAACACTCAACTAAAAAACTGTTACATCAATGAATTCAGTAAAGTCCCAGAATACAAAATTAACATATAAAATGGAGTAGTGTTCCTATACACTGACAATGAATTTTCTGAAAAAGACATAAAGCAATCAATCTCATTTACAATAGCATAAAAACAGTACAATGCTCGGGAATAAATTTAGCTAAGGAGATGAAATATCTCTACACTGAAAATGACAAGATATTGATGAAAAAAAAATTTTAGAAGACACAAATGGCAAGGGAGCCCGTGTTCATGGATTGAAAGAATTAATATTTTTATTATTTTATTATTTTTGAATTTTTTTATTCATTTGAGTGAGAGAGAAAGAGTGAGAGCTCTTGTGCTCTCTCTCACTCTCTCTGAAATAAATATATAAAATCGTAAAAAAAAGAAAAGAAAGAGTGAGAGCACGAGCAGGGGGGAGGGTCAGAGGAAAAGGGAGAAGCAGACTCCCTGTTGAGGAGGCAGCCCAATGCAGGGCTCGATCCCGGGACCCTGGGATCATGACCTGAGCTAAAGGCAGACACCTAACTGACTGAGCCACCAGGCACCCCAAGAATTAGTATTTTTAAAATGTTAATACTACCAAAAGCCATCTATAGATTCAATGCAATTCTTACTGAGATTCCAAAAGCATTTTTTTTTTTTACAGAAGTAGAAAAAACACTCCTAAAACTTACATGGAACCACAAAAAGACCCTGAATATTCAGAGCAATCCTGAGAAAGAAGAACAAAGCAGGAGGCACCACACTTCCTGATTTCAAGCTACACTATAAATCTATAGTCACCAAAATGGCATGGTACTGGCATAAAAATGGACAAATAGACAAATGGAACAGAATTGAGAGCCCAGAAATATACCCCAGCACACAAAGTCAACTAGTTTTTAAAAAGGAAGTCAAGAATACTCAATGGAAAAAAGACAGTCTTTTCAATAATGGAGCTGTGATAAGTGGATATTCACATGTATAAGAATGAAATTTGACCCATATCTTACACCATACACAGAAATTAACTTGAAATGGATTAAAGACATAAATGTGAGACATGAAACCATGAAACTCTTGAAAGGAAACAAAGGAATACAGCTCCTTGGTGTGGGTCTTAGTAATAACTTTTTGGATATGACACCTAAAGCACAAGAAAAGAATAAAAAATAAACAAGTGGGACTACATCAAACTAAAAACTTCTGCACAGCAAAATAAACTACCAACAAAGTGAAATGACAACCTTATGGAATGGGAAAAATATTTGTAAACCATATATATCATGAGGGTTTAATATCTAAAAAATATATAAAACTTATATAACTTACTAGCAAAAAAATAATAACCTAATTTAAAAATGGGCAAAGGACCTCAATAGACATTTCTCCAAAAAAGATATATGAAAGATCAATAGGTACATGAAAACAAAAGATGCTCAACATCACTAGTCCTTAGAGAAATGCAAATTAAAACCACAATGAGATATTACCTCATGCGTATTAGAATGACCATCATCAAAAAATACAAGAGGTAACAAATACCAGTATAGATGTGAAGAAAAGGCAACCCTTATGTGTTGTTGATGGGAATGTAAACTGTTACAGCCACAATGGAAAACAGTATGGAGGATCCTCAAAAAAATTAAAAATAGAACTACCATATGACCCAGCAATTCTGCTTCTAGCAATTTATCCAAACATACCGAAAACACTAACTAGAAAAGATATCTGCACCCCCATATTCATAGCAGCATTATTTACAACAGCCAAGACATGGAAACAACTTAAGTTTCTATCATCAGGTGATGAGTGGATAAAGAAGTTGTGGGATATATATACAATGGAACATTATTCAGTCATAAAAAACAAGGAAATTATATCATTTGTGACAACATGGATGGACCTCAGGGCACTATGCTAAGTGAAATAAATCAGACAGAGAAAGACAAATACTGCATGATTTCATTTACATATGGAATCTGAAATGAAACAAACAAATAAGAAAACAAACTCATGATATCAGACTTGTAGTTGCAGGGAGTGGGGAGTTGCAGGGAGGGGAAAGGAAGGAAGGTGGTAAATAGGAACAAATTTCCAGTTATAAATAAATACTAGGAATGTAACATACAACATGATGACTACAGCTATCCCCACTGTGTGATATATACCATAGAGTATACCTTGGTATATATACCAAGAGTAAATCCTAAATCCTATGAGTTCTCATCACAAGGAGAACAATTGTTTTCCTTTTCTTTTCTTTCCTTTTCTTTATTGTATCTATAGTGAGAAGATGGTTGCTAGCTGAACTTATTGTGGTAATCATTTCACAATATATGTATATTAAACCACCATGCTGATACCTTAAACTTTTACAGTAATGTTGGGGCGCCTGGGTGGCTCAGTTGTTAAGCGTCTGCCTTCGGCTCAGGTCATGATCCCAGGGTCCTGGGATCGAGCCCCGCATCGGGCTCCCTGCTCTGCGGGAAGCCTGCTTCTCCCTCTCCCACTCCCCCTGCTTGTGTTCCCTCTCTCGCTGTGTCTCTCTCTGTCAAATAAATAAAATCTTAAAAAAAAAAAAAAAACTTTTACAGTAATGTATGTCAATTATTTCTCAATAAAACTGAGGAAAAAATAAATAACTCAATTAGAAATGGGGAAAAAATCTAAATAGTCATTTCTTTCAAAAGGTATATAAGTGGCCAATAGAGAAAAAGATGCTTAACATAATTAGCCATTAGGGAATCAAAACCACAAAGAAATACCACTTCAAAGCCCCTGAGGTAGAAAAAAGAAAAAAAAAAGGACAAATGACAAATATTGGCAAGAGTCCACTGCTCCTCAGAATGTAAAATGGTGCAGCCAATTTGATAAACAATTTCACTGTTACCCAAAATGCTAAACATAAGAGTTATTCTGTGACCCAGCAATCCTCCTCCTAAGTATATATCCAAAAGAGTTGAAAACAAATGTCCACACAAAAGCCTGTAACGGAAATGTTCATCACAGTGTTAGTCCCAATAGCCTCAAATTAGAAACAACTCAAACGTTCATCAGTTGATGGACGTGTAAAGAACATGCGGTATTATCATACAATGGACTGTTTCTCAGCTTCAAGAAAGAATGAAGTATTGAAACACTCTAGAACTTGGATGAACCATGAATGTGCTAAGTGAAAGAAAACAGAAAAGACCATGTATTGTATGATTCCATTTAAATGAACTATGAGAAAGCAAGCCAATCTACAGAGACAGAAAGTAAATTAGTAATTGCCTACAGCTGAGGGTGGAGGCCAAGGGCATGGAGAACCGACCTAACAGTGGGTGCAGGGTTTCTTTTTGGGGTGATGAAAACATTCTAAAGTTGATTGTGGTGATGGTTACACAACTCTGTGAATATACTAAAAACACTGACTTGTACACTTTAAGTGGGTGAACTGTATGATATGTGAATTATATCTCAATAAACCTGTTAAAATGCTGTATGGCTTGTAAGACATAAAAATATACACCAGCACTACAAGGTAATAACAGAGATACCCAACATGCATAGCTTATAACCTACTTAAAAACAGGAGACAACATTATGGAGCTGATAAAATGCTTCTTCAGGTTCTCCTACTAGGATTATTGAACCAAATTCAAAATATATTTTGAGTGTGCATACCAAATACAAAAATTATCTGTGTTCATTAGACATGGGCTTAAGCCATCGAGCTGCTGATTCTGCACAGCCATATCCACATTTCATGCTGATCCTGCATTTTATTGTCACTACATTAAAATCAATTTTATGAGCAACTGTATACTCTTAACAAGTACTTTTAAAAAAATGTTGAAATGCCTGCTCATAAACCTATATAAGTCCAAACAGGAGCCTTCAGAGTGAAGTAAATAAAGTTCAGCAATTTTGAATCTTTTGGAAAGCAGAGTTTTAGATATGAAATATTTATGCCCCCTTATGATTTAAATCTAATGACTATCATGATTGCAAAGTAATTGATTATTATTTAGAAATCTTGCTGGGAAATCCTAAAATATTACCTGCAAAGCTTTACATTTTAAGACCAAACTATTGCTTTCTTTAAAATCTTTATCTGCATGTTTTCCCCATAAACTTAGAGATTCAGGAAAAAATAATTACAGAAGGCCCATCATCAAAACCATTTAAAGCTTACTGTTCAAAATGCTGTTGTACCATACATTACCCTGGTACAGAGCCTGTTTTGCAATTCTGTGTCTCTTAAGAGCAGTTTGCAAAGCCATTTAGGTATTAGTACCAGTATTCTCCAAAGGAGAGACCATAAACACCATTTCTATGGCTATAGGCAGCTGAGCTTGGAAAGAATGAACAAAACTGTGGGAGACACATTTTGGGAGGTTCTGATAGAAGGACAAGCATTAAGTAAGTCTTTATATCTTACTGAAGACAATGACTCAGATGCTGCAGCATGGAAGGAGCCACACGTCAGGGGCTATTTTGTTGGCCGATGGCCAGATGTAGAACAAACCCAGGATAGAGAACAAGACAGACCCCTGCAAACTTGGCCTCATCCATTGCATCTGCAGCAGGGCGAAGGTTGCTCTGAGTAACGGGGGGCACTCAGCACATAGCAGGCATGCATCATTCCTCTATTTTCTTTAACCTCCTGGTAAGAGGTGAATCTGAGGTGGGATCATTTATGTACATTAGAAGATCCCATGGCATTTTTCCAAGCCCAAGGCTATTACTCTGAGGATTTGGCCAAGTTCCAACTCAGGTAATTATATTCCGCTTGCTAAATTTGCCCTGCTGTTCCAGTTAGGTACAGCATTGTTCGTTTTCCTGACTTTTCAGAAAAAAAAGGGAGAGAAATTCTTCTTGAACTCACCAGTCTTGCAGACAGAAGAAAGGCAAATGTAATGTGTTACAAAAGTAATGTCTGCCTCAGTAAGGAACAAGATGATTGCGGTGTTTGAACTTTGGTGCTGTGGCAAGCTCTGAGCACCAGATAAAGATCACAGAGAGAGCAAAATCCCTCTGGATGGAATCAGATGACTGTGCCATGATACCCTCATCAGATAACGACCACAAAGGGCTCTCGGTAACTACCACAGAGAATGAGCTCATGATCTCTTCAAACCAGGCAACAAAAGCAGAGACACTTCTGCAAATGTTTGTATCTTTAATATCATTGCAGGTATAACCACTTTCTCAGGAATTGGGGTAGGGACCACCAGCACAAATCCAGGAATGTTTGAACCAGCCAGTCTCTCTCTCTCTTTAATGCTGGGGACTCTAAAAATAAAGCAGGCTGTCATCCCTCACACGGCCAAAGATTTAAAGTCTGACAATATCAATTTTGGGCAAGGATATAGGGAAAATAAAACTCCCATGTGCACTGGTGGGAATATAAACTGGTTCAGACACTTTTCATAGCAATTTGGCAGCATCTAGTAAAACTAAAAGTGTTTCTATCCTACATTCCAGCCATTCTGCTTCTAAGAATATACTCTACTGAGGTTCTTGTACATTGTACCCAGAGGCACTCACACAGATGTTCACTGTAGCCATGTTTGTCATAAAGAACAACTGGGAGAAAAAACTAAATGTTTGTGGAAGAATAGAAAAATAAAGCATAGTATATTCATACGATATAATATCATGGATTGACCTAAAAAACATAACGCTAAGTGGAGAAAAAAAATACAGAGTAATTTGTACAGCTGGATACTATTCATTCCAATTTACAGAAGGTAAACATTACCTTCTTACTTTTTATGAACCAGAGTGATTATGGGAAAAAGCACACCTCCATGCATGTACACAGGCATGCACACACATGCCCACACACAGACATTTGCAGTATTTTGGTTGCTCAGCTCTCAAAGCACTATTCTGGGGTTGGGAAATGCCCCACTGTATGTTTTTTGGTAAAAGTCTTGGCCTAACTCCCAGGACAGAAGGCAAAAAAAGCCACAGTGGGATTTCCTAGATGACCCGATTGCTAGCAAGGGAATGAGCACATGATCTAGCTTGCCAACCCTGATAATCCCACTCGGGGTCTTGAGCCTAAGACCAAGGAGGCAAAGGTACGGAGACAGTGACAAATGTTCCGGCAGGTGACAAGGGTCAGGTGGCCAGAGAGTAGGCTATAGCACCCCTGCCCCCACAGATGGCCCCTCAGGCATAGCAGTCACCATGGTTCTGGCTGCAGTCTCTCTTTTGGTTCCCACCCATTACTGGAGCCTAGATCACCGATGTTCCCTGTGATTCTATTTGCCACCAATTCCATTTCTATACAAAGCTTTTCTGCTTGAAGCAGCTACATCTGTTTCTGCTGCTTGTGGAATACGAACCTTACAGATGGAGGAGGCTGCAGCAAGCTCACCCAGTGGTGGCCCCAGGACAGGCAAGGGAGAAATGGGACTGGCTTACATGCAATATTTTATTTTGATTTAATGACAATGGTTCAGATACAAATATGACATCCTGTTAATAGCTGTTCATACTGAACAGCAAAAAAAAAGGGGGTGTGTTTATCACCCATTGGAATTTTTAAAGTATTAATTTTTAAAAGATGAAGTTCAGGCCATTTCTGGAGTCCCTAAGTGGTTCAGGTACATTTCTTGTATTTGACAGATCCCAGGCCTGTTTGGGGTCATGCTGTTTGAAAGTATGCCAGTAATACACTGAATTTAGGAGCAAAATGCACAGATTCTCAATGTTCAACTTGTGCTTCTATTTAAAAGGGAAATCCACAGATCATTGCAAGGATGTTTGATTATACCAAAGCAGGCCATTAGTCCTCATTCCTAATCTTCATTTTAGAGACGCTCAGTTACATACAATGAATGACACACAAAATAGATGTTTTTGGACTTCTGGGCTAACAAAGCAACACTTAAAGACTTGTCAGGAATTCTTTTAGCAGGATAACTTCTCCCCAGGTTTCAGTGTCATCTCTTAATCTGTAACATAAATATGCCCCCAACGATGGACCCAAATGTGTAAGAGTTGAGGCAACTTACTGCACGGATGTCCTAATACCTTCACTTCATCAATAACAAGGTAGCCTTGATGTCCAGAAGTTATCACTTCAAAAACCACCTGGAAAATTAAGAAAGATTTATATTATTCACTCATTTTGTCAGAGTTTTACCAAATGTCTCCTACATATAAATGTAGGTTGTTCATTCATTCATCATGTTTCTAACAACCATTAATGGAGCATCTAATATCTGCCAATCAATGTTCCAGGTTCTAAGATGACAAAGATAGAAAAGATCCCAATCCAGTTTTCAGAGAGGTTAATGGGAAGGGCTGGGTCAGACATCATCCTACCTCAAGACTCACCTGGTAAGGACGTAATACCACGGTTAAGAGCTGATATTTGGAAGACGGAGGCTTAAAGTCATTTACCATAGATGATGTTGAGATTTAAATTGTTTTAAGAGAACATATTTTCTGGTCAACTCCTTTGAGAGGATTCTATGACCATGCTGAACCATGTGGGGCCCTGGGTTTTATACAACTAAAATGAAAAAAACTACCATAAGTGCTGTGAAAGAAAAGTACAGGGTACTAGAATAACATATACCAAAAGGACCTCCTGTGAGGAGGTTGCAGTTCTCCTAACAGCTGATTATGAATGAGGAAGGAGAGTAAGGCTTCTTCCTGGGCATCTGCAAAGGCCCTGAGGTGGACATGGCCATGGCCATGAAGAGGAATATTGGGACATATAACTGTAAAAGTCAGCTGTGACCAGGTTGCAGAGGCTCCTCTCCTAGGACAGGGATTCCAGGGAAGACACTATATTAGTAATATAAAGACGCTATGGCTGCTGAAACTCAGATGGCAGAGATATGAATTAAGAGCAGAATGACATAAAGATCTCTACAATGCTAAAATCAAGAGGTCTTTAGCAACTGCTTGATCATGGGAAAAGTAAGGCAGAAAAAGAAGGGCAACATGATCTGAAGTTCTCAGAATGAATGATATTTTTGAGATTGTAGAGTCACTTCAGAGAAATTGAGGTTAAAGGGGAAAAAAAGCAGTAAGAAGTTATCAATGTTCTTAACATGATTGTCTGAAGTTGTCTAATATGGCTATTATTAAAAAGGTCCACATGACATTATTCTCATCTCCATTTACACATATCTGCATCACCAAGGAGACTGTGGCTCATGCAAAATAAATTTGCTAAGTCTTAAAAAAAAACAGCAACTGCACTCTTGGAGAAATGAAGGTTCATTCCTACAAAAATCTGTACACAAATGAAAAGCTTCACTCATAGTAGCCAAAACCTGGAAACAGCCCAGATGGCATTCAATGGTAAATAATAATGCAGACTGTCATACATCCATAGCATGGAATACTACTCCACAATACCAAGGAAATAACTATTGATGAGGATGAGCTCTAGAGAATTATGCTGAGTGAAAAAGCCAATCACAAAGATTACCTACTATATGATTCCATTTATGCAGCATTGTGTAAAGTCAACATTTTTGAAGGGAGGGCAGATTAGTGGTTGCCAGGGCTTAGGGATGGAGGAAGAAGGGACGGGAGGATGGTTACAGGATAACACAAGTTGAGTAATCCTTGTGATGCTGGAACCTTTAAGGTTTTTGCTGTAGTGATGGATGCACAAACCTCCTCAGGTAATAAAACTGTATAGTTCATAGCAGCTTTATTTGCAATAGCTAAAACACGGAAGCTACCAAGTATCCACTGATGGATGAATGGGTAAGCAAAATGGGGTAAATACATACAATGGAATATTATTATTCAGTCTTAAAAAGGAAGGAAATTCCAACACATGGTATGACGTGGAGAAACCTGGGGAACATTATGATGGGTGAAATAAGTCAGCCACAGAAGGGCAAATACTGTATGACCCCACATATATGAGTTACCTGGAACAATCTAATCCAGAGAGACAGAAAGCAGAATGATAGTTGCCAGTGGCTGAAGAGAGGGGCAATAGGAAGTTACTATTTTACAGAGGCAGAGTTTCAGTTATGCAAGATGAAAAGAGTTCTGGAGATGGATGCTGGTGATGGTTGCACAACATTAAGAAGGTATTTCATACCACTGAACTGTATACTTAAACATTATTAAGATGATAAATTTTATGTTATTTGTATTTTACTACAGTAAAAAAAAAAGCAAAAAAATGTATAGAACTAAATACACACACATGCATGCACAAAGTAAATGGGAAATCTGTAAAATGGGAAATCTGAAAAAGCTCTGTAGATTTCAACCATGTCAATATCCTGGTTGTGATATTATACTTTCGGTTTGCAAACTGCTACCATTGGAGGAAACTGGGTACTATGTACATAGGAATCTGTATTATTTCTTACTGCTGTATCTGACTCCACAATTATCTCCACAAAAATTTTAACTTAAAAAATTAACTATAAATTACCATTTACTAAGCACATAATACAGTACATACACTGGGCCAGTATCACCCCATTATCTTATTTATCAGTTCATGAAAAAATTCTTCAAGGATTAATATTTGAAGAACAAAGAGATTCAGATACAAAATAATTGTTAAAAACCCAGGCTTTCTGGATGTTTTCACTACTACACATTGCCTGAACAAACACTTCAACCCTAGGACTGCATTATTTATGTGTGTGCAGTGGGTATAAAAATGGAGAAAGCAATCAGCAAAGCCCAAAATGGAAAAGCTCAGGGGGCTCCCTAGATAAGAAGTCATCCCAGAAACACCTGCTAGACTAGATGACCCTGCACCACGATGTCACAACACTGAAATACAAAACATACAGGGGAGAGGAGAGGACCAAAGTAGAACAGAAATGAAAACAAAACAAAACAAAACAAAAACACTTTGTCCTATTCGTAAGTATATATATATTTTTTTCACTGATGACACAGAGAAAGGAAGAGATGCATGCACAGTATTACAATCTGTAATCTTGCATATTTCTCTCTCTGCTGAAGTCTAGGACAGTTGAGAGAACAAAAAGCAGATGAGCCCTGAGAGCAAGTGGGGGCAAGAGCCCTCCAGAAGCCCTCCAAGCTGGGGCCTTGGGAGGAGACAGCAAGAGCAGGCAGCACAGGACGCAGCCGCCTGCTCTGCTGACAATGGCCACTGCATAGACCTATGTCCATGACCACCAGCTACCCAAGAACTCCATGGCCCTGGTCATGGAAAGGGTATTTTTAAAGCCAAAACCAGACATGTTCATCCATCCTTCCTTCCTCCCAGCTGACCTCCCTTCCTTCTTCCCTCCCTCTTACACATTCATTCAATTCAAGTTTCCACTGGGTGTCCTCTTTCTTCCACGCACCATGGTAAGTACTGTGATAAGCATCATGAACAGAACAGATGCAAAACTGTCCTTCACAGCAAACCATATTTTTACTTTATCAACTACAAGGGTTGAAGCTTCTTATAAAAATGGAATAATCTTTATTATTTAAGAGATATGCTAACTCTTAGAATATACTGTACATACAAAAATGTTCATGTGGATCTATTTTTGAAGTTGCCATGTGTAAATTCAAAGCACAATATTTCATTTAAACCAATACAGGACCATGGCCCTATGAAAGAATGGGAGAGAAAGAAAGGAGGGGAAGAAATGAGAGACCTTGATAAGTCACCCTAAAACCTTTGAACCTGCTTTTTTCATTTATCACATTCACAGAATTTATGACCCTCAAAGATTCACACTCAAAGATTCTGAGTCTTATTGTCCAACTATTTATAGAATATTTACTGTAAGCTCTGAAAGGGATCCAAAAAATATTAGACAATTTTACGAAATTTAGGCTTCAGGTCCACAAAAAATAAGGAACACAATGAACAAACAGAACAAGACGATGGCCAAGTAACAGGTGGGAACAATAAAGAGCTCATAGGACTGTGATCTTTCTCCACCACAGGACTGTCACCTCCTCCTTACCCAACCAGCCAGGACACCTCTGACACAGCCAACACAACCTTCAATCCATTTCTCACCCTGCTCATTAAACTCACAGATGCCCCCAAAAGGACTTACAAGTGTCCCTGCTGGACTGGAGGCAGAGAGACTCAGCAGCATGCCCATGCACTCCAGATTCCCAGCAAGACGACTTGCCAGTGAGGCCACAACAAAAGAATCAAACACAGATTTGTTTCTGAAACTTTATCTGTTCCCCTCAGTCTTCTAAAGGCATCTCATTGCAAATACACCAAGAGAACAATGGACTGATCCATTCAGTTAATTAGAAATTTTAGAAAGTAAACTTCGAAAGCTTGGCAGATTCCAACACTGACTTAACTTAGTTTCCCTAACTGTAGAGACAAAAAGGACAAAATATCTTCAGAGATAAGTTTATGTGTGTCCACACACCTCACACACATGTATATATTGACATACAATATACCAATAAAATTTTTACATGACACATTTAGATATTATACCTAAGAAGGTGCATTATGTGTTGCAAGTTTGGAAGCAATAACGCCAATGCTTCTTTCCAAAAACTGAAGCAAGTTTTTCAAAAGACCATTTTCCACCTCTTTTTTAGTAATTTTAGTTAAAGGGCTTATGAGTACAAGTTTTATTAGCTGCTTCATCAAGTTTATAACTTAGTGTATAAATAAATGTTTCAACACATACCACAATTATAAAGTAGGTCTGATTTGTACTGAAAAGTTTGCTATTTTGAAATAAATATGATTGAATGAAAATTCCTGAATTTAGGTGCTCTACAACAATCTTAGACTGACTGCTAACTTGATTTGAACATCTGACCAGTAAGAGATTCACTCTGTTGCTTCTAACAAACACGAGGGTTAAGACATGCAGCTGAGAACATAAGGCCTATTTTAAATAGGTTTCTTAAAAACAGATTTTAGACTCCCATAAAAAGGTTTCCTTGTCTTGAATTCTTGTTATCTGGCAAGTTTTTCATTTTGTACTTTTTTCTAGCCAGTGCCCTTACTAAGAAAGCTCCAAAAGCAAAAATATTTTGGTCTGTTTTTGTCAAATAAGGAACTACTCTATTGAAAGTACAGGTATTGCTCTAGTGAAGTATAACAAGTATATGCAGAACCCAGCGGGAGTCCCTGGGATGTCTGAAAATGCCAGCATTGAGGGCCAAAAGATAGAGGTCAGAGGAAAGAAGTAATAACATGAGAACACCAATGGTACCCCTGGAAAAGGAAAAAGAAAGGTGAAACAAACTGATTTGCACATGTGCCCATGCTTACTTTTATCAAATAGAACAGAATACATTGGAAGTCTGTATTAGAAGTGAGGTTTGGGTCTCTTTAAGAAACATACGAAGTCTTTTCATTTAGGAAAATTCAAAAATTTAAAAACCACTTATATACTGCACCCATCTGTGTCTCAGGTATCTTTTGTATATATTATGTAATTTCCCCAACCATATGAGGCAAGCAAATTCCCTTTCAGGGATGAGGAGGCTGACTCAGAAAGTAATTATGTAATTTTTCTGAGATCACACAATTAGTACATTGCAGGGCTAGGGTGTAATTCTAGGTCTATTTTACTTCTAAGTCTGGACTCTTTACTGAACTGCTTTAACTAGTAAGCATGACAGACTACATATATGTAGAATATACACACACATACATACACACACATACATATGTCTGACTGATACATACATACATACCTATCTATACACACATATACATATATAATACACAACCATGTATTCACACACACACAAATATATATATCCTTTAATTCATACACACACACACACACACACACATATGCTCTAAAACTTTTACTTCCACATTTAAGTAAGGAATGTAGTAATCATCTACTTGACCTAGCAATGTAGATGCAAGGAACAGTTATATGACATAGTTTTAACAACATAAATTTTAAGACAAGGGTCAGCAAACTATAGTCAACAGGCCAAACCCCCCCAACCTCTGTTTTTCTGTTACCCACAAAGTAAGGATGGTTTTTATAGTTTTCAACAGTGGGAGAAAGTCAAAAGAACAGTATTTAGCAACACATGAGAATTATATGAAATTGAAATTTCAATGTCTACAAATAAAGTTTTATCGTGACATAGTCATGTTTATTCAACTGTGTATCGTTTAGAACAGCTTCGCACAAAAACAGCAGAGCTCAGCAGACGTCACAGAGACCATCTAGCCTACAAAGCCTGAACTATTTATGACTACCAAGCTTCCAGATTTAAAAACAAAAAACAAAAAACAAAAAACAACTTTCCTGCTTGGCTCCCCAACAACTGCCATTACTCTGGATAACAAGAAAGCATGTATCAAGAGCAAGAGTTTGTCACCACCAAATACAACATGCCCTGCACTCCGTGTGGGAGCCTCGCATTCCAGCAATGGCAGGGAGAAGCCCTCCCCCTGGACTGACTTGCTTCAAGTGCGTCACATGGGTACCATTTCTAATACCCACTTAGGCTTATAGTATCATTACCATTTTTTATAAAGCATAATTGCATACCAAAACAAAACCATAGACAGTAATTACTTGATAGACCTCAAAACACTGTTTACAAAATTAAATCAAATTAAAAATAAAATAAAACCCAACTCATTTAGCAGTCAAATCTTCTACAAAGAAACTGAACTACTGAGAATGTTTAACACTTTAATATTAAAACCTGACCCTCAGCGATGACTCTACGCCATGTTCTTTGGCACAAGATAGATTTCAGGGAAATACCTTTGTATTTACTGAGGCACACACAATTTTAGGAAAAATGTCTTTGCCCTCTAAGTCAATCTAAATTGTGATTATTTGAAAAAGTTGAAAGCTAAAGTGGCTGATCAGTACGACAAAAATCACAGAGCCATCCTAGCTTATTCTGGAATAATTTTGCTAAAACCGAGTATTTAATCTTTTTGTTTGTTTGTTTGGACTTGGCCTGAAAGAAAATATAATTAATCCTCATTATTTGCAGATTCTATATTTGCGAATTTGCCTACACACTAATTTATTTGAAACCCCCAAATCAGTATTTGAAAAGCTTTCATGGTCATTTGTGGACATGCACAGAGGGGCAAAAATTTGAGTTGCCCATCCCAGCTGAGGTCAGTCAAGGCAATGCTCTGTCTTTTGATTCAGTTCTCATACCATAAACATATGTCCTTACCCCAGTCTGTTTGGTAAGGCATTTTTCCTATTTTTGTGCCTTCTATGGGTAATGCTGCTATTTAAAATGGCACCCAAATGCAATGCTGAGGTGTTGTCTAGTGTTCCAAAGCACAAGAAGGCTGCAATGTGCCTTATGAGAAAGTATGTGTGTTAGGGAAGTTTCATTCAGGCATAAGTCATCATGCTTTTGACAGAGTTTAATGTTAAAAATAAATGATGTAGATGGCGGAAGAATATGAGACCTAAATTTCGTATGGTTCCAGGAATTCAGCTAGATAGGGATCAAACCATCCTAAATACCTATGAACTCAACAGGAGATACAAGAAAAGAATAGCAGCAACTCTCTGAACAGAAAGGCGACCACTTTCTGGAAGGTAGGACCTGCGGAAAAGTGAATCCGAGGCAATATTCGGGAAGATAGACAGCAGGGGAGCCTCCAACAGCCGTTACTGGCAAATGATAGAGCAGCGGAGCACAAAATCGGAACTTTTAGAAATTTGCCTGCTGAGGGACATTGCTCCAGTGACTAAGCGGAGGGTGGAACCCTAGCTGGGACCGAGTGGTCTCAGGACCCTCGGGGTCACAGAAAGACGGGGGGTGCCTGAGTGCGGCAGAGCTCCCAGGGATCAGAGCAGGAAAGCCGGTTGCAGAGACGGCTGCGGAGACGGAGCCGAGGCACGGGCTCTCAGCTCAGGGTTGCCATAAACTATGATCTGTGGCACAGCTGGGACACTGCTCTTCCAGCGGGGACCCAACAAGCAGCAGATCCGGGGAGACTCCCCTTCCTCCCCCAGGAGGAGCGGTGCGGGAGTGCACCGCAGTGATCTGCTGGGTTTGGAGACTCCAAATGGGGTCAAGTGCCAGAGATAGAAATGCTTGGTCACAGGCCAGGTGAGCACAGAGTGCAGACAGAGACCAGGGAGACGGGAGTGACCACTGCTTTTCTCTGGGGTTGCACTGAGGAGTGGGGCCCTGAGTTCTCAGCTCCTCCGGGGTGGAGATTGGGAGGCCGCAATTTTCACTCTCACCCTCCAAACTGTACGGAAAGCTTGCAGGGAACAAAAGGTCCCCAGAGCAAACCCGAGCAGATTACTTAGCCCAGACCGGGCAAGAATGGGGCAATTCCGCCTCCGGCAAAGACGTCTGGGAACCACAGCAACAGGCCTCTCCCCCAGAAGATCAGCAAGAACAGCCCGCCAAGACCAAGTTTTCCAATCAACGAGAAAGGCAGAACTCCAGCACTAGGGGAATACTGCACATAGAATTCATGGCTTTTTTTCCCTCTGATTCTTTAGTGTTTCAAAGTTAATTCTTGTAATTTTCTTTTTTTTTAATTTTTCTTTTTCCATTTTCCAACCAACATCTTATCAATCCATTTTTTAAAAATCTTTATTTTTCATTTTTAGAGTCATATTCTATCCCTTCATAGTAGTTAACCTTATATATATAAGTTGTTCTCGCTTTAAAATTTTGGGATACAGTTTTTTCTAACAGACCAAAATATACCCTAAATCTCTAGTGTATGGCTTTGTTCTAGTCTCCTGCCTGATCACATTCTCTCCCATTTTTCTTTTCTTTTTTTTTAATTTCTCTTCTTTCTTTTTTCAACCAACTTCTTCCCTTATCAGTTCCTTTTATAAAATCTTTTATACTTTTCAACTTTACAGTCATATTCCATCCCTTCATCATATTTACCCTTTTTTTTTAAAGATTATTTATTTATTTATTTGAGAGAGAGAATGAGATAGAGAGAGCATGAGAGTGGGGAGGGTCAGAGGAAGAAGCAGACTCCCCGCTGAGCAGGGAGCCCGATGCGGGACTCGATCCCGGGACTCCAGGACCATGACCTGAGCCAAAGGCAGTCGCTTAACCAACTGAGCCACCCAGGTGCCCTACTCTTATTTTTGTACATACATAAGTTTTTCTTTCTTTAAAATTTTGGGAGGCACTTTCTTCTAACAGACCAAAATACGCCCAAAATATACTGTGTGGCACTAATCTATGCACCAGCCTAATCATATTTGATCATATTCATTTCTTTTTTTAACTTTTTCTTTTCCTTTTTTTTCATTTTTCCTTCTTTCCCTTTCTTTTCCCCCAGTTTCAGGTTTCTTCTGATTTCTTTACTGTATATTTTTCTGGGGTCGTTGTTACCCTGTTAGCATTTTGTTCTCTCATTCATCTATTCTCCACTGGACAAAATGACAAGACGGAAAAAATCACCTCAACAAAAAGAACAAGAGGCAGTACCGACAGCCAGGGACCTAATCAATACGGACATTACTAAGATGTCAGAACTAGAGTTCAGAATGACGATTATACAGATACTAGCTGGGCTTGAAAAAAGCATGGAAGATATTAGAGAAACCCTTTCTGGAGAAATAAAAGAAATAAAATCTAACCAAGTCAAAATAAAAAAGGATATTAATGAGGTGCAATCAAAAATGGAGGCTCTAACTGCTGGGATGAAAGAGGCAGAAGAGAGACTTAGTGATATAGAAGACCAAAAGATGGAAAATAAAGAAGCTGAGAAAAAGAGACATAAACAACTACTAGATCACAAGGGCAGAATTCGAGGAGTAAGTGATACCATAAGACGAAATAATATTAGAATAATTGGGATCCCAGAAGAAAAAGAGAGAGAGAGGGGCAGAGGGTATATTGGAGCAAATTATAGCAGAGAACTTCCCTAATTTGGGGAAGGAAACAGGTAACAAAATCCAAGAGGCACAAAGACGCCCCTCAAAATCAATAAAAATAGGTCAACACCCCGACATCTAATAGTAAAACTTACGAGTCTCAGAGACAAAGATAAAAATCCTGAAAGCAGCTCAGGACAAGAGATCTATAACCTACAATGGTAGAAACATTAGATTGGAAACAGACCTATCCAGAGACCTGGAAGGCCAGAAAGGACTGGCAGGATATATTCAGAGAACTAAATGAGCAAAATATGCAGACGAGAATACTATATCCAGTTAGGCAGTCATTGAAAATAGAAGGAGAGATAAAAAGCTTCCAGGACAAACAAAAACTAAAGGAATTTGCAAACATGAAATCAGCCCTACAAGAAATATTGAAAGGGGTCCTCTAAGCAAAGAGTGAGCCTAAAAGTAACATAGACCAGAAAGGAACAGAGACAATACATGGTAACAGTCACCTTACACGCAATACAATGGCACTAAATTCATATCTTTCAATAGTTACCCTGAACGTAAATGGGCTAAATGCCCCAATCAAAAGACACAGGCTATCAGATCGGATAAAAAAACAAGACCCATCGATGTGCTGGCTGCAAGAGACTCATTTCAGACCCAAAGACACCTCCAGATTGAAAGTGAGCAGGTGGAAAACCATTTATCATGCTAATGGACACCAAAAGAAAGCTGGGGTGGCAATCCTTATATGAGACAAATTAGATTTTAAACCAAAGACTATAATAAGAGATGAGGAAGGACACTATATCCCACTTAAAGGGTCTATCCAACAAGAAGATCTAATATTGTAAATATTTATGCCCCTAACATGGCAGCAGCCAATTATATAAGCCAATTTAATAACAAAAGTAAAAAAACACATTGAAAATACCATAATAGTAGGGGACTTTAACACCCGCCTCACTGAAATGGACAGATCATCTAAGCAAAAGATCAACAAGGAAATAAAGACTTTAAATGACACACTGAACCAAATGGACTTCACAGATATATTCAGAATACTCCATCCCAAAGCAACAGAATACACATTCTTCTCTAGTGCCCATGGAACATTCTCCAGAATAGATCACATCCTAGGTCACAAATCAGGTCTCAACCGGTACCAAAAGACTGGGATCTTTCCCTGCATATTTTCAGGCCACAATGCTTTGAAACTAGAAATCAATCACAAGAGGGAAGTCGGAAAGAACTCAAATACATAGAGGCTACAGAGCATCCTACTAAAGAAGGAATGGGTCAACCAGGAAATTAAAGAAGAATTTTAAAAATTGATGGAAAACAATGAAAATGAAAACACAACTGTTCAAAATCTTTGGGATGCAGCAAAGGCAGTCCTAAAAGGAAAGTATATAGCAATACAAGCCTTTCTCACGAAACGAAAAAGGTGTCAAATACACAACCTAACCCTACACCTAAAGGAGCTAGAGAAAGAACAACAAATAAACCCTAAACCCAGCAGGAGAAGAGAAATAATAAAGATCAGAGCAGAAATCAATGAAATAAAAACCAAAAGAATAGTAGAACAGATCAACGAAATTAGGAGCTGGTTATTTGAGAGAATTAGTGAGATTGATAAACCCCTGGCCAGACTTATCAAAAAGAAAAATGACCCAAATAAATAAAAACATGAATGAAAGAGGAGAGATCGCAACCAACACCGAAGAAATACAAACAATTATAAGAACATATGAGCAATTGTATACCAGCAAATTAGATAATCTGGAGCATTGGATGCATTCCTAGAGATTTATAAACTACCAAAACAGAACTAGGAAGAAATAGAAAATTTGAACAGACCTATAACCACTAAGGAAATTGAAGCAGTAATCAAAAATCTCCCAACAAACAAAAGTCCAGGGTCAGATGGCTTCCCAGGGGAATTCTACCAAACATTTAAAGAAGAATTAATACCTATTCTTCTGAAACTGTTCCAAAAAATAGAAACGGAAGGAAAACTTCCAAACTCATTTTATGAGGCCACCATTACCTTGATCCCAAAACCAGACAAAGACCCCATCAAAAAGGAGAATTACAGGCCAATATCCCTGATGAACACGGATGCAAAAATTCTCACGAAAATACTAGCCAATAGGATCCAACAGTACATTAAAAGGATTATTCACCACGACCAAGTGGGATATATTCCTTGGCTGCAAGGTCGATTCAACATCTGCAAAGCAGATCAATCAATGTGATAGAATATATTAATAAAAGAAAGAACAAGAATCATATGATCCTCTCAATAGATGCAGAAAAAGCATTTGACAAAGTACAGCATCCTTTCTTGTTCAACACACTTCAGAGTATAGGGATAGAGGATACATACCTCAATATCATAAAAGCCATCTATGAGAAACCCACAGCAAATATCATTCTCAATGGGGAAAAACTGAGAGTCTTCCCCCTAAGGTCAGGAACACTGAAGGGATGTCCACTATCACCACTGCTATTCAACATAGTACTAGAAATCCTAGCCCCAGCAATTAGACAACCAAAAGAAATAAAAGGCATCCGAATCGGCAAAGAAGCAGTCAAACTCTCACTGTTTGCAGATGATATGATACTTTATATGGAAAACCCAAAAGATTCCACCCCAAAACTGCTAGAACTCATACAGGAATTCAGTAAAGTGGAAGGATATAAAATCAATGCACAGAAATCAGTGGCATTTCTATACACCAACAACAAGACAGAAGAAAGAGAAATTAAGGAGTTGATCCCATTTACAATTGCACCCAAAAACATAAGATACCTAGATATAAATCTAACCAAAGAGGCAAAGAATCTGTACTCAGATAACTATAAAATATTCATGAAAGAAATTGAGGAAGACACAAAGAAATATTTGGAAAAACGTTCCATGCTCATGGATTGGAAGAACAAATATTGTGAAGATGTCAATGCTACGTAGAATAATCCACACATTCAATGCAATCCCTATCAAAATTCCATCTACTTTTTTCAAAAAATGGAACAAATAATCCTAAAATTTGTATGGAACCAGAAACGAACCCAAATAGCCAGAGGAATGCTGAAAAAGCAAAGCAAAGCTGGTGACTTCACAATTCCGCACTTCCAGCTCTATTACAAAGCTGTCATCATCAAGACAGTATGGTACTGGCACAAAAACAGACACATAGATCAATGGAACAGAATAGAGAGCCCAGAAATGGACCCTCAACTCTATGGGTCAACTTATCTTCGACAAAGCAGGAAAGAATGTCCAATGGCAAAAAGACAATCTCTTCAACAAATGGTGTTGGGAAAATTGGACAGCCCCATGCAGAAGAATGAAACTGGACCATTTCCTTAAACCACACACAAAAATAGACTCAAAATGGATGAAAGACCTAAATGTGAGACAGGAGTCCATCAAAATCCTAAAGGAGAACACAGGCAGCAACCTCTTCGACCTCAGCTGAAGCAACTTCTTCCTAGAAACATCGCCAAAGGCAAGGGAAGCAAGGGCAAAAATGAACTATTGGGACTTCATCAAGATAAAAAGCTTTTGCAAAGCAAAGGAAACAGTCAACAAAACCAAAAGACAACCGACAGACTGGGAGAAGATATTTGCAAATGACATATCAGATAAAGGGCTAGTATCCAAAGTCTATAAAGAACTTATCAAACTCAACACCCACAGAATAATCCAATCAAGAAATGGGCAGAAGACATGAACAGACAGTTTTCCAAAGAAGACATCCAAATGGCCAACAGACACATGAAAAAGTGCTCAACATCGCTCGGTATCAGGGAAATCCAAATCAAAACCTCAATGAGATACCACCTCACACCGGTCAGAATGGCTGAAATTAACAAGTCAGGAAACGACAGATGTTGGCGGGGATGTGGAGAAAGGGGAATCCTCCTACACTGTTGGTGGGAATGCAAGCTGGTGCAGCTACTCTGTAAAACAATATGGAGGTTCCTCAAAAAGTTGACAATAGAGCTACCATATGATCCAGCAATTGTCCTACTGGGTATTTACCTCAAAGATACAAATGTAGGGATCCGAACGGTACGTGCACCCCGATGTTTATAGCAGCAATGTCCACAATAGCCAAACTATGGAAAGAGCCAAGATATTCATCGACAGATAAATGGATAAAGAAGATGTGTTATATGAATACAATGGAATATTAGGGAGCCATCAAAAGGAATGAAATCTTGCCATTTGCAACGACGTGGAGGGAACTGGAGGGTATTATTCTGAGTGAAATAAGTCAATCAGAGAAAGACATGTATCATATGATCTCACTGACATGAGGAATTCTTAATCTCAGGAAACAAACTGAGGGTTGCTGGAGTGGTGGGGGGTGGGAGGGATGGGGTGGCTGGGTGATAGACATTGGGGAGGGTATGTGCTATGGTGAGTGTTGTGAATTGTGTAAGACTGTTGAATCACAGACCTGTACCTCTGAAACAAATAATACATTATATGTTAAAAAAAAAAAAAAAAAGATAGTAGGAAGGGAAAAATGAAGAGGAGGAAATCAGAGGCAGAGATGAACCATGAGAGACTATGGACTTGGAGAAACAAACTGAGGGTTCTAGAGGGGAAGGGAGTGGGGGGAATGGGTTAGCCTGGTGATGGATATTAAAGAAGGCAGGTATTGAATGGAGCACTGGGTGTTATACACAAACAATAAATCATGGAACACTACATGAAAAAAAAAAAAAATCAACGATGTACATTAAGTAAGGAGTCCTTAACAGAGAGACTCATAAAACAAGGTTATATGTGTTGATGAGTTAATGAAAATATTGAGACCGGAGACTTGCAGGCCTAATCCCTTACTTCCTCCCATGGAAGCAACAGTTCAGTGTTCACTAACTCAGCCAGCACTCACTGTGGCTTCACACAACATAAAAACCATGAATAAAATTAACTGCATGAGAACTGAGGATTGGATTCACACTGAGTCCCCATTTCCATCAAAGGACTGGGCACAGGAAGGACACAATACTCATTTCTACTGATGGCTCCCAGATACTATTTGCAGTCATGGGATGTAAAGAAATGTATAATAAAGAGAATCAATATTCTTTCAATACTTCAACAAATAACATCTCAGGAGAGATCTTGGATCCCATAGTCTTTGGAGCTTTTAGGAACAGCCATTTGCTCTCAGGTAGGAAACAAGCAGTTAAACCACTAACTAGCACTCTTTCGTTTGCTCATGAAAAGCCACCTTGGAGGTTGGCCTGTGAGGGGCTTGACATCCGGCTATCCCTCAGATGCCTACCAAACAGGAGATGAAAGCAGTTTAACACTTCAGCATCCCTGATCCTCCCTGCTTCAGTGAAGGGCAAAATTAGATTTCCATGATGCCACTATTCCTTTCTATGTATGAGCAAAGAAAAGGGGTTTGGTTACCCACACAAATACTCACCATGGAAAAAGTGTCGGTGGAAGTCATGTGTCAATTCCCTAGGACAAAGGGGATTAAATAGCATATTTCTGTCCTCCTACACAGAACTTGGGAGATCCCTTCTGGTTTTGATAAAAAAAAAAAAAAAAAAAAGCAAAGGTGGATCATACTCATTCACAAAAACATGTATAATAAAAGAAAACTTTCTCTAATAATAAAGAGCCAAAGCAAAACCACAACCTTTATGACCTTAAAAAATCAGCAAAAAAATATTGAAATATTTGTTTATATGGACATATTAACTGACTCAAGTAAAAGGCTATTTTCCCGAGGGGGGAAAAGATGGCAGAGGAGTAGGGGACCCTATTCCAACTGGTCCCCAGAATTGAGCAGGATATCTACCAGACCACTCTGAGCACCCACAAAACCAGCCTGAGATGTAAGATCTGGATCTCTACAAACAGAATATCGCAGGTGGTTGGTTTCGAGGTACCACGCAGGGAGCTGTGATTCCGTGGGCAGATATCGGAGGATAAACGGCAGCAGGAGGGAGCCTGGCCATGGGGATACTACACCGGTGAGCAACAGCCTCCTGCGCTGGGGACGGGCACAGATTCGCAGACCAGTAGTGGTGGGGAAAGGACTTTAGGGCAGCCCCTGGTTGCAAACCTGGAGTGGCGGGGCCATGCATCCAAACTGGGAGTGGCTGGCAGTTTTAGAAGCACAAAGGGCAGAGACATGCCCCAACCGGGAGGCAAGGACTGGGAGCACTGCTGAGGGGCGCACAACCCAGGACGCTGCAGTTTACAACAGCACAGACAGAAACGGAGACAGTGTGGCCTGGAGAGCTCACTGAAGAACAGTGACCTCTCACCTCTGACGCAGAGGGATGGAAATGGTCTCTTCTGCTCTCTCAGAAGAGACGCAGAAAGCCACCAGAGAAAAAAGACCCAAAAAACGAGTTTCCACTGAGCCCATCCCCCACCACAGGGGGCAGGGCAACTCTGCCCAAACAGGGTTGCCTGAGTAACAGCACAGCAGGCCCCTCCCCCAGAAGACAGGCTGGGAAAACAAGAGGCCAGCAACCCTAAGGTCCCTATAAAACAGGTGCATCTTGCTTGGGTTCTGGTCAATAATTTGGACTCTATACATTCCCTCAACCACCCCTCAAAAGAATGACTAGGAGGAGGAACCCCCAAATAGGAAAGACTCAGAGACTATGAAGGAAGTTGAAGAAGACACAAAAGATGGAAAAACTTCCCATGCTCATGGATCGGAAGAATAAACATTGTTAAAATGTCTATGCTACTCAGAGCAATCTATACCTTCAATGCCATCCCGATCAAAATTCCAATGACATTTTTCAAAGTGCTGGAACAAACAATCCTAAAATTTGTATGGAATCAGAAAAGACCCCGAATCGCCAAGGAAATGTTGAAAAAGAAAAACAAACCTGGGGGCATCACATCGCCTGTTTTCAAGCTATATTACAAAGCAGTGATCACCAAGACAGCATGGTACTGGCACAAAAATAGACATATAGACCAATGGAACAGAATAGAGAGCCCAGATATGGACCCTCAACGATATGGTCAAATAATCTTCAACAAAGCAGGAAAAAATATGCAATGGAAAAAAGAGAGTCTCTTCAATAAATGGTGTTGGGAAAATTGGACAGCCACATGCAAAAGAATGAAACTTGACCATTCCCTAATACCATACACAAAGATAAACTCAAAATGGATGAAAGACCTCAATGTGAGACAGGAATCCATCAAAATCCTCAGTAACCTCTTCGAAATCGGCCACAGCAACCTTTCAAGATACATCTCCAAAAGCTAGCTGAAGCAAAAGCAAAAATGAACTGTTGGGACTTCATCAAGATAAAAAGCTTCTGCACAGCAAAGTAAACAGTCAACAAAACAAAGAGGCAACCCACAGAATGGGAGAAGATATTTGCAAATGACACTACAGACAAAGCACTGATTTCCAAGATCTATAAAGAACTTCTCAAACTCAACACCCAAAAACCAAATAATCAAGTCAAAAAATGGGCAGAAGAGGGGTGCCTGGGTGGCTCAGTCATTAGGCAGCTGCCTTCGGCTCAGGTCATGATCCCAGGGTCCTGGGATCGAGTCCCACATTGGGCTCCCTGCTCAGCAGGAAGCCTGCTTCTCCCTCTCCCACTCCCCCTGCTTGTGTTCCTGCTTTCGCTGTCTCTGTCAAATAAATAAATAAAATCTTTAAAAAAAAATGGGCAGAAGACATGAACTGACACTTCTCCAAAGAAGACATACAAATGGCTAACAGACACATGAAAAAATGTTCATCATCATTAGCCATCAGGGAAATTCAAATCAAAACCACATTTAGATACGACCTTACACCAGTTAGAATGGCAAAAATTGACAAGGCAAAAAACAACAAATGTTGAAGAGGTTGTGGAGAAAGGGGAATCCTCTTACACTATTGGTGGGAATGCAAATTGGTACAGCCACTTTGGTAAACAGTGTGGAGGGGCCTCAGAAAATTAAAAATAGAGCTACCCTATGACCCAGCAATTGCACTCCTGGGTATTTACCCCAAAGACACAGATGTAGTGAAAAGAAGGGCCATATGCACCCCAATATTCATAGCAGCAATAGCCAAACTGTGGAAAGAGCCGAGATGCCCTTCAACAGATGAATGGATAAAGAAGATGTGGTCCATATATACAATGGAATATTACTCAGCCATCAGAAAGGATGAATACCCAACTTTTACATCAACATGGTTGGGACTGGAGGAGACTATGCTAAGTGAAATAAGTCAAGCAGAGAAAGTCAATTATCATATGGTTTCACTTATTTGTGGAACATAAGGAATAGCATGAAGGACATTAGGAGAAGGAAGGGAAAAATGAAGGGGGGGGAAATCAGAAGGGGAGACAAACCATGAGAGACTATGGACTCCAAGAAACAAACTGAGGGTTTTAGAGGGGCAGGGGTGGGAGGATGGGTTAGCCCGGTGATGGGTATTAAGGAGGGCACGTACTGCATTGGGCACTGGGTGTTATACGCAAACAATGAATCATGGAACACTACATCAAAAACTAATGATGTAATGTTTGATGATTAACATAACATAATAAAATTTTAAAAAGTAGAACTATTCACCATATTAAAAAAAAAACGATGTATGGTGACTAACATAACATAATAAAATAAAATTTTTTTAATAAAATAAAATTTAAAAAAATAAAATAAAAGGCTACTTTCCCAAAGTTAAAGGTATTCAAAGGCTAGCAAGATTCTCCTTGGAGTGAATTATTGGTGCTTGGTCACGCCTATTCATTTAGCTCATTCTCATATGACTTCATCTACTTTTCAACCAAAAAACATGACTTTCCTCACTTTTCTGTTTTTTTTTCCTTTCATGTTTAAAAATAACTAGTATTCTTTTCAAATCTTTTCTAACAATAGCTCAAATATACATTCTATAAAACGGGATATGGAAGAAAATTAAGGTTGAGGAAAAAAATAGTAAAGTTATAGAGAAAAGTGTGGATAAGCAAGGATCCACAGGCCACAGAGAAGTATGAGATGTTAACCCCGAATAAGTACTTATCCCTGATCGTCAAATACTAAATGCAAGCTGAGAATGAAACTCAGAGATGTGGTAAGATTTTAACAATAAATAAATAAAAGTAGTATCCTTGAAGGTGAAAAACCATCACGTGAATCGATCCACTTCCCAAATGCAGCTTTAGGTCCATACTAACGTGACAGCCAAGTGTGTCCCCACTGATTTCTTAAAACATACTATTCCTCTTCTTTAAGCAAAGAATGCAGAGGACAGGGACTTCCCGTAAAGGCAGCCGAGTAGGAGGACCCTAAGCTCACCTTGTCCCATAGATACAACTAGGTAGCACGCAATCAGTGTAAATAACCCAGAAAACAACAGAAGACTGGCAGAACAGTCTCTCCACAGCTAATTATGGAGAAGATGCCACATCCAAGAGGTAGGAAGGGTAGGGGGGTGGCTAAACACACCATCATCACACTCTCTATGTGCAAGGTACAATGTATCCACCCCTGTAAATTCGACATGTCCATCTTGCTGGGGAGAGGTGGATTGGTAACCAATCCATGCCACCACCCCCAGCTGCCTGCACCCAGAGGTTTTCCAAACTCTCTTCTCCTGAGTTATCTGCTTCTCTTGTGGCCAGTTTATCCGAGTTTGGTCAGGACCAGTATGCGCAGACCCAGCTAGGAGCTGTGCTTCCCATCTGTCCAGTTTCCTGGGCATTCCCCAGGTGGGATAGGAGCAGTTGGCCAATACAGCCCCTAAGACTCACTCATTCTTTCCTGAGTTAGTGGCTATGACAGGTGGATGGATGGATAAGAGTTTCTGGCGAGCCAGCCAGGAAGGGCATGCTGCTTTGGTGGGTGATCATCCATCTCACAGACTCCTGACCAAGTAGGTGCCTCAGCCCCTCCCTGCGGGTGAACTGCCTCTGAGGGGCGGGCGGCCAAGAGCAAGTCCCAGCAGTTGCCCTGAGACCACCTGTGAGGGAGGGTCCTATCTTGCCCTTGCTGACCCAGCTTCCGCTTTATGCGTGATTTGAAAAAGAGAAACAGATTTGGGAAGCACTGAGTTTCGGGTTTCTGGAGAAGTTATACCAGTGCTGACGGGAACCCTCTGATTTCTACATTAGGGCTAAACTGTCCAACACTTGGTACCCAGTGGCGTAAAATCATGGTTGTACAACTAATCGTCCCCAACTTCATCTCACTGAGGAATTCAGCTTCCCTTTGCAGGAATCTGGAAGAGGATTCTGTTTGGTTTGGTTTCTTTCATTTCCTACTCATTCCTTTCTTCCCTTTCTGGGGTGGGAAACACTACTTCTGTTCCGTCTGACAGTCCCTTGGCACTGTGGCAGCACCATCCACATATAGCTGTAAGCTGATGACTAGGAAGATGATTTCTTACTGCAACACTGCATGGCCCATGTATGGACTAGAATAAGAGGAAAAATATGGGTCTCTAAATTACCATCCTATCCTCCAATTAGAATTATTTTGTCAAAGACCTGGCAAATGAAATGAAATTCCATATGTTCAGGCTTTTAAGCTGTTAAGTAATAGACATTCAGCACATAAAGGCTCTAAGCTCATGATGCAAAGACAAACAGAGGTTAAAGCATGTGAGGATAGTGTGCCTACTGAGAGAAAGCCAGGGGTGAATGTGTGTGAGGACAGCAGGTCAAATGAGGAAAAAATGAGAAACTTGGGTTGCTACAATCTTCGAACCCCCTGCCCTGGGACTTCTACTGGTCCCAAATGTGGATAATCACAGAGCTCCAATTACCCCAGTTTCTCCTCCTCCTAGCTATGCCCCTGGAGGCAGGAACATTCTCCCCTTTCAAGACCTTCCAGGACACCAAATGTGGTCAGGAGGCACCCCGATTTGGAACAGGACATTTCCTTGGTAGCATTATCCTGTAGGAATGAATCCCCAGAGACAGCCTGCCAGATATTATTGGACATACAATCCTTTCTCTATCTCAGACCTTTTAAATTGGAAAAATTCAAACCATACTTCGTAGAGAGGACCCTCAGAAAATGTCTGAATTGTTCACTACTATTCTTGCTACCGATAAGCCTCCTTAGGCAGATATGCAGACTCTGTGAAGTATGCTCCTTACAGCCGATTAGCAACTCCTAGTGAGTGGCTGGCATGTGTATGATAAAAATCCAGGTAATACCCCATTACCGGCAGGGGCAGTCCTGGTGGCCAAAACTGGTTGGGACCCAACTGTTGCTGAAGGAATGGTTCATCTGAACCACTGCTGAAGGTATAAGTTAATGGGACTAAAGTGAAGGGTGCCAAAGCAAAAAAAGGCTTACTAAAGTCGAGGCAATTCAACAAAAATTAAATGATGATCCCTGCGAGTTTCTGGAGAGGATTTATCAAGCCTATCTAAAATATACCAATGAGGTTCCCGAGGCTCTCGAAAATCTGAGAATGGTTAATGTGACCTTTATTGGACAAAGTGCTCCTGATATATGAAAGATGCTCTCTGGTCACCTGGGTGACTGCCTTCTCCCTTCACCCTGCTCAAAAAAATAAGCACTGGGCCAGCTCCCTGTAGGTATTCACCAGACTAGATCATGACCTCCCAGGCAACATACCTGCTGGGGATGCGTATTTCTGTAGTCATATGTTGTTGCCGTGGCAGGGGTGGGGAGAGGGGGATGGTTGCCGCACATCAACATGTGCTTCACAACTTGCCCTGAATTCTAACCAACGTGGCTAATGATCATACATCATTAGATTCCCCTGCTAAAGTCATCCTGGATAACTGTATGGCTCTAGAGTATATCCTAGCTGAGCAACAGGGAATTTGTGTCATTGTTAATTCATCTTGCTGGGTCCATATTAATGCTTCATCAGAGGTAGAAAGAAGCATCAAGAAAACTAGATGGCAAAGTACATGGTTACAATAACCATGGGCCAGCACACCACTTTCTTGGACAGAATAGGGGAAGGAATCAGATATTGGTTTTCACAGTTATTTTCATGGATACCAACAGATATAAAGTCTGTCCTCAAAGAAATAATCAAAATGGGCTTGGCTATTCTACTCTCAGTAGCAGGGTTCTATTTGGGATTCAGGCTTACCTTGTGGTGTGTACCTAAGCTATATTCTTTCAATTCACACGCTTTAATGAGTCAGAAATAATTAATACAGCAACAGGTACATCCCTTCCACTTTGAAAAACCCCTCCATCTTCCCTGTCCAGCAGGAAGTAGCTAAATTGAGACTGGCAGCCACCCTCCCATAAAAATGGAAGGGAATATTAACAGCGGAGCATGGTCACCAAGCCCTCTTGCTCAACTATAGCTCCAACAGTCAAACCCAGAAATAGACCTCTTAACTCATGCTCTAACTGAAACCTATTGTTTTTATTTATTTTTTTAAATTTATATTATTTTTTGATTCCAGTATAATTAACATACATTGTTACATTCGTTTCAGGTGTACAATAGAGTGATTCAAAAATCCATATATTATTCATGTTAAGTGTGTCTCTTAATCCCCTTTACCTATTTTACCCATCCCCCACGACCTCTCCTTTGGCAACCACCAGTTTGTTCTCTATAGTTAAAAGAGTCTGTTTTTTGCTTTGCCTCTTGTTTTCCTTTCTTTATTTGAATTAAATGAATTCAAATTCCACATATGAGTAAAATCATATGGTATATGTTTTTCTCTGACTGGTTTATTTGACTTAGCGATATATCCTCTTGATTCATCCATGTTGTTGCAAATGGCAAGATTTCATTCTTTTTTTAAGGCTGAGTAATATTCCATAGTGTATATATACTACATCTTTATCCATTCACCAATCAATGGACACTTGGGTTGATTCCATTATCTTGGCTATTGTAAGTAATGCTGCAAAAAACATAAGGATACATATTTTTATGAATTAGTTTCTTTGTTTTCTTTGGGTGAATACCTGGTAGTGGAATTACTGGATCATATGGTAATTCTATTTTTAATCTTTTGAGGAACCTCCATACTGTTTTTCACAGTGGCTGCACCAGTTTGCAATTCCACCAACAGTGCATGAAGTTTCCTTTTCTCCACATTCTCACCAACACTTGCTGTTTCTTGTGTTTTTGATTTTAGCCATTCTGACAGGTGTAAGGTGATATCTCATTGCAAGTTCGATTTTCATTTCCCTGATGACTCGTGATGTTGAGCATCTTTTCATGTGTCTGTTGGCCATCTGGATGTCTTCTTTGGAGAAATGTCTGTTAATGTCTTCTCATTTTTTTTTTAAAAGATTTTATTTATTTGTTAGAGAGAGAGAGTGGGCGAGAGAGTGTGAGCAAGCGTACAACCAGGGGGAGCAGCAGAGGGAGAGGGAGAAGCAGGCTCCCTGCTGAGCAAGGAGCCTGATGCGGGACTTGATCCCAGGGCACTGGGATCATGACCTGAGCCGAGGCAGACACTTAACCGACTGAGCCACCCAGGCGTCCCTTCTGCTCATTTTTTAATTGGATTATTTGGCTTTTTGGTGTTGAGTTGTATAAGTTCTTCATATATTTTGGATATTAACCTCTTATTGGATATATCCTTTGCAAATACCTTCTCCCATTCAGTAGGTTGTCTTTAGGGTTTTTTTTTTTTTTATTGTTTCCTTTGCTGTACAAAAGGTTTTTATTTTGATGTAGTCCCAATTGTTTATTTTTGCTTTTGTTTCCCTTGCCTCAGAGACATATCTACAAAAAAGTTGTTAAGGCCAATGTCAGAGAAATTATTGCCTGTGCTCTCTTCTAGGATTTTTATGGTTTCAGCTCTCACATTCAGGTCCTTAATCCACTCTGAGTTTATTTTTGTGTATGGTGTAAGAAAGTGGTCCAGCTTCATTCTTTTGCATGTAGCTGTCCAGTTTTCCCAACACTATTTGTTGAAGAGACTGCTTTTTTCCTATTGCATATTCTTCTTTTCAAAGATTAATTGACTATATAATCATGAGTTTATTTCTGGGCTTTCTATTCATTTCCATTGATCTATATGTCTATTTTTGTGCCAGTACCATATTGTTTTGATTACTACAACTTTGTAGCATAACTTAAAATCTGGAATTCTGATGCCTCCAGCTTTGTCTTCTTTTTCAAGATTGCTTTGGCTGTCTGGGGTCTTTTGTGGTTCCATACAAATTTTAGGACTGTTCTAGCTCTGTGAAAAATGCTGTTGGTATTTTCATAGGGACTGCATTAAATCTGTAGACTTCTTTGGGTAATATCAACATTTTAACAATATCAATTCTTCCAATCCATGATCATGGAATCCTATTCTCATTTTTCATTCTTTTTTCTTTCTCCTATTCAGCTTGATTGCTTTCCATTCCTCTTGTAGTCTAGCTCACTGATTTGTTCTTCTGATTCCTCGAATCTGCTATTTATTCCTTCTAGTGTATTTTTAATTTCAGTTATTGAGTTCTTCATCTCTGATTGGCTCTTTTTTATATTTTATATCTCTTTGTTGAGAGTTTCACTTAGGTCCTCCACTCTTTTCTCAAGTCTGGTGAGTTTCTTTAAGACCATTACTTTAAATTCTCTATCAGGCATATTGCTTATCTCTATTTCATTTAGCTGTCTTGCTGTGATTTTGTCCTGTTCTTTCATCTGGGAGATGGTTCTCTGACTCTTCATTTTGTCTAACTCTGTGTCTATTTCTGTGTTTTAAGAAAGTCAGCTATGTCTCCTGCTCTTAAAAATAGTGGCCTTATGAACAAGAGGTCCTGTACTGCACTGCGGTGCAATGTCCCCTGTTCACTAGAACTTGGCACTTCAGAGGTGTCTCCTGCTTGTGTGGCATGGGCCATACTGTTGTGGCTGAGCTGCATTTGCCTTCAGGCCAGTCATCCACAATAGCTCTCTCTGCCTGTTGTGGGCAGGGTTTGGTCCCTAGAGTGCTGTTAAGGGGCCATTCTGGAGCTGCCTTGCACTTGAGTTGGGTCAGACCAGATGTTTGCCAGAGCTACAGTCACACCGAATGGCAGGGTGCTCTCCCTGCACTGTCCCCTGAAAGACTTTCATTGGTGGGTAGGACCTGCAGGCAAACCACATGTCTACCCTCAGCCTGCTGCTGGGGCTGGTGTGTGTCGTTATCTTCCCCTCTCCCCAGGTCAGGAATCACTCTGGAGTGGTGTTGGCCCCTGCCAGTGCTGCCTGCACACTGTCATGCCTCTGGCACTGCTTAGGATGGTCTCCTGCTGAGGACGGGTTAGAAGAGACGGGTCCACAGGAGAAGGCAAGGACCGGGCATGTGGTGTTAGCAAGGTCTGCCTGGGTGTGCTTGTGGGAGACCTGGAGCCAGTTTGGAGAACTGTTTTTGAAGTGGCCTCTTCTCCATAATTAGCTATGGAGAGCCCGTTCTGCAGTCTTCGAGTCATTTTCTGGGTTATTTACACTAATTTAGGTTTTATCTAGGTGTATCCATGGGGCGAGGTGAGCTTAGGGTTCCCCTACTCCACTGTCTTCCCCAGAATCCACTTCTTTTGGTCTACCTTACTGTTCTAATTTCTTATCGAACTTTCTTGAGGCACTGATGAAAACATTTTGCAATAACTGGAACATTCCAACCACCAGACTAAAAAAGCCTTGATAGCAGCAAAATGCCTAGAAGACCGCACCCCACATGTCCCCTTCCCTGACCATGATCACCCACTGAACACGTACTGACCCCCAACCATGATCACATGCTCTCTGCCTGCTCTCTTGCACGTACCGCAGATTCTCTTCTGGTAAAACTCTAGGTGTCCATCTTATGGGCAGACAGACCAGTTGTTAAGGCTTGAGCTTACCACCTAGCCAGGCTGCTGGCACCCAACATAAATTTCTCCCTTTCTCTTTTCCAAACCATCTTCTCTGGAGTTATTGGCTTCTCTTGTGAGGAGTTAATCCAAGTTTGTTGGGCAAGAGTGTTGGCAAAGCCAGTCAGGGTCTATGCTCTGGATTTGTCTAGCCCCCTCAGGATTTCCTGGGATAGAGCAGCTGGACAGAGCAGTGCTCAGGGCTAAGCCATTTGTTTCCTGAGTTAGTGGCTGTGAGAGATCGGTCAGTGATATGTGCAGCAAATGTAGACAGAGCTGATGCCACTCAGAGTAGCTTTCCATGACTTTCTAGCAAAGTAAGTGGGCTGAAGGCAAATACAGCAAAGAATCCAAGGCGGCTGGATAGGGACTAAAGGTTAGAGTTTAATGTGAAAAGATGGAATGATCCAGTCATTCCTACTCTCTCAGCTCCTCATCTACCAGGCAAGATGTCAGACTGGAAAAGGGCGGATCTTGGTTTAGCCTCTCCCAAAGTCCAAGATCCTTTGTGTCCTCACTGCACAGAGAATTTAGAACAGGTCGTGGCTGGAATCCATGCCTCTTCTTCTCCCAGGACCCTCCATACATCTAAGAATTTGTTTTAACTGGGAGACTCTAAAGAAATAGTAAGACTCATCATTCTGACTTGGTCCTCACATTCCCTCTTATCACCACCCACCCGTCCCAGCCCAACCCCTTTCTTGAGAAGCACGGGGGGGGGGGGGGGGGGGACTTTAAGCCATCTATGCATTTTTTTTCTTTTCAAAGCAACCACTTATCTTAAAGATCACTGCTTCCTTTGCCTCTGACTGGATTCATGATCACTATATTCCAAAAGCAGAAGGCATCAGTAGGTCATTCCCCAGGCATCTCTGGGTACAGGCAGGGTTAGGAACCCTGAGAAATTGATAGATATCCTCCAGAAATGTGAGGGGTGGGAAAAAAAAGAGAGAAGAGGAAGATACAGAATCAAAATTGAATCCTTCTCTCTCTCTCTCTCTCTTTTTTCATTAGCACAATAAAGCAAGAAGGTGCTTGTGAGAGGAAAATACTATTGTTAACATGGCAAGAAGTCAAGGTCTAAATCAAAGGAAGTGGTCCTGCAGCCCAGGTGCCCTTATGAAAACAAGCAGCTGGCAGTGCTCACGGCTGCCGCCCAACAGAGGAGCAGGTTCTAAGTAGCAGCAATTAGGACAAACAGTAATTAAGAAATTAAATATGTGTTAATCGCCAAATACTTGACAATTTATGTTTTAATGAACAGCAATTAACCTACAATTAGGTGCATTCCATGCAGGTTACCATTGTGATTTGTACCTGCAGAATACCATTCTCCTAAAAATAGGACAATCTACAAAGAATGACTGCTATGGTGAGAACACTTTGCCAAGAAACATTTTGAAACTCTATAAATGCCAAGTTAAGATAATGTTAGGGGAAAGACTAGGAAAACAAGAGATGCCCAAGGAAACTTACTATTTAGCAAAAGTACATGGGGCAGTGGTGTCTACTTTTAGCGAAAACCTCTCCAAATCCAACAGCTGCAAAACTCAGATTCTGACCAAGTTGAGAAAAAACTAGTGGGTAGTAGCCAAAACCCAATGGGCAATCCTGACCAAAAAGAGAGTAAAGGACAGGACAGAGGGAAGGAGCCCAGTGTGTCAGTCCCCCAGATGGAGTTATCTGGAGCACTTGCTTCCCATGGTAGAAAGTCCAGAGCAGGCTGATACCAGAAACACTCAGGAAACCTCACCTCACATTTTTATATGACAGTAAGTTCTGGAATGTTCTGGTGGAAAGAAACCTAGTTCACTTTATTTCACCTACTTTCATGGAAGGATTCATTCCTGTAACCCTTTTTCACTGAGCACCTTCTGCCATTCCACTAAACACATTTAAAGAGTGACTTAGGGAGAAAGCCCTCAGATATTAGCTATTCCCCTTGTTCTGTCTACCATAATCTTAATCTCAATAAACTACCACTATTTATGGAAAGGCTAGAATAGCCTAACTGTGCTTTGCCATTCCTCTTTACACCCTGCACTGCCTTTATATTTAGTTCCATAATTAGTGAGGTTCCATAAGTTTAAGTCAGTTGCCCAAACTTGTAGTAAACAGGGCTGATATTTAAATCAGTTCTGTTTAACCCAAATCATATGTTCTACTATACTATGATGCTACCCATTTCCAAATAATACTATAATATGAAATTCCTTTAAAACAGTTAATTCATCGATCTTAACTCATTTTATCAAAGCTACTTAATAAAATGTGAAAAGCATCTTTTAGAAATAAAGTGCTATACGAATATAAAATACTTTAACATAGTAATATTTCAAGTATATGTTCACTCTGTATTAATGTTTTAGATCTCTCTACTGTATCTTGCAGCCTAAATTCTCTAATGTAGAGGTGATGTCTGGGGGGAAGCAGATTCCCTGTGCACTGAGAGAGGGTCTCTCAAGGGTCCCACTTCCTTCAGATGTTCATGTCCTACTACCTTGTCCGCAGCTTTCTAGCCCAGAAATAGCCTGTTTCCTAAACATGCCATCATTTATATGTTGACTATTATTAACCATGTTCACTTGACACCAGAATAATATTTTTTATATTTTGTGATTCAAAATGTAATACTGTTGACCCTTGAACAACACAGGCATGAACTGTGTGAGTTTGCTTATACCGGATTTTTTTCAGTAACAACAGAACAGCACTACAAACATATTTCCTTTTTGAAGTGAAAGACCTGTACTCTGAAAACTATAAAACACTGATGAAAGAAATTAAAGACGACACAAACAAATGGAAAGATATCCCATGCTCATGGATTGGAAGAATTAATATTGCTAAATGTCCATATTACCCAAAGCAATCTATAGATTGAATGCAGTCCCTACCAAAATACCAACAGCATTTTCATAAAACTAAAACAAATAATACTAAAATTTGTATGGAACCACAAAAAAACCCAAAAAGCAATCTTGAGAATGAAGAACAAAGCAGGAGGTATCACAATTCCAGATTTCAAACGATACTACCAAGCTGTAGTAATCAAAACAGTATGTTACTGGCACAAAAACAGACACATAGATCAATGGAATGGGACAGAGCCCAGAAATAAACCACACCTACATGGTCAATTAATCTATAACAAAGGAGCAAGAATATATAATGGGGAAAGCCTTCAAAAAATGGTGCTGGGAAAGCTGGACAGCTACATGCAAAAAAAAAAAAAGACTGGCCCACTTTCTAACACCATACACACGAAAAGAAATTCAAAATGGATTAAAGACCTAAATGTGAGACCTGAAATCCTTATGATTTTCTTAATAACATTTTTTCTAGCTTATTTAATTATAAGAACAGAGTATTAAGACATATAGCATACAAATGTGTGTTAATCAACTGTTTATGTTCTTGGTAAGGCTTCTGATCAACAGTAGGTTATTAGTAAAGTTTTGGGGGAGTCAAAAGTGATACATGGATTTTCCAGTGCATGGGGGGTTGGCGCTCCTAACGTCTATGTTGTTCAAGGGTTAACTATAGTCACATAGAGCAGACTCACATCCTTAGAGTAGCACAGAACTTCTTACAGGTAAATCTATTTGGGAAATTAGTGCAATGGGCTCAGGCATGATTCACATTTTTAAGAGCATCAGGATATGACAGCCCTCTTCTCATAAAGACACAATGCACTGAGGACCACAATATGCAAGGAAGCTCCTTCCTTGGGCGGTGATGCCCATGCATAGACACCTGGTTTTTCTAGCTTTTTTTCTGGTCATCTCCAGTTAGGCTGACACCTTGGGCCAGGGGTGGAAACAGGATTTGGTAGGTGTTTTCCTTCTTATTCACCTTTGTAAATACGGTTTGCCTTTCTCATCCCAAATGGGAAACTTCATTAGGTCTTACATGGTGATTTTAAGGCCTATTGCTTAGTGTCTGGGAGGTTTCCTGCTGGCATCTCTCTTGTAGCATCTACAGAGTGCCATTTACCTGATAGCTTGTGTTACTGTCAGGGTAATGATTTCAATATGTTTACTGCCCAGCAGATAAAAGAGAAATATGCCTTTCACTATGCCTTTACAACTTTAAAAACTAATGTTTGGTTGGAGAGCTCAGAAATTAAATTAACAAGGGCACTTCCAGTGGATCTGAACCCTTTACAGATTTGATCACCAGATTCTTAAAAACTTAGCAGTGCTGTATTAAAGAATCTCTACAAATCCACTTTTAAATCCAAAGTAGAAAGCTATTCGTAATGAATCAACCAGTGAACCAAAAAGAGAGAGTGAGACTTAGGTTCTGATTCGATTTGGTAAGTCATGCACTGCTCATTACGTAAGAGACGTGACAGTGGGAAGTAGGTGGGCCTGGGGGATGGGGTCAGAGGTTCACAATGGGGGTGGCAAAATATTTTATTCAAAAGAGCCCAAGAAAGGAAGAATTCATTGGAAATCACAATGGCCTAATATATAAGACCACCTCACTTCCAGTATAGTTCCAGAATTCCTTTTTAAAGGCTGATCTCCGAAGACCATTAAACTAAATCCTTCCTTTAATTTCAACTGTCTGAGCTAGGTGTGCCAAGGCTGTTATGGACGAATGATGTGTCCCTCCCCATTTTCATATGCTGAGGCCCTGACCACAGTGTGATGATACCTGGAGATGGAGCTTTAGGGAGGTAATTCAGTTTAGATGAGGTCATGAAGGTGGAGCCCCCATAGTTAGCATCCTAATAAGAAGCAGAGGGGAGACAAGAGCTCTTTCTCTCCAGATACACACTCAGAGGAAAGGCTGCTGAGTACCCTCTGAGAAGAGAAGCTGGCCATCTACAAGGCAGGGAGAGGGTCCTCACTAAGAACTGAATCTATGAGAATCATGCAGGATTTCCAGGCTCTGCAACCATGAACAAAAAATGTCTATCATTTGAGGCACCCAGTCTTTGGTATTCTGTCATAGCCTGAGTTTACACAAAGGCAAAAATACAACTTTAAGATCTGGATTGCGGTCAAGGTCAAAACTAAACCAATGCATTGTACTCTGGAGGCTCTGAGTGGCCCAAGAGAGTTCACTCCTAGAGATGCTGGGTAGGCAGTGCTAAGGTGAAAGAGAGGAAAATCAGAGCACATATGAGCAGACCTACCTTCTGATCTTGCCTAGAAGTTTGTCCCACTGCCTCCATCCAGCAGATGCCTGGGGGCGAAGGCAGAACCTAATGCAGGTGCCAGGGGGACAGTGGGAACATCACACACCTACGCCGTCTCTACTTTGGGAAGGTCTTCTCCAAAAGAAGTTTCTAAAAACACTCAGCCTCTTAACTTAGTCCAGCATATGAAAGTCTTTGGAAGCCTAGCTTAACCAAACCCACTTCCCCTGCTTCCATTTTAGTACTATGGATGGAGAAATTTTGTCCCAGAGGCCATATTTTTTTAAATTATACCACTGATTGCTAATATAGTTATAAAAAAGGTTATTTATTAAATAGGAGATTTTTCCCTGTAGAAGAAAAACTTTTTTTTTTACTTTACTCTGGGGTTTTATACATAAAAACAGTACATATATATTGGAGAAAATTTAGAATATGACCAATGGTATAAAGAAAAAAAGTTCAAATCACCTGTTACCCTATTAGCTAGGGAGATACCACTTTTTAATATGTTTATTTCAGCACAGTCTTCATTTTATAATATATATACACACATTATTTTATATATATATTTAATCATATAAATATAATTTTAAAATTAAAAAATATAATATGTAAAATTTAAATTGTGGAATGTATTGTTTTATACCAGTTTTTCCACTTAACAACATAAGCTTAAGTGGATCATTAAATGGTCTTCCATGACATTATTCTTAATTGTTGCAAAATGCATTTTTGTACTGAGGTAACATACATTAACTAAACCTCTAATGATGGAAATAATACTGATTCTGATTTTTCATTATTATAAATAAACTGCCATGAAAATCCTTGTAGTTAATTATTTGGAACCATTCTTCCTTATTTCCTTGGGATGAATTCCTAACAGGAGATTGCTAAATTTAGACCTATCTAAATCTTTAACACTTTTAAAAGAAGAGTACCTTTAAAAGATTTTAACAATTTACATGTGTACTGTTCAAGACACATGAATTTCTCAATCATTAAATTTTAGAAATTGTTGCAGGTAAAAAGGTACACAGACAAATCAGGCACAAGAGTGACAGCCCATTTATTCCCATTATCAAATCCAGGGGCAGAGGAACTGGGATTGATGTATCTGCCCTAATAAACACCAAACCTGCAGAATGATTCCTGGGTGTTGTTCCTGCCATTAGGAAGACAAGCAGCCCTTGAGGAGACTCAGTTTTCCTTTCCCTGAGTCTAGCCAAGCACCTCAATTAAATTGAGAGATGATCTTGGATCCATGTTCCAGCTGGCTCCTGAGCAAGCCAAAGGAATTAAGAAAGAGAAAAGCAAAATATCTCAGTCCTCCTAATGAATCCTTTTAGCTTGAAATTAATCGAGTACTCTCAAAATCAAGTTATTTTTTAAAGGTGCTGTGGACAAAAGGAAAAAAAGCACCAAATGCCATTGTCACGATTTTTCCACCTTTGATCCTGAGTCCAGATGCCTTTGTGATACAAGTCACTCTCCGCCAGAAAGGCACATGACGTCAGACCTCAGGGTTGCTTTGGTACCACTTTTTAACTGTTCCTGGCCTCCACCCTTTAGTTACTTTCAATGAGAACTCCAAGTGGGTAACGTGGGTCTTAACAGAACATCGCAAATAACAGGACAGCAGCCCCTCCATGACAAGGACTTAAGGACTTATCCTACATATGTTCTTTTCTTCCCATTGCTTACAGGGATGGGAACAGGACCCTGCACCTTGCTACCTGGTCCATGAGGCTCACTTCTTAACGATTCACTTACTCCTGAGAGCAACTCATGAACAAAGGAGTCTCCTCTTTTAGAATCAGGTGCTATGTCTCTGTGGGTCCGATATGGCCCACTTAATATAGCACTTGCAGATAGCGCTTCCTGTCCTGCTTCGGGTTACTTAAAACAACATTTTTGTTTTTATTTTTCTTTTATTTTCTTAAAACAATATATGCATAAACAAGTTTGAAAGGTGTTCTTAACTCATTTCTCAAGGTAACATACAAAGACTTAATACACTCCCTATCAAATAGCACAAGCTTCCCTAACATCAGTATTAAAAAAATACCTACACTTCTTACACATTCTCTGATTATACTAATACAAAATCTGTATTTTCAGAAGTTAGAAGATGCATCAAAACAGGAAATGAAAACAAAGAGCATACCTGATAAAAATTAGGCCAGAATGTACTAATGGCCAGTTCTGCCCTGTTCCACGTGCGGGTAGGGTCTCCAGATATGTTCCAGATAGGATTCCCCAAAGGCCCATTATTGACCTTCACATAGACATTGAGTAACCCAGGAGCAGTGTTACTCTTGCTGGATACAAAATAGTGAAAATCAATGCAATGGGTGTCGTTTTCTTTCAGGTGAGGTAAGAGGAGGTGGGCTCTCTGCCCCTCAGGTCTCCCAGATGTGTTCACCAGCATGAAAGAGCCTGTGGAAAGAAAATCAAAGGAGAGTTACAACCAGAAATACTACTTTCTGGTCATCTCTCAAAGCCACCATCATTTACATGGTGGGTTGACATTGCAATGTCACGTATCTTACTTAGGCTTTGAGAGCCCCATCTCTTTCACCGCTTTTCACCTCAAAGAATTCTCAAGATCAGTGAATGGAAAGTTCCCTTGAAGTTACTGCGTTTAGTCTCCTAAGTAACAAAAATATGCATAATTTACTATCTTGCACTGATCATCTTGTAGTCACTAGCCACATGTGGCTATTTACATTAAAATTAAGTAAAAACCTGTAATATTAAAAGCTTAGGTCCTCAGCCACACTAGCCACATTTCAAGTGCTGAATGGGCTCGTGTGGCTGATTGCTACCACACTGGGAAGCACAGATACTGAACCTTTCCATCATCTCAGAAAGTGCTATGGGACAACACTATTCTCTAACAGCTCCACCATTTGGCAATTGCTGCCCCTTTAATATTCTCGTGTAACCTAGAGAGAGAGAACACATTGGCCTGATTTGTGGAATCTTAGAAGACTTTACTGGCCCTATGATGTTCCTTGTTGCTAATGTAATATAACTTTCTTGCAGTTCATTGCCACCACCCCTCCCCCATTGCCACAACAAATGACTTCTTGATAGTGGAGGTGTTTTCATGGCCAGTATGACTGAGCCTACTGATGCAATCATTGTGCCAATCAGAGGATGGTCATACTCAGAAATCTCTATGAGCAATGTGTATCTTTACATCCATAGCACCAGCCCACCCATGACTGCTGAAGAGTTTCCACGTGGATCCAAGCTTTCCAGATACCTTGGCATCAGCTGTGTCACTCGGGCCCTCCCCATGTCTAAGATCAACAGAAATGGCAATTAAAATAATTGTATGAATTTTATATATCATATATTTGCTTTCATCTTTCTTTATGTAAATATAAAGTCTTTATGTAAATATAAAGAAAGATAAAAGCAAAATGTTTGAGATAAAACAGAAAACAGAATATCATAAAGCCTTTTTGGCAGACAGGAAAAAATGTATTGAAACTCTGAGGGGAAAGAACACCTAAATTTGGAACATAAAGATGAAAAAAGAAATACTATTCACATATGGCTGGATTCGTGCTTTCTACTGGGAGGAGGAGACTATTCCTGTTAAGTATTCTTTTTAAAATTTCCCATATTGTGAACCATAATTTTCAAGGACGTGTGTATGTGTGTATGTATGTTTGTGTGTGTTTGTATTTTAGTACACACTCAACAGATACCAAAAACATACATACACTACTAGAACAAGTGTAGATTTTTTTTCTTGTCTATAAGCTGTGATTTCCTAAGCAGCAAAAGAAGACTGCCTTTCCCAAAGAATTATTATGAGAACAAAATAAAAAACCCAAATGTAGGCGCATCTTTTATAAATTAATAGGCTACTGTTAAGGGATATCAGACAATGTTTACCCTCAGCTGTTACCCCTACAGTGCCCCTGTGTAAGGGGAGCTGAGGGTAATGGCATTCAAGACAAACAGGAATTGAGTCACAGAGAGATCAGGAAGCTGTTTATCCAGGTTTTAGGATGAGTTCGTGGTCAAACCAAAACTTCGAGCCTCTGAGCTTCCAGCCCACTACTCACCCTGTTACACTCCAATAACACCATGTTTCTTCATGTGCCGTTTGAGCGTATATGAAGAAAACAAAACCCCTTCACGACAGTGAAGGAAAATTACAGTTGCTCTTTGAAAATAGAGCAATTTTTCAAAAGATGAATGTTATGCACCTGGAAATATGAAAGCCAAGCCACAAGGGAAGGGTTATCTATGGAACATATATTCCAGTAATAAGGAAGAACTACAAATGTGACTTAAGAATGAGTTGGGGGGCACAGAGAGGAGACAGGTGGCAACAGAACATCACTGAAATGATTCGGGTTAACTAGAGTCTATAAAATGTAAAAAAAAAAAAAAATCTTCAAAATATGCAGGGTAGACCAACCCCATCACAAATCTAAAGCTGGCTGTTGGTGTTTATAACACGACTTAAAAATCGTACTTTTCTGAGTAAATATAAGCTGATATATTCTGTATTTGATCATGTGGGGCTCTGTTACCTGCAACATAGTTACAATGTATGTTCCTACTGACAGGGCCGACCATGACATGGCCTTGAGGTCAACACTGAATCACCAAAACCTTTAGTACAAGAAAAGTATTTCTTGTAGTGTTTCCATCAGCGAAACTCAGGCAGCCATGGATGGTAAACAGGACAATACGCAAAGGATGGCAAAAGCATGTATTTCCTGTATCCTGCGACATCGAGTTTGGATGCCTGGATGAAGCTGAAACAGACAAGTCTCTTTTCACATGTTGGTATAAACTGGAAAGCTTCCTACCATTACTGTTCAGGGAATCACCAGGAATCCCTAAAATACTATTCCCCTAGCTGTGCAACCAGTCCTTCATATTACACCATTCCAGCACAAAATGCTCTCTCAGCTGTTTGAGCTGTCTAATGTATACAGAAATTTTTAACTTGAGGTCAAGGTGAAATTCAGGTATTGTAAGTTACAAATACACAAATGATCGTAATTTTTATACTCCTTTCTCCTTTTAAACCTTTTTGAGCCAGAAAATACAGTCTGTTTTGTTACCTGGGTATGCTTCTGTAATGCAGATTAGCTCAAATGGATTAGCAAATAGGGGCATGACATCCATCCCACAGAGAAGTCCCTTGGGTTCATGTGTGACTTTCGGCAGGACATTAAAGTTTTTGACTGATCTCAATAAAGGGCTACATGATGACCTTTGAACAAAGCTCCAGTCCCACACAAGTGCCTTCACTCAGGGGAGGAAGTGGCAAGAAGTTTAGTGGTTTCTGTAAAGCTGTCTGGGAAACTGCAAGAACAGAGAAAGAAACCGTGGAGCTTCGGCTCCCCTCCTGAGTTGAAAAGGAAAGAACATTGACTGATGAAGAAGACAAACCCTGGATCCTATTTTTAGATTGGCAGAAAGTGCTCTATTAGAAGGGACTGACTGCAGTAGAAAGAGGAAGCCAGAGCCTCAGGGTACAGGGCGAAGAATGGAGTCACTGGGATTCTGAAGGCCAGATGGAAGTTGATGGGACCGGTCTTTTTAGAAGGACTGTTACTGTTTTTGTTGGTTCTCCAGCTAGAGAGCTATTGCATAGATTTTGAGTGGCCAGCCCCAGCCCCATTTTTCTCACAAAATCTATCACTTGCGATTCTGCGAAATGAGTCAGAGATCTTCCAAGAACACAGGTGTGGTATTGGAGGACGCGCCAGCTCTATTCACACCATCTTCTTCACCTGTTCTGGCTTCAGGAAGCAATTCTGCTCGGACTGGTCACAAGCAAAGTTCTTCTTCCTTTCAACAGTTAGAGAAGCCACCTGAGCAGCACTATGGTCAACACACACATGTTTTTGGAAGAAAAGTCTCCCTTTACCAAGACCCTTCCCTGGGGTATGGTCACCTGAGAGTTCCTTTTTTTTTCTCCTCCAGAGTCTCTCAATTGGTATTTTTATGTAGCCCCCATAATTAATGATTAATGTATAAAGGCACTTAGGACAATGCTTGCCAAATAGCACAAGCTCAAAAATTGTGGGTGATCAGCATTACTATTACTCTGTATTCCTCATACTTGATCCAAATGCATGGCTTCTCTAAATTATCTTCAATTCTTTAGCAGATATATTTCCACCTGCCCACTTCACAACCTTCTTGGTCCTATCCTATTTCATCTAAGTGGTAATTTTTAAGTTTCCTCTCTTTATGAGAGAGGAACTTTAGTATTGAAGGGTTACAAAACCTTCAACACAGTTGATCTTGCCTCTACATTTAAGCTCTGGGAGGATGATCTTTATTTCTATGTGTGGTCATGAGGACTTATCCTCATGGCTTCGAATTAGAGAAGATGACATTTCAGCCAATGCAAGTATTTCCTGACAGTGCTACATTATTGTCTTAGTGAGTTTACATGAGAAAGTGTGAACACTTATGTTTAGCACAGTCTGGCAAACCCAGAATCCTGGGGGTAAACGCACAGCTGTGCATACAGAAATGGCAGGTGGGAGGGAAGAGATGCCTTTTAATTGAATTTATCACCTATAGGCTATGAAAGGAAAGTCAACTCGCCAATGTTTAAAGGATCCAAGGCATTTATATTCAATTTTAGACTATTAAGTCTGTTTTTAAAAATATCCCTATATGGCTGAATGTTTAATTTTCACCTCCTGCTTCAATGTTTTGACTGTGAGGAAATGCATTTTCAAAGACTAATTGGGTCTCCCTCAGTAGGTACTTCCTTACATCAAATTTTTTTTTCCCAACAAAAAACACTCCAACTGGGCAAATAAATAAAAGAAATCAGAATTCAAATTAGCATAGAAATTCTGTTTGTGTTCGAATAACAAAACACCCTTAAGTCACAAGTGAGGAAGTAGAGACTATAACATTTCAGGCAAATGAAAAGAACTCCACCTAACAGAGCTGGCTTCAAAAGGGGCAGTTTTTAAAGCACGCTTTGAAGGTCTTTAAGAATAATTATTTTGGTTCTCTGAAAAGGAAAACTCCGTTATGAGAACATGCGATATTCGCATTCTTGAATTTTCAGGTGAATTAAATTTAACTTAATCATATCCACTGGCAAATGCTTTTGATTGGACTATCTTCCATCATTGTTTGTGACAGTGGCAACAGCTAGATAGAATTAGTTATTCCCTTCTACCCCATCATTAAAATTTGCATCCGTGTGGTAGAGGCTCTAGATTTTTAAAAGCTAAGTAAATTGCGTGAATTCTCTTCGTACTTTTCAGAAACTTTGTGTGCCCAACAAAAAAGGGAGCGTTTTCCATCATCCAGCAGGAAGAGAGAATTATGTGCATTATTAAATACTTTGGCTGGTGGAGAAGCAGCATTTTATGAACTTGAAAGGGAGCAGATCTTCCACCCCAAGTGTGTCTCTTTGGCATGGGGATTATTTTAAGCTGGTTATTCTTTTTTTTTTTTTTTTCTTTCTCTCTTTTTTAAAATTCTTTATTTAAATTCAATTTAGTTAACATATAGTGTATTATTAGTTTCAGGGGTAGAATTTAGTGATTCATGAGTTCATATAACACCCAGTGCTCATTACAGCAAGTGTCCACCTTAATGCCCATCACCCAGTTGCCCCATCCCCCCACCTACCCCCCCCTCCAGCAACCCTCAGTTTGTTTCCTAGAGTTCAGCATCTCTTATGCTTTGCCTCCCTATTTTCATCTTATTTTATTTTTCCTTTCCTTTCCCCTATGTTCCTCTGTTTTGTTTCTTAAATTCCACATATGAGTGAGATCGTATGAAAATTGTCTTTCACTCGTTTCACTTAGCCTAATACCCTTTAGTTCCATCTGTGTCATTGCAAACAGCAAGATTTCATTCTTTTTGATGGCTGAGCAATATTCCATTGTGTGTGTGTGTGTGTGTGTGTGTATGACATCTTCTTTATCCATTCATCTGTCAATGGACATCTGGGCTCTTTCCAGTTTGGCTATTGTGGACATTGCTGCTATAAACACTGGGGTGCATGTGCCCCTTCGAATCACTATGTTTGTTTCCTTTGGATGAATACCTAGTAGTAGTTGGTTATTCTTAAGAAACAGCACAAACAGGTGAAGCTCTCAAAACTGAGTAGAAGTTACCCTTGCCTGAGAGACACTTATCAGAAGCTCCGTTTGTAACAGTGTCTCCCTTTCTACCAGGAAGAGGGGAATAACCAAATTTCTAGAAACTCTTGTCAATGAAGAAAAAGGCTTAAATTTACATAACAACCTTACTTGTTGACTGTGCTTTTCCTTCCCAGACTCGCCACCTCCAACATCCTCTGTCTTTAGCTGAAGACAGTATTCAAGCTGATGGCTTCAGCCATTTCAAAAGTTTCTTTTCTAGGGTCTCTCCCATATATACAGCAAGCATACATAATATTAACCTTCTGTTTGTTTTCTCCTGTTAATCTGTTTCATATTAATTTAATTATTAGACCAGCCAAAGAACCTAGAAGGTGCAGAGGAGCAAAATTGGCTACCCCAATGTGTGTCTCTTTGACATATAGATTATTTTGAAGAAATGGAAGGCTCAGGAAGAAACTCTGACCTTCCCCCTAAATGCCTAAGAGAATTTAGATAGAGGAGCTGCTCTGGTGGGTAAGCCAGCACCACAGGTAATTACTGTATAATATGAACTAGGTGTAGTGGACAGGGAGGAACTTAGAAAAGTCTGTTTGTTGACATTCCTCTCTGTGTCCCAAACACTTGTTTGCCAAACATTTACTCTTTTCATCTTCCTGTGAATTGTCTTTTCTCTCTTTGAAGTCCCTGACAGCCACTCCCTTCTCCTTAGCTCTGAAGGGCACATAAGCCTCAACTACCTGACTGCCCGTGGGCTTCATATTCTTTTGGAACCCCCCCCCACCCCGTACATATGTAATTAAGTTTTACTTTTTCTTGTTAATCTGTCTCATGTCAATTTAATCCTTAGACCAGCCAAAAAAACCTTCAAGCTCAGGAGAAAATTTTTCCTCCCTGACAAAGGCAAGAAGGGAAAATTTCCCACCCCCACAATGTATTATTAATGCCACTATAAAATTCACTTCTTAAGCCTCTTAATTTTAGTAAAAGCACACTGCTCATTAGCTTTTCTCTTACTTTGGCTGTTTTGTCTTCATTTTTTTTTCCTCTGTGACCATGTCTTCAAATTTGTAGATTTAAAATCCAAAAGCTAAACAGAAAGCTTACAAGTTGCATCTTTGCAGGTGTACATCCTGCCTCTAGTTTACAGAGCCATTCTTTTTTCTTCTGACCTATTATATACACCAGTTGTAACAATTCAGTTATCTAGAGAAGTGCTTCTCAAACAATCTACGATAAAGGACCATTTTTGAAAAAATATTTGACACATCTCAGATCAAATGTATGTAAAATGCAATAAACATGGATTTCCAAAAAAGAAGAAAAAGACATGCAAAACACAAGCCCAAATTTGTTATTGTACTAAATAAATGTAAAAACACTGTCAGATTTCTATAAAATTTCTAAAGACTTGCTCTCAATTTCTATAGCGGTCATGGGCAGGAACAATGTGCTGACCAGCTCTGATGTGCACACCACACCAAGTGGCACAGGCTTGAAGTTTGAATTGTATAGCGTGCCGGGTTCCCAAATACCCAAGTGTACATTTTTTTCTTAACGTGGGAGAAAAAGACTGAGACTGACAAGTTGAAAGAAAGGAAGGAAAAAAAATTCTCTGGTTTCTTAACCCAAAGATGAAGGCTATCAAGCCAAGTCCTTTGGCTGTGAAAGAAATTGGTCAAAGAAAACACAAAGGAAGAATAGGAAGCAAGTGGAGAGAGAAGAGGCAAATATAATCATGGGGAATGGAAAGGTAGCAGCAAGGCTGAATTCAGAAAAGAACCAGGTTTGAGGCAAGGAGGAGAGGGAGAGAGCTCCAAGAATATATCTTGGCTGTTCTTAAGGAGAAAAGGAGAATGCAGGGAATCAAATGTGCCAGCCAGTGCTTGGGCCAGGGGCTGCATGTATCCCATCTCATTAAATCCCCCCAACAGTAAAGACCCACAGAAACACAGAGAACAGTTTGCTCATCAAAGGGTCCACCAACAGCATCTAATGGAGCTAAAGGGAATCTGAATTTTTCACATTCAGGCTCTAAATGAAATGCTCTAAAACCAACATTTTTCAAACATGTGGCCCCATCATGGTACCAAAATATTGTATATGCACCCCAGTATACACGTGTGATGTTATTTGTGCATACCTACATTATATACATACACCCACAAACATACAGACACAAAACTTCCATGAAGAAATGTTTTTCTTATGATGTGTATGTGTATTATACTCACATTTCCTATTCTACTATTTCATTTTGCAATGTACAGAAGTAAATGAATGCTGGGCGCAAGCAACCCACAACTGACTCCACAGTCCACGGATGCTTTAAGATCATACCGCAACTCCTCTCCCAATAACCAAAACGAACAAGATCTACACTGTGCTCTGCTGCCTTCGTAAGAGAGCTGTATATTTTTAATTTGTAATTTTAAATTTGATCTCATCCTTCAAATACCAAAAAACCAGATTACATCCCTCCTCCTGCTCCCTCGGCCAGCACTAACAATGGTCCTAAAGAATAAGTCTTTTCTGATGAGAAACCTTGTGAAATAAGGAAGTTGAAAGCCTGTGGAGAAATAAATGAACTCAGGGAGCAAACTCCAAAGGAACAAAGCCTCTGCGGGGAGGTGCCACCATCACTTTAAAAACACTTATTAGCACCCATTCCAGCCCGATGAAACCACATCCGTAGCCACATCCATATTCTGCAGACCAGGTGTCATGCATCCTTCTTCACCTACTGCCTCTTCTATGCCCCTCTCAAAAATGTCACCTGGTATAAACATGAAATATTTATTTTGCAACCACTAGAGAGTACAACCTTAATTTAAAAAATTATTTTTTCACCCAAATATCATATCCACCTTTCTATTTTGCCCTCTCTCTTCTTGTCTTTCTCTTGGATTCTCCAATATTACAAATGGTGAGACGATTTGTTAGGTGCACTAATTTTGGCCACAGTCCTAATATGCTGGTGAACATACAGTAAGATGGTAAAGAAGTAACACCATTTCACAGGAACACCCCAGCAAAACTGCCTAATTAACTGTGCTACTTCCTCACTTCCCCAGTCCAGGTGGCACTCTCACTGGGAGAAGGGGACGGGCCGGGCCCATCTGGCAGGAGCCTTCTTACAAGTCAGACCAGCTAGGACCCAGCACTCTGTTCTCCCCAAGGGAATGCCACAGCAATCTAGGTGCTATAAAATTAATAATAAGCATAGCTAAAGCATAGCATACACCTAAGTAATAAGCATCATAAACATAGCATATACTGAAAATGCGCGTAAAACACTTGCTTCAAGATATTTATATTAAATACCCAAAAGATATGCAATTGTCAGCTTAGTGATTCAGAGCATAACTAAATGGGTATTTATATTATTTATTATTCATAAAATACTGAGCTGCCCAAAATAAATTCATTAGCCTTACCTGGTCACTTTTAGCCACAGTGGGATACATCTGAGCGCCCATTATATACTGGGCATTTTGAAAACTATGAACAATAAAACCTGGACCAATTCCTCCATCAAGAACCTCAGAGCTTAGCTGTAATCATATTTTAGATATTTGGTATTCAGCATAGAAAGAAAAAAAAATGCACAGAATTAACAAATCCGATCCATTACGTTTATCAACATTCTCAAGGGCCTGTAAAATTTGTGGATTTAGAACTGTCAACCAGTAACTGTTCTAAAAAAAGTTTTGAGACGGGGAAGGAAAAATAAAATAAGCTAAAAACAGAGAGGGAGGCAAACCATAAGAGACTCTTAATCATAGGAAACAAACTGAGGGCTGCTGGAGTGGAGAGGAGTGGGAGGGATGGGGTAATTGGGTGATGGACATTAAGTAGGGCACGTAATGGAATGAGCACTGGGTGTTCTATGCAACTGATGAATCACTGAACTCTACCTCTGGAACTAAGAATACACTATATATTAACTAAATTGAATTTAAATAAGAAATTAAAAAAAAAGAAGGAATGAAGAGGCTCAGGGCAAATGGAGGATACTCTGGGGGTTCCATCCAGAGAAGTAATGTGCTCTCCTTTCATAAGAAAAGTAAAGCTTTACTGAGAACTAACTCATGTTACAGCATGTCATCCAAACTGCTTTCCTGCCTTAGCTGGAAAATACTATGTGTGTGCTTTATAATTTCCAAATAAAAAACAAACACAGAGTAAAGCAAACACAACCTTTTAACTATCTGCTGACGCTAATGACTGTATCTTGGGAAATAAGCCACAAGTACAATGGAGAAGTGACAGGTATACTGTTCAGAACTTTCTTAAGAGACTGCTTAATTTCCCATACGTCAGGTTTTTTATTGATTGACATCTTTAGAAACGAGTTCGTTTTTGTTCTAAATCTCAGAACGACACAAACCGTCACAATATAAGCGTCTGCCTAAATTAGTGTTGATTTAGAGATGATTTTTATTTTCACATGTATATCTGCTAACAGGTTAAACCATGTCTTGCTTTAAGAAGAAATTATACAGTTAGCTTCTATAGAAAATGTAAACCAAACTTAACTGTTTTAAAAATGCATCATCTTTGACATTTTCAGTTTAACAGAAACCTGCTGGTGGTACTCAAGAGGAGTTTAGCTAAATCATTCTTTGTTATAAAAAATATTTCTCCAAAACACTCTAAGAGTTCTGTTAACATCCATGATTGAGAGTTCCCCATAATCCTGAAGAAGGAACCAAAGATTCTGCTGAAGATATTTCATTAGTCTGGCTGGGGTCTGAAGCCAGAGCCACGCAGGGACCCGCACTGCCTGATCGGAGGGCAGAAAGGAGGAGATATCAAAACTCGACAACGTTCATCTCTTCTGCCCACTTTTTGACTTGATTATTTGTTTTTTGGGTGTTGAGTTTGGGAAGTTCTTTATAGATTTTGGATACCAGCCCTTTATTTGTAGTGTCATTTGCAAATATTTTCTCCCATTCTGTGGGTTGCCTCTTTGTTTTGTTGACTGTTTCGTTTGCTGTGCAGAAGCTTTTTATCTTGATGAAGTCCAAAAAGTTCATTTTTGCTTTTGTTTCACTAGCTTTTGGAGATGTATCTTGAAAGAAGTTGCTGTGGCCGGTGTCAAAGAGGTTACTGCCTATGTTCTCCTCTAGGATTTTGATGGATTCCTGTATCACATTGAGGTCTTTCATCCACTTTGAGTTTATCTTTGTGAATCGTGTTAGAGAATGGTCGAGATGAACAGACACTTCTCTGAAGAAGACATACAAATGGCTAACAGACACATGAAAAAATGTTCATCATCATTAGCCATCAGGGAAATCCAAATCAAAACCACATTGAGATACCACCTTACACCAGTTAGAATGGCAAAAATGGACAGGGAAAGAAACAACAAATGTTGGAGAGGTTGTGGAGAAAGGGGAACCCTCTTACACTGTTGGTGGGAATGCAAGTTGGTACAGCCACTTTGGAAAACAGTGTGGAGGTGCCTCAAAAATTTAAAAATAGAGCTACCCTATGACCCAGCAATTGCACTCCTGGGTATTTACCCCAAAGACACAGATGTAGTGAAAAGAAGGGCCATATGCACCCCAATGTTCATAGCAGCAATGTCCGCAATAGCCAAACTGTGGAAAGAGCCGAGATGCCCTTCAACAGATGAATGGATAAAGAAGATGTGGTCCATATATATAATGGAATATTACTCAGCCATCAGAAAAGATGAATACCCAACTTTTACATCAACATGGATGGGACTGGAGGAGATTATGCTAAGCGAAGTAAGTCAAGCAGAGAAAGTCAATTATCATATGGTTTCACTTATTTGTGGAACATAAGGAATAACATGGAGGACATTAAGAGAAGGAAGGGAAAAATGGGCGGGGGGAATTGGAGGGAGAGATGAACCATGAGAGACTATGGACCTGAGAAACAAACAGGATTTTAGAGGGGAGGGGGGAGGGGGGATTGGTTAGCCCGGTGATGGGTATTAAAGAGGGCACGTACTGCATGGAGCACTGGGTATTATACAAAAACAATGGATCGTGGATCACTACATCAAAAATTAATGATGTATTGTATGGTGACTAACATAATATAATAAAATTAAAAAAAAAAAAAAACTCAACAACGTGAGTCAGGAGGGGAAATTAAGCTGGCCTCCACATGGAACTGATGATACAATATCAAATTTATAAATGATCAGAACAGCCTGGAATTTAAGGAATTTGTTGGATTAATTAATCAGCAGCAACATCAATATACCAATAAATAAATAGCAAATGATATGAAGAGGCAATTTGCATCAGCAAAAATACAATTAGTGAAGAGATGTCTGGGAAAATATTCATCTTCACCACTAAATCACAAAATTTAAATGAAAGAAAATGTCAGATACAATTTTAAATGTAAGCTTCTGAGATACGTAAAACTTTCCTGACCACATGTTTGTGAGGTTCTGGTGAAGCTCCTGCCCATGTTCAGAAAGGAAGCACTGTCACTGATTATAGAATTCCAGTAATAAAGACCATAAAGACAGTCATGCTCGAAATCTCACCTACAAATCTTACTTAGCCTTATGTGACCTTATGAAAAGCACTCTAAACCTGAGCTGACTGATGGATAGTGTGAAAAAAGAAGAGCACCTTGTTTGAATGACCTGGGGGCCTGGGGGACTAGTGCAGGTCAAGTCCTCATCCTGGTGCAGGATAGGACACAGGGGCTCCCTGAGCTTGGTGGGGAGAGCTGAGCTCTGCAACCACACAAGCTGTGTTTGGATAGTGACTCAGCCATGTATTGGATGCCACTGAGCAGGTTAGCGAACTCCACTATGCCTCGGTTTCCTAACCTAGGACTTAAGGAAAGAACTGTTCCCATTTCAAAGAGGCTGTTCAGTGATTAAATGAGATACTTCACATACAATCCTTCTTAGCAGAGTGCCTGGCACATACACAGTAGGTATGTGCCAAAGTTTGGCCAAATGTATGTGGCTTTGGTTTAGCAAGATGAAATAGCTGGATGCCTACTTCAAGGTAGTTACATTTATCAATGACCACATGATTACACAGCCTGCCCCCATCCATAGCTATTCAATGTAATGAAGTCAGTGATACAAATCAAGTCTGCCATTTGGATTTATTTTCAACATCCAAACATTAATTTTCAAATATATGTAATCATTCGAGATATAACTCAAGGTGAAAAATCTAACATGATTAAATGTTAAAGTTTTACCAAGTCCACTGAATTATAAATGTATGTTTCTTTTTTTTTTTTATTTAAAGATTTTTATTTATTTATTTGACAGAGAGAGACACAGTGAGAGAGGGAACACAAGCAGGGGGAGTGGGAGAGGGAGAAGCAGGCTCCCCGCAGAGCAGGGAGCCTGATGCGGGACTCGATCCCAGGACCCTGGGATCATGACCCGAGCTGAAGGCAGTCGCTTAACCAACTGAGCCACCCAGGCGCCCTAAATGTATGTTTCTTATTACAAGAGCAAAATGTGGGGTGCCTGGGTGGCTCAGTAGGTTAAGCCTCTGACTCCTGATTTTGGCTCAGGTCATGATCTCAGGGTCGTGAGATCGAGCCCCATGACTGGCTCTGTGCTCAGCGTGGACTCTGCTTGAGATTCTCTCTCTCTCTCCCTCTGCCTCTGCCCCTCCCCTGCTCATGCGCACTCTTGCTCTCTCTCAAAATAAATAAATAAAATCTTAAAAAAAGAATGCTACAATAATTAATGGTGATTGTGAAAGCTCTTAATTGCATTTATAAAACTATTAAAAACTTTCCAATAGTTACATAGGTAAATATATTGGCTATTAATATGAGTAACAACAGCAAACATATATATAATATTTAATATGTACCAGGCATTCTTCTAAGGGCTGTACATATAGTAACCCTTTTAAATCTTACAGAAGACAAGAAAGCTGAGGTGTACAGAGGTTAAGTAACTTGTTCAAGGTCTTGCAGCTAGTTAAGTGGCAGATGTGAGATATGACCCCAGGCAAAGTAACTCAGTCTGTGCTCATGAGTATGATACCATGCTGCCTCTCAGTTTTGAAGCAGTACATTAGATTTTATTTTATTTTTAGATAATTTTAGGAAGAACATTAAATCCTCTTGAGTCAATACATATATACCATATATAGTATAGTGTGTATTTTATATATATACAAATATATACATAGATATATACAGATACATAGATGTATCTCTCTATATAAAATACACACATACATACACACACATATACACACACATACACGTGTGTATAAAGAAGTAAAGTCCAATTCTGAGAAACTTAAGGCTATAAGGGAAAAGGAAAACTTGCTCACCATCAGGTGAACAAGTCCCAGCTAGCCTGCTAGAGGAAGGGGACCCTGTGAAGCAGAGATACACCCAGCCCCAGTCGACCGTATAGCTTATTGCTGATGCGTGAAGAAGCCCAGCCAAGAATAGCCACGCACAGCCCCCAGATCAGCAGAACCATTCAGCTGAACCCAGCCCAAATTATTGACACACAGAATTTTCAGCTATGAATATTATTTTAAGATACCGAGTTTGGGGGGCACCTGGGTGGCTCAGTCGGTAAAGCATCGGACTCCTGATTTCCACTCAGGGGGGGATCTCAGGGGTGTGAGCCTGAACCCTGTCTCAGGCTCCATGTTGGGCAAGGAGCCTACTTAAGATTCTCTTTTCCTCTCCCTCCCCGCCCCCTCTCTAAAAACAAATAAACAAACAAAAAGATACCAAGTTTGGGGACAGTGTGTTATGTAGCCAAAGCTAACAATATCTGTTTGAATCTAGGTGAGGAGTGCACAGAAATGTTTTCCACCCTGTGTATTATAAACGTTTTCATAATTAAAGTTTATAAAAAGCTAACAGTTTTTTAAAAGGCCACACACTTATCCCACTCAGGTAATATTGTATTTCCTTCAAAACTCTATTTTATACATACAAATGTACATTTACATACCTGAGGTGAGTGCTTGTTTTTTAGCCTTTTCCTGTATTTTTCAAAAAATAATAACCTGACATGTTTCTCTGCAGTGTGTTTTGTGCTTTAATCAATAATATAACATGGACAACTCTTCAGGCCAAAATGGACATACGGACCCAGCTCCGTGTTTTTAATACCCACTACTACAAAGTATCTTCCAATAAAATAGCCATCCATACGAACATACTAAGATTTTTATTTCTGTAGAATAGGGTCCTGCTGGCCCAATTTGCTGGCCAAAAGTGATATGTACACTTAATTTTCCAATTCATTGGATATAAATACTAAACAATTGCTCCAGACATGAAAAGAGTAATTTTTTATTTATGAATGATAATGGTCAGTGTTTACATAAAGTGGCTCTGTTACTTCAGCTAACACCAGACTGGCTAATGGGACAGTGGGTTTGAGCCCAGAGGAAGCCGTCTTGTGGTCTTTTCAGTTCTAACTATGGCCATGACCGTGACTTCCTCTTCACATTATCACTGTTGTTGCCACTGAATCTCTATTGCATGCTTCCTATGTGCTGCTCACTGTGCTAAGTACTTCATACCCATTTGTTTATTTGATCCCCTCAACAATGCATTGAGGGGAGTATTATTATTATTTTATATTCAGAAGGGTTAAAAATCTTCCCCAAGGTCACACAGAAAACCAGGATTTTAATCCAGTCGATCTGATTCTAGGGCTGATGTTTTAAACCAACATATAATCAAGATTTTGTAGCATGCTGCAGAGTCAGATAACCAAATATTTGTGGTGTATTCTCTCTGGAGAAAATTAAGAATAGAGGAACAACAACAAAATACACTAAAGCTTATCAGGGTTATCTTCAGCTTTGAATTAAAATTCCTAAAAAATAAAGTGAGCTGACTTTCAAATCACATGAGCTATTCTCTTACTTAAAAACAGAAGTTAAAACCCACCATGCTAAAGATGACAGTATGGAGCCAAAATTAGTTCTATTATTTTTTCTCAAGTAAACAAAAGAGTTAATGACAAATGCAAAATAAAGAGATCAGAATAAAATCTATTTCTTTGCAAACTACCAAGGTTCACTGGAAAACATGAATTTTAAATAAGACATTTAATATTGTATAAACAATTAGATCAATCCCTGGATCTCCTCAGAAGCCCAGAGGATACGGTTTTATTCTTGTTACTTCCTAAAGCAATAAAATGATATAATAACACCCATGTGGCTTTACTTAAAAATGTGATTTAAGGTCAAATCATTCAAAACAGATGTCTAATTTCCTTAGTTTACACAACCCTAGAGAAGACAAACATTGTCTGCTAAGTAGTAAAACGAATCTTGGGGTTAGAAATATCCATGATGATTCGTAAAGGTACTTGATGATTCTGAGTACACTCCATCTTCCTCCTCAACAAAGAGTCCCCCATTCACATATTTTGTCAAGAGTCACCATGAGAATCATTTCCAGCATTTGTCACTGTACAAATAATACATTCACGGCGGCTGCTAATGAAAGGGGAAGAAATGTAGAAGAATTTAAGATATTGATTACCTTAGGTATTTTTATTCAAGACTAATGTCTCTTCTATTTAACCAATGAACAACTTTGTGAATAACTCACACAAGGTATTGCTCTTAATCCAGATGGAGAAACAGAACATGTAGACATAGACACACTGAATGGAATTACAAAACAAAATGAATATAAGCGCACAATACTATAATTTTTTCTGTTAACACATAGGTGAAATACTAGGAATAGCAGACCCATGACAGTAGACCAACGCAGGGCAGTGATATGGGAGAAATGGGGAAGGATAAAGGGACACTTCAAGTTACAATCAAAGGATTTTATGTGTGAATGGGTATTAAGAGGCTAGAAAGCTGAGGGTGTCCAATATGATTTTTAGCCCAAATGACGTAAAAGAACAGTGATTCCATATTATGCTGACAACTGAATTCTACCTGACAAAAAGCAAAATGGTATATTTTGTGCTTCTTTATCCCTAACCTTGCATATTACCTGGCACATGGAAGGCACTCTGTTAGCTGCTGAATTAACTTCCAGAATACATTAGAAACAAAAAATGCAATGGGTGTATTTTAAAATCAATCTATGTATCTTACTGGTTAGGAATATTTTTTCTTTAATTTCTCCTTTTTATCGTTTATATAATTAACACACTGGAAAGAAAGATCAAACTTTAGGCATTTTGCAAGTACCTCAATTCTATTCTGAATTTCTGAACAAGGCATTCAAGGTCTAACCAGTCTATTATTACAACCTTATCTTCTTTCACTTCCTAAATCAGTAAACATGTATCGAGTTAACTACTGTGTGCCAGGCACTGTAGTAGGCTTCACTGATTCAAAGTTGAGTTAAGACTCAAGCCTCATTCTTTTTTTCTAAACATTTATGTCTTTATTTTGAGAGAGAGAGAGAGATAGGAGGGGCAGAAGGAGAGGGAGAGAATCCCAAGCAGAGTCCCCACTGAGCGCAGAGCCCGGCGCGGGACTCAATCTCACTACCCTGAGATCATGACCTGAGCCAAAATCAAGAGTCTGATGTTTTCAACTGACTGAGCCACCCAGGCACCCCAAGCCCCAATCTTAATTCTAGCAGGGTAGGACAATAATTTCATTGCAATCGTGTAAGCAGTGATAGAGCTATTCTAACAATCATTCAGGGCAGAGAGAAAAGGGGTGCTAAAGTGAGCTCAGGGAGGTGGGTGCTAGCGACGGCTTTTTAGAGGACAGGATCTCTGAGCTGAGTCTCCCAGGACGTGTAGTCAGCCAGACCACTGGTAAAAAGAAAATGGCACAGGGGCTCTGCATTTGTTCATTTCAGCAAACATTTGTGAGGCCCCTACAGGTAACAGGCACTGATATTGAGCATAAGGAACACATGTCCATGACCCTTTAGAAGCTTCAAGTCTAAAGGGGTAGATGACAACATAATCAAATCATCAGAATACAAATTTCTAAGTGTACTCCAGACATCCACTTCAAGCACTAAGCGGTAGAGAAGCAATGCAGAAAAGGGTGGCTAACACAACTTCAGCATTACTGTCAGGGTCATTTAAGAACTAAACTGGACCATCACTGGGAAATTTGAAAGCACCACAAAAATATAAATAATGATCCTCCTTACCTGGAAAGATGGAAAGATACTTGCAATTCACTTCACTCACTGTGCAAACTGTGCAAACTGTGCAAAGGATGGACCAACATTCAAGGACTGAAATCAAGATGCAATTTGACCCCCCCAGGAGTAGCATTTCCACAGCTGTTTTAGGAATCACAGTGTGTCTTTCCAGGTAAGCAACAGAGCTCTTGCAGAAGTAATAGTGGCTCACATTAAAATGCTTTGTTCTTTACAGCTTGGTGCTTTGCTTTTATAAAACTTCTTTCAAGAGCTGCATTGCTGCCTTAAGTGGTCTTCCAGGGAGTTGAACTCCCACCTGGGCATGCAAACAGGTCAGACGCTTTAAAACTAAACATCACTGTGAGGGGTTTGAAAGGTACTTTACCCCCGTGAGAGTTAACTGCCAGAGAGGCAGTTCTTTTGGAGAGCATTTTTAGAGAGCATCTTTAAACCTTTTCATTAGGCAGAATGACTTCCACAGCCAGAGGAGACAACTAAACTAAAGGCAAAGAATACTTTTAAATAATTCAGGAAAAAAAAAAAAAAAAAAAAACCAACTTAAATGGTTTTATAATATGTTCAAATAAAAAATCACTGAGTTGGTTTTATATTTAAAATTATCTACCTGACTTTATATTTGTTGGTAGGCAGTGAAATGAAGAGAGTCGAGTTATTTATCAGCAACGGGAGAAATTAAGTCCTAGAGAGTAAGGATATCAAAAGAGAAAGCCTGAGCAGCCAAAAGGATGCCATCCAGGCCATTCACTGATTCTATCAGACATCTGTGAAATTTGAACTAAAAGAGATCCCAGATCCATAACTATGAAATGTTACCAAGGGGTAGGATCACCAGAATGTTGACTGCACTTAAACAACAGAAAGCATCCAATAAATACTGGCATTAGAACATGCTCAGAGAAATTGTCACTTCTAAAAAAGCCTTTGGTTTAATAACTGCCATTTATTGGCTACTTTAAGAAAAACAGATCATTTCTTTCTTAGAAAAGCTTAAAATCTGAAACACGTAAATCCTCATTGTTTATCAACCCACATGAAACTACCAAACCTAGGTCAATTAAATCAAACCTGTAATTTATATATTACCTTTTTATACTTAAAAGACAGTCATTTAAGTGAAAGGGTGGTGAGATTCTGATGACTTACGCTATTACCAATTTTTTTCCATCCAAACCTAACAGCAGCAAGGTAAGTATGACTATGGGAAGCTTTACAGTTTCTATAGAAATCTCGCTCCCCCTTCCACAGAAATGAACAGGTTGGTGTATGTTGCATTTTCTCTGGCCAAAATTTCTACAGTGACTTCCAATAACCTAATTTACTTAGAGGTCGTAGTGTTTGCCTCCCTAATTCCTAGGTAACTTACCCAGGTAGGCTGCACTTTGGGAGTAACATGATTCTGTATCAGTGAAAGAGGGATGTTCTCCTCTTAAATTCAAATGAAGGTGAAATTATTCAGAGACTTAGTCACATTTACTGAGGAACTGCACTTAGCCTGTTCAGGAGCATAGACAGGCACAGCACTATAATCTTAGCAGAACTGGCCCCAGCAGCAGTGTCAAGTTCATCTTCTACCTTCCTCACCCCATTTTATGTCTCCTATCCTCCACTTCCACATCCCTCCATTCATGTACTTAAGGTGTGCCTGGGTGACTCAGTGTGTGTGCCTGGGTGGCTCAGTCAGTTAAGCGTCTCTTTATTTCAGCTAGGGTCATGGTCACAGGGTCATGGCATGGAGCCCCATATCGGGCTCCCTGCTCAGCAGAGTCTGCTTGGGATTCTCTCTCTCCCTCTCCCTGTGCCCCTCCCTTCCACTCCCACATGCTCACTCTAAATAAATAAATAAATAAATAAAATCTTTAAAAAAATAGTTGTTGTTTTTTTTTTTCAACTAAACTAGAGAAATCCCTCAGAGGAGTCTATGGATAAAATTCATGAACTTGCATGAGAATAAAATTACATTTTAATATTTAATACCTTCAGACTGAATGTGGCATTTTTTTTTCAAATATACTATAGGCAATATACCACAATCATATTAGCAGTACTGTGACTTTATCATCAGATAGAAAAATATGGAGATTCTCCTATCATATGATTGTGTTATATTAACTACTTAGAACTTACCAGAGTTAATAGATGTATTCATTATTAGCACAATGATAACTATAAAGGCATTCTTATTATATCACAGTTTTTTAAAGAATTTGGATTCCTTCATTTCAATTTAATTGGTTCCACTGTAATTGTATGGATTCTATCTTACGCATCAGAACCATCATTCTGAGAAGGAATCCGTAGGGTTCACCAGGCTGCTGAGGGTGGCCATTGGCATAGAAGCATACGAACTCATGTTCTTAATGTTCCTATCTTTCTATGATTCCCCTTCCCTTAAGACCATTTGTATTTTAAAGATGTTTTCAAAAAACACAGAATCTCAGGCACCTTATGATATAAATCTGGAAGAGAGGTTTTCTCCCCAATATTCAATCAAACATATGGTCTACAATTTCCTGTCTGCTTTGTGTTTTTATTTATTTTCTCTTGGTAGGAAAAAAGTCCTGCTGTCTGCATCAGGACTTTAGCTTCCTGGATATAAGAGGGTTCTCTCTCACTAACACAGACACAAATCACACACACACACACACACACACACAATATCATATACACACATCCCAATACCAAATCATCTCCATGCTAAGGGTGTGCTGGGTTGGAAGCAAAAGGTCAAAGACCTCTCTGTGTAGATTCTCTGTCCACCAGAGGATCCAGATCTGTATGCCCAGTTGTGTCTTGACCTCCCGAAACAGACCACATCCTCAGAGGGAGAATCCACTCTCACCTCCACATATGAGTTAAACAGAAGGTTTCAAAGTGTGATGACTTTTAGACTCGCTCTGTGTATATTTTGTAGTTTTAAGCTCATTTCAATTTTTCCAAAATAAGTGGTAGAAAATGCTTATTAGATGCAAGTATAAATATTTTAAAATATTACGCTGTCACTTGCAAAGCCCTGCTGCAATAAGCCAGATTGCATTCAAATATTAAAGACATGAAAATCCTCAGTGAAAAATTGTTAGCCTCACTTAGTTTTCACATTACTATAAATACTGAGTGTGTTTCATTTTAATCATTATTCTTTTACTTAGAAACTTAAAAGCACAAAGCATAAATTTCTTTAGGGGATTTACTGAACTTCCAACTTCCAGTTTAAAAAAAAAAAATCTTGCAGGAAAGGCTGAGAGGCTAAGAAATCATATATTGAGTCACTCAGAATGCATTTACTAATGGTCTAGACACTGATCTAGGAGCCAGATTCCAAGTGGACAGGGACAGGGACCTGGGCCTCAGGGAACTACGGGAGATTACAGATGTATTTAAGGCATCCTAGGAATACAGTGTGGATGTAGGATGTTCAGGGGAAGCGCAAAGGAGGGAGTAAGTATAGTAAGAAGGATGGAGTAGGAGGTCAGATCAGAAATGGCTTCTTTCTCAGAGAAGGACTTTTTAAAGGATGTGTTTGCCATCTGAGCCAGAAAATCATAAGAATAAGGATTCAAACGGGAGGCAATTGAGAGCACTGGTCACATACTTCCTTGGAAATAGCAGGGCCAGGAACCAGAGGGCAGGAGATGGCCTGTAAAATAAAGACTGACAAGTTGAGATACATTTAGGAGTAGACTTTACTGTGCTCAAGGGCATCACAACCTTGGGGCAAATTTGGTGTAAATCACAGATCCTATATGTCAAATAAAATTATTCCTCTATAATATACATCTCCAATAATTTCTCTGTGTGGTGGGTAAATCTTATTTCTGCTGCATGTGAGTATTCTAAAAAGACAACAGGGACAAGCCAAAATAGTGGGAAAAGAGGCTGAGCAGGTGATTCTCATGTGGAAAAATGAAGTGTTGTATGATTTTAGGAGTGGGGTTTCCCAAGTTGTGTGTACTGGGTCTTTGCCTGGGATCTGAGGCTGAAGGAGACAGACCCCCATTCTGGCCTCCCTGACCACATTAAGCCATCTGTTTATCTGCATCTGTTTTATCCCTCCCAAATTAAGGGAAGAAAAATGAAGAAACTTGGTAGAAATAAAGTTCAACAAAGATGAGAAAATTCTCCATAAGTTTTCTCAAATATGAACCCCAAATCCATTAGCCTTCCACCTCCACTTCAGACTGGGGGCCCCAAACACAGGGCCTCAGAAGGCTTGCTGGCTTGCATGGGAAAACAGTGAGGAAGGCAGGAGTGTGGGGGAAAGGCAGGGGAAGAGAGCAAGAGAAGGGAGCCAGTGGGTCACTGGCCCCGACAGTTTGGACACACCCCGCAGGTCAAGTAGCTGTAAAAACCCCTGAATCTGCAGACAGTCTGTCATGAGGGAAGAACTTATTCCCTAGTTCTGGTCTCCTCCAGTGGTCAAAGTCCATCTCATGGGCATCAAACCCCCCCTCCCCATGTATCTGATTGATCCCCAGCTCCCTTGGTGGCAGAGTCCCACTACATAAGTGGCATCTACTATGAGGATCAGGGGTGCAGGGAACATCAGTGGGTCACAGGGATCACTGACCCTTAGAGACACAGGCAAGCCCAGGTACGTGAGGTGAAAATGCTGGTTCTTGATCACAAGTGACATCGGAGCCGAGAACAGGCATGATAGCAGGCCTGGCTGGCTCATTAAAGGCACCGTGATGACACAGCTGCCACCATGAAGCATCAGGTGGAACCTGTCCTCTGTGTCTAGAGAATGCAGCAGACATCAGGCAATCTCCCTGGAGGGCTATCAGTGAAGCAGAGCAGAAAACTAAGGCCAGGAGGGGCCTGGAAGATGCAGAAACCGGGTCCAACACAACATGCACATTAATATATATACCACATATCTATACATATGTGTAGATCTCATGTAGACATTAAACATTTGGCTTCTGCTTCAGTTTTTATTAAACATGCACATATAAAACACTTAGAATTCATGTTGCAGAGGTTTACACATTACCCAGGACATGAAACTTCAGTGGAGGTGTTCTTCTTTGATTTGTGTCACTACAGCTGTGAGTTAGGTGAAACCGTTTAAATCTCATCTATATGCTTGGAATTCACATTTCCTGCACTTGGGAGAGGGTTTCAGCAATTAATTACATGCCTCGGGGACTCCCTTCTGTAATCAAAGGATGCAGTATTTTAAAGCAGTCATGTGATTAGAGCAACAAGTGAAATCATAAATTGTTGCTCTCTTGATTGAAGATTGATTGGCCACTTGTCCAGTGGCCTGTCAGCTCCAGGAGAACCTGTTCACCGGTATCCTCAGCATCTCAACACACCATCTAGCACCTCACAGGTGCTTAGCTAACAATGTCACATTCATTATGTGGTGTGTGGAATGCATGAAGCTAGCCTACAAGGATCATGTAATTCCCCACTACAGTAACTGTACTTCTTATTCTTATATCAAGATTTCTCACCAAAACATTTCTAGGCATTGTGCTAAGTATTTTACATATATTAACACTATTCTTAAAATAAGTTAAATCATGTTATATTGGTAACTCCTGTCACAATAATAAAAATAGATTTCGACTAGGACTTATTTTTGCAGTTTCTAAGTGCCCCACTTAAACCAGCATTGGTGACATAATCTGGACTCTTTCAAACCATGACCTTCCCTGTACCCCACCTTTATTTACCATATTTGATAAGAAAAGTAAAGTCCACATCAAATTCTTAACAAGCTCTAAGATAAATGTAAGCCTAACGGGTTTTGATTTAATATTTGGGGGTACTAAGAACCAAACAGAAGAAGTCCTATAACCTGAGAAGTCAGAAAGATTCAAATGGAAGATTCACCCTCTCCTTCTCTACTAGTAGCAGTTAAAACAACAGACATGAAAATAAGTAAGCTCCTTCTCTTTGCTCCATTTTTGTGAGGGTCCCATGACTGCATATCTATTTCTGTGTATAGCTTTAAAGAATGAATAGTATGATGTAATGTTAGCTTGACTCCTGCCCACACCTCCAATGTCAAGGGCATTCAAGGGCATTGTTTTAGTGCTATATTGACACAGAAAAGTGGACTGTGCAAGCCGCTACATACTAGCCAAACAGCAGACCTACCATTGGAAAGGTAATGTGACGGAGTCCCAGGATGAGGATGAACACCCCGGAGGAGGGAAGGCAGTAAGGACACCTGCTTGGAGGCCAAATGGAGGAGACAGAGCTTTCCTGCCAAAGGCCCACCTTTCCAGCCAGAGAGACCCCACAGCGACACGTAAACACATGTAGAGTCTCATTCCTCTCTCAGCAAATTATTGTGTATTTGTTGTAATAATTCTTTCCCGTAATTTTCAACCATGGCATATGAAGATTTTCCTACATGCAGATTCCCTGAAGCCGCTGTCCCAGCTGTATAGCAAGGATACCTATTAGCACAGTTACTAGATCACAGTGCCAATGACACCTGGGCTGATTATTTTAACACAGTGTTTAAACGTTTAATCTGGTTAATTTTATTTTGAGGTTTAAAAACCTGGTTTCCCAGCTGCTTATGAGATAAAGCCCAATGTCTTTATCGGGGCACATAGGACCCTTCAAATGGGGCCCAGCCTACCTGTTAAGTGCTACCATCTGTCAGCCTGCCTGCCACATGCCTCTACTCCCTACACACTCCTTCCACAGGTCTCCCACAGCACAGAAAAGCCAGTGACTCGTTCTTTCTGCAGGAGTCAAGAAGCGTTTCCCAAAAGAGATGGCATCTGAGCCTGAAAGATAAGAAGGAAAGAAAGAGGCGAAGAACTGAGAAGGTATCTGGACCCACAGGTTCTCCAAAATGTGGCTTTAGGAGCAAAGGCAAGGGTGGTCGGCCTGGAGATAATGCTCCTATGTGCAAATTATTTAGAATCAGATGTATTTGAGATGAGCGTTGCCTCTGCATAAACACAGAGAATACAGATGTTGCTCCTGGTCCCCTGAAAATGCACCTACTTGCTACAGTTTAGACACATATATGAACTTTAAGGACTTTTTTTTTATTGAGCATCACTTAAAATATTTTTCATTTTTAACACATGTCCTGAGTGTGTATGTATAAAATATGACAATGTTTTTAAACCTTTGCTATCAGAACAAATAACTATTGTTTTCAAGGCCAGCATGACATAAACATACATAAATAAGAACAGAGCAGGTACTAGGAAACTTTTCCATTCCCATGGGAAGTAAAAGGGAATCCAGAATATCAGATTATATTAACTTGTTAATCACGTATCCATTATGACTCAATATTTGAAAGGGGGCTGAGGATGTCTAGCACCAGTGGGGCTTTATAAACATTCAATGATTTAATAATTAAACTGAGCCAATGACCAGTATTATACCCTATTTGGCAGAAGCTGAGAAATGGTGAGTAACTTACTCTGGGTCACCAAGGCCAGTGGTACCCACATCCAAGTTCATCGCATTCCCAAGTCTATACTTGTTCGATTGCGACCTACCCATTGTGAGGATGACACTTTCAGCCACATTCCCAGGCAACGTTAAACATCTGAATTATGCCATTACTTCTCCTTACTCTAATTCTGTGTTCACTAAATTACCCAAATGTCTCTCTAGGTGTTAGCCAGAGGAAGCTAGTGTCCTCTCTGATTGATGGTTTTTTTTTTTTCATTGCAAAATAATAAATTGGAATTTAACTTTATACAAGTGTTTTGGGAGCTTGGTTACTGAGAAGCTGATCCATTCTCATTTACAGACAAAAACCTCACAGAGTCATAAGATGCTGCAAGGTGAGTTTGGTATTATTTCCATTTCACAAATGATACAGTAAGATTTAGTGAGAAGAGGTACATTGCTCAAAATTATTCAGCCACAAAGGGGTGGAGATAGGATCCAAAGGCAAGTCAGTTTCTGAGTCTTTCTGCCTAGGATTGTACTGTGGCCACCTTCCATCCTTATGTGAGTCCCACTCCCCAAGCATGGGAGGGAAAAAAAGGAGCAGAGTGAAGTTTTGTGGGTGGAGAGCAATCCCATAAGACAGAGGCATGCTAGGTAGAGATGTGGATTGGGCAGCATTTTCTCAGCCACAAAACCCCAGTCCCGTGCCGACAACGCCATATGACACCATGTCTCATTAATCACTGTTTGCCACGCACATCACATAATGTCTGGGACACTGATCAGTACAGCTGAACTTTTTTTTTTCCCTTGGGATGAGAGCTTTTAATATCTACTCCCTTACCAACTTTCCTATATATCACACAACAGTGTTAGCTATGTCATCATGTTGTATATTTCATTCCTAATATTTAGTCTTATTACCAGAAGTTTGTATCTTTTGACTGCCTTCTTCCATTTCCCCTTTTCCCTACCCTCTGCCTGAGGTAGCCACAAGTCTGATCTTTTCTTCTATGAGTTTGTTTTTTGTGTTTTTTTTTTTCTCAGATTCCACATAGAAATGAGATCATACAGTATTTGTCTTTATCTGACATATTTCATTTAGCATAATGCCTTCAAGTTCCATCCATGTTGTTGCAAATGGCAGAACTTCCCTGTTTTCCTTATTGCTGAGTAATATTCCATTGTGTATAATATATACCATAACCTCTTTATCCATTCACCCACTGACAGACACTTAGATTACTTCCATATCTTGGCTATTGTAGATAATGCTATGAACACGGGAGTGCATAAACCTTTTCAAGTTCGTGATTTTGTTTCCCTCTGGAATTCCAATAATGCAAATTTATTTATTTTCATTGTGTCCTATAATTCCTATAGGCTTTCTTCAGTCTTTTTCTTTTTTTCTTTTTCTTTCTTTTTGCTCCTCTTATCTGTAATTTCAAATGTCCAGTCACTGATTTTTTCTCCTGCATGGTCAAGTCTACTTTTGAAACTATCTACTGAATTCCCCAGTTCAGTTATTGTTTTTTTAAACTGTAGGATTTTTTTTTTTGTTTTTATTTTTTTTAAACATTTACTTATTTATTTATTTGAGAGAGAGAGCATGAGTGGGAGGGGCAGAGGGAGATGGGCAGAGACTCTCAAGCAGGCTCCCTACTGAGCACTGAGCTCAGAGACCAATGCTAGGCTTGATCTCACAACCCGGAGATCATGACCTGAGCTGAAACCAAGAGTCAGACACTTAACAAAATGAGCCACCCAGACACCCCTGTTTGTTTTTGATGGTTGCTATCTGCTGATTGAACTTCTTGTTTTCTTCATGCATTGTTTTCCTAATTTCATTTCATGTCTGTCTCTGTTTTCTTGTAGTTCACTAAAGTTCCTTCAGGGATTATTTTGAATTCTTTGTCTAACAGTTCATACATCTCCATTTCTTTAGGGTAAGTTATTGGAGCTTTATTAGTTTCCTTTAGTGGTATCATATTTACCTAACTTTTTGTGTTCCTTAATTCCTTACATTGGCATCTGTGCATTTGAGTAATCAGGCTCATCTTCCAGACTTTACAGGTTTGCTTTGGCAGAGACAGTTCTTCACCAGTCAGCTCAGCCTGGGTTTCTGGGTATGTCTGCTGATAAAGTCCTTAGGAAGGAGGACCTGCTATTTGATGGTCTAATTTTGGGTGAGGAAACTTTCAGAGCGCTGAGGATGGGAAGCGAGGGACACTGCTGGCTGACACTGGGAGAAGAGTTGGACAGGACTGCTGGCTTCATGTCCTTCCCAAGCGAGGTTGGAGAATGGGCTCCATAGTTGCCTGGATTCTCTGGTTAGGCCTACTGGATGGTTGGGACTGGATACTCTGTTTAGTAGTAGATGGAGCTAGGAATGAGCTTCCCTGCTCCAGCAGAGCAGCAGGCCGGGACCCAGGGCCTGTATAGCTCCCTGGGGGGCTGAATCAGACCTGAGTGTACACTGAATTTCCTGGCCAGGTGAGGCCACTGGTTTTGCTCTGTGGATGGGGGAAGCATGGGCCATGTGGTCTGTTCAAGTGCCACTGTACATACTATAGGGCCTTGAATGGGCTATACAGCTTCCCCTGTGTTCTACTTAGGTTTCCTGGTCAGACTGGCTAAAGGCTGTATTCAGCGATGAACAGGTATACAAATTAGATTCCCTGCCCAAGTGCAGCAAGAGAAGCAACTCTAAAGCTAGTAAAGCTCTTTGTATTTGTCTTAAGTCAAGAAGACCACCACCCTAAGTTCCCTGGCCAAACAGGGCCACGGCTTTGCTCGGCAAGCTGTTAGCTCTGCCTGGAGCTTCTCTCTGTGCAGATGCCTTTGGGCTGCTCAGTTTTCACCAGACGTTCTGGTCAGACGGGGCTAGGACCACAAGCCGGTGGTGCTGTGTCCCAGCCCCTTTGCCTGGGCCAGAAGGGGAGGGTCTGCTCCAAACTACCCTTGATTTCCCAAACAGGGTCTCCTGTTGGGAGGGGCTGGAGCTACCCTAAGCTTTGGCTATGATTTAATCCCTTTGCCTGTGGGGAGCAGGGTATGCCTCCACACTCAGGACTGGCTTTGCTCTGAAGATCAACTCTGTTGGCCTCTCTGCTCCTGCACTACTAGGCCACACAGTTTCCAGAAGTGGTCATGAGCCCCTTCACAGCGCATGGGGCGGTGATTCAGCTCTTTGCATGTGTGCGGGCGACCAAGCTCTAGGGTCAGCGAAACTCATCATTTGGGATCCAAATAAAGCGGCTCTACACCCCCAGCAAGTTCCCTGATCAGAATGCACCCCTGACGTGGTTCTGCGGGTGAGCAAAGCTGTTGGTTAGAACTACTACTTGGGCACTGCAGGTCTGAACTTGGTTTGCCAAGATCGTGTGCTGGTGGTGGCAAGGCCCTCCCCGTTTTCAGTCCCAGTCAGAGTCCTAGCAGTTGAGCCCCGAAGATTCCCCTGAAATTTCTGTGGGTCCAAATCAAAGCAGGTGCTTCTATAAAGTGATCCACAATGCTGGCAGAGGGCTGCTGGTCCCCCCTTAGTTTTCTTTCTCACCAGAGAAGCCACAGACTTGGGGGGTGGGGGTGGGGAAGACCTCTCTGCCTGCTGCTCAGTGTCCTGGGGAAGAGCAATGTGATCAAGATGCAGCTACTTTTCTTGCCCTTCTAATGAAGCCTGTCTTGGTCTCTGTGGTGCAGGGTGCTTTAGCTTCACCCCCGTGTTCAGGATTCTCTCAGTGGTGTCTTGTCCTTGAATAGCTGTTAGTTCTTCTTCTTATGAGGGAGAGTGAAGTCAGGAATGAGCTATTTTGCCATCTTGGTGACATCATTCCTTATGTTTACACTTTAATTGAAATGAGATAGAAATTTCAGGAGAGAAAAGGCAGTACAGCTGAACTTTAAGTGAAGATGCTGAGGCACAGCATTCTAATCATTTAAGAGGCTATGTACATAGAGGCTAGTAACTAGTTCTTCTCCACTGAGGAGAGAGAGAGAAGTAAATGGACATTGTAGCATGAGTCTCTTAAAATATACATACGCAGGAATATCCTTATAGCAAATAAAGCTATATATTCTCCCTGCTATCTTTTCAATATTAAGTGCTTATCTGTCTAGGAGGTTGGTGGGTACACTCATGCCTGAAGACAGGGGCTATTACTACCTACCTTCCAGGTATATGTATGTAAAATGGGTAACTATTGAAAATTATTTCCTGGGAAACAAATTTGTCAACTAAAGATCAAAATCTGGTCTTCTGGATGAAGCAACAGGAAATGAATATCCTCTTTCATACTCCTATAATGTTTACACAAGAAGTTTCTAGGTCATTTAAAATCCCTTCTTAAAAATGACAATCAGTGGGGCGCCTGGGTGGCTCAGATGGTTAAGCGTCTGCCTTCGGCTCAGGTCGTGATCCCGGGGTCCTGGGATTGAGCCCCACATTGGGCTCCTGGCTCGGCCGGGAGTCTGCTTCTCTCTCTCCCTCTGCCTCTCCCACTGCTCATGCTCTCTCTCTCTCTCTGTATCTCTGTGTCTCAAATGAATAAATAAAAAAAAAAAAAATGACATATCCGTTAAAAGTCTCTCACGCTCTCAAACCTTTAATTCCACGTCTCAGACATGACCAAATGCTAACAAGCTCGTATATGCACTCCTAGATATTAGATTCATCTTTAAGTAGTATTTTAAGTTTAGGAAGCAAGCCAAAGAATAGTTCTGCTCCGGTACCTGAATTTTCAAGTAGTTGTCAGTATCTTATACTACAAATTTTCATTCCGGAATGGAGTTTCAAGTAAAAATGAAATTAGGTTCCACTACATTTTCCACACTAAATTTTTTGGGACAAGACCTGTCAAGATTTTACATAGCAAATTCACTTGATTCCTACAAAAGTTAAGAAGAACCTTTGCAGAAGTGTAAAGGAGTAACATACTAGATCCTCATTATTTCTGCTTTAGCTGAGAGAGGATAAAAAGAAGTATGAGAGGGCGCCTGGGCGGCTCAGTTGGTTAAGCAACTGCCTTCGGCTCAGGTCATGATCCTGGAGTCCCTGGATCGAGTCCCGCATCGGGCTCCCTGCTCGGCAGGGAGCCTGCTTCTCCCTCTGACCCTCCCCCCTCTCATGTGCTCGCTCTCTCTCATTCTCTCTGTCTCAAATAAATAAATAAAATCTTTAAAAAAAAAAAAAGAAGTATGAGACCAGAACTGAAGTTCATAGAATTCTTTCCCTAATATGCTCTTATTTCTCCTGTATTTTGGCAATAAAAACCAGAGATCACATGGTAAAAAAAGAATGACATTTACTGGAAAATGGTAAACAACAATTTCTTTCAAAGCAACTACATCTATCATTTCCTTTAGCTAAAAGAATTATTTTCTTTCATTCTCTTATGGTATATACAAACTAATATTGCTTAAATTTTGTTTTGTGGAACTTCAGGGGGAAATCCTGAAATGCATCGTAACAAATAGCCAATTCAGCAGTCTAGGTCCAATAGATAGAGAAAGATAATTTTATGGCTCATTTTCTCTCCAACACCTGCTCTCATCAGCTAGGCTTCTTTGAATGAAAAGACAACCAGACTGAAAACGTAATCTCACTGACTAACAATTTAGAAAATCAGTTTTCATTGAAGTTCAAAGCTGTAAACCTGATTAGGACAAACCGCTCCCTGATTGAAGCCGTTTATCTTGGTGGACAACGACAGTTCTAATGAGAATCAGCTTGGTAAAGAGTATTATTTTAAGCTCTTTCAAGAATACTTTTTTTTTTCCCCAAATTCTGTATTTCCCTTCCAAAGGCACATTCACATCTCCATCATTTCTCATCAATGAGGATGCTTTCTTTAAGCAATGAATAACCCACATATGGGGTGCAAAATGAAGAAGAGACTCAAAAACCCACTGAGATTTTCCTTACATTCACGTTTTTGATGCACTGGGTGTAACAGCAAAGAATAGGAAGGTGGGCTTCTCACTCTTCTTGGATTCTTTCATTTTATCCAGCTACTTCTGGAGCCAATGTACTTCTGGTAAGATTTCTACTAACGCACAAAAGCAAACAGCCTTACTATCAGTTCTGGACTTGACCTGGAGCTCCCAGGTGTGGCGCACAGAGCGCCACATTCAACCCCTAGAAGAAGCAGACGGAGTCTGTTCTCTCTCACCTTATGCCAAACCCTGCTGCATTTCTCCAACTACGCAACTGAGGTGACAGAAAACATCCATCTCCTTTGAAAGGGAAGGGAAATGAATGGCACAGACTTAAAGCTTCATAAAGATGGTGCCAGTATCAATATTTTCCCAATGCCTGGCCAGCTATCTGCTCCGCTTTGGGCAATCCTGTTCTTTCCAGTCAAGCTGCCAGAATACTAGGTAATATGCTTTCATAAAGTTTGAAGTTAAGCTATTAGGCAGATAACATTTAGAAGGGTTCTATTTCCCAATTCCATTGAATCTTTTATCACTGTAAAGTTTCCTATTGCTACCAATGCCTCTTGCCTTAAGTCAACTTTTTTCTGATTTCAATTTCGTACATCAGCTTTTCTTTGCTGTAGGGATGCGACATTTATTTTCACCCTTTCTATATCTCTATATTTAAGGTATGTCGTTTATAAGCAGCAAATAGGCTTTATCCGCCCCCCCATCCTTTTTATTCAAGCTGGCAATCTTTTCTTTGTGCATATTTAGTATAATTTTAACTATATTTGGGCTTGAACTTTCTGTTGAGCCACCTGTGCTTTGTTCCTTTTTCTCCCCTTTACTGGCCCCTTCTGGATTTAGTGGTTTTATTATTTGAATGTCCAGTCTGGTAGCTTGTTATTTACACATTTTCTTCTCTATTCTTTTCATGATTACCCCAGAGATCACAATATGGTTCCCTGAATTACTGAAGTTCAATATCAATTTGTACTTATACCACTTCCTGAAAATTCAAGAAGTTTAAAACACTTTTAATTCCATTGTATTTTTCCTGACTTATGTGCTATAGCTTCCATGCCTTTTAAATCTCTAGGTGAGACCCCAAAATGTACAATTACTTTTGTTTTTCACAGTTTTTATTCAGATTTTTAAAAAGATTTTATGTATTTATTTTAGAGAGAGACGGAGAGAGCAAGTATGGAGGGAGGGGCAGAAGGAGAGGGAGAGAAAGAATCTCAAGCAGATGCCACATTGAGCACAGAGTCTGATACAGGGTTCAATTCTAGGACCCTGAGATCATGACCTGAGCCGAAATCAAGAATCGGATGCTCAATCAACTGAGACACCCAGGCACCCCAGTTTTTATTCAGATTTAAGCTCAGATTTACCCTTGCCATTACTCCTCATTGCTTCTTGCACCTTCGTGTTTCACCTAGGATCATTTTTCTTTGGTCTAAAGAAATGCCTTTAGCATTCTTTTACTGCAATTGTGCTTGTAATTTCCTCAGCATTTATTTTTTGTACAAAAAATAACTTCTTTTCATCTTCCTTAGAAATAGAATTCCACATTGGTAAATAAATATTTTCTCTCAGTACCTTACAGGTGCCATTCCACTGACTTTCAGCTCTTATCATTTCCGTTGGGAGGCAGCTGTCAGTCTTATTATTGCTCCTTTGAAAGTAACATGTCTTACTTCTCTGGCTGCTTTTAAGGCTTTTTCTTGTCTTTGGTCTTTAGCAGTTTGATTATGATGCGCTTAAATGTTCTTAGCATTTCTCATGCTAGGTTTGTAACTCTACATTTGTGGCTTCATGTTGTTTGTCAATCTCGGCAAAACTATTGTTGTTACCTACTCGAATACTATTTCTGCCCCTTTGTCTGTCTTCCTGCTTTCTGGGATGCCCATGATGCATACTAGACCTTCTAAGTATTACATCTTGCCTTTTCCATCCTTTTTGTCTCTCTGAACTCCAGGCTAATGTTTTTTTTCTGTCCAAATTTTGGTTAATTGATTCTTTCAGCTATGAACAATCTTCTGTTAAACCAACCCACTGAGTCTGTTTTTGTTTTTGTTTTTTTGATAGAGAGAGAGAGAGAGCAGATGCATGTGTGAGTGGGTGAGGGAGGGGCAGAGGGAGAGGGAGAGAGAGAATCCCAAGCAGGCTCCACTCCCAGTGTGGAGCCAGACGCACGCCTGATCTCATGACTCTGAAATCATGACCTGAGCCGATATCAAGGGTCTGACACTTAACCGACTGAACCACCCAGGCACCCCTAACCCATTGGGTTTTTAACTTACACTATTATAAATTTTCATTCTAGAATTTCCATTTGATGTTTTTTTATACAAAATCAGTTCTCTGAAATTTTTTCATATTGTCATTCAATTCCTTCAATATTTTAATCACTGTTAAAGTCCTTTAATTAATGTCACATTAAAGTTAAATAACTCTAATATCTGGATTACCCAGTGGTTTCTACCTTTATGATTCTTGTCCTATTGATTTTCAGTTAAATCTTGTGTTTTAGGGTTCCTGGTTATTTTTAATTGAACCTAAATGACAGATGACAGAGAATTTTTGAGGGTCCAGTTGCTGTTATCCTCCTTCAGGGATCATTTACTTTTGCTTCTGGCAGATGGGTGGGTTGGGAACAGATTATTTCATTCTAGAGCTGTGGTCATTGTGAGAACTGGCCTCCTCCAGGCTCACCCTTATTCTCTCAGTGAAACCTGTTGGGGCCCCAACTGAAAGCTGGGTTGTTTACCAGTTTCCTTCTCCTTAGCCTGACATGACTTCCAAAGCTTCTGAGTTTTCCACAGGCTCCAGTCCACTTCTCAGGCTCCAGAGGACACTTTTTATTACACAAATGCCTGAACGAGGAAATTTGCACCAAATACCAGGCTTGCCTTTTTGGGGCACCTTCTCTGGAATATAAGCCCCAGAAATTATTGCTGTCTTACAAATCTCAACCCTTTTATATGGATATCCTCCGCCTCTTCCAGACTGTCTAGCTGTTCTAGATGAAAAAAGGTCCCCAAAAAGCTGGTTGCCACTGCTGGAAATGGAATTCCTACACTGTCATTTAAAAGCTCAAGAACAAAAGCCCAGAATCCTAAGTTCTCATTTCATTTTCTCCCAAATTGCTTTTTGTTAAAATAAACCTTGGGACAAACTGTTGTAAACATGCATGTATAATGCACGTTCTTATTCCAGATGATGTGAGGGTACATGAACTGCCCACATCTGCAGAGTGCTTGGGCTCCAACCTTAACTGTTAGACCCAGAGAAGTGACTGAAACTGTGCATCCAATTTCACTATTAACAAATGGGGATAATTTTACTACCTGTAACATAGATAGCTGTGAGTATATATATAAAACACCTGAAAGTATTTAGGAAAGTACATTCCACCATAGGTAGTAAAAACTCAACAGACATTAGCAAACTCAGGATTATTATTATTAAAACAAATATTAATGTAAGTAGCATCTTTCATACCATGCATTCGTAAAGACAGTTCCTTGGTTTATCCTGGAAGTTTGTCTCTTGAGTTTGTTATTTCTGATGACTCCCTTTTGTTCCCATACTTTGCTGAGTAAAGACACATTTCATTGCAATTTCTGCAGCATGGTCACTCCACTCTGTTTCTTTATTTCTCCCCAGTTTTCACCTGCACTTCACTATTTTAAGGTGTTTCCAAAATGTCTCCATTTCATAGCCACAAAGGAACATATTAACAGACAGCCCAAGTTCATTCATTTCATTTAAACTGAGACCCAGACTAAAAGTTCAAAAACCACCTTTTGTTGGTAACAGCCACCCCCCGCAAGGAATGCATCAGTCAGCATCTTCTGTCCTTTCCTACTCAAGGATTGGAGCTAGAGTTTTACATTTTTAGGGATTTACCAGATCTGAATATTTCAACATACTTTTCATGACTAAAACTGTAGAAAAGACAAATCTAGGATTCATTCTCTGTGCTTAATAAAGATGGCAAGGGCAGGGAGTGAACATGGGGTGTCTGAGGGAGGCACAGGAAGAATGTCATTAAAACACACACCAGACTTCTCCGGGAGAAGAACACTTTCCTGATAACCTGAAATACTTTGGATCCCTCCTGAAATCTACAAGACTTTCTGCCTGCAATTAAAGACATATGGATTTCACCCAAAGTGAAATGAGCAAAACCTCAGTCAGCCACTGGAGGAAAATCCATTCATTTCCCAGGAAGAGGGAAAGTCAGAATCACTGTGGGTGCAATACATTCTACAAAAAGTGTATGTATATATATTAATGAGGCAGATGCCACCAAAGAACCAGCCGAATCAGCCATATGCTGCCCTGTGACACTGGGGAGGAAAAGAACTTTCAAATCCCTAAACCAGAATTGAGGCTGAAACATACTTGAGAGTTTATTTATAAGGAAATTTGACACATTTACAATAAAAGCTATTTAACTTCTAGAAGTTAATGTGCTACTTCATACAATAAATTATCATGGTTTTGAAAGAAAATGAGGGGCACCTGGGTGGCTCAGTCCGCTAAGCGTCCGCCTTTGGCTCAGATCATGATCCCAGGGTCCTGGGATCGAGCCCCACATCAGGCTCCCTGCTCAGCGAGAAGCCTGCTTCTCCCTCTCCCACTCCCCCTGCTTGTGTTCCCTCTCTTGCTGTCTCTCTCTGTCAAATAAATAAATAAAATCTTTAATAAATAAATAAATAAATAAATAAATAAATAAATAAATAAATAAAATGAAAATATTTCATTTTAGAAGCAGTGGGTTTATCCTTACTGGGTAAAGTAGGAGCATTCCACAGCAAATTTCCTTTTCAGCAACTCCTTGTAATTCAGAACTGAACGAAAGCAAAGACATTAGATAACAGTAAACCTCATCTTTTTTCAATGTGAAATATGGTGGTCTGCCTGTTATTTCATGAAATCAGGTTTATCAGCAGCATGATGACCTGTATGATTAAACTAGATCAAGCATTTTTCTTACTGTTTCAACTGACTATAGAAAGAATCTCTCAGAGCTGCCTGGCCAGTCTGACTCTGAAAGAGTCTACATATTTAAGTAGGGATGCAAATAAGAACTTGACACTGGTTCCAGTTTATCCAGCAGATGACTACGCAGTACCTCCTATAGGCTGGGTACCGTACCAAGTGGGGAGGGGATAGAAGGAGGAGACCAGCTCCTATAAAAAGAGGTAAATGTGACAATGTAACTGAGGTAAACCTGTGGCTATGTATTTTGAAAAGTAATGGATCTGAAATTCTGACTCATTAAGTCATCTGCCTGAGGGACCCTGTGATATGAAATGCTTGTCTATTTTCACTTTGTCCATTTCTCTCTCGAAATAGCTCTCTATATGTGAGTAGCCACTCTCCCTTTTTGGTGACAGATGACACTTGTGCTTGCCCAGCATGCCTTCTATGGAGGAGACTCTCCAAATGCACATAGTCTGTGTCAGTCTGTCAATCAAGGTGACCAGATGCCTCAGGTTGGCAAATAAGAATTCTCCATCCCATAGTAATGTTGAGGGCATTGTTTGGATTTGGGTATGTGATCCTCTCCATGAGATGTGTAAAATGTGTAATAGGAATGCTGAGAGGAAGAAAGGTGGCTCCTTTTCCTTTTCAATCTTGAGTTGTAGAGAGAGAAGTTTGCGGTCATCATTAGTCATCCCTCATACTGTAGGGAGAAACTCTGCCTAAGAATAAAGCCACAGCATAGAGGGAATTGAAGTGAGCTACAGAAAAGGAGAGAGCCTGGCTGGTGTTGTTTGAGCCCCTGGATTCAGCTGTGCCTGAGGCCATTCTCTACCATCCCCACTCCCAACTATACAAGCCAATAAATTCCCCTTTATGATTAAGATATATTTGAGTTTTAGAAACTATCATCAAGCAAAGAGAACATCCTTCTATATCCAACATTAAATAGTACCCTGTCAGTCAAGAAGCAACTATTAGATACCTAGCTACAAATTAAATTCTAAGGGACCTTCAGGGACTCATAGTTTAGACCTGCTTGATGCTCTGTCCTTGAAAATAAAATGATACTCTGAAATGGGTAGAGAGGGCAGGTTAATTCAAGAAGTATCAGAAATCAGCTAAAATAGAGTTATAATAAGGAAAAAGGCAAGTGTTCAGAAGAGGAACCAACATCAGCTACAGGCCCAGAAGCCCCAGTAAGATCAGGGATTAGAATTAGGAGCAGGCAGCAACTACTCAGAATGGCTGAATGGAGTTTCAAAGACAAGAAGGGAAGTAAAACAATGCCTTCTGACAGCCACAGCAGACAGGAGCCAGTCACTAAGCATCTGTGAGTGCCTTCGAGTGCTGAGCACTTGGCTAGGCAGATGAGACAAGATTAATAAAACATGGTGCAAGCCTTCCAGTTCACTGTGGGACAAGGACACATAAGCCAATAACAGCAATCGTGTATGCCTGCTAATCACATTATGTACAAGTCACTGCTACGTATGTGGACGTGTGGGGGAGTCGTCCCACGATCCCAGAGTAAAGGATGAGAGCACACATAGAATGTAACAATTTAATAATGAAATAAAAAAACTCAACACAAAAGATCACGTGTTCTATCTCATGCGAGATCTACCACTACCAAATACAAAGAATTCATCTGGCCTTCCCCACTTCATTCCGTTTCAAGTGTGTGTAATAGAAACTGATATGCTGCCCAGATCCCTCCTCACTTCAGACTGAATACTGAACACTGCTGGCCATTAGCTGTTGGCCTCTAATACTGCCTGGGATGGAGAGTTACCTTGCCCAAGGTAACCCACATCCAATGACTGGTCGACACGGAGGTATGAGCCTCAGCTTCCTCATTCCCAACTCAGTACCACTCCAAAAGGCCATGAGACTTCAGGTGTTACAGATGGGGTTGGATGAGGCCTTTGTTGAGACTGCATTGCAGGACTGGGCAGAGGGAGAAGTAAAGCTGCTTCCTCCCTTTCCCTTGCCCAGACTCTGATCCCAAAAGCACCTCTAAGGAGCATCCTGCATGCTGATCTGGATCCGAGGGAACCAAATTTGCAACAGTGGGCCATATCTCCGGACCCTGAGAACATCACAGGGATTTCAGAAGAAGGAAAAGAAATTTTTGTTTCTAAATTTCCACTATTGAAAAATGAAGGGCAAACATAAAAAGGTACTATCAAACTTACAGTAAAAGGGGGTTTTGCCTGTAACTGTAAAAAAGAGAAATCAATAGCAACAGAAAAATATTGCTAATCAGGCTATTTCATTTATCCCATAGATATTTAGGTTACAGCGTACTGGAAACTTCTCACAAAATAAAACTTTGATCAGAAAAAAATCCCACAGGACCTGTGTGGTCATGAGAAAATGAGATGCTTTACACATGAGTGAGAATACAAGTAAAAGTCCATCGTTTCATAAAAAAGTGACAGAACATATAGCCTAACTTAGGTAAAGCGTCCAGGTCTGGACATTTTTCATATTTTCATGAAGGTCTCTAAAGTGTGGCACATTCATCTGAGATGTACACAGTGCAAGCCCCCGTAACACAATTTTGAACACGACTGGCCACATTCTAATTGTTGCTTCAAGAAAAAGCAATTTCAGAACCTCAAACTTTTCTAGTGTGATGCTCTTTTAGGATGGATGATAATGAATTCCACCCAGCAAGCAACCTTCAGTAATGAAGCCAAGGGTTCACTTGTCCTTTAATAAAATCTCTGAAAAACGTAAGCCGGTGCCTCAGAGAACTGTGCCATTAGGCGAGAGGCTGAGGCTCTCAAGGCCATGCCTCAGAGATTCTATCCATCACAAGTGCTGACTCTAAACATCTTGAGGGTGACATTCCTCATCAGAAGTTCTAGGGCTTATCGCAAAGAGATGAGTGTACTTGTGGTCTAAAGGAGGGAATTTCAATTAGATTCAGGGGAAACCCACCAGGTTTTTTTGTTGTTGTTTTTTAAAGATTTTATTTATTTATTTGACAGAGAGAGACACAGCGAGAGAGGGAACACAAGCAGGGGGAGTGGGAGAGGGAGAAGCAGGCTTCCCGCAGAGCAGGGAGCCCGATGCGGGACTCGATCCCAGGACCCTGGGATCATGACCTGAGCTGAAGGCAGTCGCTTAACCAACTGAGCCACCCAGGCGCCCCCCACCAGGTTTTTTAAAAGACTGGACCAATGGAAACATTGACAGCTCAGACTAAACTGGGCAGACAGTTCTAATGAAAAGACACTATTGAATGCTCAAATTACTACAAGCAGATATGAGGCTGGGAAAAATACTAAAATAAATAAATAAATAAAATGGCCACTTCTTATGGAAGAGGAAGAATGACTCAGACAGAAGCCAAAAGTCATGGAGAATCATTTCTAGACAGCAGGACAGACTCCTAATCAAGTAGCTACATGCATGCCGGCAGTGTTTCAGAATTTCTGTGAACCAGCGACTCCCGCATGCTTCTCATTCCAGCTCTTTCTGAACAGAAGGCCCTGTTCTCCAATGGCTTCCCCACTACTATATATGGAGTGTGGTGCAGATAACTTGTCTTTTTAGCTCACAGATCTTCGGACTAAAGATACAAAACCTCATACAAAACCTCACCAGAGGTGGCTCTTCTGCACCTGAACCTGATTTAGATGGTGAGATCTTGGACTCCGAGCCTATGCTTTTATGAAATGGGACTTCAGTCCTTGGGGGAGGAAGTGAGTGTATTTTGCACATGCAAGGGACATAACATGAACTGCTGTGGTCAGAGGATGCTAAGCAAGAACGTATTTTCCAACAATGGCCACACCAATATATGTCCTCTTCCCCACACTCTTCCTAAAAGGTAATGTTTACACACCTCCACTGAAAGGTGGGGTATATGTTCCCTCCACTTGAACTTGGAGGACCTTGGCAGCTGTGGGGGAAGTGATGCTGTGTGACACCTGAGGCTGGCTCCCTAAGTGCCATGCAGTCCCCACCTTTCCAGCAAGATGCTTGCCTTTTCAACCTGGCCCCCACATTGTGAGAAATCCCAGGCTATGTGATGAGGCCGTATGTGGGGGCTATAAACAGCAGCCTCAGCAAGGTCCCCCGCTGACAGCAATCAACTGCTAGATGTATGAGGGAACAAAACTTCAGATGATTCCAGGTCCTGGCCTTTGACACCTCCAAGTGAAACCCCAGACATCATGGAGCAGAGATAAGCCATTCCCACTGTGCACTGTCTTAATTCATGATACACAGAAACTCTGAGAGATAATAACAATTGTTTTGAGTCACATATATTCCTGTGACTCAAGATATGAATTTTGATTATAAATTCCATATAAAAATTTACCTCAATGTAATATAAAAATAGAAGTTTTGATGTTTATTTCAGAGAGTTACCCCTTCTAGTAGTTGTGAAAAACGCCAGCCTATTGCATCATGTCTGAATTAGCACTAATTAATGATGACAATGATAATCCACTGATAGGTTTGGAGTAGGTCTTCTGCTGAAACACTTACCATAAATGCCAAAAATGTACAGGGATATTCCTTCATATGCCCTGAGCCAACTTTGTAGGAGGGCAATTGAAGAATGCATAGTCTGGACCTCAAGTACCAGTCGCCCAGTATCATACCAATACACAACTACCACGAAGGCTTTGATTGATGCTCTTCAACAGCAGAAAACTGTCAGTAACAATGAAGAGTCTCAGAAAGAGGCAAGGCCAGTTGAAACAAAAATCACATCAGGGTTTTTGTTGTTGTTTCGTTTATGTTTTTAAGAAGCAACAGAGCTTAATGGTAAAGAGCTTGAGCCCTGGAGTCCAAAAATCCAGATTCAAATCTCCTCTTTTCCATCTGTGAGTTGTGTGACTTGCCTTTAGATAAGTTAATTAACCTCCCTGTGCCTTCATTTCATCTGTAAAATCAGGATTGCATGAGTCAGGGTTCTCCAGAGAAGCAAAACCAATAGTACATATTGGTTATATAATAGAATGTATCAGAGACAGAGACATTTTAAGAAATTGTCTCATGCAATTGTGAAAACTGGCAAGTCCAAATCCCACAGGGCAGCAGGCTGGAAACTCAGGCAGGGTTTCTAAGGTTGCAGTCTTAAAGTAAATTCCTTCTTCAGGAACTCAGTCTTTTAAAGCCTTCCATTGATTCAATGAGGCCCACCCACCCTTATTATAAAAGGTTATCTGTTTTAGTCAAAGTCCACTGATTTAAATGTTAACCACATCTACAATTACCTTCACAACAACATCTAGACCAGGGTATGACCAAACCACTGCATACCATGGCCTAGCCAAGTTGACACATGACATTAACCATCACAGGGATAAAAAACAGTACCTACCTGATTGGGCTCTCATTGGGCTGAAGTGAGATCATGCCCATAGGTGCTTAGCACAATGCTGGACAGAGAGCAAATGCTCCATGCATGCTAATTATTACTGGGATAACCATCATTATACCCACTGTTCTTACATAATTATAAAGAGCAGCACTGTTTCTCTTGGTTATGACTTACAAATTAATCTTGCAAACCAGAGGATCAGTCAGTCTCATGCTTCACCCCACCTTTATGTGAAAGTGTCTCGAAAGCAAAAAGGAAAGGGACCTGCGAGACGTTTCCAAGGAAGCAGGTCTAGGACACCATCCTCTTTAGCTCTGGGTGCCCTCACCTGCTTGGGGCACAAGACCTACGTTCATGCTGATCACAGCAACTCACTCTGAATTATGAGTCAACAAGAAAAACCAATTTATGTTTATCATAACTCCATTTTGATCATCAGGAGAATGCATCATTCATTTTAGGGGAAAAAGTACCTTAAAGATAAATTCAAAATATGGGCACTTAATATGTTAAATACTTACTACAGTGACTCCTTTCTCAGGTTCTAGAAAGATTAAATAATATATACTCTAGTAACAACAGAAACAGTTTAAACTGACCTAGAGTATTAAAGAGAGAGAGAACAACAACAACATGGTGCAAATGTCATTTTTCTATGCCCACAGGATAAGAATTTCAAAGTATAAGTTAAATGGTATTATTTTTTCTACTCCTTTCCCCAAATCCCACTCCCAAGCCAAGGGCCTCATTTTATAAACTTTCTGAACCTAAGATTCAATTTGGCATTTGTGTCTCAAATTGCCCAGCAAAGGACATTCATACCATCAACAGCATTAAGTCACTTCCTTTTCATGATTATATTCATGTCAGAGTATTTTAAGCAACTCTGCTGCCGGATAATCTGCAAATTGCTCTCTGAATAAGCAAGCGTTGACCATGCCTTTCATTAAGCAATGATGTGAGCTCAAAGTGTCCTAATCTGTCTGAACTAAAGTTAGAAATAAAACAAATATAACCCCCAGATCTTTCTGAATTTACACAATTTTGGTTATATTATGATCACTTACAATTCAGCATGAGCTTCAGCATTGATTGAAATCCCTTCTATATGATCTGCTTTTCCACTCAAGAAACTTAAAATAATGCCACATGACTGTAAAATAACAAAGCTGATTCCTGCATGTAGCTTCTCCAATTACTTTCCTTGTACTTTACAAATTGCATCTTGTCCTTTCATCCCAGATCAACTTGAAATTAAAAAAAAAAAAAAAGAGGAAGAAGTAAAGCCTGTCTTACACAACAAAAGTTCCAATAAAATTTATATAAAGTTTAATGCAACAAACACACTGACCAAAGCATCTTGGATTTTCACGGGCATGTCAAAGCCAAACAGTAGCAGCTTCTGGAGTTACAACAAAACAAACAAACTCTGCAGCCAACTGGTGTACCATATGTTGCTAATGGCTTTTATTCTACATAAAGCCAATCCATCCTTTGAACAAAACATAACATCACAGAGGCACATCACGGAAGGCGCATTTCTGACTATTTGTCAATTTCTTGCTACAGCAAGCTCCAAAGTCGGGAAGCTAAATCATGCCTGAAAAGAATAGAAACATTGCCAATGGCTTTTCCAGCCTAGGTCCTGCCAGAACAGTGAAAAATTTGGATTACCTTCCCTGTCAACTTTTGGAGATAGACTTGCGAAGTAATTCTCACAGACCACAGATATCTTTCCCAAAAGCTTCAAGATACGATACCTTCAAAGGTGACTATTCGTGCACATGTCCTCTAATATGTAATTTAACTTATTTCTTAACTAATCACATGTACATTTTTTTCCTTGTAAATTATCCAGAACAAAATTTAAAACTCAGGAAGCCTTCCTATGTCAGTCAGTAATTCTGCCTGGAATGTTAATTGGAATGGTCGGAAAATAAATATACTTTTGTGTTGGCATAAGGCCGGCATGAAAAGGAAGGCAGAGTTGCTCCCCACGGGTTTGATTACAAAGTAAAATATAAATAACCTTTGGCAATATTTAAGACCACTGCTCCACTTCCCAGTACAGATAATCAGTAGTTGACAACTGAAATCCAGCCCTTGTTGAAAACAAAAGGGATATGTAAGATGAAGATTGTGATTTTCTAACCTTTAAGAAACTTAAATTCTCCCCCACCTTATCCCACAATTTTGCCTAAAACATCCATGTCAGTCCCTTACAAATCCTATCACTGCAGTTGACATGTTTAAGAACTGAGATGAGAGGTTCAGGATGCATTCCACACCTCACTCCATAAACAAAATGCAGTGTCTATTCTCTTCAGGGGAGACAGAAAACCCAAGTCAAACTAGGGTAATCCAAAAGGGAAATACATAGATTCACAGAACTAACAAATCCAGGAATAAAAATGCTCCCAGATGCTAGGTGAAAAGGACTCAAACACTTCAAACAATGCCTCTGGCTGAAATCTCTGTCATTCAGCTCTGTCCTTGTTGCAGCCAGAATAATTGGCAACCACAATGGGCCTATCTCCTCCCTACTCAAGGCCAGTGGGAAACGGCCTGTTTTCCAACAACTATGATGTAATTATGATTCAGCCTAACCGAGTGAACTCAGTCTCTAAGCAAGTCGTGGAGGCCAGAGAGATGGGATTACATTGACTTGCAACATCCTACCTCTCAACTAACCTTTATGGCTGGGGGAAACTGAGGCTCTGGCCAGCCTGGTGTGACATGTCCCATTCCTGCAGCTGGAGCAGGGCCCCACTGGAAGCACAGAGTTGGCAATAAAACAGGTGGGGCCCAAAGGAAATGTGGGTTTCCACTAAAAATAAAAAAAAAAAATTTGAGAAGTACCACATGAAGTCTTTACTCTTCCTCTCCATGACCTGCTGAAAGAATTGCACTTCATGAGACCCACAACTGCATGTACTCAAGGGATTTACAAATGCTCTTGCAGATGCTTTATGAGTTTCTTAAGATTTACATGTCACACTGACATATCTTTAAGAGTGATCTCACAGCCAACATTTTAAAATTTCAGTAACATAATACAAACACGTGTTTTGGCTACTTACACATATAATTTTTTAATGGATATTCCACTTATCTACAAACCAACAATATAAAAATGCCACTTTACATTTAGAAATCTACTTTTGGCCACCTATCTCTGGAATACAAATACCTCGACTAGCTAAGGTTCATACTAGCATTTTCTTGGGAAATAAAATATGCACCTATTGTTATCTTGAATGTGAAGAGAATGTCATCTTGAATTCTAAGGCAGGCAAATATGTAATTATTATGTACTCAGGTTTTCAGGTGTCCTGAAAATATTATGCACAAAGCTGTCTAACATTTATATATATTATTTTGTTTGTTCCTCTCAACACAGAAGTGCTTTGAACCATGCACATCCTCGCAAAGATATCACTATTATTATCATCACCTACATTCAGGTTTTCATTATTTATAATAAAAATGGTACAGATAATCCAAATGGTAGATAATAGGAAAGTTATCTTATTTTGAATTCAAAATACAATTTGGTCTTGACAGTCCGTGCGTGTCTTTGGTACCGTGGGACTCGGCAGCACTGAATAGGAAGTGCTGGAATTTACTGGAGGCCAGACACAAGAAGAAAAGTGGTTCATTATTGTAGTATTTAGAGGATTCCATCATTCATTTATGTAATTATTCTGTCTTTTACAAATATTTTTCATGCTGATTACTTCATTTATCTTTTTGAGAACACTAAATACAAGGAGCACAGGTATTATATCAACCGTAGTACCAGCTGGTCCCACTTCCAGTTTTCCTACATGGCTTCCAAAACACTCTTTCTCCATTGCACTGGAACAATCCTTTCATGACTGTAGTCTTGCTTACTTCTTATTTCAGTCTAGAAAAACAGAGCATTCTTCCCACCCTATGTATGGTATGATGCTCTCAATCACCCTCAACCCAGCTCAACAGAACTCAGGAACAAGGTGCCTGCTAGAAGGGGAGTGAAGGCCAGACCCTGCCCATATGAGGAGGTATCAGAAAAGGGCCTGCTTAAAGGGTTTTACAGTTCTGTTGCTTTCCTTTTTTTTTTTTTTTTAAGGATTTTATTTATTTATTTGAGAGAGACAGAATGAGAGAGAGCACATGAGAGGGGGGAGGGTCAGAGGAAGAAGCAGACTCCCTGCCCAGCAGGGAGCCCGATGCGAGACTCATCCAGGGACTCCAGGATCATGACCTGAGCCGAAGGCAGTCGCTTAACCAACTGAGCCACCCAGGCGCCCCAGTTCTATTGCTTTCAAGTTTCGATTTCCCCTCTCACAAAATTTTCTTAGTGTATGAATGCTACCTCAGTAGGCCCTAAACCTTGTTGCTCATCAGAACCATGAGAGAAGCTTTAAAATTCCAGATCCCTGCACCCATGATTTTAGTAAGCATGAAGTGTAAATGTTACAGACACATGTTCATATTTACACACACACAAAATTGTCTTAGGACTGCCCAAATGATTCAGATCATCTGCCAGGTTGCATCAGCCATTGTCACGCTGCTCTGGATTATAAATGGCTTGTGGTCATAGAATCTATCCGGCTTCTCTCTATAACCCTGACACATGTGGTAAAGCGCCCTGTACAATATGAGATTATGTCTACTGTTTGTTGGCAGGTGACTGATCCACAGTGTCCACAGCAGGAGGAAGCCATGTTTCCTGAACATCTCAGGACCCATGTATCCATTATGGATATGCCTGCACTGTCAGGGGCACATGTACAACCACGCAGATGGGTCCTGGTAAGGAGGCATGCAGATTCCCTGACAGCTCAGTGTAGGGGGTTGATTCCCTTTTGGTTTGTGTTGTTAAAGTCCAGGGGATCCTTAATGCCCAGTGATTGTGCCCAGCCAAGATCACTGATGCCCTAGAGCAAGGCTCTAATGAAAAGGAGATGGATACATTTATTGAACACTTCCACTTTCCAAGGTTAAAAAGATGGATAAGCCATAGTCCCTAAGCTCAAATAATTTGTTCTAGAGGACAGAGATTTGTAAACCAGAGCACAGCTCTAGGAAGTATTATAGCAAAGGAGCAAAGACAGGACACATTTTCTTTTGCCTCTGCTATTAGGTGAATTTTAATAAAAATTTGAGAAGGGCTGTAAGTCACAGCTATCTTTAATTAAATCAAGATCATGGCTGTGAGGAAAAAAGGGGGGGAGGCAGACTAGAGGGGGCGTATAGTTGAGGGGAAGTACTGGGTTTGTTTTTAAGATTAGGGAGATAATATTTTGCCTCTCTTTATACCCATATTAATGGGAAACATGTCTATGCGACTTTACACCAAAGTGCAACCATGATGCCCTGCATACAGCCAATGCATGGTAAATTTTTAGTAAAGGAAGGGAAGCATATCATTGCTAAGAAAAAGAGTAAAAGAAAATATGCTAAAGAGTTGTTTTCTTTGGATGTTATGATTGGAATTACTTTTATTGTATTATATGATTTTCTGTATTTTCTCTGTTGAGCAAGTATGATTTTCATTCTGGGAAAGACAGTAACAGCATGAGCTTTTTTTTATTTCATGGAAATTTCATTTGATGAAAATCCAACAACCATCCAACATCCTTACTTTCTTAGTTTCTGCTGACTTCTGCTTTTTGAGGAAACAATTGAGCCCGGCAACATATGGAAAGAAACCACTGTAGTATGTCAAGTTTACGTTTCCAAAGTCATGGCACTTGACTTCACTGGATGACAACTCACAAGCCAGCCACTCTTTGTTATGATTGGAAGGGAAGATTGGGTGGCACTGCCATTTTTACACGCCGCCCCCCTCCCCCGCCCCAGCATGCGGTGTGTAGAGCAAGCCCTCCAAAGACACATTAACAGGGGATGTGCCCACTGTAAAGACCTAACATTCTGCTAATGCAGTGTCCATTAAGTCTGAAATAGAAGTGTCACACATGGAGATGAAGATACATTCAGAACGTGTTTTAGACAATGGAAAGTGTCTAGTTTGCTGCGAGGTAAGACTGAGCAGGCTCCTCCCACCCTATCAGAGCATCCCACGGTGATACATGTAAACGGATGGATGGAGCACATTTCCTTCGGCTGCTGTTGTGCCTGTCTGCTATCAGTTAGTGAGGATGCAGTCCAGTGAGTAGGAGCAGTGAAATGGTCTGAGAGTCACCCTTATGCCAGACACACATAAATGGCAATGATGATTATACTTATGAAACAAGTTTTATGAGGATTAAATGAGTTAATAAATACAAATCTTTTAGAACAATGCCTGGCTCATGGTAAGCATCAATAACACCCTATTAGATATTATTCCAGAAAAATGTAAGCTCAAAAGACATCAGGGATTCCCATCTGTTCCACTTACTGTTATCTCTCCATGTAGGTGGTAGCCAATAAATATTTAGTGAGTGAACAAATGCTGGGCTAAGAATAAAGGGGTGAAGTGCTTGGTCTGAGGGGTCTGGGATAGTGGTGACCAGCAGGGACAGAAGTGTCAGGTCTCACACAGCAGAGAAAGCATAAAGCATCTCCAGTCCAGAGCACTGTATCTATTAGTGGTTAAAAGCCAACCAGAAGCCTTTTAAATTAAAGTCATGTTGACCCAATTACTCAACTTCCAAGTCTGCATTTTCTCCTCTTTCCCTGCCCTCCTTCCTGCCGCTCCACCATCCCTCACAACACCTGGCTCTAAAGGACCTCCACTTTTCCCTTAGAGCAGAAGTTCCCAAGATTTCTCGGTTCGTGGCACTCTTAGTATGTCAGTGATTTTTTTTCATGGTGCCCTCAGGCCAACAGCATGCTGTCCAGCTGATATTGCTGTGTTTCTCTTGACAATGTAAACATCCCACAATACCCCTGTAAATTTGTTGCAGTGCTCCATGGTGACTTGGCACACAGTTTGGGAACCAGGGCTTTAGCAATTCATCTCTATTCTCTTCAAGACAGACTGCAACTAAATTAGGAATGCCATTTAGTTCAGTATCTGCTTCTTTGCCACCCCTTCCTAGCCAATTTCCTCCTTTAATTGCTGGGCAGAGACCCTGGTCCCAGCAGTACTGCTAACCACCGCATGTGAAATGACACTAAGCCTTATATCAACTGAAGCAAGAGAAGATCAATATCTCTGTATCTTTAAAACAGAGAGCCAGACACATTTAAGCAGTTGGCACAGTTCCATGAAGAAAAACCCAAGTCTGGAAAGCACACTAGCGATCCATTTCATCCAGGAGCCCCAGGAAGCAGCCAGTGCCATCTTGAGTAGCACAGCCCTCCCGCAAAGCTCCTGGACCAGCATCTATTCACCTGTCAGCAGGTACCTAACATGCTCTAAGTCATTTTGGGCAAAGCATGCTGGGACATGAGGCCTTTCTCCTTTTACTACATCCCAAGAGGGAGAGACACATCTGAGGTTGTGCTTTGTTTTATTATAAATGGCAAGGCAAAGCTGTTAACCTTAGTAATTAGAAAGGAAAATATAACGTACAACTGAATTTAAAAATGTACCTTGTTGACAGAATAGTCTTACCAGTTACTGAAAACAAAGGGGAGAAAAAGAAATAAGAGAAGAAAACCCTAAAAATTATGCAGAACAAAAATGAGCAAGAAAGTGAATTAAAAGAAAAATGTGAATCTCTTCTCTGAAAGGAAGAGAATGCTATTGGGCAAAAATCAAAACAAAATAATCACCACCACAAAACTGCAACAGCTTCCAACTGCTATTGGACTGGTTGGTATGGACCATCAGACCACCATGCTTGTTCATGGTTCTACCATGACTGGTGAGGAACAATCCAGACTCACATTGCCTTGCAGAACACTGAGAAATCATACTTCCTCTAGAGAGCTTATTCTGAACACTGATGCTACACACGTTAGGTGTTGCATAGGAAAGTGAGGCCAACCCACAGCAGGGTCCAGGTCATGCTCATAGGAGAATAGCTATGGCCTGGCCTCAGGGAAGCAGAATGGGGAACCACCATGATGCTTGTACGAAGACAGGAATTTGTCTGAGCAGTGACGTGGAAGTGGCCAGGAGTGGGGATAGAGGATGCCAGAGAGGGAGGGCTTGGGGGCATGTATTGCTGAGACTCTTATGCAGACCAGTGTGAGAGGCCAATACAGACTGATTAGCCAGCAGGCCTGACTAGGGGGAAGGGCTCAGGGCCCCTTTGGTCCAAGCTTGAATTTACAACTGAGGGCCTGCTGAGGGCCACCCCCATGGACATCTGTCTTAGTCAGCTCAGGCTGCTGTAAGAAAAATACCATAGACCAGGTGGCTTAAACAACAAGTATTTCTCACAGTTCTGAAGGCTGGGAAGTCCAAGATCAAGGCGCTGGCCAATTCAGTTCCTAGTGAGGCCTTCTTCCTGGTTTGCAGAGGGATACCTTCCAGCTATAGACTTGCATGGCAGTGGGGGAGGGGGTGGTTTCTGCTCCCTTATCCCCTTATAAGCGCAGTAATCCCATCATGGGTGCTCCACCTTCATGACCTCATCTAAACCTAATTACCTCTCAAGCCCCATCTCTAAATACCATCACATTGTGGATTATGGTGTCAGCATATGAATTTGGGGGCCAGGGACACAAACATCCAGTCCATAGCAGCACCTTTCTGTCCGTAGAACTGATCATGTGTGAAATCATTACCCCTCTCCTGCTTCCACATGAGATTCTTCTGTTTTCTTAGTCTGTACTCATGAAGTTTCTATACTGCTTTCATGTGGGTAAACAATATCATGTAAACTTCCTCCATGCTCTGTCTTTGTGGAGAGAGGAGGCAAGAGTAGGTCTTTGCAGGGGGAGCTTTAGATGCTCCCACCAAAATATCAAGGCCTGAATAAGGCATTGAAAATAGAATGGACACTATAAATGTGAGGGATATTAAGACAGTGGTCCTCGACCAGGGGCAGTTTTATCACCCAGCAGACACATTTTTACAGTGTCTGTGGAAATTTGTGATTGTCATGAGGGTTATACATCGAGATGCATCTACTAGATGCCAGGGATGCAGCTAAACATGCTATATTGTACGGACAGCCCAGAGGCTCACACACATGCATCTGTCCCTGGGAAGTCAAGCTGGACCCCAGCAAGGCACTGCAGGAGAGAAAGTGTGAGTGGTGATGTGAAAACAACCTAGCGTACCAGCTCTGGAAACTTCTATGTGCTGAGGGCTGGTGAGGGAAAAAGAACCTGAGGACCCTAAGTGGGATGCCGAAACACAAACACAAGCATGCAATGTCAGGGAAGCCCCAGGAGGCTGAGCATTTCAGCAGGTGGGGCCTGAAAATTAAGAGAAAAGATTAAGTTGCATTTGGCCATTTTATTTATATCTTTCTTCAGTCCAAAAGGGATTTGAGGCAGTTGGAATTGACAGTTTGAGGTCCACAGTGGCCTTGAGAGACTTCAGTGTAAGGGTAGTGATAAAAGCAAAGGTAGTCCATGAAGATTTTGCTTGTTTAAAAAAAAAAAAAAGAATAAAGAATAAGATGGAAGTGACATTTCTATCTCACCCACAGACCACATCAAATCAACAGCTTCAGCTACTTAAACCCCACCTAGAAATACTTACTTGTGCATACCTTTATGTCATAGGCAACATTCTTTGGTTAACCTATCTACTGGCAAAACTATACATATAATTCTATAAGTACATAGTTTATAAAGTACTATTCAGACCAGAAACTGTCAAGTCAAACACAAATTAATGAATTCTATTACTAATGTTGCCTTTTTTGGTCACTAGAAATCATAATAATGACTCAAACCAATCTCAATGAGAGAATATTTCCATATTATAGCCCAGGACAGGCATTCTGAAGCACACTATTTCTTTTTATTTTTTATTTTCTGAGTTTGCCTCAATAGCTCTGCCTACAATGAAACTGGTTAGGAAAAAAAAATATTTCATAGAGAAAATACAGTTCAGAAATACAGATCATGGGCAGGGTGTTGCCAATAAATACAAATGCAACAGATTACTTGATGAAGGAAGGAAATATAAGTGGAATCACACCTCAAGCATATAAATCTATGAAATGTTAATACTCTATCTTATCTCCATCCATTTGTTCCATAAATAAGCAAAGTGCTACTTTACATAGTTACCTAACATAGGCTGCTTTAAAACATTAACCCCCTGGATAACAAGGCCTTCTTTGTGTGTCACATGGCATTTTTCTAAATTCTAGGTAACACAGTGTGAAAAGGAACAGCCCAACTTAGTTAGACTGTTCGTATACCTCACAGCTATGGTTGATCTCCAAAGAATCCAGACTGTGGGTAGTGTGTTCATGGCTGGGTTATTATGAAATTGCTCTGCTAGGGCCACAGAGCCAGATCGAGGTCCCAGGGATCACTACTGGATGGGTTTTCTGCCCATTACTTATACTGAGATCAGTCCTAGCAGGAAATGTAGAGGTAGGATTTGAGCCAGAATTATAGAAGCCCTTCTCTTTTCTAGAGTCAACAGTGCCCTCAGTCTGGACTGGGAGAGGTTTACTTGTGGAAGGCTCACAGTTGTGGGAGGGAAGCTGGCCCTGTCACTAGAGGCAGGCTGGAGCCAGCAGGAGCCCCCGCAAGTAGGCCCTGACCTGCTGCATGACTCCCATGCTGCATGTCCCTCCACTGAAGCTGAACCTCTGGCAAAGTCACACTGTAAATGGCAGCCTGGTCTGCCACCAAGAATCGACAAGAAGGGCCTGACCAACACTTGCGACAGAGTAGCCAAAGCGAAAGTGCTTACCCTTTCCCACAGGCCACAGTGGACTCACGACAAGAGTCACTGATAGAAGTGGCTGTGCCCAGAGGATCAGCAGCCAGGCAGCACGACAAGAGTGGAGGCTTCAGAGGGAACATTTCTGCACAGAGGCAGTGGAGCTCCCCAGGGAAAGAATTCTGAGACCTGGGGGATGCGTTGAAGGGGCCAGTTTCCAGCAGGAGACCTAGGGGCTCTGTCATCAACATTTCCTCTAATTCAAGATCAGTATCTGTTGCAGACAGGTCCTAAGTATTCTTCCCCCAGGAATCACACCAAAATAAAAGCAGCAGATTTAACTGTATAGAGTGAGTAGCTTCGGGGGTTACCCTCTGAATTCTAAGACTGCATTCTAAGATAACTACCTTTGGTTTAGCTGGTGACAGCAACTGAGAGGCATGAATTGCAGTAGCTAGGATCCAGAAACAGTATTGCATTTTCCCCTTGAGCAGGCCCTGCACCAGCCAGGGAGCTCCTCCGGGTTCATGTGGCTAATGTGTGTGTGTGGGGGGGGGATGGTAGGGCAGGTGGACATACCAAAGGAGACCCACCTATTTCTTCTACAGAAGGATCCTATACTGCCTCATGCTAGTAGAAGGTGCAGTGACAAGGATAAAACCTCAATGTCTTTCACCAAAGAACTGGGGACTCATCTGGTATTAATTTTTCACAAATTAATATCTGACCATGGCGCACCACACTTCAGAAAACTCTTCCGTGGCTCCTGGCTGCCTTTTGTGGGACGGCTTGCTTCCGGCTTCCCTCCCCTATCCCTTTTCAATATCACACCCTAAAAGTGCTAAACCACTTGAAGTCCTTCAAGCTTATAATCTCTGCTCTGCCACCCTGACCATCTAGAAAACTTTGATATTCTTTCCTCAGATCACTGCCCAGACCTCATCTTTCCTGAGAAACTTTCTCAACCCTAACCTTAAAAAGAACTAAACTGGAGAGGGGAAAGATGGCGGAGGAGGAGGGGACTCTATTTCAACTGGTCCCCGGAATTGAGCTGGATAACTACCAGACCACTCTGAGCACCCACGAAACCAGCCTGAGATGTAAGAAGATCTGGATCTCTACAAACAGAATATCGCAGGTGGTTGGTTTTGAGGTACGAAGGGGAGAGCCGTGATCCTGCGGGCAGATATCGGAGGATAAACGGCCGCAGGAGGGTGCCTGGACATGGGGATCCTACACTGCCGGTGAGTGACAGCCTCACGCACTGCGGACGGGGCACAGACTCGCAGACCGATAGCGTCGGGAAAGAACTTTAGGGCAACGCCCAGGGTGGAAAACCAGACCGGTGGGGTCCCGCGCACGCGAACTGCAGCCTCCCAGACGGAAACGCGGTGCGCCGGGGTTGTGCCGGTGAACTGCAACACCCGGGGGTGGAAACCCCAAGCAGCGGAGTCACGCTCGGCGAATTGGGAGCAGCTGGCAGTTTTAGAAGCACAAAGGGCAGAGACGTGCCCGACCTGGAGGCAGCACTGGGGGCGCTGCGGAGGGGCACACAACACAGGACGCTGCAGTTTATAGCAGCACGGACAGAAACGGAGACAGTGTGGCCTGGAGAGCTCACTGAAGAACAGACTGAGGTCTCTCTGCTCTGAGGCAGAGGGTTGGAAACGGTCTCTTCTGCTCTGACTCGTGGAAGAGACGCGGAAAGCAGCCAGGGAAAGGCGCCAGAGAACAAAAGCCCCAAAGACTGATTCCCACTGAGCCCATCCCCCGCCACAGGGGCGCAGGGCAACTTCGCCCAAACAGGGTTGCCTGAGTAACAGCACAGCAGGCCCCTCCCGCAGAAGACAGGCGGGAAAACAAGGGGCCAGCAACCCTAAGGTCCCAAGAAAACATGTGCATCTTGCTTGGGTTCTGGTCAATAATTTGAATTCTATACATTCCCTCAAACACCCATCAACAGAATGACTAGGAGGAGGAGCCCCCAAAACAGAAAAGACTCAGAGATTATGACTTATGCTGCAGATTTACAAATGGATGCAGACATAACCAAGATGTCAGAGATGGAATTCAGGCTAGCAATTGTGAAGACAATGGCTAGAATGGAGAAATCAATTAATGGCAACATAGAGTCTCTAAGGGCAGAAATAAAAGGTGAATTGGCAGACCTTAAAAATGCTATCAATGAGATCCAATCCAATCTAGATAATCTAACAGCTGGGGTAACTGAGACAGAAGAGAGAATAAGCGATCTGGAAGACAGTATAATAGATAAAAAGGGAAAAGAGGAGGCCAGGGAAAAACAACTCAGAATCCATGAAAATAGAATCAGAGAATTAACTGACACCATGAGGCGTTCCAATGTCAGAATAATTGGAATCCCAGAGGGAGTGGAGAGAGAGAGAGGGCTAGAAGATGTATTTGAGCAAATCGTAGCTGAGAACTTCCCTAATCTGGGGAATGAAACAAACATTCGAGTCCTAGAGGCAGAGAGGACCCCTCCTAAGATCAAGGAAAACAGGCCAACACCCCAGCATGTAATAGTAAAACTTGCAAATCTTAGAACCAAGGAAACCATCTTAAGGGCACTTAGGGGGAAGAGATTCCTTACGTACAGAGGGAGGAATATCAGAATAATGTCAGACCTATCCACAGAGACCTGGCAAGCCAGAAAGGCCTGGCAAGACATATTCAGAGTAGTAGATGAGAAGAACATGCAGCCAAGAATACTTTATCCGGCAAGGCTTTCATTTAGAATGGATGGAGAGATGCAGAGCTTCCACGACCGGCAGAAGTTGAAAGAATATGTGACCACTAAACCAGCCCTGCAAGAAATATTAAGGGGGGTTCTATAAAAGGAGAAAGACCCCAAGAGTGATCTACAACAGAAATTTACAGGGACAATCTATAAAAACAGTGTCTTCACAGGCAACATGATGACAATTAATTCATATCTTTCAGTAATAACCCTCAACGTGAATGGCTTAAACGCTCCCATAAGACGGCACAGGGTTGCAGATTGGATAAAAAGACAGGACCCATCCATATGCTGTCTACCACAGACTCATTTGAACCTAAAGATACATCCAGACTGAAAGTGAAGGGATGGAGATCCATCTTCCATGCCAGCAGACTTCAAAAGAAAGCTGGGGTAGCAATTCTTATGTCAGACAAATTAGATTTTAAACTAAAGTCTGTAATAAGAGACACAGAAGGACACTATATCATTCTTAAAGGGTCTATCCAACAAGAAGATCTAAGAATTGTAAATATCTATGCCCCCAACATGGGAGCAGCCATCTACATAAGCCAACTGTTAACCAAAATAAAGAGTCATATTGATAACAATACATTAATTGTAGGAGACCTCAATACTCCACTCTCAGCAATGGATAGATCATCTAAGCAGAAAATCAACAAGGAAACAAGAGCTTTGAATGATACATTGGACCAGATGGACCTCATAGATATTTACAGAACATCCCACCCTAAAACAACAGAATACTCATTCTTCTCAAGTGCACATGGAACTTTCTCCAGAACAGACCATATACTGGGTCACAAATCAGGTCTCAACCGATACCAAAAGATTGAGATTATTCCCTGCATATTCTCAGACCACAATGCTCTAAAACTGGAACTCCATCACAAGAAAAAATTTGGCAGAAATTCGAACACTTGGAAGCTAAAGACCACTCTGCTCAAGAATGTTTGGGTCAACCAAGAAATCAAAGAAGAACTTAAACAATTCATGGAAATCAATGAGAACGAAAACAAATCGGTCCAAAACCTATGGGATACTGCAAAGGCGGTCCTAAGGGGGAAATACATAGCCATCCAAGCCTCACTCAAAAAAACAGAAAAATCCCGAATTCACCAAATAACTCCACACCTTAAAGAACTAGAGAAAAAGCAACAAACGACGCCTAAGCCACGCGTTAGAAGAGAATTAAAATTAGAGTAGAAATCAATGAATTAGAAACCAGAAACACAGTAGATCAGATCAACGAAACTAGAAGTTGGTTCTTTGAAAGAATTAGTAAGATTGATAAACCACTGGCCAGACTTATCCAAAAGAAGAGAGAAAGGACCCAAATTAATAAAATTATGAATGAAAGGGGAGAGATCACGACTAACACCAAGGAAATAGAAACAATTATTAGAAATTATTATCAACAACTATATGCCAATAAACTGAACAATCTGGATGAAATGGAGGCCTTCCTGGAAAACTATAAGCTGCCAAGACTGAAACAGGAAGAAAATGACAACCTGAATAGGCCAATAATCAGTAACGAGATTGAAGCAGTGATCCAAAACCTCCCAAAAAACAAGAGTCCAGGGCCTGATGGATTCCCTGGGGAATTCTACCAAACATTCAAAGAAGAAATAATACCTATTCTACTGAAGCTGTTTCAAAAAATAGAAACAGAAGGAAAACTTCCAAACTCATTCTATGAGGCCAGCATTATCTTAATCCCCAAACCAGGCAAAAGACCCCATCAAAAAGGAGAATTTCAGACCGATATCCCTGATGAATATGGATTCCAAAATCCTCCACAAAATCCTAGCTAATAGGATCCAACAATACATTAAAAGGATCATCCACCACGACCAAGTGGGATTTATCCCCGGGATGCAAGGGTGGTTCAACATTCGCAAATCAATCAATATGATAGAACACATTAATAAGAGGAGGGAGGAGAAACATATGGTCCTCTCAATTGATGCAGAAAAAGCATTTGACAGAATACAACATCCTTTCCTGATTAAAACTCTCCAGAGTATAGGGATAGAGGGAACATTCCTCAAGCTCATAAAAATCCATCTATGAAAAACCCACAGCGAATATCATCCTCAATGGGGAAAAGCTGAGAGCCTTTCCCTTAAGAACAGCAATCAGACAACAAAAAGAAATAAAGGTATTCAAATTGGCAAAGAAGAAGTCAAACTCTCTCTTTTCGCAGACGACATGATACTTTATGTGGAAAACCCAAAAGATTCCACCCCCAAATTACTAGAACTCATCCAGCAATTCAGTAATGTGGCAGGATACAAAATCAATGCACAGAAATCAGTTGCTTTCTTATACACTAACAACACAACTGTAGAAAGAGAAATTAAAGAAACGATTCCATTTACAATAGCACCAAAACCCATAAGATACCTCAAAATAAACCTAACCAAAGAGGTAAAGGATCTATACTCTAGGAACTACAAAACACTCATGAAAGAAATTGAAGAAGACACAAAAAGATGGAAAAATATTCCATGCCATGGATAAACATTGTTAAAATGTCTATGCTACCCAGAGCAATCTATACCTTCAATGCCATCCCGATCAAAATTCCAATGACATTTTTCAAAGTGCTGGAACAAACAATCCTAAAATTTGTATGGAATCGGAAAAGACCCCAAATCGCCAAGGAAATGTTGAAAAAGAAAAACAAACCTGGGGGCATCACGTTGCCCGATTTCAAACTATATTACAAAGCTGTGATCACCAAGACAGCATGGTACTGGCACAAAAACAGACAGATAGACCAATGGAACAGAATAGAGAACCCAGATATGGACCCTCAACTCTATGGTCAAATAATCTTTGACAAAGCAGGAAAAAACATGCAATGGAAAAAAGACAGTCTCTTCAATAAATGGTGCTGGGAAAATTGGACAGCCACATGCAGAAGAATGAAACTCAACCATTCTCTAACACTACTCACAAAGAAAAACTCAAAGTGGATGAAAGACCTCAATGTGAGACAGGAATCCATCCAAATCCTAGAGGAGAACATAGGCAGTAACCTCTTTGACATCGGCCACAGCAACTTCTTTCAAGATACATCTCCAAAAGCTAGTGAAACAAAAGCAAAAATGAACTTTTTGGACTTCATCAAGATAAAAAGCTTCTGCACAGCAAACGAAACAGTCAACAAAACAAAGAGGCAACCCACAGAATGGGAGAAGATATTTGCAAATGACACTACAGATAAAGGGCTGGTATCCAAGATCTATAAAGAACTTCTCAAACTTAACACCCAAAAAACAAATAATCAAGTCAAAAAGTGGGCAGAAGAGATGAACAGACACTTCTCTGAAGAAGACATACAAATGGCTAACAGACACATGAAAAAATGTTCATCATCATTAGCCACCAGGGAAATCCAAATCAAAACCACACTGAGATACCACCTTACACCAGTTAGAATGGCAAAAATGGACAGGGAAAGAAACAACAAATGTTGGAGAGGTTGTGGAGAAAGGGGAACCCTCTTACACTGTTGGTGGGAATGCAAGTTAGTACGGCCACTTTGGAAAACAGTGTGGAGGTTCCTCAAAAATTTAAAAATAGAGCTACCCTATGACCCAGCAATTGCACTACTGGGTATTTACCCCAAAGACACAGATGTAGTGAAAAGAAGGGCCATATGCACCCCAATATTCATAGCAGCAATAGCCAAACTGTGGAAAGAGCCGAGATGCCCTTCAACAGATGAATGGATAAAGAAGATGTGGTCCATATATACAATGGAATATTACTCAGCCATCAGAAAAGATGAATACCCAACTTTTACATCAACATGGATGGGACTGGAGGAGATTATGCTAAGCGAAATAAATCAAGCAGAGAAAGTCAATTATCATATGGTTTCACTTATTTGTGGAACATAAGGAATAACATGGACGACATTAGGAAAAGGAAGGGAAAAATGGGGGGGGGGATTGGAGGGAGAGATGAACCATGAGAGACTATGGACCTGAGAAACAAACACGGTTTTAGAGGGGAGGGGGGAGGGGGGATTGGTTAGCCTGGTGATGGGTATTAAGGAGGGCACGTACTGCATGGAGCACTAGGTGTTATACGAAAACAAAGGATCGTGGATCACTACATCAAAAACTAATGATGTATTGTATGGTGACTAACATAATATAATAAAATTAAAAACTACAAAAAAAAAAAAGAACTAAACCTTCTGCTCTTGCGTTTTCCTGTGTTCCTAATAAAACGCTGTCACCCACCATGCTTCCGCCATGAGTTCCTGTGCGTCACTGAACTGGACCGTGAATCCCCCGCAGCAGCAGCTTGCTCACTCTCGGCATATTCCAACACAGAAGTCGGTACCATGCACACATGGTACCCGCATTGCCGCCATCCCTAACACTCAGGATGGCAGTTAATGCTAACTGAACATTCACGGGCATAGGCATAAGTACTTCTTATACACTGAACTTTGACCATAACTCTGTGTGCAGTTTATTATCATTATTTTCCACTTTGAGGTGCAGAAACCTACTCCAGAAAGGTAGGTAGCTGCCCCCAAGATATCACAGCTACAAAGTACAAGCAAGGGTTCAGAGGTACTTAGGACCTCTTTATTTATTATCTCCCATAATCCACCATGTGCCAAGTTCTATGGTAGATACAAAGATAAATAAAACCCAGAGTCCAGAGGGTGAAGACAAGATACATTAAAGTACATCAAAGTGTCACAGGCACTAAGATGTCAGTCAGTGCCTGGGAAGATGAGGTACAAACAAGGGAGGGATGAATTTTACCTTAGGATGAAGTCAAAATTGCTCTCAAAAGATGGAATGAAGAAAGTGAATGTGGTTACATAAATTTTAAAGCTCTCATTGAGAAGCAATAATACCCAAATCTAGCCAAGGAAATGGGTAATGTTTTCTTCAGTCTCTGAACTACTTTTCACCCTAAGTCTCTCTCCCTCTCTCTCTTTTTTTTTAAGTCTCTTAAAAAAATAAGTAGTTAAAAACCAAGTTAGTTTAGGAAAAACAGTACTGTTGTACAGAATCATAGTCCCCAGAAATTAAGTTTTATCTTTTCCAGACAATGTTAGTTAAAAACTTCCTCCAAAGAGGGTGTTGGCCAAGACAAAGGCAAACTAATTTCATCCTGGGGGAACGTAGGAATTACTTGTAAAATCCCTAGAGCAATTTGACCTGCGAGTGTGACGTTAAGGACAGACATCATTTTCCACCTGGTGCTATCTGCACAGCAGAGCATTCCTTTCCAGCGCGAAGGCTTTTTCATCCTTAAGCACTCAGATAGAGAGGTCAGTAGCCTCAGTCCCTACTGACTTCCCTGCAACTCATTCCAAGTGAAGACCAGCAGGGAGATTAACGCTGCTCAGAGAAGTGCATGAAAGACTGCCCTGGACCTGTGCCCGAATTTCATGACTTCTGAGAATCACATGGTGCAAAGACAAATCCAATTTTACAGTGTGACCCCAATTATCCTACCAGAGATGGTTCTATCCATCATACTGTTACAGGACAACAGAACAGCCAAAGTGCATCCCTACATTGGTATGTATTATTTCACAGAGTAGATATGAAAAACAGCAGAGAAATCATTTTGTAAACTGAATCATTTAAAACCCTTCACAAAGCTAGGAATCTTTTTGTTATAATAAAAATTATATCTTGTATTTTATCCATTGTGCAGGTTTAGGCTCATATAGTGGTCAAACTGTCAGTTACTACAAAAGAGCAGGAGTAGTACAAAAGTAGCCCCAAATGGTATTTAATGCTGTTATATATCCACCCCATGCAAAAATTACAGTTGTCTCTGAAATTCACAAAACTTCAAATAAATTATGTACATTAGTTGTATGTCATTATGTTTGTATCAACTAATTTCACATGCTATGTAAATATTTTAGGAGTTACCGCTGCATGTTTTTAATGTTAAATTCACCTTGGATTATCAATATGATCTATTCACCCAGTCTTATTCTATCAATAAATAATTATCACCCAGGTAAAAAGACTAATTAGGAAAAATAAAAGACCCTCTCTTCTCAAAGAGATGCATTTCAAATAAAATTTCAGTCATTATATGTTGAAATGCTATTTAACAGTCCTTTATATATTTATGTTGTTTGGCTCAATTGTGTGCTACAGATAATTATAATGACAACTGAATCCAGAAGCATTTGATTTTAAAACAGAGAAATTAATGTCATGAGAAAAATTTTAAAAGTATTAATTTAATTTTTGTGTTTATTTAGATGTAGATAAACAAAATAGGATGATCCATAAATGTGTTACAGAAGCGAACACATAACATTGAAAATAAATTCAGCAGGGAAAGTGGAATAAAAGTATGACGCCAACAAGAAAGAATGTAAAATTTTTCAGTGTTAAAAGAAAACTTGTTCATGATTTAAAATGAAAGTAATGGACTTCAAATTACTATGGTGTTTAGATTCCAGGTGATATACTTAAAAAAATAATTATAACATTTTATTTCTGAATGTCAATTTTATAATTTATTGGGAATTATTTCCTTTACACATTTTGCAACTTAGAATGAAAAACTTTGCATGTCAAATTGTAAGTGTGGGAGTATATGAGAGGAGTACATTATTGTTTAAAAACAATTCTTCTAGTTTGAAGACAACTAGACTGGAGGATCTCAACTCTACATGCCATGCAACACTGAGACTCCAGCTTCTAAGGACTACCACTTCAGAGAAATACTGTTTAGTTAACAGGACACAACCTTCTCTCTTAACTACAGTGGCATTTTCCAAAAGCAATGCTAGTCCAATTAGAGACTCTGGAAAAAGGGTTCCATGTTTAAAATCTGAAAACCACTGCAAAGGGAAACTCAGCTTACCACAAAGATGAAGTAAGGGGTCCAAATTAACCATCTTGTGTGAAACAAATAAAATGCATACAAAATATACACAACAAGTTTACAAGACACAGGATTCCAGCAAATGAAGGACAATGATGCTTGAAAGATGGGAAGCAAATGAGATGAAGCCTATAACTACCCCAACTTACTCTGTTGAGAGAGTCTCCAGGCTGTAGGCAAATAGGAGGAATTCAGGTAGAGCCCAGCAGATTCTCTGGGCTGAAGGGACTAAGCAGAGAGAGTTCAGAGAGGTCAAGGTAGCTAGAGTTTGCAGAACACGGTAACAGAGAAAAGACAGCTGCACAGAAAGAGAGAGAGAGCTCTGGAGATCCACAGAGCATTCTCTTTGAGTATTTCAGGTGAGTACTTGTCAACACAAGCACATAAGGAAACAACCCACAAGCCTGGAAAAAGAATGCCCAGTGTGGACATTGTCACCTCTAACCCTTCTGGATAATTCTCTTAGTGCATATTCCCACCAGTCATTTGGAAAAACCTCTTTAAAAAAAAAAAAAAAGATTTTATTTATTTATTTGAGAGAGAGAATGAGACAGAGAGCACAAGAGGGAAGTGGGTCAGAGGGAGAAGCAGACCCCCTGCTGAGCAGGGAGCCCGATGTGGGACTCGATCCTGGGACTCCAGGATCATGACCTGAGCCGAAGGCAGTCGCTCAACCAACTGAGCCACCCAGGCGCCCTGGAAAAACCTCTTAATCCACAGAGTATTGTGCAGACCCAGGAGGGTCTTGCCTTAGTAATGGAGAATAAGTAAACCCAGACGGCACACTGCTTCAGTTCCACCTAACGAATCTTAAAAGCAAGATGAAAAAGAATCAAATTGTTTCCAAATAATGTAACACATCCCAGAACAAAACTGAGCAATATTTACAGAATACAAATATATCTGGTATCTAACAATGTAAAGTTCACAGTGTCTGGCATTCAATCAAAAGTTATCAAGCATCCAAAGAACAGGAAAACAGGACCCATAATGAGGAGATAGATCAATCAATCAATATGAACTCAAAACTTAGATATTGGAACTAGTAGACAAGGACATTAAAATACTTACTATAACTACATTCTATATGTTCAAAAAGTTAAGTAGACATGGAAGACTTAAAAAAAAAGTAGAAATTCTAGAGATGAAACTGACAATGTATGAGATGAAAACTACACTGGATTGGAAAAACTACAAATTAGACATTTCAGAATAAAAGATGAGTGAACTTGAAAATATGGCAATAGAACACAAAAGGCATAATAAATATATAATTGCTGTTCCCAAGGAAAAAAAGAAAGAGGAGCAGAGAGAAAAATTATTTTAAGGAATAACAGTGAAAGTTCCAAATTTGATGAAAACTTGAAAACAAATCTGATGATAAACACACAGATCCAAGAAGTTTGTGAACCTCAAGCACAAGAAAACTGGAAAAAATAAATAAAATATGTCAAGATAAATTATAAACAAATTGCATCGAAATAGTGATAAACAGCAAAATCTTAAAAGCAGCCAGAGGAGAAAAAAGACAAATACTTAGACTAGAAGACCAAAGATAAAGATGAAAGCTGATTTCCCATCAAACATGGTGCAAGAGAAAAGACAGTAGAGTAGCATCTTTAAAATATTGAGAGTAAAACTAAATCTAAAACTAGAAATCTATATCCAAAAAATATTCTTCAAAAATAATGAAGGCAAAATAAAGACATTTCAGACATACAAGAGCTGAAAGAACTCATTACCCACAAATACACACTGTAATAAGTGAATGCAGTACTCTAGGCAAAAAAAAAAAAAAGATACCAGATGAGAATATGGATCTACACACAGGCATGAAGAACACCAGAAATGGTAACTACATGGATAAATATATAAGATTTTTTCCTATTATTTAAATTTCTTTTAAGAGATTGTAAAAAGGTAAAACAATTATTGTGGGGCTTATAAAAGATGTAAAAGGGAAATGTAAGATGATGACAGTATAAAGACAGTATAAAGATTGGAGGAATGGAAGTTCACTACCAAAGGTTCTTAGACTGTACCTAACATTTATTATCATTTGAAGGTAGCCTGTGATAAGTTAAATTCTTATACTGTATGAATACTATTGTAGTGGATAAGCCATCAAAGATAAAATAGAATTATAAAAAACAATGTAAAAGAAGGCAGAACAAGAGAGGAAAGTCAACAAAAAAGAGATGGGATAAAACAAACAACAAGATGACAGATTTAAGCCTAGCCAAATCGATAATTACAATAAACATAAATGGTCTAAATGTGCTAATTAAAAGACAGAGTACCACATTAGATTTAAAAAAAAAAAGGCAAGCCCCAAGTACACAGTGCCTACAAGAAATGCACTTCAAATACAAAGATACAGGTAGGCTAAAAGTAAAAAAGTGGAAAAAATGTATACCTAATACCAATCAAAAGAAAGTTGGAATGGCTACAAGATAGGTTTCAAAATATGAAATATTACAAGGGATAAAGGAAGTCATTTCACAATTATAAAATGATCAACTCATCAAGGGAATATAACAATCATAAACATTTGTGCACACCATAATAGAGCTTCTAATAAAGAAAAAATTGATAGAACTATAAGGAGAAATAAACAAATCCACAATTATAATCAGGGATTTCATTATCTCTTGCTCAGAAACTAATCGAATAAGTATAAAAAATTAGTAATGATAAGTAAGATTTGAAAAACATTATTAATCAACTTGACTTAACTGACATTTATAGGATATTACATCCAAACAGCAAACTACACATTCCTTCCAAATGCACACAGAACATTTGCCAAGATAGCACATATTCTGGGCTATAAATAAACTTCAATAAATGTAAAAAGGACTCAAATAATGCCAAGATATGTTTTCCGATCATAGGGGAGTTAAATTTTTAATTAAAAACATAAAAATACCTGGAAAATCTCCAATTTTCTCTTCGAAGGGAGAGGACATAACATACGTTGACATCCTTCTAACAATGTAGCACAATACACAATATAGATGCTCCCTTACATTTAGGAATTTTCACTGGTTTTGTACTAAAAACTCATTTTGCCTCTCTTTATTGATTTTCCTTCCAAACATTAAGTCTATCCCTGTACTTCAAACTATAATCTCTTCCAAATCTACTGCTTCACTCTGAACTTTTTCTCAAAGATCTAACTACACACTGGACATTACTATGAGAAAAGCTTACTATTAATAAGATAGAAACATGCCCCAAACCAAATTTATCACTTTACCCTACAATCAATTTTTCCTTTTTCATGGAACAAAAGTATAAAATTAGGTGATATTTCATCAATGACTGAGACAAGGGTGGTAGAAATGGGAACAGAGAGAAGTGGACAAATTTGAGGGATATTTAGAAGAAAGAAAGTATTGTAACTTTGAACTGCCTGAATGACGGGGAAGAAAGAAGGTGAGACCACTTCCTCATTTCTGGCTTGAGCAACTGGATGGAGAGCAGTGCAATGTATGGAGTAAAAAAGCTTCTCTGTACTTGACAAATGTATCAACTGATTTCATTTGCTATTTATTACTTTTATCCCTCTTTAGTAACTGGATGATGCAGTTTCCCAAAATTTGTCTCTCATGCCACCTATCCTTTTGTCCATTTAGTTGCCTGAAATTAATCTGCATTCCCTCATCATCTGTTGTTCAAGACCCATCTCAGAATCCCCCAAAGAGCATTATTTATTACCCTCAGTTTGATATAACTCTTTCCTTTTCTGAACTCCCATAAAACCATAATTTTAATGTGGCACTTATTTTACTGGGTGTATTCAAAGAGGTAAAACCCACCTGGCACAGTGCATGCACGCAGTCTGAGAAAGACTGCCCTAGAAGGCTGCCGATACCCTCAAGGAACAGGAACCCCACAGCAGCCACCAAACACCCCTCTCAGTACCTATCACCCACACTCTCTTACCTGAAAACAAATATAACCTCATGAATTAGGTAATAGCAAACCTCAAGTCTGGAAATGCACATATAACCACAGACTGTTAAACATTTGGAGAAAATGAACACCATGAAAGAGAGGCAGTAAATACAACAAATAGTAGAAGTAACACTCTAACAAACAGGTATTAGAACAAACAGGAAATTTTAAAAGAGGTCTGAATGGAAATAGACTACCATGTTAATTAAAAAAATGATCTTGAAAATGTTAAAAAATGATTTCTGAAATTAAAAACACCATATTTGGTCTAAACAGGAAAAAGGATACAGCTGAAGAATTAATTAGTAATCTGGAAGACAGAGCCAAAGAGTTATCCTGCAAGGCATCTCCCTCCAACCAAAAGAAAAAAAGAGAGGGAAATTTAAAATATGAAAGAAAAGTTAAGACAAGCAAGAAGTTTTAACACATGTCTAGTATGAATTTTGAAAGAAGAAACCAGAGGAAGTAACAGGAAAGACCAAAGAAATAACAGAAGAAAAACATGCAGAGTTGAAGGCACATGTCCTCAGTCAAGACAGCTCACGAAATCACAAGTAGGATGAAGGGAACAACAGCTCACATCTGGATAAGAACTCCTGGGAGCCAGGTCCTCTGTCTTAAATACTTGAGTATTTCATACATGGCCACCAAAACTGTTGCATTTAAACTACAACATGCAAGGAGAGCCCAAAAATGAACAACTGATTCAGTCTTTGAGAAATGGTCTTACTGGCTACTGAATCCAAACTTGTCCTCTTTGTCCATCTCAGCAACGTTTCTGCTGCAGAATTCCTCTTTGAGATCATTAACACACTAATAATGTTTATCTACTGTATCCTTAACTCACATACCTTCCCATTTTCTTTCTCCTTCTCTTTCTCTCCTGCCCCCTACCCACCAGTCCTTACTCTCTCCTACTTTCATTCTCATGCAGAACTATGGGAATGTAGTCTTGGCAAATGCTTATCTTCATGGGAAATTGCGTAAGAGGCCCTCTTGAAGGGAAGCCTCACCAAAATGGACATAATCTGTCACAGGGGTTAATTCATCAGCACATAGGAGAGGAGGCTAAAGTGCTGTTAGTTACATTCTATATGAACAGCATACATAAGCTACAACAGGTTTTAGAAATGCCCTTTTCTCTGCTTTAATCCCACCTCAGACTGACAAGTTTTACCACGCACCCCTGTGCTCCTGCCACTCCTTATCATTTCATACCGCATTTACACACCACGTAGTGGTACTTAATGCTCACTCTTCAAAGAGCCAGACCATCTAGACCCAATTCTTCCTTCATAAGCAAATGTACTTTGAACAAGCATCACTTTAAAAGAGAGAGCGAGAAAGAAAAAAAAAACCTTTCCAAGGCTTGGTTTTCAACTAAAGTTGGCAGCTGGACATTTTAAATTCTGAACCGATTATACAACTCTTTCATATGACTTTGTAGAGTTTTATTTTCAGACAGTGCCATGACAGACCATCATATTCTGTCCCCCAAGGAAAGAGAAAGAGCCCGCCTTTTTATAAATAGCTGCAGGAGATTCCTGGAGCACATCATGCCTCTCCTGCACTAAACCCATGGAGCTTAAGATCTAAGAAGCTCACTTCCCACTGCAAAAGAGCATTCTTCTCCTTCCATCCCACATACATTAATGGGGCCCTCTCTAGGTACCTGGACTGGAAAGCGAAAAGCAGCTTATAAGAAATGCTCCTGCTTATGGAAGGGGAGAGATTAAAGGAAGAGCAGTAACAGCACACAGTGGACCTAGAGCCTTATTGACATAAAAAAAAAAAAAAAGTTAAGTCACTTGAAAAGCTAAAATAAGGAAAACTGAATGATGGCTACAGAGGAGCTGGGCACTGGAGGAATAAGTGACAGTCACTCAATAATATCTCATTTATCTAATAATGTCATCACAGAGATAGGTTTGCTAATGAAAATACATTCATTTGAAACCAGATTTAATTTACTTTTTCTTGATTAGGAATCAGTGGGTAAGGGCCTTGATGGATATGAACTATCATACAAAAGGTTTCGGAACCAGGGTTCACATTCACCCCAAAGGCATATGCTACAAATTTTTTTTTTTTAAGAATTTATTTATTTGAGAGAGAGAGAGCAAGAGAGAGCACAAGCAGGGGCAGTGGCAGAGGGAGAGGAAGAAGCAGACTCCCTGCTGAGCAGGGAGTCCAATGCAGGGATTGATCCCAGGACCCTGGGATCGTGACCTGAGCTGAAGGCAGACGCTTAACCAACTGAGCCACCCAGGTGCCCCGGCATCCACTATGAATTAATTTTACAAAAAGTAATCCCCAATATTAAGCTATCTGGGGTCTCTCATACACAGAGGTTACCGTAGATGCGCAAAATCACCCCGGTTCTATAAACTCTTTCAAGTGTTCAGGATACAGCTGGTAACTGACCCACAGTACTTCCCGCGGGAAATTCCGAGATGCCTGTCTGGCTCACCTAACATGGCCACAGAGAAGCCAGCCCCTGTGTCCCTCCCTTTGGTGCCACACTCACACACCACAGCTGGCTGCAGCCATGGTGCAGACACCATGACTTTGAGTCTTCCCGGCATCCTGTGCAAAGCCAATGCAAAGCCTCTCACTGCGGATGTGCAATTGGGGCAAATCTCTCCTTCTGTAGAAGGACAGGATGCCAGGGAAACTTTCACCATGCTCGGAAAGAGGGTGGCTCTGAGGGTGGCCAGTTCAGGCCTGGCTATTACAGGCTGTGGATCCTTTATCAAACTCCCGCTTGCCTCTCCTCTGCATCTTGCAGAAATTGTTCCAGGGAACCTCATTGTTGTTTGCATATGTTTTGTCCCCACAGGATTGTTTCCTGAGGCACACTAGTTGCTTATGCTGCAACATGACTTGTGGCAATTAGCCCAGTATTTTTTTTTTTTTAAGATTTTATTTATTTGCGAGAGAGAGAATGAGAGACAGAGAGCATGAGAGGGAGGAGGGTCAGAGGGAGAAGCAGACTCCCTGCCGAGCAGGGAGCCCGATGTGGGACTCGATCCCGGGACTCCAGGATCATGACCTGAGCCGAAGGCAGTCGCTTAACTGACTGAGCCACCCAGGCGCCCAGCCCAGTATTGATTGAAAGAAAATCACTGCACAAAAGGTAGAGAGGAAGTATTCCATTGCTCAGAAAAACTGTAAACCATGGATAAGTGTTGATTTTATTAATTTAAAGTGAATTAATATCTTCATTCAAAATAGCAGAAAATACAAAAGAGATTAAGAACATGGAGGGTGCTTTGGTAAAAAATCTATACATTTCAAATAGGAAAAAACTGCTAAGGAAAATACACGCTCTGGTTGAAGAGTATTTCATATAAGATAGGCCTGACAAGTACAGTGCATTTTATTAAGGTACATGCAATTTTGCTAAAATCAGTCCACAAATTTAATGCCCCCCATCAAACTCCAGAGACAGTACCTTCCAAATGTCTGTTCAAATCACAATCTCTCCCTCCCTCCCATAGTGTCTCTCTCTCTTGCACATGCACACATACACACACACAAGTAGGTGTCTTTCAGGCTAATAAGGCACTTAGCTCATACTATTTTCATTGCACTTCTAATGCTTTGAATCAAGTGCAAATGCATATAGTCCACTGCTTACAAAAAGGCTTTGCTCAAGAAATTCATTTATAAGCAGGTTACCTAAAAATCGTACATGTTCTTATGGAAACTGTGTACTTCAAGTGATTTGCATCTCCAGGCTGTTCCTAATGAGCCACCGGAGCCCACTCTGCGTCCCATGGCTGGTGCTGCAACAAGCATACTATTGAACCTAACTACTAGATTACAGTGGCACCAAGGGAAGTGCAGTTTCTCTTGCATTGTAGGGACCTATCCTTACCTCCACCCCAACTTGCCAATGGACAGTTCTCGAGGCCCAGAGGAACAGAGACTAGAGCCGAGGAAAGGTAGGAAGGGGGAAGGACGGAGGCAGGTAGATGGTGGGATCTTTTGCTCCTGTAGGTTCCCAAGAATAGGATATTTCTGATACCAGCTGGTTCTCCAGTGGCCTTCTTTATCCCCCCACCTCCTAGACCCCCCCCGGCCTCCTATTATTCCAAAGTCACCATGTCCTGCAGCAGCTCAGGAGCACTGACTTTCTCTGTCAACTCACTGCCAGGGTGCCATCACAGGTCCACCCTTGAAGCAAGCATGCAACCTTGAGACTTTTGTAGGAAAGGGATTGCCGGTCTTCTAAGGATGTTTTTTTCTTCTGTTCTGACCTTCATTCTTCCTTCCCTCCCTAGTCTGCCACCCTCCCCTCTCATCCTAAACTCTAAGGAAAAGGACAAAAATCACATGAAGGGCTCTGGTAAAACTTATCTTCACTGCAAAATTAACATGAGCTCAGGTTATCCAGAGCGCTTAGTCACCGCACGGCTGGTCTGTGGGTGGGATGTGTGACAGGGATACTGAAGATGGTGTGCAGCTGGGACCTGAGCCAGAGAGCTGTAGACTCATGAAGATGGGGCAGAGTAACAGTGGAAGAGTGGTGACCACAGCAAGGACAGAGGGGCAGTAGACCCAGAGTTACCCTTCTCTGTGCACCCTGCCCTGACGCATGAGGGTTTAGGCCAAGAGCAGGTGTGAGCAGGGCGGGGCCAGCAGCTGTCCACAGCAAGGAGTGGGGAGGGAAGACGAAGGGTGAACTTGCTGAGTGTTTCACAGGGGCCCACAGAACATCGGCCAGCTCTGTGGGCTCACACTAGTGCTCGTGCCTCCTTAAGTCCAGGGGCCCTAACTGTCCAACGTGAGTAATGAGTACTACGAATTAATGCTCAGGAAAACTTAGCACCACATCAGACTTAGAGCAGGGACTCTGTAATTGGCCACTATAATAATTATAATTACATATATATATTACAATTACTTAAGTCTGGGAGTCTTTTTATTGTTTCCAGTTCTTCCAATCAGGAAAATACTACAAATTAAAGGTGAGTATCTTTATACTCAGTTTATTCACTTTTAATTTATAGAACATTAGAGATTTACATTTTGGAGGAAATTCAGGAGACAGTTATGATGTAATATTGAAAAAGCTAATAAAATGTTATTTGTTCAAAAAATTCTTCATCTCTCATATTTAAGCTTAATTGCACATCCAAAAACCTTCTTTAAGAGTAGCTGAAATCTTTCAATAGTACCTGTGCAATTTCAACAATTCAACCTCAGTCCTTTCTCAAACAGTAAGAATGAGCACAGCAGGAACGAAGTCTAATGTATGTCACCAAATTCAGGCTCACTTTCTACCTGAAACCAGTGAAGAATTAACAATTAGCATAACTCTTTGCTGTAAGCCTCATAAAGGTAGAGTTTCCTTAAAAGATGCAGGCTATGCTTTCTATATGTGCTTAGCTTCATCAATTTCAATCAAGTAAGACACAGACTTTGTCCAGGAACCACCGCCCAGAGTCTCCTGAGTAATGAGATCTGCTTCCCCACTGGCACCGAATCCCCTCTCGTGGTGGAGGATGGGGCCTCCAAGGCCAGAACACCCACCCTCTGCTGCCCCTCTCTGTCTTCAGCCGACAACTCTGAAGCCACTTTACCACACATCTCTATTTCTTCAAAAGACTGTGAGAAGTTATAAAGAGGGAAAATTAAATTCCACTCTGTCAGTTTTTTTTCTAGTTCACAGATTTGATGGAACAGAGAGGAAGAAAGAAATATGGCCAAATGTGAGGTTTGGGAAATGCCTTCAGTCCATTCACAGAAGCTCCTCCAACCCTCATGACAGACAGACAGCAGAATGCTATTAACATGCATAAGGACAAGAACACAGGTAAACATGTCTCTTCCTGGGATAGCCCGAAAGATTTACTACTTTATCTTTAGACTTAAAAAAAGAATGTTAGGAATCTGACACACACACACAAAATCAATCAATGAAAGGCTATGTCTGTGCCTGCAGCGCAGTTATGTGAGGCAAAACCTATATCCATGCTGTAAGTGGTAACACTGCATAGCCCGCACCCACACTGAGCCAAATATAAAGTGGAAAATTTCGTATGTTCACATACGTCATTTCCTCAAACACATAAAACCACTAAAAATCAACAATCAGTCCTAGCAAATGACACTATGTTTATTGTTCATTTCTCAATATAGCATTGTACTTTTTTGTATAGGAAGCATCTTGGGTGCTAGAAATGACAAAAATAAGATTACAATGAAAAAGAAGAAATGCAAACAACCACATTGCAGGCACAGATACATTTTTTTTGATGTTCGAGTAATAATTTAATTAGACATCCGAATTCCTTGATGGTTCAATAAATAGAATAGGAAGGGGGATAGATAGATGGATGTAGGTAGGTAGCAAACAAGCTTTTTATAAACCTATAGTTATCAGGTGGTAGTGTTGTTGTTGTGTTTAAGGTGACAACAAAAGTGTCATAGGACTGCCTAATATATACTTCGATAAACTTTAGTCAAGTACACTTATAAAAAGTTTAATTTTTCTGTTTCCCATTTCTGCTGCCAACATTCCACACTCAGAATAGAAGGAAGTAATCTTTCCTAAAGGAAACATTTCAGCAGACTTTTTAAAAAAGATCAACTCTATGTCAGCACCACAAGAAAAACAATGACATCACCAACAATTTCAACTCTGAAAATTGGAATCTGTGAAAAAACATGAATCCCTGGAAGCAGACCCAGGTTTATCAAAGGAGAAAAAGCTGGGAAGAGAGAAAGAAAATTGCTTATCTTGTGATGGGTATGCCTCCCAAAACAAGACTCTCAAAAGGAGTGCTGCCAAGGTATCCAAGATGTGTTAGATACCACTTGTAGCTATCTCAAGCAGGGGGGTGGGGGGAAAGTTGTGAGGACAATAAACACCTGGCAGAAAACACTGAAGTTGGGGAAAAGGAGAAAAAAAAAAGAAGTATTCCATTCTCCAGAAAGCAACCTTGTTTTCTGTTCTCTCCCCTCAATCACTCGAACAATTTTAGGCACCACATCTTCTTAGCAACATGGTAACCCTGTTCCTCATGAACAAAGATTACCACTTCCACCCCCGCATACCCAGGTGACAAAAATAAGGTCACCTAAGTTTAAAGGAAAAGGGGCAAAAAAAGCAATTAAGCATGGAGTTCTGAACCGGTGCCTATCAAATGTCCCATGTCCACTGAAAAGGGGGCAAATGAGTGAAAAATGAGCAACCCTGAACAGTGCCATCTATCCACCGAGCAGCCACAGTCACCGGTCACAGCCCAGCTCTACACAAATCAACCGTGATGTGGCCTCAGACCCATCTCCAGTGTGCTAATCTTTTCCTTGCTGTGTTTGGCCCATTCTGGAACCAATATATTGAATATTTTAAGAAACTGAATGGCTCTATTTTTATTTCTAGATTATCCTTCCCCCAAATAGTCTGTGATTTCTTTTTAATACTTTCATTGTGCCTTGCAGATTGTATTCATTTAGTTTTTATTACCTATAACTATTAGTTTGATCTCATTTGTTGTGCCTGCTGACTATACCTCATGACAGCGGATTTTCAGATGTGTTCATAATATTCATCTGTGAGCTCATAATAATTCAGAATCTGTTCTCCCCATGGAGGTTGCACAAGGTTCTTGGGTTGTACAGATATCCCTGATGAAGTCCCCATAGGTTCACCAAATTTCATGTTAGTTCCTAAACTTGGGGCTTCAACATGGTGACAATTTTGCTCACCAACAAGAAAGGACAAGCTGGGGGGTCCAATTTCAAATGTGGGTTGAGCTAAGGGTTTTTCCCATGGGTCTTCCCCATCCAAGTCTAAATCGATTCCCAGTGTGCCAGTAGGCATGAGACCTGCAGTCTCCAGCAAAAACTCTACACCCTAAAGCAGCACACATCTGCTCAAGTCGGTCCCTGTTGTGGTTCAATGCTGTGGCCCCTCTCTTCATTCCTGGCACCTAAGATACTCCTTTTTTAAGTCTGAACTTGAGTATTTATTTTTAAAATCTTTTAAATATTAAAAATTTGATAGGTTTTTCTATTTTTTTTTTAAAGATTTTATTTATTTATTTGACAGAGAGACACACAGAGAGAGAGGGAACACAAGCAGGGGGAGTGGGGGAGAGGGAGAAGCAGGCTTCCCGTGGAGCAGGGAGCCCGATGCGGGGCTCAATCCCAGGACCCCGGGATTATGACCTGAGCCGCAGGCAGACGCTTAACAAATGAACCACCCAGGCATCCCGGTAGGTTTTTCTACACCTTCCATTGATTTAGGAGTGGAGAGGGCTATTCACATCAACTGGTTCTGCCATCTTGAAGAAAGACAAGTTTCTCACCTAACCTCAAAACTCTCTTTTATAATCTTTATACGAAATTTATTGAACATCAACCTTTTATAAAGATCAGGACTTGGTTCTTTATATATTTTATACCGTGAAGCATAAACCATGCTTTCTTCCCTCCAAGAATTTATAGTCCACACCAAAAGATAAAACAGTTACACATAGAACAAATAAGTATCAAGTATATGATGCAATCCCCAAGAGTTAGGAAGGTAAGAAAAACTTCTAAACCTGCTGTCGAAAGTAGTGTTTCAATTCTTAAAACTCTTTGAACTTTAACAGTTTTTAAGAAAATTTTTATCTTAGTCGTACCAAGATTAAAGTGAAAGACAGAGACAGAATGCTGCAGGTTACTGAGGAGGTTCAGAAATCTTATGAGAAACTGAATGGGTCAGTTGCATTCATTCTGGAAAGATTTAGGAGAAACTGAAGGAAAAAATGGCAAGCCTTGGTGGCTGTATGAACACAGGGAATGAGTTCGACAGAGAAATCAGAGAAAAGGAGTTCGGTTTTAGAGATGTTAAGTTTACAAAAAAAGTGTTATCCACAGATAAATGTTAAAAACAAAGCTGGAAACATGGAATGGAGAAAGGTGTCAGATTTGGAGATGTGTTTCTGCAAGTTATCTTCAGAGAAATGTTGGTGAAGGCTGAGTTGGGAATGGCAGAACAGAGAACAGAAGATAATAAAGATGGAGAGAGATTTCAAGTGTTTCTGTCACTTTTAACATAAATAAAACCAATCAGAGAAATAACCATACTCTAATACATTTTCCATTTGCTCAATATAAAATTGCATCCTTAAAAAAGTAAAGATGGCCCATTTACAAATATTAAAGCATAAACGACGAAATGCTGGGAGTAGGATGTCATTACATGTTCAATGTACAAAGAACACGGGAATTATCCTAAAGCACATCTGTATTTAAATGAAGATAATGTGACTGAAAAGGATTTACTGGAAGTGAGATTAAATCTGCTGACAGAGACTGACAGACAGTTGCTTAAAGGAAGAAAGTGATCTAAAATAAAAGCATGATTTTATTTCATTTTGTATGAAGTTTAAATATTTCCATTTTCAAAGTCAGGCAAATGATGTCAATTACCAAAAGCCTTTGTGCTCATTTTAAATGATAATTTTGCAGAACACAGACATGTACATCTTAAGATTTCAAATCCAGGTCCATCTGTAGAGAGCGATCAGATACCAGCAATAATAGGATAGATTTCAGATCCATACTGATGATAATATGTGACAAAGACATTTAGACAAGGCACCCATCTGAACAATTTTATTGGTTACAAAGTTCAGCACAACTCTCAAAATATACTGTTACTTTCAGAAGCAAACTTCCTAAATATCACTGCTTAAGTATCAGAGTAGACAACTATTAGTCTGGTCTGCACAGTTCATATTTCATGTTTTCCTGGCCACAGTGATTAGTTCGGGAATGGGCCCAGAACTCAAAGTGGCTCAATGAGACTCAATTCTAGGACTTCCACTTGAACTACTTGGTCAACCCTTAATGCTGCAGTGACTGATCCAGTAGCATGATAGCCTGGAGTTCGCGTTAGACTTCTTGTCTCCACAAGGAAAGAGCCTACTCTGATGGACAATGAAGCCAACACAGAGGGGAGCAGGGATGGCATTATTCGAGCTCCTGGACCCACCTAGGCCTGAAAGAATATCCTTGGAAATTTCACTTACATAACTCAGTAATCCTCCTGTATGGTTTGGGTCCACCTATGTTGAATATTCACTAGATGGAAAAGTCCTAATCCAAATGTTGATCAACGTTTTGAAAAGTCTGTCATCATATTCCTTTCAGAATTGTGTTTTTAGTGTTCTGCCAATAAACATTTTTTCTCACTATTTCCTATTTCAGATTAAGCTCTGATAATTCTAAATTAATTAGTTCCAATTTAGAGTCAATGAAGTAGGCATGTGTTATGAGTTAAGAGGCTCCAAGTGTGGATAAAGTTTTCAGGCACTCAAATCTGATTATTTCACTCTTTAATGGTTCATCAATTTTCCTTAAGGTGAAACTCAATCGTGTTTTCATTACTTCCTTCTCCAGTCCTTTCTCTTGCTATTTGCTCCCTCATGAAGGTAAGCTTTTGGTCATTTTGAATTTCTTTAGCCCTTCAAGTATGCTATGTTCTTTTCTCTGCTGTAGTAGACAGAATAACACGTTCCCCTCACCTCCAATAATGTCCACGTCCTAATTCCTAGAACTCCTAATCCCCTCATCCCCCGACTGTGGGAATATGTTAAACTACATGGAAAAGGGGAATTGAGGGGCGCCTGGGTGGCTCAGTCATTAAGCGTCTGCCTTCGGCTCAGGTCGTGATCCCAGGGTCCTGGGATCGAGCCCCACATCGGGCTCCCTGCTCAGCGGGAGGCCTGCTTCTCCCTCTCTCACCTCCCCCTGCTTGTGTTCTCTCTCTCGCTGTGTCTCTCTCTGTCAAATAAACAAATAAAATCTTAAAAAAAAGAAAAGGGGAATTGAGGTTGCCTAAGGAATTAAGGTTGCTAATAAACTGACCTTGGCATAGGGAGATTATCCTGGATTACTGGATGGGCCCAAGGTAATCACAAGAGTCCTTACAAGGGGCAGAGACAGACAGGAGGTCAAAGTTAGACATGTAACAGTGCTTTACATGTAAAGATGACAGGCTGCTAACTTTGAAGAGGGAGGAAGGAACCCCAAGCCAAATAAAGCAAGCAGCCTCGAGAAGCTAGAAAAAGTGAGGAAATGGATTTTCTTCTAGAGCTTCTGGAAGGAATGCAGCCCTGCTGACACCTTGACTTTATCCCAGTGAGATCCAGTCTTTCCTCCAGAACTCTAAGATAATTTTTCTTATTTTCATCTACACAATTTGTGGTAATTTGTTATAGCAACAATGGCAAACTAATTTATCCATCTAAACCATTCTTCCTTCCCCTACCCTCTCACTATAAATCCTTACCAAGCTTCCGGTCTCAAATTAGGCATCACTTCCTTTCTGAAGCTCTGTGTGGACACCCAGTATCCGGTATCCTTCTTCTGTGCAGCCATAACACCTGGTATTCTCAGCACTGGCTTTCCGTAATTCTAACTGCCACTATACAACTGGAATCCACCTACATACTTATCTATATCCCGCAATAAATGGGGGACTCCTGGAGGATTTGTTTACTCTTGAATATGCACTACCTAGCACAGTGCCTGATATATAATAGTTTTTCAATAATTATTTGAGCAAATGATGTCCTCGATGAAGAGAGGTAGTATTTTCTCTAGAAGCCAAATAGACCAGCTCTCGTATTACAGGCAGAATTCAATTTATTAGGAGATTGGGTTCAAAAGTGGTATCAGTGGTGACCAAGGGCTCAGATAAGTCTACAAGTCTTTTCAAATTGCAATACAGATTAAATACTGCACATCTATGATAACAGCAATGGGCTGTTATATACAAACATCAGAAAACTAGGCAGAAATAGTAAACTATATTTCTGATGCTGATGCTGAAGAGTATACGGGTGCTCTCTTGCACCAAGTCTCCACCTATCATCTCAGTGGTAATCCTCACTGGCCAATGCTATGCCCCACCTTTGTAGTTCCAACAATTCACCCAGGTGATGGCGAGCTCATCTCCACTGCCCTCATGCCCTTTGAAAGCTCTGAAATGTTTTACTGGGTGAATAATGCAATTCCCTAACCCAGTGGCCCCATGGACAGAGACAGCATACTTAATCCTTTTTCCAGGTGATACCAGGAGGAAGTAGCAGGATCCCAAGTAAGCAAAGTGAGAAACAGAAATGGGTGGCTAACACAGGCTGCCCACGGCAAGGGTCCTCAGGAAACAAGGCCAGCAGATGAAGCTTACAAGCTGCCTAAAGCTGGAAAAGTGTAAAAGAAAGCCTCAGAGAGATGAGAGTGGGAGAAATAAGAAGTTTTTCTGGCCAAAGGCTGCCAAATTTAAGAGAAGGAAAGAAACAGTCATATGGGTTCTCTCCTGCACAGTCCCATAGAGTAACCACTAACCACATGTGGCTATCTAAATTTAAATTTTAATTAATAAAAAAAAATCAGTTCTCCAGTTGCACCAGCCAGATTTCAAGAGCTCAGTAGCCACATGTGGCTAGTGACAGATATAAAACATTTTCACCGTCACAGAAAGTTCTGTCAGGCAATGCCATGATAGATGTAGTCTATGATTTGGGGTTCACTTGCTTACAGAATGTAACTGCTAGCAATTTGGGAGGAGGAAATTTAATGCTTTCAATTTTGGATTTAAATAGTTTCTCATCATACTAAATAAGATACACAATTGATTTTAAGGATTTGGGATAATTGGGATAAACTTATTGACTGGGATCAAGTTACACTTCATATTTGTAAGATGTGTAAATCCAAATATCTCATACTCCTTAACAGATCTGGGTCAAAGTAGTATCATCTCACATTCACAGATACTTCCATGGAATATTCCCCAATCACAGAGGAGGGCAGCACTAGAGTAGTCTCAGTGAACACCACTGATTTAATCATCGATTCATAAAGATGCATTGCAATCTTTCCTTTTTAAAATCAGGAACAAGATAAGGAAGCTATGTATATAGAAAGCCCAAAAGAATCTACAGAAAAACTTCTAGAATTAATAAGTGAATTTAACAAAGTAGGTGGATACAAGGTCAACAAACATATGGAAGAGGAATGTATTTCTATGTGCCAACAACAGTTAAAAAGTAAAAATTTTAAATATAACATTTATGACAGCATCAAAAAATACCAAGTACCAAGAACAAATCTAACCAAAGCTGTTCAAGGTCTCTCCAAAGTATATTATAAAACTCCCCCAAGTAAAAACAGAGAAGATCTAAGTAAGTGAAGGTATCACCTCATGTTTACTGATTAAAGGAAATTATTTATTTGAGATAATAAATCTCTCCCAAATTCATCTATAGATTTAACTCAACTCCAATCAAATTCTCAACAGGTATTTTTTTTTAAACTTGACAAGCTGGTTGTAAAATATGAATGGAAATGCCCATAGTATCCAAATATTCTTAAAGTACTTGAAAAAAGACAAAATAGGACTTGGTCTAGCAGATATGAAAACATAGCCCACAATCACAGTAAACAAGACTGCAGTTATTGGTTCAGGGATGGAGAAGCTGACCAATAGAACAGAACAGAGAGCCCAGATACATAACTACATGTAGGTGTACAGTTATATCCTTATGTTGATTTATGAAAAAGTAGTAGCACTGCAGAACAGAGAAGAAAGAATGGTCTTTTAAGTAATGGTGTTGGAGAAAATGGGTTTCCATACTGGAAGTAAGCAGGAAGGAAAGAAGGGAAAGAGGGAGGAAGGGAGGGAAAAAACAGAATTTGACCCTTACTTAAAATCATGCAGAAAAATAAAGTCTAGGGACATCTGAGTGGCTCAGTTGGCTGAGCGTCTGCCTTTGGCTTGGGTCATGATCCCAGGGTCCTGGGATCGAGTCCCACATCAGGCTCCTTGCTCAGCGGGGAGCCTGCTTCTCCCTCTGCCTGTCACTCCCCCTGCTTGTGCATGCACTCTCTCTCTCTCCCCCTCCCCCGACAAATAAATAAAATCTTAAAAAAAAAAAAAAGAAAAAGAAAAAGAAAGTCTAGATAGATTAAACAACAAAATAGGAAAATACATAAAGGTTTTTAAAGATAATATAGAAGAATATCTTGTAGACCTTGATATATAGAAGGATTTCTTAAATAGTACACAACATGTCTCTGTTCTTATAAAAGAAAAAAAATTTGTTTGACTAAGGTAAGAATTCTATTCATTAAAAGACACCATGAAGAGAATAAAAAGTCACAGAATGAGAGAAGATGGCTAACACACAACTAACAAAGGACTTATAAAGAATATGTAAGAAACTGGGGTGCCTGGGTGGTACATTCGGCTAGGCATCCAATTCTTGGTTTCAGCCCAAGTCATGATCCCAGCATCCTGGGATTGAGCCCCACATGCGGCTCTGTGCTCAGAGTGGAGTCTGCTTAAGATTATCTCTCCCTCTCCCTCTGCCCCCTGCTCTCTCTCTCTAAAAATAAATAAATAAATATTTTTTAAAAAAAGATTTAAGAAACTAATATAAAGCAGTGAGTAAAGAGCTTCACAAAAGAGGAACTCCAAGAGGCCATAAGTATAAAATTGTGAACCTAATTGGTAATAAGGGAAATACAAATTTCAATCGCAATAAAATTCTGTTGCATACCTATCATCTTGGTTTTTAAGTTGACAATTTAGATTGAAAATATCCACCGTTAGAAAGATGTGGCACAAGAGTAACTCTCATCTGTTGTTACTGGGAATGTGCATTCATACAACCATGCTGGAAAAAGTGAAAATAAAGTAGAAGTCACATATCCTGTATGCTTAATTCCAATCTCTATGTGATTATGGTAATCAGGATACACACACAAAAATATTCACAGTAGCATTGTTCCATGGCAGCCAGAAAACAGAAACAACCCCAAGATCCAACAAGAGTGAGACAGATAAACAAAATGAGGTATATTCATACATTAAGCAATGTAAATGAACTAATGCCATTATATGCAACAATCTTTAATCTTGAATAATATTGAGAAAAAGAATTAAGATGCAAGCTAATATAGAGAGTATGATTCCATTTCAACAAAGTTCCAAAGCCTTTTGGGCAAAACTAATATTGGGTATGGTATATGAATAAGTGTTAAAATTATTTTGACAAAAACAAAGATATGAATGTAAAACATAAGACACTGGTTACATCTGGAGAGAGGAAAACACTCATGGGGAAGGGGCTTCTTTGAGATGGACAATATTCTGCTTCTTGACCTGGGTGACGGTTAAGCAGATGTCAACATCAAAACTATTTAACTGTACATTCATGTTTTACTCACATTATTGCATGTATGTTATAGTTCACGATAAAAATGCTTTACAAAAACCAAAGTTTCAATGAATCACATAAATATGGAAGATCCTACACTCAGCCATCCTGAATACTGCATACTTTTCCTCAAATTTCCTTAGAAATTTGAAGTAATTAAAATACACATAAAACAACCATGATGAGTCATCATATATCCCGGGAAGCACATGGTCAAAAACTGTTTGAAGTTCAGGTCTTTAGAAAGGCAAACCAGAGGCACAGAACGTGAAGGTATGGAAAGTATGAAATATGTCTGATCTTATTATCATGACTGCCATATACCATATAATGAAAATGATTCACATTAGAACGTGGCAATTTAAATGAGCCTAAGACAGGCATGGTTAGAATTTCTTCTAAACTAAGACATGGAGAGGATCTGAGAACACTTGTAAAGCTTAAAGACAAATAATGGGCAAAAGCAGTTCTAGGGCACCTGGGTGGCTCAGTCGTTAAGTGTCTGCCTTCGGCTCAGGTCATGATCCCAGAGTCCTGGGATCGAGTCCCACATCGGGCTCCCTGCTGGGCAGGAAGCCTGCTTCTCCCTCTCCCACTCCCCCTGCTTGTGTTCCTGCTCTCGCTCTCTCTCTCTGTCAAATAAATAAATAAAATCTTAAAAAAAAAAAAAAAAGCAGTTCTAGACTAAAACAGATTTTTTCATCTTAAATATGTCTCTGAAAATATGTTGCATTCTCCATCACAATAACATAAAGGGATCATTTAATAGGTCCGTAGGCTAGTCTTTCTTTTAATTCAATCATTCTGCCAGGTTTATGACTATGGTGTAAGACACATATTTAGATGTTCCTTTTTTACAGCCACAGGAACAGGTAACATGAGCATTAAAATCATTATATCACACAACTGCAGGATGAAAGGGCTTTGAAATATTTAGTCTAATTCCTTTATTTTACTGCTTGGTTGGGCTGCCTGCCCTTTTCTGGGAATTACATTAGTTGAGCTAATTTATAGATCTATCTTAAAAACATTTTTAAAAATTCAAACACTGATTTTACCACAACTGCATTCCATGAAGACAGACCAAAGGGTTCAATACTAATGCACTTGCAATATTTTCATTTTCAAAATTGTATGGGCAATGAATTTTTGTCTAATATAATTAATTAAAATAATATTAATATACTTTAGTTAGATTTTTAAAATACCATGAAGTCTTATACTAATCATTTAGTGCTGCTTAAGGCAACAGATAAGCCGTTATTTCTTATTTAAGTAAATGTTCACACAAATCAGAAAATAAGGACCTAGGGAAAGGCCATAAAGAAAACTCAAGCTATCTACCTTACCTGTCATTATTGTCAATACCCTGGTTATATCCTTCTAGACACTGTCTTTGGTCCTGTAATTTTACAGAACGCAAACAGACCATATAATTTTGTAATCTGACCTTTCCCTTAGTTAATATTATATGCAGTTTTAAATGTCAATAAATGTACATCTATAGCCTCCTTCAATGGCTCTAGAGTTTTCTAATATAGGAATGCTTACTACAGAGTACAGCAACCCAAGGCTGCTAGACATAAAGATTTTTTTAAATATCACAACCATATACACACAAAAAATAGAGAACAGGGTCTGTCTGATGACTAATTTAAATTTTGTTTCAAAAGTAATATTATCCATTTGTGTGAAATATCCAGAATAGACAAATCCTTAGGGACAGAAAGGAAATCAGTGGTTTCCAGGGGCTGGAGGTTGGTGGGGGATGTTGAGGGAAGACGGAAAGTGACATCTTAATTTACAGTGTTTCCATTTGGGGTGGTGAGAACGTTCTGGAACTATAGAGTTGTGATGATTGCAGAACAGTGTGAATATATTTTATCATAATAAAAAAAATCTTAATACTAGAATTTAAACACAAGCAAGATAAAAATACCCACTAAGACAAAATATTGCCAAATGCTCTATGGTGTACTCACATTCCTCTGATTTTACAAATCAAACCCCAAAATGGGTACTTGAAATATTCATTTTTAACACTTTGTTTTCTTGAGGAGGAGGTGTTTTCAGTAAATGTACTAGAGAATGGCAAAATCAAGCCAATGAACATAAATGCAATATTGAACATCTTGAGTCTGGAGTATCTGTCTAGTAGGCTACTAAAATTAGAGGTCTGATTATAAAGGAAAATATAGTCTAAATATTTGTAACTAGAAGCCAGAAGCCTAATGATAAAAGAACAAGAATATTTATGAAATATTACATTATTTCATAAATTCTTACTAACGCAAAATATCAAAATTATTATGAGCAATTGGTAGACAAATTAACTTCTATGCATATTGATTGCCTGGGTTTGGAGAAGCATATTTTAGCCTTCTGAGAATGAGATGATTAATTAATATGTTTCTGGATTCTAATTCATCACTAACCATTGAAAGCCTGGAAAAGACTTTGAAGTGATTTTTAAAAATAATTAACATTTTTAATTGTGATAAATTACACACACATGAAATTTACCATCTTCATCATTTTTAAGTATACAGTTCAGAGGTGTTAAGTATATCCACATTGCTGTGCAACCAATCTCTGATTTTTTTTTAACTACCAATCTTCATGGGTATTTTATTTCCCCCTTTATGCTAAGGCAGCACATCACAAACTCATCCATTTCTGTCACTCAGGACAGTTCTAACCCCAGGGTAACTATAACCAGCAGATAATAGGAGGAGTCTAATTCGAGTCTTAAATTGAATGGGCGAGTCATCCTCTGCTTAAGTGAAAGGAGCATAAGAAATCAGAAGGCAAGGCAGATATATCAATGTCAAAATCAAACCCCAGGGACAATCTTAGGATTCCTCAGCCGAAGGGAGTGGTCAGTGGCATCAGCAACTATTGCAACAGTAGACCCTGAATTTGGGATTAGCCCCTTCCAAGACTGTGGCTAAAGAACCTACTGGCCTGCCCAGAACACTGCAGAAGCCACCAGGCCCTTGCCAGGAAAAAGGCAGGCTTCTGGGGACTTAACTCCCAGGGATTCTTCTGCTCCTGAGATCACACATCCTCTCCTTGGTGTTCCCTCAGATGGGGAGACTAGAGGAAGTGAGGGTTATGCTCAATTAAGTACTTTCCAAGGCACCAGACAATAGCCTAAAAACCTACAATAGTTCACATGCATCTAAGTAGCTGTTAAGCCACAGCACACGATCTGCATAATTAATTCTTCTTAATGCTGTCATCTTCAATTACAGAGGATGTAAAACAAACAAACCTAAAGGGCAAAGATGAGACTGCTCTGAGGGGGGGCACACCCTGGGTCTTAGGGAGAGACCAGGACACGCAACAAAGAAAGAAGGGCTGAACCGCAGAAACCTCAGCAGGAAGCAGCAGGAGCACACAGCATAGAGATCAAACATCTGAGGGACATCAGGAAAGGAGGAGAGTCTTTGCAAGAGGGGAGTCTTTGCAGGAGGGTGTCTTGAGCAGCAAAGGTGCTGGAGACAAGTAAGGCAGGCCAGGCACCTGCAAACAGTTCAGGACAGCGAAGAGGGTGAGGAAAGGAGGCCAACTACACTGACGTTAAAGCCCTCCCCAGACACGCAACCCACACAGAAGCCATTTTCATCTTCTTTTTAGAGAACCTAGAAACCTAATGACTCAGCAGAAAAAGGACAGCGATGAGTGGTGGCAATTCTCTCCTTGACATTTGGCCTCATAAAGCATTTACACTCTATCCGGTGATCTCCGGCAGGTGGTCCACTGAAGTGGACCATTTTATTTAAGTACTTTTCACATATTTGAAATAATAATAAAGAACGATGATGTTGTTCACAGCCATCATATTAGGATAGGAAAAACCGTCTGGCTCCTAAAAGCTGTATCTGCACTATATAGGTGCATGGGGTGGGGGAGGGACCACAAGAACATTCTTCTTGAGGGGCAGCAACAAAGACCCCTTGAGATGGTCACCAGAGGGAAAACTGTGACCATAGGTTAGTGATACTGGTACAGGTCTATATTTGGATACCTTGATTTGACAGGAGGTTAACAACAGCACCCATAGATGCCTGGGCTCTGCTGAAATAAGGGCAGCTACACCCCCTAGCTCCATGAGAGGCAATAGCCTTTGGTCTGACCCCCTTTTCTAGGAATGGTCTAGTGTATCAGGGACACTCCATTTGGTCCATGACACCACTGTCCCTGCTGAAAGCTCCTAGGGTAAGTGAAGTGAGCTCTGACTTCCCTTCTCCTAAATTAGTGAGCTCCCACCTGCCCTTTCTGAGCCATGTGGTCCAAGTACACACAGGCATGGAAGCCTTTTTACAAATCTAAAAGGTTATGCATGTGTACATTTCTCTTTGCTCTCAACTAACTCAAAGGGACCTATAATCTGATCCACGGCCTGTCTGTGACTTGAATGACGATCACATGCACCTGCCACCCACAAGCACTAAGCTGGCTCATCTCTGCCAAGTTCAGAGAGGTCCGCAGTTCACAATGGTTGATGTGCATTTATATTATCATCTTTCTGCTAATCACATCTGTTAAGTCTATCATCTCTGTTACTATTCTGTGGTGCCTTAGCTCAAATTTGCAATAATGAATCCAGGTTTCAAGTGGTGTACTAAAATAAAAAGTAATGACAAAAATAGTCACAGTTCAAAATAATAGCATCTTGGTGAAAAAGCCCCACAATGCAACATACAGTGCAAGTTAGTATGTTCTGGGACAGGAGCAGCTAAAGGAGTGATGGTATCATACAATGTGCCAAAAAAATCAAGTGCAAACAGGGAGGAAGATGATGAACATCTCAAATATTTGACTGGTCCTGTGTGCAAATCCATTTGCCCCAGTTCTCAGAAGCGGACTGTCATGAAACTATCACAAACAGTGGTTCTACAAAAAGTTGGCAACATTTCCAAAGTGGCAACTCCAGGTAATCCAATAGGGATTTTCCAAAACAAGCACATTAACTCCCTCTAGAAACCTAAAGAAGGCTGTCATGAGGGAAGACCCTCAATTCCAGAGGCACCATTCAAAACTGGTCTCAAAGGGGAGACAATAAGTGTACAAATCACACTTTGACACCCTCCTGAAGCCAGCTGCAAGGTTGATGAACCATATTATGTGCAGAGAGAAAGCAGAAGAGTCTCCTAGAGAATTCCTGTGTCAAATGACACTGCTGGCCACCAGTCTAATAACAAAATACAATGGCAACAGAAGATCAAAGTCACAACAGAAAATGACAATTGCTCTCCCCAGTATCTCCCAGGAGAGAACCACAGAATGTGGTCTGTGAATGAGCTCTTAGAACGCATGGGGCTAGAAGGGAGAGCTGCCCTCCATCTTTTGGTGTTTTGACAGGAGTAGGGCATTTGGCTTAATGTATCTGAGGCTTGCTTTGTGAGGCATGATGAGACTTGGAGAAGTGCTCAGAGATCATCCTACCGGTGCTCTAGCCAGGCTTCCATCAGAAGAGCTTGGAGCTGCACCTGGCTACCACCCCACACCCTGATTTATTCATGGGCAACAGGTGGATGGAGCAACTGAGGGTCAAAGAGTCCCATGCCAATGCTATTTTTAAAATCCCTGGAACATTAAAAAATGCAGAGATGCCAATATACAATTTTAAATGGTATTATTTTAATATTTAGCATAGGAACACTTTAAACACTAAAAATATTATAATGTGATATAGTTATGCTATTCATCATATAATAAAATATCAAAAATACTAATTTCCGGCTCATCATAAGCAGTGTGATCCAACAGTGAGACATAGATTTGGCCATATGATGAACACATTCTACTTTCAACCTTGTTCACGTGTCTCTGTGCCCTAAAGCTTATCCTTTTTTGAAGATAATGTTGAAAGTCTAAGTCTGAGGCTTGGGCATATGGACCTCCCACACCTCCTGTCCCTCCACCCTAACGCCACTGACACACACTCAGGTGGACTCAACATCATAAGCCTCCTGATCTTGATTCACTATTAAAAAAGGAGAGAATGGGGAAATGACCACATCTGAGCCAAATTTCCAGCACACTATGCACTGGAGAAAGAGAACTGCTTGCTGGAATGAAATGTCTTGGATGGTGACAGACAATGTCAAGAAAGATAGTCTATGATCTCATGTTGCCCTCAAGTTGTGTCTTTCAGCAACACATTCAGTATTTTGAACAGCTTGTCACTCTGTAACTGGCAGACAAAAATAAACCCACATAGGGACCAAGATAATTCAATAGAGAAATGGTGTATTAGTTTGCTAGAGCTGCCATAAAAAATACCACAACAGAAGTGTATTTTCTCATAGTTCCAGGGTTTGGAAGTCTAAGATGAAGATGCAGTAGGGTTGCTTTATTCTGAGTCCTCTCTTCCTGGCTTGCAAATGTTCCCTTCTCACTGTGTCTTCACCTGGCCTTTCCCTTGTGTATTCATACCGCTGGTCCTTTTCTCTTCTTTAAGAACACCAGTCATGGGGCACCTGGGTAGCTTAGTCAGTTAAGCATCTACCTTCAGCTCAGGTCATAATCTCAGGGACTTCGGATCTAGCTCTGTGTCAGGCTCCCTGCTCAGTGGGGAGTCTGCTTCTCCCTCTCCCTCTGCCTTTACCCTGGCTTGTATTCTCTCTCTCTTTCTCAAATAAATAAAATCTTAAAAAACAACAACAACAACAAAAAAAACACCAGTCATATTGGATTAAAGCCCACCCTAATGGCTCATTTTAACTTAATTACCCCTTTAAAGACCTAATCTCCAAATACAGTTACATTTGGGGGTTAGGCCTTCAACACATGGATTTGGGATAAGGGGGACACAATTTAATGCATAACAGATGGTCTTTTCAACAAATGGGGCAAGACTTTTGCATATTTATGTGTAAATAATAATAATAATAATAATAATAATAAACTCAGACCCTTACCTCACACCATATGCAACAATTAGCTTGTATAGATACTGAACCTGAATGTAATTTAGGAGGAAAGTAAATCTAAAACTTTCAGAAGAAAACATAGGAGAAAATCTATCTGATCTTGAGATACAAACCAAAAGCATCCTCCATGAAAGAAGAAAATCAGTAATTGGGACTCTGCACTAGACGCTGTCCTAAGCTCTATACACAGTCTCTTTCATTTAATTCTTACAACATTATGACATAAGTTGTGATTTCCACATTTCACAGATGAAAAAAAAATGAGGTTCACTGAGGTCAAGTTACTTGAAGAAGATCATATAGTTGGAAGGTGCTAAAGTCAGAGAGCTCTCTCTAAGTAAGCTAACAGTGGTTTTCCTATTGGGCATATTACAGAACAGAATTAAAACCCAAGCCCAATATTTCAGTAGAACAAAATCTTTTCTAAAACTGAATACAGCCAAACTGTGGCATGGGAATCTATTTATTATTATCTCCAAGTTAAGATATCCAGACTTCCATCTTTCAATCATGGATGTTCCTTTAACATGGCCCTTGCAGAGTCTGCAGGGTGAACTCTCAGGGTCCAGCTATGCAGAGAGCTTGAAAGTGACATTAAAAAAAAATTCTTTTTGGAGAAAAACCATATTTATTTTTATCAATTTAAAGTAGGACCGTTCAAAATTTATTTTAAAATTTGTGATTTACTTGTTTAAAAAAAAATGTATTATGTGTCAGTCATACAATCAGTGGGCACAAAAAGTTTGAGAAATCCAGTTTCCTATAATGAGAGCTATGAGCCCCAGAAAGACAAGCACAGAGGCCAGAGAGATGGTAGACAGGAGAGCAGCAAAACCACATAGCACCAAACAGAACAAAACAGAATGGAAGAGAACAGAAGTGCCCTGTGCTTGGCACCCTCTAGTTTTCCCACCTAGAAAGAGAGGCGAGTGGCCTTTACATACCTCGACAATAAGCCACTTCCGCCAGGCCCAAGGTTAAAACTGAATTTAATATATTGCATCAGACCACCATGGAGAATAATCTATAAAAATTATGATGATGTCATCTGTAAATACCTACTGGTATCAATAGCTTTAAATTATGGTTTGGCATTCTGGTTTATTAGGAAGCTCCTTAAGATGTATTAAAAATCTGTTTACTCTTAGTATTGATTTTTTGATAAATATATTATCCAGAGAGGTTATATGCAGTGATTTCCCTGGAAAAGCTGACATTTATTCAATGATATTTACTTTACTGAATTAAGTAGCAATATATGCTCATATGTCTTTGCTATATCTGGAAAATTATCTTCTCAAAGTTAAGGTAAGGTAAAAGAATATCTGTTTTATAAAAATATTAGGGCATAGTTTAATAACATAAAGCTTAGGAAAGTTTTTAGGTGTGCAAGATCTACTAGTTATGGCTTCACTGGCTTTTATATGAAAATACCACAAAATTGAAGATAATTCTCAAAACTTATTTTGGTCAATTAACTGGATTTTTTTAAAGATGGCATTCATTTTAAAGAAAAAATCATCATTATATTCAATTTCAAGTAATTTTCTCCTCTAATAATTTACCAGGACTATGGCCTTTTCTTAAATAAAATCCACTAAGGCCAAGAATGGAAGAGGCTGCAAGCTAGTCACTAAATGTTCTTTTCTTCTTCCTCCTGGGCATCCAACTGAATGACGCCCCCAGCATGTTTCACGGACCACATGACTTTGTTCTCTCTACTTCCGGATCTGGTCCATAGAAACCTTCCACATTGATCCTCCACTTTCTCCTTTGCTACCTAGATGTCCACTTGAGGGCAATCTTGGAGAACACATGCTAAAGATGGCAGAGTCCTTTGCAACATGTATGTGTGTATAAGGGCATTCCCAACCCAAAAACCTCCAACCTGGAACCACTCTAGACTACTCTACAAATGGAAAATAAACGTCAACAGTGTTAAGGCCCTGAAATTTGGGGATTTATTTGTCCCAGTATCTAGTACATTTTTTGTGTTCTATTAATTCTTAGCAAAAAAAAAAAAAAAAACACAAAACAACAGAGCTTCATTTTCTTTAGAAAGCTCTTTAATCTTACAATAAGGAGCTAGATCACAAGACCTATGGAATTTGAACATATCCTTCTCTCAGAACTCATTCAATAAGTCAATAGACATTTGTGGGATAATCATTTCATTTGCTCTTACCAAGACTTACAAAGTAAGTGAAAATGTCTCCCATGAATGTAATTAATTACTTAGCATGGAAAACAATCTATTTATAAATTGCATCTTCAAATTACAGAAAAAGCCTAATAATACAAAAATATGATAAATCACTATCTCCTTAAAGAACAATGCTTTTGGTCACAATTGGTTTTTTTTATTATTATTATTTGGTTGGTTGGTGAGTTGTTTTCTTGTGTTTATTTTTTGTGAAACAATTTTCATTTCTAATTCTTAAGGGTGAGCAGCTACTCCCATGAATTACCTCAGGATGTTTTATCTTTCTTTTCTATTAATGTATTGGAGGCAAGCTCATCAATTTAGAAAGCGCTGGACTTAGAATTTGAAAGCCAGTAATCTACCCATTGATCAGTAGAAATAGCAAAAAAGGCAGGAAATGCAACAAATGGAGACTCTAAAGAGCTTCACAATAATTAATATTTTTGAAAGGTTTTGCTGAATTGTCAAAAATGAAGTCTTAGAGATCTCTTCTTTGACCTACCTGAACTGAAGGGTATAAGTTAATCAAGAAAGAAAGGAACTATTAACTTGAATCAGAAGATCCCTTGAAACCAAGACTGTTTCAAAATTCCTCTCTTAGGTGAGTGGGTATGGAAAGAGGCAAATGAGGACAGCCTCTCTTTCTACTCCCTACACTGACCTCAGAAAATCTGGGACCAAAGTTTACCCTGCTGGCTGAAAAAAGATCTGACCTCTGGGATTTTACTCTGAATCAAAACATGGGCAGACTGTGTCATGAAAGCAGCACACAGGATTTAAATTTGCTCCCCTGGAGCTCCAGGGGCTCTTGGTTCTTTGCTTTGCTGTGAACATGTCATTAAAGAAAATATTGTTCTTATCCACTGGGAAAGGTCACTAGTGATAAAGACCTTATGAAACACAAGAATAAATTAGAACTCTTAACCCCTTAACCCGGCCAAAGGAGAGGAGGAAGAGAAGTGCAGAAGGCATATTCATTAGCTCATTTGCAAAACCTGACCCCACATCTTAACTAGAGAAGTGTAGCAATGTCACCTGGGGCAAGATGCAGCCCATCCAATAAAAGAGCAAAGAATTACACGTCTCCATCTGCTGGGGGAAATTACCCAAATTAGAAAGTGGGACTTGGCTTGAAAGCTTCTCGAAAATCTTATCAAACACAAGTTAAATAAGAAAAGAAATACTACCCTGTTGCAGGGGTAAGAAAGCGTGACTGGTCAGACCGGTCACAACTAAATACTTTTGTTACTTAAAAGTTGAAATGAAACAACATGCCATTTCTCTCCTCAGTGTCAGGGAAAATAATGTATGACCCAAATATAGGCATTTTATAAAGACATTCTCTCAGTGAAGGCAGCCCCTCCCTTCATACAATTCTACTCCAGAAAGAAGGCTGTATGTTCAGCCTGCTGGGGGAAGCTGTGGATGCCAGCTCCAAAAGGCAGATGGCCACTTCTGGCTCTTGATTACATCTACCAGATCTTTTTCTTTTTTAAAGATTTTTTTTATTTATTCATTTGACAGAGAGAGACACAGTGAGAGAGGGAACACAAGCAGGGGGAGTGGGAGAGGGAGAAGCAGGCCTCCCACAGAGCAAGGAGCCTGATGCGGGGCTCGATCCTAGGACCCTGGGACCATGACCTGAGCTGAAGGCAGACGCCTAACGACTGAGCCACCCAGGCGCCCCTCTACCAGATCTTCTTAGGAAGCCTTGTTGAAGTCTTCCCAGCCTGCGGGGGCCTCCAAATAACAGGGACTTTCTCAAGTGAGTCCAGGCTTCAAAAGCCACCGTAATGGGTAGGCAATTAGTAGATGAAATTCATCCTTAGTGAGTCTTTTGCCACTTCATAAATTTAATTTTCTTTTCTTCAGGTCAGTGCTTTATTCTATTTTAATACTTGGTCTATCAAGTAAAGCATTGCCTCCTTGCGCTTAGGTCATCCGTAATGGTCTTTACCTTCCAGGATACAAGAACAGTGCCTGCCCACAGGCACTGCTGGACGAATCTATAAAGATCACTAGATTCCCCTGATAACTCTTTCCATGGCTGTGTTAACATTCGACTCAGAAAAAGTTTATTTACCATGCCTTTTAAATATTAGCAAATGCTGTTCGAACTCCTATCTTTGGGAATGAATGTGTCATCTTACATAATGTGGCTATTGTTATCGGGGAGATATGGGACTGGTAGGTTCACCCGCAGGATTTGTTATCAGTTCCTATGTAGCTTCTATCGAGCACAATTTCCAAGTCTCCCTGAATAATGTTCAGCCATTTTTATATCACTTTGTCACTGCACATTTCATAATAAAAGGAGTTAAAATCATTTTATCATGACAATATATATGACAGTTCCGCAGTTAAAAATCTCAGAAGTAGCACTACCAATGAATTTATACAACTTCCCTACATATGGATAGGTATAAAATTCACTTTATCCAACCCTCTGCTGTCCAGAAAGCTTCCACCCAAACAATTTCAAATATATGAATGTTAATCCTACTTTCAAATTTTTCTAGAGTATGATATTTCATAAACTTGACCTTCATAGAATTTGTAAAATTCAGTTATATGATTTTGTACAATGTAATTTGGGGTTTTGTTTTATTTTAAATAATATGCTTATTTTTATATTTATATATTTTTTATATTTTTATTTAATAAATTAAAAATAATATAGTTTATGTATTTATATATTTATTTAAATATATAATATTTATATTATATTTATAATAAATACCTTTTAATACTTCTAGGAATGAAGTATTGATATTGTCTTTATTCAAAAAGAAAAAGTGAGTTATGACACTCACAGATACCCTTTTGGCAATATTTCCAGAATCTTTTTCCCTCCTCTCTTCCCCCACCCCCAGAGTTGTCTGAGCCTTTATTGTAAATTGCCAAGGAAGGCATTTCACTTAAGACAGTTTAGGTCAGCGGTTCTCAGAGTGTCTTCCAGGGACCCCGGAATCCACAAGACCCTTTCAGGGAATCCACAAGGTCAAAACAGTTTTCATGAGAATAATATGACATTATTTGACTTTACTATTCCCATTTCGTTCTCATTTACTCACAGATGTACATCACTGCTCTGGCTAATGGAATGTGTGCTTATGCACTCTTCAAAATTTCTCAGTTTTAATTTCTAATCCAGAAAATATAAACAGATACTACCCACATGAACAAAAAAGCTCTTTAAATGTTTCAAAAAATATTTTTTAAGAGTATAAAGAGGCCCTAAGACCAAAGAGTTTGAGATCCACTCCACACACTACTGCAAAATCTCAGTGGCATAACACAAGGAAGTTTCTGTCTCCCTCAGGCACATGCCCCCTGCAGTCGGCCAAGTGAGTTTGTGGGGGGAAGGGGTGCGGGGGGGGGGGGGTTGCGGAGAGAAGTCACTGCTCCATTTCCTCCCTCAGGCACCCAGGTTAAAAGCATCCCAATGCTTCCACAATTAGCAAGGCAGGAAAAAGAGAAGAGAACATGAGGAATCTCAAACTGGCTGTGGGAGCTCTGCCTGAAAGTGACACGTGTCACTTCTACTCACATTTCACCAGCCAAATCAGTGTAGCCACGTTGAAATCCAAGGGGACAGAAACACACAATCCTCCCATGTTTCTTGAAGGTGAAAGCTGAAGCAGCTATTCAGCAGCCCTACTGACTACCCCAAGGGCTAGCTCTTCAGGCAGCTCATGTCTTTCCAGGATCTTTTCCTGAAATTATTCGCCCTCATGACCATGTACTCACGGAGCCTCATGAAACACATTTCATGAAAAACATGGAGAACAAGTATTTAAATGACACATACGAATTCACATATTTAAGATTTTCTTCCACAGTAATTGAGAAACATCAACTCTAAACAAAACATATTATGGTCTACTCGCCTAAGCTAGTATACAGTGCTATTGTGTAAAACAGACTTTCTAAAAGCCTTTGTTTGACTGACATGTAAAACCAATTACTTATAATAATTTGTGCCACTAACAAATGTCCAACACCTTTTCATAAGAGCAAGACCCAGATCAATTCAAATAAATTAACATTCCTGTCTGAATTGACTCACCCAGCCCAAGTAACAAATTCACATGTCAATGGTGGGCTGACCCAATGACCCATCTGCTGAAAAATACAAACTGTATCATTTTGTTTCCCAAATAACAAGCATTGATTGCAGTGTTAGAAAGGTCACTTGTCATCAGCTCGGTCGTTGACCTGCTGGCAAATTGCAGCCTGTCACTCCACAGTGAGCCAGGACTATCAGGAGGAACTAAGTAAGGTACGCTGTGTTGATCAAGTACGATTGGGGAGATGACCATTTTCACAAGATGTGTGTTTAAAAGGATGAGTATCACAGTCAACAAAGATGGAAAGGAACGGCTGTAAGGGATATTTCATAATTTCCCAGGATGACGACCAGAAACCTCACTGATGTAGATCTGCTTTAAAATGCACTGAATCAAACCCAGTCTATGTCTCCAAGTCGGATGCCAAGGATTTCAATATTTTGTACATGTAAATACAAAAGATGTCCCTTTCAAGTGCCCTAAAAGGAACCGGGGAAGATAAAATTAAGAAACAACCCCATATCAGATGACCTAAAGCATACAAATAAGGACAGGCCATGTGAAAAAACACATTTCCAGTGACATCCTCTCTAAGAATGCTGCTACAGTCATGTGCTACCCCACATAGCTGATTCGGACACTTACTGCTGTATCATCAGTTGTCTCAATTTGTCCACCCACCAGAGAGAGGCATTATGACTGTCCAGCCGACAATGAATTAAATAGCCATATTTATTTCTCTTTCAACCATTAAGCTTTTAAATATCACTTTAAGATATAATTTATCACAATCTCCTAGAATGAAGTATCAGCCAACTATTCATTAAAGGCCACTTATTTGAAATAATGATCTACACAATAATTTCATGGGGTTTGCCAAGAAATGCTGTATGATTATTTTCTGTATTCAGCCCCATATTATGGACAGGATACAAATGAATGCAGGCATGTATCCAAAAATAAAATTTAATAATTCCTTATGCATCTTCTTACAAAGTTTCAGTTAGCCACTAAAATATCTACCAATAGGATAACGATCTTTATACTTGGTACCCTCACTGAGGCATAAGACCACAGTGTAAAGCATGTGTCCTAATTTTAGGGAGTCCTAAAATTACATCCCTGAAGTTAGTCAATCTCACTCAGTGCATGGCTCCACTAAACCTCTCCAATAAAGACCAAGGAATCATCCTGATATGTTTGGAAAGGGAAGACATGGGTCAACTTAGGTTTTCAAAGCTCCACTAAACCTCTCCAATAAAGACCAAGGAATCATCCTGATATGTTCGGAAAGGGAAGACATGGGTCAACTTAGGTTTTCAAAATATAAACATAAATATTTTCAATGCAATGTGACAGGATAGCATTTGGCCTAAAATAAAATGCATCTGTGTACAATCGTTGCTTTGGCATGGCCCCAAGTTGGTGTACCTCACTCTGCTGCCTTTTGTTTCCCCACACATACCGCACATTATGCTTACTTTCAAAACTACGGAACAGTTGAAAAAGCAGTACAATAAATACTTATATACACTTGACCTAGACTTAACAATTGTTAACATCTTACCACATTTGCATTCCCTCTCAACACACACGTGTGCACATGCATACATTTTTTTTCTACACAGACACCCAGACACCCCTAAACACTTTAGCATTGATCTCCCAAGATCAAGGACATTGTCCCATATATTCATATGCTTTTGGTATTTATTTATTTACTAACCAAATTTCCTTAGGACATCTTTTCCTGATACCCTCTGATGAGCAATTTTGAATTTTCCTCCATGCACACTTGGTCAAATAACATCTTTTTTTTCTCCTCTGCCAGAAATCAACAAATGACCTCCTTGCTTTGCATCCTCCCCAGCTCAGTATAGCCTTTAAGCCTCTTTCTTCCCCCAGGCTATGATGTCCATAGTTCCCTGATGGCACCTGCTCTGGCCTCACGCCTCATGCTCTTATGGTCCCTCCTGGGAGCACTTCCTCCTGGAGGCCTTCTGCTCACCCTCACCCACCAGTCTCTGTTGGGGCAGCAGCCTGCCCCCTGCAGAGCACTGGCCACCCCACTTCTACATCTCCTGGAAGACAGGGCGCAGTTCATGGCTATATCCTCAGTCCCCAGAGCCTCACACACAGCTGGAGCTCTCAAAGAGGCTTCCGTTTCTCCCTGGTCTTCAGGTAAAAAGATAATCCAGGCTTAACCATTTCTTATTTAAATTTATTCATCTCCTGGATCCCCGGGGCCATGGAAAGTCTCAGAGGCACATAATGGGGAGCCTGCTTCTGTAGGACACGGGCAGCAGGAGACAGGGTGACCCAGAGCCCTGGGGCCACACAGAACTTCCAAGGCCCCCTCCACGCCCTGTGAGGGCAACTTTAACCTACCAGCGGCCATGTAAGCTAGTATATCAGTAGCCCACCCAAAACCCATTTGACCCAAAGATCCTGCCCTCCATAAAGCAAAGAGGCTGCTTGGCAGCTCCAGACCCAACTGGCTTGTCTCCCTCAGGCCTCAGGCTCTCTGGTCTCTAGAGAAACTGTTTTCTAATCAGCCCCTCCCTACCCGCCGCCTCTGCAGGCCAATGAGAAATCTGCATCCCAAAGACAGACACTGAGTTTCACCTCAAAGTCCACTGGCCCTTCTTTTGACTCCCATGCCAAAGTTAGCTCATCTTTTCCAACACTTTGCCATGCCCAGCTCCAGGGGGCCTTGCACACAGAACACAGGATATGTGAGCACTGACCTCAGTGTGATTTTCTCAGGCTGGCTAACATAACGGCCCCATCCCTCGCTCTGAACCTTTCTTGCATCCCTTCCTTTGCTCAGATTCTGAGAGATTTACAAGCTCTCTCATGATTGGTCTATTTATTTCATTACTCGGCTTCACATATCTCTTATGATGTCATACAATTTTATAGGAAATCAAGCAAGGAATGAACGTATTTTAAAAACATGTATTTATATATATAGACTTACTTGTATCCTTTTTAGAAATATTTAAAAAATAGCCAGCCCCTGTTCTTACTTTCTGTTACAGTTTCCAATCAGCCAAGACAAGAATTTAAACAAATTTAAAGGAGAACACTGAATATAAATGATTGAAATGAGTGATCATACATATTACAATGGCCCCTGGCCCTCTTGAAACAATTAACTATTAAAAATCAAGACACTTTGGGGCGACTGGGTGGCTCAGTCGTTAAGCATCTGCCTTCGGCTCAGGTCATGATCCCAGGGTACTGGGATCGACCCCTGCATTGGGCTCCCTGCTCTACGGGGAGCCTGCTTCTCCCTCTCCCACTCCCCCTGCTTGTGTTCCCTCTCTCACTGTGTCTCTCTGTCAAATAAATAAATAAAATCTTTAAAAAAAATAAAATAAAAAATTAAAAAAAATCAAGACACTTTTCAAACAAAAAACAGTAACAATAACACAAAACCAAGACCGCCCTGATCTTGAAAGTTTTTGCGTATGAAAAACTTTACAGAGTCCCTATGAGGGACCTAGAGTAGTCAAATTCACAGAGACAGGAAGTAGAATGGGGGCTACCAGGGCCTGGGTGGAGGAGAGAATGGGGACATAGTGTCTTGTGGGTGCAGAGTTTCAGATTGGGAAGATAAAAAAGTTCCGGAGATGGACGGTGGAGATGGTTGTGCAACAATGTGAATGTACTTAGTACCACTGAACCCTTAAAAATGGTTAAAATGGTCAATTTTATGTTGTTGATACCCATGTTAAATTGAGGCTACCGAGAGCCCCACCCTGTTTTAATTAAGATCTCCCCAGAGATCAATGATCTGAAATGGGTTTTCTTAATTACACTCTAAAGTTATTTTTCTAAATTTTATAATTTATAATAGAGAATACAACTCCAGGCCAATTTCTTTCACTGTGTCTCATGCACTGTTTAACTGGAAACCCATCCCAAGCCTCACCAAGGCAATCTGAGTGAGATGTATGGAGGAGTGTCCATCAATGACTATCTTACATCTGGATGGCAGGCAGGCATTTCTCAATGGGATACTTGAATGAGGTTCCCAAGGACAACAAAACTGTTTTTATTTCCTGAGTTCGATGACTGGAAACATTCAGAATCGACCCAAAAGATGCCAATTTAATGACCATCCCCTAAAAAAATTAAGTGTTACTTTTGATTATAAAGTTATACTTGATCATAAAGGAAATGTGTGACATAGAAATGATAAGGCAATTACCCCCAATCCTCCCATCCTGAAGTAAAGATTGTCAGTATTTTAATGGACTTCTTTCAGCTTGCTTTTTTAATCCATTCAAAAATTATATCAAGGTCTATATCTTCTGTTTTTTATTCGATATCATTTAGAAGAAAAAATAAGAACTTGGCATGAACTTTACTCAGAGTCCAAATTATGCTAAAATATGAATTCATACCAAATTGCTCCTGGAAAGTTACTTAATAATAATAAAAGAAGGGGCGCCTGGGTGGCTCAGTCGTTAAGCGTCTGCCTTCGGCTCAGGTCATGATCCCAGTGTCCTGGGATCGAGCCCCGCATCGGGCTCCCTGCTGCTTGTGTTTCCTCTTTCGCTGTGTCTCTCTCTGTCAAAAAAATAAATAAAATCTTTAAAAAATAATAATAATAATAATAAAAGAAGAACATTTCTTGTATACTGTGCTGGGCCAGGTATGAGGTCAAGTTCCCAAAGTTGATTATCTTGTCTCACCTGGTAAACAACCCTATGAGGCAGGTTCTAAACACATTTCCATAGCCTTCAGGATCCTGTAAGACTGACTGCTCCACTCCATCCAGCAGAGCTCACCTCTGCCCCCGGGCTTGGCTCCCGCTCTTCCCTCTGCCCAGATGACTCAACCTCCATGTTCTCCTTGTCCTCAATGGGATCCCCATCTCTGCTCACAGATCACCTCTTTAGAGAGGCTGGTCCTGTCTCCTGCTCCCATCACTTGCTAGGATCTTATCCTCATGTAGCTTTTCTCCACAGCCCTCAGGACATCCCACCATCATAGTGTATGTCTCTGCCTATTAGCTACTGCCTGCCTCCCCCGAGGATGCAATCACCAAGGGGACAGATCTTACTAGTGCAGCTCCAGCATAGACAGGCCCACACCCATCACCCCACAAACATACATTACTAACTCAGAGTTCACAGATAAGGAGGCTGGGAAACCGAGAGTTTAAGAAGCTGCTCAAGGTCAGTAACTACAAAGTGACAGAGCCAGCATCTGACCTGGGTGGGACCCACAGCCCCCACAATGAATGAGCCTTCATGTTCATTTTCAGAAGATTCAGAAAGTTGCCCCCTGGGATGAAGACTATCCCCTCGCTAGGTGCATGTGCTCATGTGGGAAGATCACTTCTCAGTACTCCAGAAGAGCAAAATTGGGAGCTGGCTCTTTGACCTGTAAGCCTGGAGCAGGTTTAATTCTTCTGAACTTCAGTCTCCTAAGGTATAAAATAGAGACAATGCCTCCCAATCCTCATGAGGGTCCTCATCAGGATCAAAGACACACATCAAAGAAGCAAACTTTGTTAACTGCTAAGAGAGAGTCATTTACATGTACAAGATTCCTTTGTTTGAGAAAGAAGAATGATCAGAGGGTACTGGGCTGCCACTTGCCTGCAATATAAATTTTTTTTGCTCTTGTTATTTTTTTGAAGGTACAAAGTATCCAAGAAAGCTAAATTTGATGCTATAGCGTGCTAAGTCTGATGAACCAAATTTTGCATTACCTTTCAAGTACTCAATTCCAGCAAGTCATTGATAAATCAGGGAATATGTGGTCTTAACGGTTAGAATCTTTTGGCAATCCAAGAACCATCTTACCAGACTGAGGATGAAAGGTGCACCAGAGAGGGGTCCTTACTTGGCTCACTCAGTGATGAATCCTGATGTGATGAATAACAATGCCTAGCACATCGCAGGTGTTAAGTAAATATTTGTTGAATGTTGACAGATTCAAAGAATGAATGAGGTAATTAGACAACTGTCTGAGTATTCTGTGCCAAAAATACTACTCACTAGATACACACTGAAATTTAAGGAAGAAAAATGCCTTTTCAACCCCATAGTCTTCATCACTTACTAAACCTTGCATAAGCCCTGAAGTGTGAATAAATAGGGAAGTGTTCCCTAGCAAGAGGAAAACATGCCTGATGAACACACCCAAAGAGGAAATTCCAATTCCTTTGTCTGCCAATCCATCATCTTTCCCAAATGTGAAACTGACCCTACACAAATAGATGTGGTCTTTTTTTTCTATTTTCTGGGTCATCACACTCAAAATGCATATTGCCCCTCCATCCAACACTTCCTTCTCTCTGCCTTTCATAGGGGCACCCACAGAAATGACTCAATCCTTAGTCATAGCATCTCAGTGAAGATCAGAAACACCATCGTTCCCAGTTTGCAACATATAAAGTAAGTGTAGAAGGCTACATGAGCTTTCCCTAGTGACATGCTACACCTCCTGTTAAGTTTTCCCAGCACTGGGAACCAAATTCACTTAATTACAGCTCTGCTGGAGGTATGATTTCTTAAGGGGACCATGTCAGGTATAGACAAATGTCAATATTATGAGTTATTAAATGGCTACGGTTATAAGCTATGTTTACATTTTTAATATTATGGACAGGTTTATTTATTTATTTATTGTTTATTATTTTAATTTTTTGTATAAGACAAAGTTGCATTTTCTTATACACCAGACAGGGAACTTGTTAAATATCCATTTTATAGAACTCGAGCATGAAGGTAAAAACAATATCCTTTAATGAAATATAAAAATATAAAAACAGCTGTCAAACTGTGCAGGTATTTTTACATGATAAAACACTTCTTACCCAATACTTCTTAATCTACTCTGATAATTACACAATGTACTGGTACAGAAAGTACACAACAGTGCTAACAAAATGTACCAGGTTATTATTTGGTTACTTAATCAAGGGTTCTTGCGCTCAAAGTAGTAAACTTTGATAGTAGTAAACTATCAAAGTAAACATCAAAGTAAACTTATGATAAAATTTAAGAAAATTCCCCATTGCTAATGGAGATAATTGATAGGAAATGAACCACACACCTGAGAAACCATGTGTGGCATAGTTTTACCATTAGACAAACTGGTTCAGCACTAGCTGCAAAAGTCTAATCTGTAACATAAACGTCAACTTCAAATACAAAAATTTAAATGGTATTTGGCTTTATTTGCCCTAAACATGTATTTCCAGAGCCAATGTCACAGCCTTAGAGTAGTTATCAAGTTGGCTTATATAAAGCTCCAGGCTGTATTTAAATTTTTTAAATGTGGCTAAAAATAACCTTACACATGAAGATACAGAGAAACAAACCATATACACAGTAAAACATCAATCTCAAAAAAAGACCCAGAAAAAGAAAATAAATTTTAATTAGAGCAAATTTAGAGTGAAAATTTCAGTCTTTCACTGTCATAATTTTAAAAATCATATTGATGGATCACTTGCTTATTAGAATCACAAGAGTCCCACAAGGATGATGGTATTACACAATAAGGAAAAATCACAATGCTTTTTTAATAGAGAAAATTCCTAATTATCATGTTTTTTTCTTATGATTTTAATCGCCTAATGTTTGGAAAATATATCATCTGAAAGTAAGAGAAAATATGAAATAGTATTTGGGTATTAATAATTATAATATGAATACAGAAGCAATAACAATATAAACGGAGTCCAAAGCAACTATCACAGGCTGATGCAAAAATGGTCTAAGACAGGGGTCAGCAAAATTTTTCCATAAAGGACCAGACAGTAAATATCTAGGCTTAGTGAACCCTACGGTATCTGTTGTGGTGTCTGTTCTCAGCCCTGCCACTGTGGCTTGAAACCAATCACAGACGATGTTTAACAAATGCCCAAGGCTCCATGCCAGTAAAACTTTGTTTATGGACAATGAAATTTGAATTTCACGTGTCACAAAACATTATTATTATTTAGATTTTTTTCAACCATTTAAAAACATAAAAACTGGGGCGCCTGGATAGCTCAGTCCGTTAAGCGACTGCCTTCAGCTCAGGTCAGGATCCCAGGCTCCTGGGATTGACCCCTGCCATTGGGCTCCCGGCTCAGCGGGGAGCCTGCTTCTCCCTCTCTTCCCCACTTGCACTTTCTCTCTCTCTCTCATATAAACAAAATCTTTAAACATAAAAACATAAAAACCATTCTTAGCTTTTGAGCTATCCAAAAAACTGGCAATAGGCTGGATTTGGCCTGAAGGACACAGTATGCCAACCCTTGGTCTAAGGCATCACAGAACCATCCTACACAGGAGAGAACACATACAAATATACATGTGAGAACAAATCCAACCATATTGTAAATAAAGGCTTAAGGAAATTAGCCCTTGGGAAACGTTGTATCTGATTTTGCCACCCATTTACCCTGACCAATTCATAAAACTGGTTTCTGTTTTAGCTCAAGAGGGCCAGCTTTGGAATTTGTTTTTGAAATAAATAAATCATGTTATACATATTAATGCAAAAGGAGGAGGAGGAGAAATCCCTTGTAACTAAAGAGTACTTAAAGCAACTCATGGCTATATTGTCTATACACATTGGAAACTCTGTTTTAAAATCCATACCTTAGGATACCATATGCCAAGTTTCTAAGACGATATTTCCTAATTTCATTGAGAATTTAACTTCTCACTGTAGGTGGACAGGTCAGCTGAGCACCAGTCCATACCCTTAATAACACAGGAGCTGGTGCTCTTAGGGCACTGCTGGTCTGTGAGACAATAATATAGGACTTAGATTGTTCACTAATTGTATTTTTGTAACTCTCTTCCCCAAGTATATAAGTTCCTACAGAGAAAGATTCATTTCTTATAAACTTTCACCCCCCATCCCAGTAATCAGCATTGTGATTAGCACAGAGTAGGGCTCAAAGGAATTTTTTTAATGGCTAAAGTTTGTTTAATGAATAAGAGGAAAAAATACCATATTATTGGCAGTTCTATGTTATGGCAGAAATTTAGTCTGATGGAGAAACTACCACTTTTCGGAAATCTCATCTGGACCAATGCCTGCTGACATCGTTGGAGGAAAGAGGAACCAGACTGCTAGTCTTGCCCCAGCTCCCTCCAGACCTGCTGACACCCAACAACCCACATACCCCCACAGTGACCTGCACCCTATTTGAGGGCCAGGGTTGAGGGCACACCTTTTGTAACTATCAGATGGAACTGAGAAACGTGTTGGAAGATAAAACATTCAGAGACCTGAAGTTACAAAGGCCTGATATTAATCACCAAGTATTCCATTAGTCAACAGAAGTAGAGTAAATTCAAACAAAATGTTTAAATGCCCCCACTTCATTCTTTCAAAGGCAGAAGAGCCTTCAAAGGCCAGATGCTTGCACAGTTACTTCCCCTTTGTTTTTCATTTACCCAACTGATTGCCCCAGGATACAACTAGTCTTTGATCATTATTACCATTTTTGTAATGGCCTCTGCTAGGAACCCATCCTTTCTATATCTAGAACTTGGACAATTTGGTCTGAGATGCTATTTTGGGGAATCAGAAAGAAGGAAAGGACAAGACGGTGTCAAGAAATGATACCTCTGGGAGGTAAGTCATCATGTGACAAAAATAGAACCAGTGAAGGCTGAAAAAGATACTGCAGTATTGGGGCTCCTTTGTCAAAGACAGTTTTTCCAAGACAGTCTTCAAACTAAAGGACCACAATAATTAAATCTACTAGCTAATGCGAGAAATTACTTTTTTTTTTTTTTTTTACACCAAATTAGAAGATAAGAAAAGCCTGAGTGCACTCTTGTGGAGAACTCTCCCAGGACTAACTCTGAGCACCCTCCCCACTATCATGGCTGCGACCATCCCCAGCCTTTCTGGACACAGGCTGGATCCTCAAGAGAGAACAGGTGATGCCCAGAAGGCCTTCTGGGGTGAGGAGCCTATTTGGGGAAGGACAGCTCTGCGTCAGGAGCCCGGCCATGCTCCCCTTCCCGCTCCCTGCTCACTAGCAAGCATGAAAGCAAGAGCTGGGGTTGGTAAAAACAACTGAAGTACCACAGATGCAAGCACAAGTCGTATTCAAAAGCACACACATATAAGAAAAAAAGGGAGACAGAAAAGGAGAATGTTGGCTGAGGGGAAATAACTAACAGCTAGAAACGTCTGAAGCCCAGCAAAGCTGCAGTGCCAAAGAGCACAGTCTTCCCTTCTTCGAGGTTGTAAGGAGATAAATATGGGAAGGAGAGGGAAAGAACATGGTGGGCATCATAACTGTTAAAGCTTAGTGAAGAACGACATTAAACTCTACTTCCTACTTAAAAGGGATGACTTACTAAATGCAATTATTGCTACATTTGCGTGTATTAACGAAGAACTTTACAGTTACAAAAAAGTACAAATAAACGTGTTTTATCTAAAATCCAAATCAGAATGTTTTGCAGTGTGAATCCTGACTAGGGCACATTCTTATCCCGTTGTAACATGAATCAGCAAATCTAAACTCTTAGAGTGCTGTCCAACACCACCACCTGCAAAGGGTGTCCATTAAAATGACCAAGTTCCAATGTGATTAATGTTTACTCATCAACACCTTCCCACTCTTCCTTCAAAATAAGAAGTCGAATTCTTGCTGATGTTTAATGGAACAAATGTCTTTCACTCATCGGAAAATTTACTAAGCACTTCTCCAGAAAAAAAAGTATCCACATGTGTGCATCACCATTCTATCTTTGGTGCCAAGTGAGCTCCTGAGGCTGACAAGGTTTAAGTTATTCTCCAAGGTCTCCCATTTGTGACAGAGACTTTGTTATTTGGATTTCCCAGCTACAGTTCCATTCACTAGACACATTTGGCAGAAGAGACATCCATCTATTTCCCATATCTGCTGCTTGGGAAAGGATCAACTGGGGAATGCCCAGTAATCTAGCTCAGGTGTACCCAGAGATAAAGGGGGTAAACTTTAATTAGACTGTAAAAGAAGAGATACAAAGGTGAACTCTCTGTACTTTATAACCGGTCCTCTTAATTGTACTATTCTCACTAGTTAATTACTTTGGGCTGCCAAAAGACCAACACCCTCACTCATTCAGCCAATGCCCAATGAGTATTTACTGTGATTCAGACTCTTATGAAACTTTGATTTTAAAAAGAAAATTTAAAACTACATGCAAACCTGATGGCATCCATGGATCAGAAGTTGGTTTGGTCAAGGTGTTCACCTGCTCCCAATGGAAGTCATCATCTTCAGCTTGACTATATCCACAAGTGCTATATGGCTCATCAAAAAGGCAACCACCTAAAATGTAAAAGAATGAAAAGTAATGTAAGCAATGACTAGACCTCTGGAATAAGCTATGATGATTAGAGGTAACTGTAAACCTACTCAATACCACACTAAATTTGATTTGACCTTTGTGTCCATGTACTATGGATCTTGGCCCTATTGTACCCTAAATGCTAAGTGCTAACCAACCTGAGTCTTAACCATGCCTTGCATACTGCTATACTATACTGTTCCTCAAAAGAATCCAATGTGTGTATAATCCAAATGAAAGTAGACCTAAGCAAATTTATAATTCTTATTTTCCAGATTTGCAGGAATTTGGAATCACTGATCTTGTGTTCAAAACTTTAATAGGCTTGCCCTAGGTACTCAACATGTTTTGAATAGAAAAACATAATAATGTGTCCAAAAAATTAAGAGGGAAATGCTTTCACCATAACACTGGCACAATGTCAGGGGGAAAAATGTAGTAGAGACCATGAACTTAGCTTGCAAAATATTTTTTCTAAGAATTATTCTAAATCTAAGATAAAAACAGGTTTTACTTTAATACTTTGGAGATTTGAGGTCTTAACATTAAAAGAGATTATGAATTTGCTTATAGCCCACACAATTTTTAAAGGCAAGAATAAATGCAAAACTAAACATGTGGTACAACATCTGCTTAATTTTGGTGCTAGAAATGAAGCTACTTAAAGAAACAAAGAATAAAAGAAGATGCAGTTTTACAAAGCAATTCAGCTGTTTCAGCATCTTGGGGCACATTGATGATTTTAAGTCCCACCCACATCCTCTTAAATGTCTCCTGTTACTTTGAATTATTATAGTATCAAATCTTTTCACCAGTGTTTCACATTGTGAAAGGGAGTGATTATGTTGATCATATTAATTATTATGAAAATTCTGATATCCATTATATAATGCTATTACTTATATTAATTAAAACTATTAATTATAATTACTTTCCAATGATGAGAATTAAGGGTTCTGGTCAAGAAAATACAAAAATAAGAATATTATTGCACTATGTCTGCAGTGTATGCCCTGGCAGCAAGAAGAAAAATAAAATAGCAATTGTTCAAGCTCAGAGGTAAAGACAGATGTTAGAGGTCACCTGGGCCAACTTCCATCCAAATGCTTACATAAACTCTACAACCTTCTAGACAGCTAGACAGCTTTGAACAGGTGAGGCATTCAGAAAATTTAGAAACGCATCCCTACCTAGTAGACAATTCCCCCTTTAAAAAGGCCCAAACTCTGCTTCTTCAAATGTATACTCATTTATCTTAGCTCTACCCTATGAAGAAACAGTACAAAAAAATCTCAGCTCTCACACAGGAAAGCTGATTATTTAAAAGAGCTGTCATGATCTAAGTCTTCCATTTTCCAGGCAAAACATGTTTTGCTGCCCCCAATTCCTCCTACTGGAAGGTTTTCTGATTTTCACTGCCCTGGTGGGTGTTCTCTGGATAGCCCCTGTGATAATGGCTGGAGCCAGAATTCAATTGGCGACTTCTCTGGACCTCAGTCTCTTTCATGGGAGACTGGTAGTCCATTCCGAGCTTCTGTGAGCCTGACGTCCCATACGTCTTTTTCAGACCACTGACATTGGGCCGTTTCCCCTCTCTTGTAATAAGGAAAGTGACTTTCTGAATTTGAACTCAGGGCTGTAGATGGATCCTTACTAAACCCCATCTTATTATTTGCCACGCATTACTCCAGCCTGCTGAGAGCTTTCGGAATCCCATTTTTATCATTCAGGTGTTAGTTATCCTACCTAGACTTGGGTTATCTGCCAATTTGAGAAGCATACATTCTATATCTGCCTCCAAACTGCTGATATAAAAATGTCAAACAGGACAGAGTTAAGGGAACTCAGACCATTTCAGAAGGTCTCTCCCAGCTTTCTAGCTCTGTTTTAGTTGTTAGCTCCAGGCATGATGGTGAAATTAGTGACCCTGGACACAGTCTTCTCTGACACTTTAACAGAACTGGTCAATTAAACATTCCACTGAGAACAGAAACTCATTATAAAGATACAGCACTAACGCAATATTTCACCTTGCCAACAACTGGTAATTTATACTTCCCTCCTACTCAGCTTTAACAAGTTCAGAAAGTGTTTAAAAGCACATAATTCTAATAACTTTCCAATTTCGGTGAGAAATGTTAGAAGACTATGCAAACATCTATAGGAACTATTTTCCCTTGGTTGCAAACCCTAATTCTGATGTAGAAAATAGCTTCAGTACTGGAAGATAGGCGCAATAGCACTAATAATATTCAGACAGAAAGAAACCACCATGAATTTTGACAGAAAAGGCCCCCCCTCAATGGAAACATAGATAGCACTTTGATGAAAGTCCTACAGTGCAATCCTAAACAGTGAAAAATAGCTATAGGCGACCACAGCACAACTCAATGCTGGTTAGAGATCTGGTTTACAAAACAACCATTGGCACTGAAGATACAACCAAACATAAATGCAAAGGCATGCATGGCTGACAGGAAACCCCAAAGGCTAATACAATGCTGGTATAAGGATATAATTTCCCATTATATAAAGCTGTTTTTACCACTTGAAAGGAAACATAAAACGTATGATACAGTTCTTTCTGGACCCGTGTATGATTATCAAACCACTGGAAAATGGGATAGACTATGAATTTCCCATCACCCAAAGATATATCCCCCTGCACACCAATTTTCAAAGCCATCAATGGCCTTCATCCAACTGATGTGAGACCCTAAAAATAGCAAAGGTGGTTTACTGAGCTAAAATGAGATGAAATTAACGTATTTACATCTGAATTAAAATAACCAATTAAAGAGAGAATAATTAAACTTTGGTTTGCAAGGCAGCTTCGTGTAGTAGCGAAGTGAACAGGGTCCAACATTTGGCACATCCCCATTCTTCCACTGCTAGCTTTGTGACTGTAGACAAACAGCTTTGGCTCTCTGAATCCTGGTTTCTCCAGCTATAAAATGGAGATAAAACATACCTCACATAGGGTTTCTGACGATTCAGTTAGATAACAAATGTAAAGTTAGTGTATGACGGTGTCAGCCATGTTCAACCAGTATCAGTTATTACTGGTTCTTAAATCCTTCTTACGACAATTACCCTCATGGGTTCATTTCATCACAAACAGTTGGAATATGTAATTGGAAAATTTTAAAGTGTGTGTCACAAGGTGAAGAGCCGTGAGCACTGAGGCAGACACACTCCTGTGGGCTCCTCTATGGAGCCATTGTAGGAGCAAAGAACAGAGGGCTGCGAGGTTTCTTAAGTAAATGCTTTGGGGCCAATGAAGAATGTGATAAGGAAGCCAAGTCTCCTAAAATGCAGTAAAATGAAGCATTTCCAAAAATAAGCCTCCTTGATTTTCAGAATAACACAGCTTTTGTACAGGAACATATGGGGATGTGGTCAGCAATACACTGGCCAAGGTTTCTCCCGAGTTGTCTTACTTGGACTGCTGCCCAACAGCTCATGACTGGACTATATTCCCCCATCAAATCAAATTAAATGATTTCTCCTCTGTGGAGAGGAATCAGTACTAAACCAAAAGTCATGCACAAGATGGAGGAAAGGTGATGCAAGCCAGGTGGGATGGTCTGTCTTCATCATTCATATTCTTTCTCTCCCTCCTGCCCCCCCCCACACACACACATACACGTACACACTAACACACATGTGCATGTGCCCTCATCAGACATTGGGAAAGACTTTTCCTTAGCAAATTTAAATACACCACACAACATGTGCTGGATGAAGAGTGAGGTATTGTGCAAAAGGAAGTGTGTCCATGGATGTCAAATACTCAGGTAACTGACAACAATGATGATTTCTGTACAAGACTGATGACTTGGCTTGCTCCAGGACAAAATCAAAGGAAAGTAAAAGTTCAAAAGCAAGGGAAGTAAAGCAAAGGAAAAAAGGATAGAAGATTATACTAGGAATAGGCCTAGGACTCCACCATCACTGCCAAGTAATATGTCACTAGCCTCATTTACTGGAAGTTAGCCACAAGTTCACTTTAAGCTCTGGAGTAGCCAGTACAAAGAGAAAGATATCACTGATTACACAGTTCTCAGTATCTATGAGACTATGATATTAGTACCAAAACTAATAATGGGGGCTGGGGCCCCTGGGTGGCTCAGTCGTTGAGCATCTGCCTTCGGCTCAGGTCATGATCCCAGGGTCCTGGGATCGAGCCCCCCATCGGGCTCCCTGCTTGGCGGGAAGCCTGCTTCTCCCTCTCCCCCCAACTCCCACTTGTGTTCCCTTTCTCAGTGTCTCTCTCTGTCAAATAAATAAAATCTTTAAAAAAGAAAATAATAATGGGGGCTAAATGTGATAAGGGCGCACTTATTGAGGGATCCTTTAATCCTCATACCAAACCTATAAGGTAGACACTATGATCCTTATTTCACAGATAAAGAAACTGGAGCACAGAAGGTTGGTTATATAGCTCACACAGGTCTTACAGCTGGAAGATAGTGAAGTAGAGATTTGAACTCAGGCATCTCGAGAGCCAACATTCCTAACACTATGTGATAGTACCTCCCAAGCTGAAAACCCAAAAGAAACTTGACTACTCCTAATCCTAAATCCAGAGAGAACTGTCCTCCCTAGTAAGAAGCAAACAACATAAGTTAATGAGGAGTTCTCAAAAGGAACCACCAGAATAAAATGGGTCTTAGGGTCTATTTAGTAAAATATTATGGGAGCATGTCCCCAAACTTCGATTCAGTAAACTTGATTTTGTGGGAGCTCAGTGCATTCTAGGATTAAGGCTATAATATTCTTTAAAATGGTCTTTATGAATATTCTTTCTTTCAAAAAAAGTCTTAATGGGCTACCATGAGTTTGTGTACTTACTCCCCAACTAAAAATTGCAACTAGTCTGTGCTATGACTAACGTGTAGAGCCAGACGCTTTTTAGAAATCAGATGAAATGGCATCAGGCCTAATATTTTTTTTTTTTTTCACAAAAATTGCAGAGTTAAAAAAAAAAACAGGCGCATGAAAGCCTATAGATAGTGTAGGAATTCTGCTGAAAAGTAATTTTGGTTATAACTCTATCTTAGTCATCTTGGTACTCTCTAGAACTAGTATATTGTAAGTACCCAATAAATGCTTTTTAGAAAAATGGGTAATGAATTCCCCAAGTCTATGCAAAATTTGGCTGCAACAATTTTGGCTGGAAGTGTTTAAAAGAAGTGTAATGTAGGGGACGCCTGGGTGGCTTAGTTGGTTAAGCGTCTGCCTTCAGGCTCAGGTCATGGTACTGGGTGGGGTCCTGGGATGGAGCCGAACGTCAGGCTCCCTGCTCAGTAGGGAGTCTGCTTCTCTCTCTCCCTCCCCCCTGCTTGTGCGCTCTCTCTCTCACTCACTCTCTCTCTCAAATAAATAAAAATCTTCAATTAAAAAAAGAAGTGTAATGTAATACCCACTTGAACAATGAAAGAAATCTCAGTATACCCCACAAAACACCCAGGCCATCCTTATGTATTCCAAGATGAATAAGCTACAAATGTGACAAAATCAGTGAACATGTTCATTTTTTATTATGGTTGAAAACTAAGCTGGTTAAATGTTAATTAAGTCTCCACAAATTATGGCTTTTGCTTTAGAAACGTTGAACTTTTTTTTTTTTTTTGCAATAATTAGATAGCAAGGCTAGTTGTCTATAAAGGTCATTCTTGATTTATGAAAATAAAATATTGTCATTTACATACTGAAGAGAATTTATCTTTCTTCTTTCTTTGGCATAGCATAGACTTATTCAGTAGATCCAAGAATAGTATTATATCATTAAGATAGAAGCTGTAAAGGAGAGGATGGTCCACTTTTTCCACAAAGGAAACCTTATAAGATCTTTCACATGACCATTCTCAATCATACTGAAGCATCAGGCCTGGAGAATAGACAAAGGAAAACAAACTGACAAGGGTTAGAGCCCACCATTTAGAGTAGTATTTTATTTTATTCATTTTATTTTTATCTTTTTATTATTGAAGTGTAATTAACATACAGTATTATATTAATTTTAGGTGTACAATATAATGATTTAACAGTTCTATACATTGTGACCCATATGGATCATGACATGTTGACCCAGCACACATACGTATATATTTTACAAACCAAATTTCTCTCTCCTGAGATATACTGATATTGTTCATCTCTGTTCAATTTGGTTTTGGACAAGCCTAGTCCAGATCCACTAAACTGACTTCAGGATCCTTCAAAAGTTGCTACCTGTAGGTCTTTAAGGTTTGGGAATGAGAACCATTATCTGGGACTGTTTATATGTCCTAAAGTTACTAATCAACCCTACTACTATGTGAGAACCCTACTAAGGCAGGCAGAGAACAACCTGTGATCTAGAAAGTTCTCTGGCATTAACAGCCACCATTTTGTGGACATCTGCCATGCACCAGCCAGATTCTGCTGAAGGCAACATATAAGCATTATTTCACTTACTCTTCACAACCAGTACGAGACTTTCCTCTCAATTCAAAGAAACTGTTACATAACAAAACCATGCATATGTTTACATGTATTATTTGATCTTAAAAACCCTAAAGGCAAGCATTGATATCCTTTATGCCAGCTATCAATGCATTATGTCTCAGTCCTAAATTCACTTTTCCTTGCTTGCTCTGCAAAACTGTATCCAAGTCCTCCAATTACATTTCCTGTCCCAGGGGGCAAGACAGTAAGCTTTAACAGTAGAGGGTTCTAGAGAGGCACTGTGGGAGGAAGGGGTGGTCTCGCAGGGCTCCCTGGAAGGTTCCTCAGCCCACAGGGTTTCTCCAGACCCACAGTGCAGGAGCTTTCCCAGTGCCCAGCTTGATAGGTGCATGGTGGTGGGCAGCACCCCAGAGAGTAGCTTACCCCAGTACCCCCTGAGCAGTTTTGCAGCGGAGCGCCTCCAAGAGAGATACCACCCATGAAGAGCTTCCCCTGCTACACCAAAGGACACATTTCCTCCGAGCTCCATCGGTGTGGTCCCACAGCAACTTTCTTGCCATCCATTGAGCCCTGGATCTCAGCTCTAGAAGGATCTCCTCCTGGACCCCGATTTCTTCCCTGGAGCAGTGCCTGCTCCTCATATTTGCTATTCCTTTATTCTCAGAGCTCTCTTTACTTTGTGTTAGCCAATTTCCTGTATTCCAATCCACTGTTATAGTTAACTATTCTTTAAATGAAACTCTCCCTGTTCCAGTTACTGTGTGGTTTCTGTCTTCTGACTAGAAATTCATCAACACATCCCTCTTTTTACAAATGGGAGTTTGGAGTGGTCAAATATCTTGTCCAAAGTCACAGAGTTAAATGTAGGGCTAGAAGTTCATCCAAGGTCTGAGTCCAAAGCTCATACTCTTTCCAATCTGCACCTTTTTACTTTGAATGCACCTCTATAAAGTAAACAATGTGTAATATTTATATAATATAAACATTGTTGCATGAATCGCATTGCAAATAAGCTCCTCAAAGTGCTGTTTCTAAGAAGCCTGTGGAGGACAGTCAAATGTTAATTTCATAAACTTATTTATAAGATACATACACATTTTGAATTGTTCTGCCTTTAACAGGTTAAATTGACTTACACACTCTAGCAATCAAGTTCATCTTGTTATAATTACAGTCCATTTAAAGTTATTTTGTGAAAAGACTGCAGTACTCCTTGTGGAGATTTCTGGAACATTTTTCTCATTTGTTCTAAATAAGAATGACCCCATTTAAGGCAGCCTTTACCAAATGCATAAAGTATTAAATAGGTCTCTCTACAGAGAGGGCAAATCAAAAACTAATGCTGAAGTACCTCACAAAGAAATTAATGTTATATGTTCTATTTTCCTAAAATACATGTAATCTCAGGTGGTCTTATCCACTTATTTTAAATTAAAACTGTCAGATAAATGGCTATAAATTAATACATTTTAAACTATAAACAAAGTGAGCCATAATATACACAATTGTTTTAAGCATTAAAAAAACCTACACCAACATAGCAAAGCCACTGCTTTCTTCTTATAAATCAATCTCAGTGACATCTATGTTTAATTGCCTGCCAAACAATGCAAGTATATAAAGCCTCTTAAACTTTGAGTGCCCCGGTGATGGTTAGTGAATCAGACACTAAGCATTATAGAAATGCTCTTCTACATAATTTGATCTAGGAAGCAGTTTTTACACATCACACAGGCATTTAAATAGCTAATGCTATGCTCTATTATAAAAAGTGCTATTTGCCAATGGATATATTTTCTGTAAGTCAAAGGAAATGAGTTGTCTTGTTCTTAAAGTTTCTATGGCTTATTATACTTACTGCTCACTTCATTTTATATCCATCTATTGATTCCTAATTTTAAAAAAGGCCTGATTGCAACAAACAACAATGCATTTTTCTTATTGATCTTAAAATCTTTTTTTTTTCCAATGGGTAAGTGTCTTTTCTATTCCCAAATATTGTACAGATGCATCCAAATCATTAGGGACCTGCCCCAGTTTTCCATTCACAAATAAGTACCTTATAGAATTGCTACAGGATTTAATTAAACCACTCATATAAACTCCCTATAAATTTGAGTCTACCTGAACCTAACACTGGTCCTCTTATCGTCCACACCAATATTGAAAACTACAGTGTGAAAAACAGTTGTCTGCATCCATCATAGCAATAGGAATAAAAAAGGAAAACAAAATGATAGACTCTCTCCAAGAACTGTCTAGGGTAGAAGATGGTCAAATCTAGATGAGCGTTTATCACTTCATCTGTGGAGTTGCCTGGGTCCTTCGGAGTTGCCTGGCTCCTGGCTCCAAACCTGGAGCAGCAGTTCTAAAAGTGGATCCCTGGACCAGCAGTACCACCTGGGATCTTGTTAGAAATGCAAATTCTCAGGCCCCGCCCCCAACCTCCTAAATGAGAAACTCTGGGGTGGGGTCTTGTATTTTAACAAGCCAGACCTCCAGGTGATTCTGGTACCTACTAATGTATGATAACCACTGTTCCAGACCGACCTACTTAACCAGACTCTTCTGGGAGCAGCCCTGGGAATCTGTGCTTTTAAAAAAAATTCCCAGAATAATCTAATCATTGACCCAATTTTAGAAAAGTGCTCCAGATCAGTGGCTTTAAACATTTTTAAGAAGGTATTATCAGTTTTTGAAAAAGGCACAATCATCCTATGTTTACTTATTTACAAACTATATAATGCAGATTATTATAGACACACACAGCTGACCTTTTCAAGCACAAACTACAAAGTAAATATAAATTGAAGTTCAAATATTTTCTTCCATGCACAAAGGGATTGTCCTATACACCTCAAAGAGTGTGGAGATAGCCTTTTGGAGATCACTGCTCTAAATAACTCTTTTTAGTCATAAATATCTCTCAGGTGAATAAGGGCAACAGAATAACATTGCTTGATCAAAGTGTTGAATTCCATGCTCTAAGAAACCCCCAATCTGTCATTTTTCTCCTAACTGGAACTGCTTAACAAGAGCAGATATCCTAGGTAGAAAATGATCCTGGTTGTTGGTCAGAGAAACTCAAGAAATTAATTAAAAAAACAGAATTTCATTTTATGCCCAGTAGTGCTCCTGCCAGTTTAGTATGATTTACAAATCCATCTCCTGATGATTTCATTAGCACCAAATCATTACCTGGGAAAGCCGATAAAATAAACTCCTGAATTCACCAGTATGCAGTATAGCCAAGCCATGTTATTCAGCTAAAACAGGCGGCCAATTGTTTATTTTCACTGGATGTTGATTAACCTAAACTGCACTAAATGTATTTTCCTCAATGAACTTTTTTTTTCTACACATCACGCTCATTGGGTAGAATCAAATTACAAGGAAAAAGTAAATATAATTTCCTATATCCTCTTGGTAAAACATTCATTCCAATTTCCTATCATTAGGTGTGTAATTATTCTAAAACAAAAATTGGTAACTTGTAAGACTGACTCTATTTAATTGGAATCTGAGACCCAGGATACATTAAGTCCTGGATCTGTCAACTACCTATTCTGTCTTAGGACAAGTCACAGACTGTGTCTTGCTCTCTGTATGAAAAGGGGAGATGCAAGCCTCGCATCACAGGACGAATTAATGTACGTGATTTCAAGGATGAAAATGGTGGGGGGGATTATAACACAGAAGTCTTCCATTTAGTTCAAGAGCCTAAGGCTCATATGGCCCAATGAGCTGGAAGTGCGAAACAGGAACTGGTGGCCTCCACCCCACCCATCAGCCACTATTCCTTTATCTCTTGTGCCTTTCTTAAAGTGCACATCACAATGGGTTCGGTATAATTCTCGCACCCAAAGATGTGCAATTTTTTTTTTATACAACATGGGTCCAAAATACAAGTCTCCTACCAATATGGTGCTCAAATGAGGAAAGAGCGTCTATTCCAGTGCCAATGGTCAGGGAGTGGCTCTGTTGGGCTTACTGAGAAACAGTACACTGGTCTTCAACTCAGAAGTTCCCTAAAGGATTTTGGGGGGGGGCAATTCTGAGCTTAGACAAAACCCTAAGGGATTTATGTCCTACAGAAGATATGACTCTTTTGTATTATTTATTACCTATCTCCTAGGGCAATGGTGCAGGTTGAACTTGGTGGGGTATGTGAAAGCATACTCACTGTTATAAGATGATGAAGCCATATCCATGTTTGGTGCATGCTATCTGAAACATGAAATTAAAGTGACAGACACCTCTTTGTGGTTACTGTCTATGGTGGCTGATGGCACCACAAACCAGAGGCTCAAGCCAAAAACCTATGGGTCAACCACCTCTCTGCCCAACACCTTACTCCCCAAACACCTTCTCAGATGTTTTTCCTGCCATTCCCACTACTCCCACCATAACGAACTTGAGTTTCAGCTCATGTCCCTACTGACCTTGACCCATAACATCTAGACTTTGCCCTGTCCAGTATATGCTACACATGAACAGCAAGCTGACCTTTTATGGAACACACAACTAAAAATGGTCTCTCCCTACTTACAACTATTCATGGGCCCCTCACTGCCAATGGAATAATATTCAAATGTCATCATATGACATATGAGGTTTTCTCGATTTGAACCTTGTTGACTTTATCTTCATTTCTTGCCACCATTTCCTGTAATAGTACACCCCAGTAATTCCTGACTATCTGTAGATTCACTCCAAGAGCCGTGTTACCCACATGCCACGTGTTTGCACACACCATCCCTGCACCCACCCCGAGTCTGTTCACTGTTCAAATGCCAGCTCAGATGTTACCTCTCCTGGGTACCCATTTCTGATTCCTCTTCACAGATAAAATCAATCCCTCCTTCCTATGTACCATCACTGCAAAATATATAGGTGTCCTTATCATCCCATATAGCAAAATGATTGTGGCCATGTTTGTCTTCTCCACTGCATCCTGAGCTCCATGGATCTGGACAATGTATTCTTTACCTCTGTATCCTCAGTCCTAGAGAGGTGCCTGTTACTCATTAAATACCTTCTGGGTTTAATGGAATTTTGTTAAGTTTTCTACAACAAAGGTAAGCACAAAAACCATTTACTTGTTCTACTTTACTAGAAAGGAACACTGAAGGAAAAAAATACTAATGGGTTCTATTCACTCAGTACTCTGACTATACCAGGAGAAGAAAAAATCCTGATTCTAGAGTTCTTTCTTGCCTTTTTGATCTGATTCAGGGCATCTCCTTCTCTCCCTCTTCCCTCCTTCCCTGTCTGCCCAATTCCTCTCAAATGTGGACCCATGTGCCAGGCATAGGAAGGGAGAAAGGCAGAGGGGGTTTGAAGAAATACACAGAGGACAAAAAAGAAACCCTTGTCCTCAGGGAAGGCAATGGCGGGGGGGGGGGGGCGGGGCAGTGCAGGAAGTTGTTATAAAGGGGAAATAATGAAAAATGCTGTAGGAGTCAAGAGAAAGACCCAAAACTCATCCTGAAGGCCTCCTGTCCCTAAATGGTCCAGATAAAAAGAAAACAGAGAGTCAGCAACTAGATGTGAGAATCTAAAATATCCATGGCCTGTTATTCTAAGAATCTGCATAATAAGGCTGTTATTTGGCAGACCTCAGCATAAGTCAACCAAAAGCATACGGATTTTCTGTGTATCACACTGGAACTCTGGTTTAATGCCTCCGTAGGTTGTTTTGATTTTATGTTTTAAACATAAAAAGAATGCTAATGGTTACATGTTATATATCTTTCACCTTCATGAAATGTAAAAGTAGTGAATAAGGAAGCAATATCAAACTTCAATCTGCAGGCCATAAAGAAAATAAACTTTGAAGTAAAACAGTTCACTGTATAAATTTTTAAACTAGGAAGCTATATTCTCTAAGCTAAGAACAATACGTACATAATGTAAAAAGGGCTGTGAATCAGCTCTCCTTCCAGTCATTGTATATGAACATGTACATTAGTTGCTAAAATATGGGGAACTAAGAACATGAACCTTTCTCAAGGTCGACACAACTGAAGCGTCTTTTTTTTTATAAATGAGTATTTACTCAATATTTTATTTCCCTTTTTAGCAGGTATTATTTTGCCACTGGCTAAAGAGAATGAGTAGTCTAAGGGAACAATCCTGGATGAGGAAGCCGAAAGTCTGGGTCCTAGTCCTGCCCCCGCCTGCATGTGGCTTTGTGCAAGGCAACCAGCTGGCCATGTGGAGATACAGTGGCCAGCATGTAGATGAACCATCAAAAAGACCTGAGGTAAGTCTCAAGCCTATCCATTTAGAAGTTCTCCTCACATACTCATTTGTAAAACCATCTACCTTCTAGAATAATGTAAGAATTAAACTTTGTATATGTGTGTGTGTTCATAGACACACATTTATATTATCTATTTGCCTACCTACCAACCTTCCCATTTCCCTACTCCACTTCCCTTCTGTCTAGTAAATAGGTAAATGTTGCTCCCTTTCCTTTCTGCTCCTTAGTGTCTGATCTATATAAAATAGCGTAGATAAACTAAATCACGGTTCTTTCAGTGTGACGCTCAGAACCCTTGGGCTCCCTTAGATGGTGAAGGTGAGCCTACTGCAGGCCTTCCTAAACCCTGCTTCAACCTCATATATTCAACATTCATTTAAATATTGGTGTTTCATGGTCAATAAAAGAAGTGTACCATAAAAAGTTAACATTTAACAATATTTGATAACTTCAGATCTAGATGATGTGTAAAGTAAGATTTCCATCCTAAGATTGTACATTCTATGATTTTTCTCTCTCTTCTCATAAATGCAATACTTCTTTATCAGGAACATGACGGAGGTGAAAATCTGTTGGTGTGTATCCAGGTGTATGGTTAGGAGGGGTCTGATTATAATATAAAAACTAAGAAAAATAATGTTAAATAATACAAGCAAAAAGGACAGCAGAGCTCAACTGTAAAGAAAGAAGGTTAAGGCAGAGGTGGTGAAGAGGTAAAAAGATAAGAATATCCATGTGATGGCTGGCCAGGTTCCTGCCCTAGGAAAGCAGAGAACACAAATTCACAGGACTGAGCATCCACTATTCTCAAATCTGTGTGGGCTGGAACTGACTTGGGGTGATCATTGCCATCCCATTCAACCTCAAAATGATCCACATCCTATTTGCCAAAAGGATTTGAGAATATCTCCTATAAGTTCAGCAGAACTCTTCTCAACCTGCCCCACTCCTCAGCAGCTGCTTACTCATGTCTAAAAGTATATTTATTTAGACCATATTCAGGGCTATGCAAACAATCCACACATACAAATAACCAGATGTTAGATATTTCTTATTTTGATAGAGATCACTTAAGGGTATTTAAACACAGGAAAAGTTGATGGCGAGCAGGTTCAAAAAAAGATAATATCAAATTCAGTGACTTCATAATGTATCTGGGATGAGTTCTATTTGCTTCAGAACCTACTCATTAGGATAATTATAATATAAAGCCAAGAGAACAGAGAACTCTGCTTCTCTGGAAGATTTTTAAATTTATTATTATTTTTTTTTTAACATGGCTGGCTTGTTATAAGCTGTGGTCACTGCGATTAGTTAATCAAAGTGTCACTATATAGTTGCTTTGAAGCATCTAAGTATATAATTTTATACTTGATTAAACATGGCCTGGATCTGTCTTTCTTATGGGATGCTCTTTCAGTCAGCTTATCATTGGCCCTTGGCCATATTGGACACTTACCTATTGGGTACCCCATGAATTGAGAATAAACCCTTGTGGATCAATATAATAGTGACTGGACTTAAGAAATAGTAACCCTTCATGGGGGCAGAAATTTGCCTAGAGGAAACTTCACAGGCCAACTTTATTTCTCTAATATTTAAACCAATGATCATATGTGGACTCTGGGACCCAAACCCCATTGCTAAGAACAAGCTAAGGTTACTGGCAAGTTGCCCAGTCTCAGCCCTCACTGGGAAACACATCTCTGATCAGAGCCTCCTGCCAGAGTTACTGTGTCCCCATTTACAGTACTGATTTTGCCAGGGTAAAACATATACCCACTTTACCACTGGTTTAGGAAAAAATGAGGGACTGGGTACCAGTTTTCAGCAACACACCTGACACAAAAGTTCTTGGGTTGGCAGTAAAAACCAAGTTGCATCAAGATCAATTTTTTCTCATACAAGCCATCAATTTCAAAAAGATGTTTATCATAGAAATGCAGATATGACTTTAACCACAGGAGAGCAAAATGTGGCACCATTACTAATAACTCTCAAAAAAGACCTTCATTATACTGAACCTTATGTACTGTTAATATCAAAATTAAAAAATAAAACCCAGGGGAAACCAGAAAATTTAATTAGGTCAGAAAAAAAATTTTTTTGAAAAAACCCTATTATAGATAAACTGTTAAATCTCTGGATCAACCAAACACTGTATCTTCTTTAGATACTGAGATATTAGCCCAAATTTAAATCCCAATTCCCAAATCGGGTGGCAAGCCTTCACTTTGCTCATGTGTTCACAGTAGGGCTCCTGAAAACACCAACTTTCCCTGTATCACAAAACACTTTTTAAAAGGTTACTGATCTCCGATATCCCTGCCATGGCATCATTCTCATTCTGTGTAAGCTTAAGAAAAGGATATAGGCTTTCCTCCTAGCTCAGTGATCCTTAAACACTGGGGAGCTTACAGATCCTTTTGAGAATCTGAACAGAGCTATCCATGATCTGTCTCCCACAACAAATGTGTATACACACAAATTTTATAATTCCTTGAGCTTAAAAAGTTCTTAAGAATATTTAATTCAAGGGCAGTTCACGGACCACCTGTATCAGAATCACCGGGTAATTTCTTCAAACACAGGTCTTGAGCCCCGCCCTAGGTCTTTGGAATCAGAATCGCTGGGGGCGAGGTTGGGGCTCTGAGTTTTAGGTCACTTCCCAGTAATTCTGTTGCTGGCTGAAAGCAGGTTAAGATCCTCTGCTCTGGCCATTTTCCTCTCCTCTCATGGTAGCAACAGGTTTTGAAACAGATGCTCCCCTGGCACCCACTCACCACTCCTGAGGAGCCCAGCCTCTGTCACCTCCACCTGACCTAAGGGCATCTCCCTCAGCATCCTCACCTGCTGTGCACGCTCCACTCAACAACCACCCCCGCTCCTGGACTCTTGTCTACCTTCACCATCCACTTCCCGCCCAACTTCCAGCAAACTGTGGTTCACTCATCCATTAAGACCCATTGCTGCAAAATGTACTAGTTTCCTCTCTGTTCCTGGGTTATCAGCTCCTAAGTCTTCCATGAATGAGACCGACCCTCCTCTTGCACCATATGGGGTAAGTCGTGAACACCCCAGGCTTACTGCAGAAGCAGTGCCTGGCCATCCAGGGTGCCCATGCCTTAACTGCTGGCAGTAAGCCAAAGGTCTGTCTTACATGGCTACGCGGGAACACGAATCCTGTCATTCCTCCAAGGGCAACACCAAAAAGGCAGTGGAGATCCTCCAAAGTGTTATACAATAAGGAAGATGAGGCTGGGGTGGGGGGTTTGCCTGCTTTATCAAAGGCACCCCAGTCACCATCTGGTAAGTCCACACACATACAAGGGCACCATTCAGTGTGGCAAGAGATGCCAAAACACAGGGTCCCGATCCTCAATTTCAGTAAACTTAGCAAACCAGGACACATACGTGACCAACTCTAGTTCAGCCCTGTGATGAGAAGGATACCTGGTACCAAAGAGATTACTAAGGGGCTATTTCAGATTAGGAAGAACAAGGGAGAATTCACAGGGGAGAAGCATTTCAGGTGTGGCTGGGAAGATGGGTCAAGTGTTGAGGGGTAGAGACAGAGAGATTCCAGAGAGCATAAACACCTGGGGGAAAAGGGGAGAAACATGCACTGTGAGGAGGCATGGAATCAGGGCTCATTTCAGCATGAATAATAGAAAGGAGGGCTGATTCAGGCTGCAAAGGCAGACCAGAGCAGGATAGTGCCTAGAGGGGTCTGCCATGGGCAGGAATGGAGTTACCACACTGCCACGTTCATAATTCCATATGGTCACCCACAGTGGCCAGGTGACAAAAGAGGGTGAAAAAGATATCCTATCTTAGAGACAAAGGAGGAGGTCAGTACTCTGATCTGACTCCCTTACAGCGAAGAAAAGTGGGTAATGGCAGAGGTGGAGCCTGACCCTTGGTTTCCTAACCCCTAAGATGCAGGCTTCCCTTACAGTATAATTGCTCTACACAATCACAGGAAAATGACTATTCCATGGATGCTTCTTCCACGTGCACTACTTAAGTAAACTGCATCTTAACTAAAATGGACACGTTAGATGTCATTCTTGAATTTTAGCCCCAAACAGCACTGACATCTTAACACCACTTAAGATCCTTAACATAGTTATTGAATAAAGATCTGATGGCAACAATATCAAGTTAATTAAGGGAAGGCAGAGAGAAGTGAGATTTATTGCCTCAAGTAGATACCAGAGAAAACGTACTCCTAGAATCAACTACTAATAATTCTGCTGAACAAACCGATCCTTTACAAACTGTAGCATGTTAAACAGGAGCGCGTGGAGAAGCAATACACTGAGGTTGGCATGTTTACGGCAAAATGCGGGGACACACAGAATTAACTGCTTGTCTGCTTTTTCCATTTACGTCGGAAACCTGACCTTCCACATAAAGCAGCCACAACCAACCATCACGAAAACTCAGACACTGAGGCAGGGTGCTGAGAGATCAAATCTCCCTTCAAAATTGAAAAGAAATGCTAATGCCCTCTGGCTCAGAAGTGCTGTTATCAGGGAGGAAATTAATATTGGAGCAGGAAGAAAACAATGGTGTTTGGTCAAAACGTACAAGGAAATGGAGGGGTCCAATAGGAACAGAGGAAATGAAGATGGACCTTACAAAGAGTCCAGAATGGAACAAAGTTGTCCAAGTGAAACTCCAGCGGGAGGACAAGGCTTGCGTTGAAAAGGCTGTGCTCAGAGCAGCCTCTCGGTCATAAAATTCCATGTTCTTGACACTCTTACCTTGCCTCTTACTCTTGCCCTCCACACAGAGCAGCAGACAATTGGAAAGGGACCACAAAATAGAAAATATGTGGAAGAATACAAGCATAATTAATTACATCCCATCCTTTTCTGAAGGCAGGGCTTTCTATTTTAAAAGGTATGGTCATGCACTGGGCCAACAATATTTGAGAAGGAAATGGGACAGATTGTTCTCATCTCATTTTATCTTGAATCAGTTTAAAAGCCAAGTGACACAAAATGCACAAAATTCTTTTTTTTTTTAAGATTTTATTTATTTGAGAGAGAGAGAAACAGCATGAGTGGGAGAGGGTCAGAGGGAGAAGCAGGCTCCCCGCTGAGCCGGGAGCCCGATGTGGGACTCGATCCCAGGATTCCGGGATCATGACCTGAGCTTAAGGCAGTCGCTTAACCACCTGAGCCACCCAGGCACCCACAATGCACAAAATTCTTGCACTGTCTTCAAATCCCATTTTTGCTTTGGACCCAAATTCAATCAGCTACTAAGCATTCCAATTACTTCTCCATGTGGACCAGACATGTTCTTCTCCTCGCTGTAGCAGGCAACCTATCCTTGTCCATGCCCTAAGAGAGTGTGTCGCCATTTCCTTATTTCTCTCCTCATTTCTGGTCCTCCTCCTCACTAGGAAAAAGAACCATGCCCAATGAACATATTACAACATCCAACTCCTCGAAGGACCTATGAGATGAAAACCACACTTGTTTTCTTCTTTGCTAAGTCCTCTGGTGTTCAGCCACAGCCTTCCATTCTCACCACTAAAAGATCCACCTCGGCTCCTTCTGGCTGATCTTTTAATTTTCAGGCCAGTCTCGGCTTGGCTGTGTTTTCGCTGATCACTCTATCCCTTCCTGTAGGGGGACACGTCCCTCTACTACTACTAGTTGTTTGATTCGGCCGATGATTATCTTCAGATTCTTGGCTCCAAATACCACAAAGCGTAGCGTGGTTAATCTAAATAGAAGAGCAATTCATCAGAAGGGTAAATAATAAATGGTAGACTGGACAACCATGCTCTTGCAGGGACCTAGGGAGGAGAGAAAGACGGAAGCAGTCTGCTCAGGAACCCTGGACTCTCATGTCACTCTGTGCTCTCAAAAAAAGCCACACTGTGAATCATCACTAACTAACCTCACTGTCATTCCCTCAAAGTTCACAGTTTCTGCATTTAAGCTTCTAGCTGGCTGCATGTGGTCACTGAACCACATTCCAGCTACTGGGGAAAAGACAGAAGGAGTCTCTACAAACCCCCTTTGGCCCCTTGAGAGGGAGGTGGGTCCTGTGTCCCACTTGTCCTAAGATTCCCCCCAACCATTGCCATCTAGCCCTGCTGCTTAGCTCTCAAGAGAACAGAGTGTGAAGAAATAAAGCAGCATTGCTATAAAGATGCTATCACAATGAGTACCACTGCCAGTCCAGTCAAAGGACTTGTGAACTCATTTTCAAACGGCACAACCCCCTAGCAATTATCCCAGGTGATGGGGAAGGGAGCCTGATGTCTCAACAGTGAAAGAAAATGAAGACAGTGGAGGGAGGTAACATCTTGGGAGTCAGAAGTCTAGTCTACAGTAAATGACCCTCGTGTCTATTTGTTTACGATTTACACATACCTTCATTCAAATATTTGCTTGGACTACGTGTCCATATTTGTATTAGATTCGAGTACCTAGAAGATGACAATTCGTATTCCATGAAATTCTTTATAAAATAAGCACACGGGGAATGGAAGGCAATTCTACAGATTGACTGCACTGCTCCATGCAAGATCCAGTGCAGAGCCCTGCACATAGGATCCTTAATAATCATTCAAGGGTGACAGAAACTATCAGGCATATGATGAAAAGGGTAAAGAAGAAACAGAAACTAAAACACAACTATACAACCCTGGTTAATGTAAAATGTTACTTAATCTATATTCAACAAGAAGGTCTAAGGTATTTTCACATACTTGAAATATAAGCTTGTCATTTTGAAAAATAAAAAAGAATAAAAAGGAATACTGCACCATTAAAGATGTATTGGCCAGAATTACAGCACACATGCGAACAGTTATATTAGTGATGCCAAAATGAAATAGGAGATGGGCCAAAGAGGAGAAGGGGAGGGGAAGGTGAGTGAAGCCAAAATCCAACAGTGTAATGGGTCCCGAAATGAAATAGTATGCATATAGCCAAAAAGAAAACAGAATTATAAATTAAGCCAACAGAAAGTGGTATGATTCCACCAAAAACATTAGCAAATAGAGCCAAAACCAAATGATACGAACAAGGATAAGAATGGCATTTTAAAGAGAAGCAAATTTAACCATTTGAAATTTCTCAAAGGTAGTATGGCAAAGCTACCCTGTAGTCATATATGAACTAAGTCATTTTGATTTAAACACTGGTTATATTACATCTAGGGAATGAGAAAAGAATCTGATCCTTACTGATCACCTACTATGTAGCTGTTACTTATCATATCACACTTAATACTCACAACTCAACAACCCTACCAGGAAGTATTGTGCTCATTTAACTGATGAACAAACTACAGCTTGCAGAGATAAGTGTCTTGAGATTATATAAGCAAGTTAGTAACTGGAACTAGCATAAATCAAGATGTGCAGCTTTCAAAACTTATCCATTTCATTTTCTTCCCCTCACAAATACTGGATTTAGAGCACTGGTTACCTCTCAATAGATGTTTTACAAAATTATCAATTTTTCCAAACAGTTTCAATCAAATGTGTATTGCTAGAAAAATATTGGTGTCCCCTTCCAAACTAGCTTAAATACTCTACTAAAACCAAAGATTTGTAAACTGTTCCTCCACATCTTGTTTATCACAACATTTCCAGAATCCACTCTTCCCCAGCTATTAAGCCCCTAAGTGACTTTTTCCTTTAAATAGTGGTTAGAAAATTAAGAATATTTACCAAAAAAAGAAGCAAAATAGATTTTTAAGCCAAGAGCATCCATCAAAGTAACTAATGAACTTAGAAAACACATTCTTTGCCAAGTGGCCACAACTGAAAAACCAAAAGACATCTGAGCTGAGTAGGGAGTTTTCTCTGAGCACTGTTTCCATGGCTTATAAGTTCATGTCCAACATTAGTAAATCCTAAAATCAACCATTACATTCATGTTCCCTTCTTGTAGAAATCACAGAAATATTTTTTAAAAAGGCACTTGTGGCCTATCATATGTACTTTCCTAGAATGTCTGAGCACAAGTGGCATTCAAAATCACACCACAATATTTACAAGATCCAGAAAACACAAATATGCATTCAGCAGAATTCAACTGCATTTATTAACTTAGGCGGGAAACTTAGCTAATCCCTTTAAGATGAGATTTTCAGTAAGGGTCGAAACCAAAACACTGAATTCATTTGATTATAAATATATATGTGTATGAGTTGGAGGGGGACCAGGAGGAAGGAAAATAATAATAATCCCAAAAAAAAGTGCTATTAGGCTTGGCAAATCCCAGATGGAAAAGTCATTCACTCAACAAATATGCACAGGCACCAGGTATGTGCTGGGCTGTGTAAGCACTATGATATGGTGGTAAACACAATGTAAGCAGTATCTGTCCTCATGGAGCTCAATGGTTAATATCAAGCATCTACCACCTAGTGAACAAGATTGGTCTTTTCTCTAAAGGTCTCTATCTGAGAGATTTATGATCTTGTGAAGAAACAAAATAAAACAAAGAGGTGATGCTCTGGCCAAAGGATAATCCAAGACAAATGAGTTCAAAGATGAGAGAGAATACCACCTTCCTCCTCTGATTCTTCCCCTCTGGAGGCAGCCATAGTGGCTGTGATGGTTTATTGTGTGTCAATTTGGCTGGATCATGGGGCTCCCAGATATTTGGCTAAACATTATATCTGGGTACATCTGTGAGGGTGTTTCCAGAAGAGACTAGCATTTCAATCATTAGACTGAGTAAAGCAGATGGCTTTCCCCAGTGTGGATGGGCATAATCCAATCCACTGACGGCCTGAAGAGAACAAAAAGGTGGAGGAATGGGAAATTTGCTCTCTCTGGCTCACTGCATGAGCTGAAACACCAGCCTTCTCCTGCCCTTGGACTGGGACTTACACCATTAGCACTTTGGTTCTCAGAACTACACCACCAGTTCTTCTGGGTCTCTAGCTTGTAGATGACAGATCATGGGATGTGTCAACCTCCAAAATCATGTGAGCCATAAAATGTATTAAATAAATGTAAATATATACATAAAACAATTGTGACATAGGCCCAAAAAAGCCAGCATATTAGCCAGAGTTCTTCAGAGAAACAGAACCAATAGAATACAAATATATATAAATATATAGGGTCAGTAGGTCAGGTTGGGAAGATTAGCTGGGGACAAACTGATATTGGCCTTGATACTGGGCACCCAGTTTTCCTCACATCACAGCACATACAGAAAACAAGTATCTGTACATCTCACTGGGGTAAAGTGAGACAAGCCCAGTCTCTGTCCTTCTGGAAGGAAAGTTACATCCAGAGCCGTCTGGGGCACACAGGTTGGCAAGTTCTGCTCTGCCACAGGAAGCAAGAAGAAACTATCTTTGTTCCTATCTCAAGGGGACTTGCTTCCATCTTGATCACTTCTGGCCTTGGATGTTCAGTTATGCTGGGGGTTCAGTTTTATCGGGAGCAGAGACTGTGAAGGAGGTAATTCTAGGTGGACATGCACTTATCCAAAAATGAAGAAATCAGATTGAAATAAACTGGTCATTCGATGGCACACATTTTATCCTGATTTGTGGAGAAAAGAACTGCTCCAGAAGTGACCAACAGGTGGGAAGGATAAAATATGGATGTGGCAAAGATGAGATAAGAACGTTAGGTGTTGGGCGCCTGGGTGGCTCAGTTGGTTAAGCGACTGCCTTCGGCTCAGGTCATGATCCTGGAGTCCCGGGATCGAGTCCCGCATCGGGCTCCCTGCTCGGCAGGGAGTCTGCTTCTCCCTCTGACCCTCCCCCCTCTCATGTGCTTGCTCTCTCTCATTCTCTCTCTCTCAAATAAATAAATAAAATCTTTAAAAAAAAAAAAAAGAACGTTAGGTGTTAAGAGTACTGGAGGGTCCTACCTGTCAAACAGAAAAGTTTATTTGCTATCAGGGCCAGTAACAAGCTATTCTGGACACCTGAGCAGAGATGGAGGTGAGGAATACTACTCCATCCACAGCTGCCCAGTATGAACCAGAACAAAAGAGAGATTAGACATCACCGAGGAGTACACTGGTTTCAAAATCAGGAGAAAGGGTTAAATCCACCAAGTATTTTGGAGGAAGATCGGGTAATTCAAAAGATAGTATGTTAAAAAAAAAAAAAAAAAGGCTGTAACAAACTTGTTTCACTAAGAGGCTTAGAAATCATTTGAATGTTCTTTTTTAAAAAAATAAAAGAACTGAAAAGCAAACAAAAGTTATAAATTTAAATTTAGCTTATCAGAACTAAACTTATCCCCACGGTATTTCCTTTACCAGTTATTAAATAACAGAGAAAAATATCCTTTAGTCACAAAACTATCCTGTAATTCCAATTTTCTTAGCAAAACCTAGAAAGAAATTATGTATTTGGGGATTTATACGGAAACCCTTATCAAGTTGGATACCAGGTCTTCAAAGCTAAAGTGAATATGGACCTTGCTTAAGAAGTCAAAAAAGCAGCAGTTAACCATCATTAATTGACATTTTAACACTAGATACCAGCCTTCCTAAGCCATCTGCAAACACAGGCTTTTATCCAACTCGCTCTAAATGAAATTTTTAAATGCTTAACAAAGCACAGACAGATCTGGCCTCACCAGGCAAACAACTTCACTTAAAAACAGAATTGTTTAACCTCAGGGATTTCTGCAAAGGTTTTTGTGGGGGTTTTCTGGTTGCTGCTGTTGTTAATATCCCTAACATGGAGATTGAGAATACATATCTGTGCTTTATAAACCACAAAGAACGAGATTCAGGTAAATCATCGTTAAAGTGAGTTACTCTCCCAGCAAGCCCCATCTTCCTGCCTGTGACCCGGTAAGCACAATATGCCAGCCCATTACGATGGCTCAGGCTATTAGGAGCAAATGGGGTCAGACTGTAATTACACTTAAATAGGGCTCCAAGTCCTACCTCAGGCAAGAGATGCATTTTCCACATGGTCCCAAGGAATTTCCTTTAACACACCCATAATCTCAGTTAAAATAAAAATATTATTGGCTTACATCTCTGGATCTTCCAGAGGAGACCAGGCAGGTTGTGCATTGTAGAGAGAAATGCAATTAATGAGCAATTACTATTTAAAGACCAAATCCCTGTCAAAACAGCTTGACAAAAAAAAATGGTGGTTTTTCACACACACAGCTTGCAGTAGTGTTGCCAACAAAAATAGTGGGTGGTAATTCTGCCAGCTAAAATGGTGCTGTCATGGGGGTAGGGGAGAGAAGAACCATTCTGTCCCCTCCCATGGACCCCCTTCCAGCAGCAGCTCATGTGACCACATCCCAGTCCTGTTCTGCAGAGCTCCCTGGTTTTAACAAGGCCATCTGGGCAGGTAACCCCAGAGGCAAACGTTACAGCAGCTAGTAGACCTTCAAAGCATGTCACATTTAAGTGAAATTGCTCCTCAAATGCAAGCAGTCTCACCCTGAGCAAACTTAGACCACTTAGGTTATAATCAGGAAATATCAACTGAGAAATTCTAAAATTATCCTGGAGTGAAACATGGGCAAATTGCTTTAAACTTTTTACTGAACAGAAATTTCCAGGACATCTCATCAATGTTGGAAGTTAATTCCAATGGTGGAGGGGCTTCTTTAATGACACCCTCCCCAATCATGGGTATACAACGCTAGAGGTCCCTAAGACAAGAACTCTGCCTCTTGTTTGGAAGGTGGTTCATTTTAATGGTGACTGCAAGGATTGGGGGTGTCATAAAATATTAATCTATCACTAGTGATGTTGGGAAGCCATACTTGGCTTTTGCCTCCTATATTAGGATTAGATTAGTCAAAAAGAGCAGGAAAACCAAATGGCAGTGGCTTAAACAAGACCCTGGAGTGTTTCTTTCCCAAACAGATGAAGTCTGTGTAAGTAGCCTGGGGCTGATATGGCAACTGTGCTCCATGATGTCCCTGGAGACCCTGCATCCTCCCAGCCTGTGGTTTCACAGTCTGAAGGGGTAGCCTTGATCCTCACTGTCAAGATGGGGCTCCATCCAGCACATTCACATTCCATAAGGAAGGATGGAAGATGGGGGATAAGGGCATATCCCTCCTTTATGTGATGAGCACTGGGTGTTATATGCAATTGATGAATTATTGAACTCTACATCTGAAACTAATGATGTACTATAGGTTGGCTAATGGAATTTGAATAAAAAAAATAAAAAATAAAGACACTCAGGGCAAACTTGTGCATGGTACTTCCACACTCAGCCACCGTGTGGAGCTGGGCTGTTCAACTCAGGGCTACTAGCCACATGGGACTATTGCAATTGAGGGCTCATGCCTGTAAGACACCCTGGAGTCACAGAGGTCTCCACTATCTTCTCTCTGTCCCTTGAATATTCATATACAGCCCCTGATATACAGGTCCATATAAACTGTCACCAGACATTCATCAGAAAAATGGGGAGGGGCCCTTGTCCTACTGTCAAGGCTATATGGGGTAAAAAGGTAGAAGGAAGAGGAGTTCTAGGTATCCCAAGTTAGAAATCCAAGCACATTGTTTTACAGAAAGATCACTGTACATAGTGGTCAGGTTCTACTGATTTAAAATAGTGTTCTGTGGGTCTATTTAAGGTTCTAAAGAATTTAGTGAGCTGATAAAATTTTATACATCTGAAAATATATGTATTATGTCTTCACTTTTGAAGGCTATCGACAGTGAATGCAGAATTCTAGACTGGCAGAATTATTTCAGAACTTCAAAAATATCAAGTCACTGTCTTCTGGATGCCATTGTTTCTGTTGAGAAATCAACTCAAAATTTCACTGTTGCTCCTTTGAAGATCATAGGTCTTTCTTCCTCTGGCTGCTTCTAGCATTTTCTCTTTGTCTTTGATTTTCAGGAATTTGACCTTGATATCCCTAGAGTTCTTCTCTGTATTTTTTATCTTTTGTCTCTCTTTTCATCAACTTGGATAATTTATTCTGGCTTTTCACTACTTTTCCCTTCTTATGTTTAGTCATCTATTGAGTTTTTAATTTTAGCTATTGTACTTTTCAGCTTTGGAATTTTATGTAACTGATGTCAAAATACTCAAGCTTGTCTTTTAATTCTTCTAACATATTAAATCAGTTATTTTAAAGCACATATATCTCAACTCCTATTTTGAGATACCCTGTAGATCTGTTTCTCTGTCTGTATTTTCTCTTGGTTTTTGGTCATAGATTTGCCATCTCTTCATAAGCCTGGTTATTTCTGATGGGCTTGTGATAGGAAGATAGATTTGGGGTACTAACAATTCCAGACCACCTTAATCTAATCAGAGATTGAGATGATTTGAACTGATCTACTTCCTACTCACCCTAACACACCCAGGATATGGCCTTTGGGGTCAAAAAGCCTGGGGTATTTATCGTCTCCTCAGAAAGCCGTAATTTCAATCTAGTTGCCCTATTCTTAGCCCCGTGAGTCTCTTAAAAGCTATACTCTTTAATATCTATTGTTAGTTACCAAAGCACAGGCTGAGACGCTGTGATACTCAGTCTTGAGGAGAAAAGTGGCACCAAATGCAGGACTCACAGATCTGGGCCTCCTGGATCATACAACTGCTCTTTAGGAGACATCTGATAACTCCAAAAAGATAGCTGTACATATATATATATAGTCCAGTTCTCTAATTGTTCTCAGCAAAAGAGTTGGCCTAAGACAACTAGTTCTATTGCCACTGACTTATGGGTTGATAAACTTTTATTCATATAATAACAACAACTACAGGAAGTACTACTCATTATTGATATTTTATAGCAGAGAAGATGAATGTTTGAAGAGTTTTGATAATTTATCCAGGATTATCAACTACCAAAAGACTAAGTCAGGTTTTGAGTCCAGTTCAGTAGAACTTTAGAGCTGAGTCTTTTAAATACTACTTACTGTACTTTCTCTGATTTGATCCTTAATACAACCTAAGTGATAGAGAAACTCAGAAAATGGCATGCTGGGGTTCCAAGTATATTCTGACTTCAATATCTGACTTCAAAATCCCAACCTTCTCATGGTCTTTCTACTGGAGTCCAGAATCTAAATACATTGGGTTTTGTTTTTTCCTATAGCAAAATAAATTGAACTTCAAACAAATGACATTTTGAAATATAATCACATTTCAGTTGAAAATAAGATACTATCTATGATCCCAGTTATCCTCATAGTTTCTCTGGGAAATTGGGAGGGTTGTCCAATATAGTTCTCATTTTTTATACAAAATGAAGATTATGAAGATAAAGACTCTGGCTATTGGTTCATTTATCCATTCAAAAAATACTTATCTATTACCTACTACATGCCAGGCAGTGTTCTAGGCCCTTGGGATATATTTGAATAGGTGAAACAAAATAGAAATATAAACATAACAAATAAACCAATTATATAGATGTTAAGTTCTTTTGGGGGGGGTAAATAGAGCTGTGTAAAAGGACTGGGGGGACAGGACAGGAAAAAAAGAGCAGGTTGCAGGATTTCACTTTTACCTAAGACTTTCTAAAATACAGTTGATAATTACTTCACCTCACTCCCCCTCTATTCATTATAAAGACATGCATCTTTACAGACTAACTGAGGTGTTTTTTTTCACCTGCAAATTCAGTTTCCTGCTACCTTTAAATGCTTAGGACAAAAACCTTAGCACTCAAGATTCATTCCAAGTAGCTACTATGTCTTTATGACCTACAGGAAAACAAATATACTAATTATTCTTTTGCAACAGCATCTAGTATCCTCCACACTGTGGCCTTTTGGAGCCCAAATCTACAGAGAAATGTGGTCCGATTTTTTCAAACCTGATTTTACTTATTTTTCACAAAAACTTTTAAAGAAGCTCACTGAGTAATTCTTGGAAAATATATAGTCTGGTTTAGGCTTTAAAAAGGATTTCCCCAGTCAATCTAAATAACATAAATCCAAGTGTGATGCTTTCCCCCTAATTGCAGAAAAATCTAAGTCAGAAGCCTGATTTCATGGTAATCATTGCCATTTGTTTGATGAATTTTACAGTTATTTCAGAATACTCACGAAGCCTCTCAGATAAGAACACACTAAGCCCAGAATAAGAGCTACTGAATAATGTATTCCTGCTTTTACATAAACAAAAGTATTATTAATTTTGATAGCTTCTATGGATATTCTTAATCTACAATTTAAAAGAAGAACATAGGTTTCTATATAAACCAGTTTACAAAAGAAAATGCATGTAGTAATTTATACTACATATGAATTCCCCTTTTTATTTTATGTCCAAAATATTTAAGGGAAAATTCATTGACATTAGCCAGCTGCACACTTAATCCTATAGTGGTAAAGCCCTATGTCTACCTCTTAAATAAGGCAGGAGTTCTGTTGGTCTAGTTGGTTAAAATACTGGGTTTTAGCCAGCCTTTCCCTTTTTATTTTATGAATATAATATTTTTCAAAATTCTTCAAGTAATTGTCTCTATTTCTACCACTCTAGTATTCACAGTAATCACTCATTAAACACTTAGGAACAAATTGACAACTCGCTGACATTAGTTAGGACAGAAGAAGTTCTTAGACTGCTGTCAAAGAGTCCAGTTAAAAATGCAATGGAGGGTCTTTGACAAAGCAGGAAAGAATGTCCAATGGAAAAAAGACAGTCTCTTCAACAAATGGTGTTGGGAAAATTGGATAGCCACATGCAGAAGAATGAAACTGGACCATTTCCTTACACCACACACAAAAATAGACTCCAAATGGTTGAAAGACCTCAATGTGAGACAGGAGTCCATCAAAATCAGGAGAACACAGGCGGCAACCTCTTCGACCTCAGCCACAGCAACTTCTTCCTAGAAACATCGCCAAAGGCAAGGGAAGCAAGGGCAAAAATGAACTATTGGGACTTCATCAAGATAAAAAGCTTTTGCAAAGCAAAGGAAACAGTCAACAAAACCAAAAGACAAACGACAGAATGGGAGAAGATATTTGCAAATGACATATCAGATAAAGGGCTAGTATCCAAAATCTGTAAAGAACTCATCAAACTCAACACCCAAAGAACAAAGAATACAATCAAGAAATGCACAGAAGACATGAACAGACATTTTTCCAAATAAGACATCCAAATGGCCAACAGACACATGAAAAAGTGCTCAATATCGCTCGGCATCAGGGAAATCCAAATCAAAACCTCAATGAGATACCACCTCACACCAGTCAGAATGGCTAAAATTAACAAGTCAGGAAATGACAGATGTTGGCAGGGATGCAGAGAAAGGGGAATCCTCCTACACTGTTGGTGGGAATGCAAGCTGGAGCAGCCACTCTGGAAAACAGTATGGAGGTTCCTCAAAAAGTTGAAAATAGAGCTACCATATGATCCAGCAATTGTACTACTGGGTATTTACCCCAAAGATACAAAAGTAGGGATCTGAAAGGGTACATGCACCCCGATGTTTATAGCAGCAATGTCCACAATAGCCAAACTGTGGAAAGAGCCAAGATGTCCATCAACAGATGAATGGATAAAGAAGAAGTGGTATATATATACAATGGAATATTATGCAGCCATCAAAAGGAATGAGATCTTGCCATTTGCAACAACATGGATGGAACTGGAGGGTATTATGCTGAGCAAAATAAGTCAAACAGAGAAAGACATGTATCATATGACCTCACTGATATGAGGAATTCTTGATCTCAGGAAACAAACTGAGGGTTGCTGGAGTGGGGAGGGGAGGGATGGGGTGACTGGGTGATGGACACTGGGGAGGGTATGTGCTCTGGTAAGTGCTGTGAATTGTGCAAGACTGTTGAATCTCAGATCTGTACCTCTGAAACAAATAATGCAATATATGTTAAGAAAAAAAAAAAGAAGAAGAAGAAGAAGAATGTAGCAGGAGGGGAAGAAGAAGGGGGGAAATTGGAGGGGTAGACGAACCATGAGAGACGATGGACTCTGAAAAACAAACTGAGGGTTCTAGAGGGGAGGGGGGTGGGAGGATGGGTTAGCCTGGTGATGGGTATTGAGGAGGGCACGTTCTGCATGGAGCACTGGGTGTTATGCATAAACAAGGAATCATGAACACTACATCTAAAACTAATGATGTAATGTATGGGGATTAACATAACAATAAAAAAAATTTTTTTTTAATGCAATGGAGGGGCGACTAGGTGCCTTAGTCAGTTAAGCATCGGACTCTTAGTTTCAGCTCCGGTCATGATCTCAGGGTTGTGGGATCAAGCCCTGGATGGGCTCTGGGCTCAGTGGGAAATCTGCTTGAGATTTTCTCTCTCCCTCTCCCTCTGCCCCTCCTACCACTCATGCTCTCGCTCTCTCTCTCAAATAAATAAATCTTTTTAAAAATGCAAGTATAAGAATATTAACTTTCACTTACATAGCACAAAGCACTGCACCAAACAATTTTTTACATACATTATCCCATGACATCCTCACAATAGGGTATTATGTCTGATAAGACAGGTATTACAATTCCCATTGTTGTAGGTAATAAAAATTAGGCAAGAAAAAGTTAACTGACAATTAGTGGTCACAAAGGTGGTAAAGCTGAATTGGATATTTGGACTCTCCTTCCTTTCTACTCCAAACAACTTAAGAATTAAGTTCCGAACTCTAATCATTCTAACCTAGATTTGAATGCTTCAGTTAAGTGACATGTTGCTTAACATTTTTGCCTCTCTCTTTTCTCATCAGTCAAATGGGAATATGATCCCTGGTTTAAATGCATTGTTAGCAGAATTATATCAAAAAAAGTACCTACAGCACTGTGACTGGTACCTGGGTAATAAGCAAATACTCTCCTATATAAATCTACGCAACTTAATTTCTAATTTTCAGGTTTAATTTCTCCTTTCACAGAAATTATTAACAATTTATAAATTTAGGCTAACTATATATAATTCATCTCTGGCTACTTTCATCTTATAGAATTCAAGTATGCCTCAGTCTTTTTCAGTGCCTGAACTCTGATCTACTACACAGAATCCCAGAGTCTCCTTCAAACCAAAGCAGTTCTTTATTTGTTCTAATAGGTTTTTTAAATCCAAGTATAATTAACATACAATGTTATATTAGTTTCAGGTGTACAATATAATAATTCAACAATTCTATATATGACTCAGTACTCATCATGGTAAGTGGACTCTTAATCCCCATCCCCTATTTCACCCATCCTCTCTGGCGACCATCTGTTTGTTCTCTGTATTTGTGTCTGTTTTCCAATGTAGTTCTTTAAAAAGATCGAACTTAGTTTCTCAAATATACATCTTTTTATCCATCTAATTTCCTAATATCTTTTTTTAAAAAGATTTTATTTATTTATTTGACATAGAGAGAGCTAGAGAGCACAAGCAGGGGGAGTAAGAGAGGGAGAAGCAGGCTCCCCGCTGAGCAGGGAGCCTGATGCAGGGCCTGATTCCAGGACCCTGGGATCATGAGCTGAGCCGAAGACAGATGCTTAACCGTCTGAGCCACCCAGATATCTTAATAGATATCTACTATCTTAAATAGAAATGATGAGCAGATAGTTGGGTGAATGGATGTGAAAGAGGATATCAACTACCTCCATTAGGACCTCAGTCTGTACTTTCTAAATGATTAAGTTCTTCTTTCCAGATTATCTCTTAACTCAGGCAAAAGACCCTGCAGGCAAACATCCCCTGATGGGAACTCAAACTACCCCCTCAGGCAACAAGGACTGCCCTGAGCCAGCAGACCCCTGTGTAACTGACCCCAAGACAATGACCTGATTTGACCTTCACTGCCCACTTGCATGCTTTGTCCCACATTTTCCTTATATAAACCTGGAAGTATTTTCAGCACTTTGTAGACAGTTTTTGAGACATCTTTCAGGTGTTGGCCTCACTGAAATAAATTCCTTTCTTGTTCCACCACCACTGGTTTCTCTGCCTTTGGATTTTGTCAGCAGCGAGTAGCTGAACCTGGTCTGTTTGGAACCCCTGAGCCAGGTGCTATTGTGCCTTGGCTACAAAGGAATGATGAATGGAAAGACACATCACTGGATAGGAAAAATCCGGGGACTCAACTCTTTTGCATAATCAGTGGGAAAATCCTAGGACCTTCTGTGCCACATAAGAAAAAGGAATTAAAAGCCCATTTTTGCATCCATTTATCCACAATTCTGTGTTAGATTATTTTTTAAAGTTGCTGGAAACGGCCAACATATTTTTCACTCACTGCAACTTAAATTCTGTAATTTAAATGCATATAATGCCTTAAACATGGGAAGATGAAAACTGTACGTAGGATTCACACTGTGCTATCCCATATCACCTTTTTCCAGAAACTTCCAAGTTGATCACCTTTACTTTTAGCTATTTGAAGATATCTATCCATGGCTTCCCACACACCCCTATCTTGTCTTCCTTCAAACTCTAACAAAGTACAGTGGGGAATAACGTGTTAATGACATAAGTCATCGGGCTCTAAAAGATGTCATGTTTTTTATAGAACCAGGAGGAATAGAAGGTGGCATATCAGAATAACAACAGCTCTTGACAAATGGGTGCACAGCCATTCCAGTAAACAGGAACTTCCCTGCAGGAAAACTACCCACCCCCCACCTCCCACCGGATCTGTAATTTGGCTGTTGCCTTTGAGAACTGATGAAAGCAATTACAGGACAGAAAGGCTGATTTCCCCTGCATCTGTTCAGGCGAACCTAGGGATAGGGTTTCATTTATACTAAAGGAATTCACGGCTTCTTTCAAAATAGAGCCCTGAAAGATGAAACCAATCTCATCAGAGGCAAAGGCACCTCATTGAGATGAAAACCCCTTAAGATTTTGTTTCCCGGCCTTAAAGGTCAAGCCACTTATTAAGAGTTATAACAGTTTTGTCAAAAATGACCACCTTCAGCACTTCACAGAAGCCACAGGGGGAAACGCAGGGCCACTCCAGTGTGTTTTCATTAACTGAAAATATTAATGACTGACAAATACCATGTTTTATTTAAAAGCACAAAGGGAATTGCACACGACCAAATTAATCTCTTGCTGTCCATGTTTTAAAACGCTCTGGTCTGGGAGACCTAGCTCTGTGGCCATGACGAACATTCACTTGGGAGTAAGACAGGCACACCAGCGGGTAGAACAGGCTCTCCCCGTCTGCGGTAAAGCTGATGCCACTCCGGGGGCTGCCCACCTCCTCGCTGCAGCGTGAGTACAGCCAAAATGGAAAGGTATGCACTCTCAGGAGTAATGCCCACTGAACACCTAGTGTATGCAAAAAATATTCACTGAACACCTGCTCCATGGCCACTGCTATGTAGAGAACTTTTCATGAAGTCTCTCATTTTGTATTCAAAACAGCACAATGCATTCTATATATTATGATTATTCCCATTTGCCGATGAAGAAAGGGAGGCTAAGAGAGGTTCGTACCGCACTCCAGTTGAGGAAGCCAGGTACTTACACACCAGTCTACGCACTTACCACGACCCCATACTGCTTCCTCTGCAATCCCAATAAAAATAGGGATGGCCACAGATGTGACACTTCATGCTTGGAGCTGAGGGTGGGGTGGAGAAAACCAGGCAAAGCCATCAAAGATTGGAGAGCAGTCCTGTTTTTATAGAATGTTCTCTGGTGATGGAAATGTTCCAAACTGTCCAATATTGCCAATACCAATGGCCCACATGTGGCCAGGGAGCACTTGAAATATGACTAGTGTTGCTAAGGAAGTGAATTTTTAATTTTACTTAATTTTTATTTATTTAAATTTGAATAGTCAAAGGTAATAGCTAACATATTGGACAGTGCAGCCTAAGAATTTAGGAGAGACCAAAGACTTTTTTCCTAAGTGTCAATACAGGACAGATAATATAAAGCATTAACTTCTCAGACATTCAGATGGACCCTCTTCCTTTACAAACTCAAGGAAGAAGGTGTTACTTACAGTTGTAGAAAATCAAAGTAGAACTGACCATAGCAGCATAGGTGGTAGAAGCAAGAAGAACATTCTAAGCAAAGGGAACATTATAAGCAGAAGTGTGCATGCCCCACTGCATCATAAGGTTAGAGTGAGGAAGCAAAAGGAAAATTGTCTACCAGTCAAGAGAAAAGCATCATCAATACAAAGGAATGAAAAATAGAACTATGTGTCCAAGGAAAAAGAGGATTTTAAATAAGAGGCAAAATATATTGAGAAAGCATGTTTGAGGACTGCAAATACTTGATGAGCATGGTCACTGGGGAAGCCACAGCGCCCATAACTGGCCACACAGGGCAACACTGGGGCCCGCCAATGGGGTTGGGGAAGCGAAGGACCTATTAGGCACCAGATATCTGCCTTCCAGTGTGTCTCATCACTACCCCACTGGGAATGCCATGTCTCCATCAAGGTCTGAGTCTATACTGGCTTAAAGGGTATGCTGGATGGGGGCTGGGGCAGAGAAACTCTGGGACAGGTTAGAAGACAAGGGGCTGGTACAGTACCCCAGTGTCAATCACACACACAAAGCTCCCCAGGAGCACCAGCACCAGGTTGCAGCTACTTAACAACAAATCCACAGATACGGAACACTTTAGAAACCAGCTGCATCCTGGCTGAATATGAGGTCTGGAGTCTAATCTGTGGGATCAAATTAAGCCTCCTACCACAGGACAGAGAAAAAGCCAACAGGTGACCTGAAAGCCACAGTCAGGTTTCATTTTGCTCACAAAGTGTTGAACACCCAATGCTCTTTATTTTATTTCATTTGAATTACTCGGCAGCACAGAGAGATCAGGAAATTTCAGTTGACAAATGACGGACTTGGGGCTTTTATGAAAACTCAGAAGATCTGACAAAACTGGGCCCATATACCCACAGTGGTGTCCCCTGTTACACCTGGCCTAATTCACTAATGTCATTCACTAATGTCACGTGTCCCTTTCCTGATAAGTCATCTGGGTTTTGGCCCCTCCCATGGAACATTAGGTGTCTGTGCTAGAAAGCAGCACTGCAGCTAAGATAGGAGCTCAAGCGGAAGCAAAAATAAATACGCAGATGAAGAAAGGTAATCTTTGTCCTAATGAGTTTGTAACCATCAGTCTTCAGAGAATTAAGTTTTTTTTCCCCAGTATGCCAGTGGGGCAACCACAGACTATTTTTAATTGAACTTGAGCAATGTCACAATACCTCCTTAGAACACGGATACCAGGAAGGCTTTTTCAAGCAGTAGAATTCCATCCCATTTTCTCCCCTTTTCTAATTAACATATACATTGAATCTGTAGTCTGTTTCACTTAAGAAAGAAACGACAATTCTGATAAATTTCAAATATCAACTCTACTAGAATCCAGATTTGCGTGCTCCTACCCCCCCAATTTTTATCTGTTCATAAAATTACATGATATTCTTGATTTAGTAGAACACTATTAGCAACGTAACTATAAAATTAAACTCCTAAGTATACATAAAATCACAATTATGTAAACATATTCCAGATTTAATAGATAAGCCAAAACCTAATTTAAAGCTGAAATATCACAGGGAATGGGTGAATGCACTGCATTTATACTGCAACCTCATTTATTTTATACAGAAACAATGTACTGCCTTGTTTCTTCTTTTCCTATTAACGTCTCTCCAAACCCCTCCCCAAACCAGACCACCCCTGACACATACAGATTTGGGGCACCCACTCTGTCCTTGTTCATGGTGCCTGACATTAACACTAATCATTTATCCTCTGAGCCCATTAGCTGGATTGAGCTTCATTTGGCTTTGCATATAGGTGTGGAACATAAGGTTGGGGGTTTCAAGCCTTTCATAGGTATCAGTGTTTAGTGTGGATACCATTTTTCTATTGGGGGAGAGGAGGGCTTATGTCTAATTCCTTTACTGCAGTGCAAAAGTCCCCAGGCACAGCAGGAAGTTGGCTGCCTAAGGAGCCCTGGAAAAGCTTTGGAAACTAACCCACAAGTTTTACACCCAGAGATTCTGATTCAGTGGTTCAGATATGGGACCCAAGAGTATACCCTGTGAATATGTTCCCCAGGAGTTTCTGAAGATTAGTCAGATTAAAGAAGCAATGTCCCATACTGGTTTGAGCTGCACTGAGCCTCCTTTCTCAAGGATGCAGCAAGGTTAAACCTATGGGGGAGGCCAGAAAAGGCACTGGGAAGATGGCGTATGGATCCAGAGGAAGAACCAAGGGTCTAGTTAGGGAGAAAAGAATCCTACAAATACACTTTGTAACAAATCAATGCTTCAAGGAGACCCTTCCTCTGTATCGACAGCCTTTTATCTTGTGTGCATATAGGTCTATTAGTGATAGGCTATTACCAGTGGGAGGGCATGAACCTAGAAAGCCTTCCCAGGGTCTGATTTTTCATTGAATTGTACTATTCACTTCAAGTAAGAGACAATCAAAAACAACTGAAACATAAATACAGGTGTTCCCCCAAAATGGCCTTGATAGAAGGTTCTAGAGCATTTACAAGGTACTTTTCATTCTTTAAGCTCATGAAAGAAAAAAAAAAAAGGACTGGCCATGGGAGAATGCATTGTCTCCAAACATGGGACTTTATACACAGAATTTGAGTTGGAGAACCTTTAATGACACCATTGGACACCAACGGCAAACTTAAGCCAGTAAAAAAATAGCAGACTAAACTTTCAAATTCAAATATTGTAATGTATCAAAATCAAATACAGCAATGCAATCCTGATGTAGCTGGACTTCTTGCCACCTAGAATTTTCTAAAATCAGTCCAAATTTTCCAGTCTTCTTTGCAGCAAGATGTAGCCTTATAAGAGTTCTGACCAGGTGCCTGGGTGGCTCAGTTGGTTAAGCGACTGCCTTCGGCTCAGGTCATGATCCCGGAGTCCCGGGATCGAGTCCCGCATCAGGCTCCCTGCTCAGCGGGGAGTCTGCTTCTCCCTCTGACCCTCCTCCCTCTCATGCTCTCTGTCTCTCATTCTCTCTCTCGCAAATAAATAAAATCTTAAAAAAAAAAAAAAATTTTTTTAAAAGAGTTCTGACCAATGAAAATGAATGTAAGTGGAAGTATGATGAGGCTGCTCCCAGAAATCGACTTATAAACTACCTCAAACCAGCCCTTCCCCCTCTAACTACATCTCTTCTTCATCACCTATACTTCATGCTAGCTAAAATTAGTATGTGATGGCTGGCGCTTAAGCAGTCATCTTGAGCCCTGATTTGCCACATTAGGCTCCTAGAGGGAACAAGAAAGAAGGAGGCTGCCATACAAGTCACAGTCTACTTATTTCTGCATTCCTTTCACTTAAAAAATATAATAAAATTTTACTTGCTTATATCGTGCTTATTTTGTTTCCCATGACCCTGAGTTGGATCTAATCCTAATTAAAACATGATGCTTTACACCAATAATTTCCATCAAGATGTCAGAAAATACGGGGGGCCTCGGTGGCTCAGTTGGTTGAGCGACTGCCTTCAGCTCAGGTCATGATCCTGGAGTCCCTGGATCGAGTCCCGCATCAGGCTCCCTGCTCGGCGAGGAGCCTGCTTCTCCCTCTAACCCTCCCCCCTCTCATGTACTCTCTCTCTCTCTCATTCTCACTCTCTCAAATAAATAGATAAATCTTTGGGGCACCTGGGTGGCTCAGTCGTTAAGCGTCTGCCTTCGGCTCAGGTCATGATCCCAGCGTCCTGGGATCGAGTCCCACATCGGGCTCCCTGCTCCACGGGAAGCCTGCTTCTCCCTCTCCCACTCCCCCTGCTTGTGTTCCCTCTCTCGCTGTGTCTCTCTCTGTCAAATAAATAAATAAAATCTTAAAAAAAAAAAGATGTTAGAAAATGTTTTCTTATTGGGTTTTCTTGCTCTTCAAAAGGAAAACTTAAGTATTTGGTCTTTGCCTCTGCCATTATCCAAGATGGCAACACACAGCAACTCTATTAGCAAAATTCATAAATTTTTCATCAGCTCACAAGTGTTAATAAAATAAGCTAGAGAGAAGCAAGAACAAGGAGTTTTCTCCATTGCCTTTCTTGTCCCTACACATTTCCTCTTTAACTCAACACTGATGGTATCAAGTTTTTAGAGTCACATTACCACCATGACCATCCTTCCCCTTGCCCTTAAATTCCCAAAGATACCGAAAAGACTTGACGTTTACAGAATCCATGTAGAATCGATAAATGAAGACGTATAGTGGGGATGAAAAGAAAGGCTATCCCTGGAAGTTAGGAAACCTGCATTTGTATCCCAGCATTACTGCAGATAATTTTGACAAGCCTAAGATACTCATTTACCTCCCAGTCTTCCTAACTCTGAACTAAAGGGACCGGAAGAGCTGGTGCTCTGTAAAATCTATGGCTCTGGGGCCCTAGAATGATAGCTCTTAAAGTTTCTTTCAGGGCTCCAAATTAATACTTGCTATGCCAACCAAGCTGATTTCATTTCAGAACATTGCTATTTAAGAAAAAGCGACTATTTTTCTACCATTGTATCCTAAGAATGCATTTCCATTGCTATTTCTACTAAACTGATACTCTGTTAAAAACAGAATGTTGGGGGAAATTGAGGGCCATAAAGGCTTTGAAAAGAATTTACTAGATACTGAATGCTTGGGAACCAATTTCAAAATCTCACATTGATAAACAGAAAGCAAAAACTTGATGAAGACCTGTTAGTCCCTGTGTGTGTAAATCATGTAAGATAAAAGTTGTTAAATACAATTTAATCCACTCTGGAGTACAGTTAAATAGATATGATGGATGGCAGGTTGTCTTGATCTTTTCCATTTGTTAAACTATGATAGATGAGTGATGTTCCCAGCTGTATCTCCAGGCAGAGCCTGTGTTTGAACTCCCTGTCTTCGTCAAGAGCTTCCAATCAACAACTGTTCTGAATCTATCTCCATCAGACCAATGTGACACTCCACAATTATGATAAAGGGGAAGGCCAGAAACCTTACAGAAAAAGTCCCACGGTATTTTGTGTGATGTGAAGTGCAATCAAGATGTCAGTGAAGTGAAACTGTCTCAACACATCTGCAGGATTTTGGACTTCTAAGTAGGCTTTCCAAGCAACCCTAGCCCTGCCCCCAAGAGAAAAAAAAAAAATGTTTCTGGCTCCATAATTATTTGACTTAAGGGAAAGAATTTACTATGAGATACTGGTAGAGAAATTCTGCACTTTATGTTCCCTGAGTAGTACAACAATAACACATAAATAAATGACTTCTAATTACCTGCCTAAATTTGAATGAAGAGTGATACAGAACAGCTAAACTGTGTATCATCCAAAAAATAATCATGTGGACTTTCAGTAACAATGCAGGTGTTTATTTACTTTGTAGGTACGAAGTACATTAATGTCTCTAATTTGTGTGGTTTAAAGGAATACACACACTTCTCTGCCATAAAAACATGAATTTATAACTTGGGGAGGTAATGTAGGAACAGAAATGCCTGGCAGTTTTAAATACTCAAACAGCTAAAGAAAATAATTTATGTACCAAACTTCTAAATAAATAGGTTTTAAATGCTCAACAGAGGAAAAGTGAACATGACATGGTAAATTTCTATCATCAATCATCCTGTGGTAACATACTCTCAAAAACCTGGAAATAAAGATTCTTTAAAGTTATGTGTTTCAGCATAATACTGAGTCTACTTTTTTGGTTCTTACAAAACAGATATTATTACATAAGTGCTGAGTGTTTATAATAATGGGACTCTCCACATCTACACAACTATAACCTAATGTTATAGTGAGGTTCCAGGCATAATAAAGATTTAGGGTCAAAGCAGAATATTTTTTCCATAAATACTTGACACTTGAAAGGCATTTCATATAAGCATTACAGTATGTTTAGAATATCTATTTTTTTAAAGATTTTATTTATTCATTCTGAGACAGAGAGAGCATGCGAGAACTGGAGGCGGGGCAGAGGCAAAAGGAAAGAGAATCTCAAGCTGACTCCACACTAAGGGTGGAGACTGACACCGGGCTCAATCTCAGGACCCTGAGATCATAACCTGAGCTGAAATCAAGAGTCGGGTGCTTAATTGACTAAGCTCCTCGGTGCCACAAGTATCTATTTTTCATTAAGTACATAAAAGATAACTTCAAGGTCCAAAGCTTGATTTTGAATCATTATTTTATCATTAAGATAAAAAGGAGACTGGGATTTAAAATTAGATTAGCTTTATATGATTCGATATGATTAAAGGTTTTAAAAATCTGTAAAGTTAGAGGTATCTAAAAAAACCCAAAGCAGCTAACTGGGATAATTTATTTTATTTTAAAGATTTTTATTTATTTATTTGAGAGAGAGAGCGTGAGAGGGGAGAGACTCAGAGGGAGAAGCAGACTCCCTGCTGAGCAGGGATCCCAATGTGGGACTCGATCCCGGCACGACCCGAGCGGAAGGCAGTCGCTTAACCAAATGAGCCACCCAGGCACCCTTGGGATAATAATTTAAATAATAAACTCAAATGTATGCTTTGGGACAAGAAGGATTAAAAAAAAAACCACTTAGAACAAACAGTTTTAAAACAAACAGCAGGGAAAGTAAAACTGAGAGTCCCAAGATCATTTTTAATTGCTTTACGTCAATGCGTGGTACTACTTCCTTCTGGCAGGGACTCCACCTTGACCATATTCTTTTGAATGTTTTTTACTGTTTGCTTTTTTTTTCCAGCCTTATTACAAAATAGATGCTGTTTTTAAGTACAATAGAAATTCTGTGGATAGGGGCGCCTGGGTGGCTCAGTCATTAAGCGTCTCCTTTGGCTCAGTTCATAATCCCAGGGTCCTGGGGTCGAGCCCCGCATCGGGCTCCCTGCTCCGCGGGAAGCCTGCTGCTTCTCCCTCTCCCACTCCCCCTGCTTGTGTTCCCTCTCTCGCTGTGTCTCTCTCTGTCAAATAAATAAATAAAATCTTAAAAAAAAAAAAAAAGAAATCCTGCAGATAGCAGAAAATTAAAGAATAAGGGGAAAATGGAGAAACAGATAATATTGCACCCAGGGCCTAGCCTCGAAATTGATTCTGTAATATCCTTTGTGATGATCATCTACTTCTTAGAATCAGGTACAATGCAAGTATCTTGCAAAGTCCTCTGGAAAAAAAGTTAAGCCATATGTAAGTTTCTCCACTTCTCTGATGTACAACAAAGTTGTTAAAGCATTTCATTCGAGAATACCCCACATAGAAAGCTGAAGGGAAACTGATTTTCAAAAACAACTAATGGCTAGTTTCTTGATGATCCTTTGGGTTTTTTTACCTATGAATACACATTTAAATTGAGGTGAGATTCAGAAACAGTCCAGGGCAGAGATAAATTGTTCCTGTTTCCATCAACTAAAAGAGAGAAATGCCGCTATTTGGGATGTTAAATAGTCATGAAAAAAAAAAAAAAATCAAACAAACAGAATAATTAAACCCACTGAAAAATTGTAATTTGTAATATGATTTTTTAAATATCAAAATATGTGAATGTTAAGGATCATCTCATATTATGGTACAAAAGAACTGAAACTGGAAGAACTTGGAGAAGTCTTAAAACAAAAGACCTGTGACTGGAGACAAGATTAGGGTTCTAATCTCTAATTTGTTACTCACGCTTCCTGATTCTGTGACCTGGATCAAATTACCCTAAACTCTGATGCCCTTGATTGTACTGCCTAGAACTTAGAAATGATTGTAACAGCAACAGTGCTATTGCAGGGATTACATTTGTAAAAGATAGCATTTGTAAAACACTTGGCACACAGTAGATGATCTTAAGTAACATATTTTTCAACCACTTAGCATAATTCTTTGGGGTTAAATTTCTCACATTTGGGTTTGCTGCAAAATTGCAAATGTTTAACAGCACACAGGAAAACCTATTTATCCATTCTCAAGTTATTCTAGAAATAAAAGCCAAACACATATTCACTTTCCCACATCCAAATTGGGGAGAAATGGTAATTTGGCTGTTTATTTGGACTTCTATGTCTGCAAAACAGCTTTCCAACATAAATTCAAATTTGACATGCTATTGGCTTGCTACAAAAAATCAGCTACTTGGCTGTCTCTCAAAAGACTATTCTAAATACAGCTGTGAAACTTGACCAAAAAAAAGTAAGAATACCCAACTAAGCAAAATTTATCTGAGTATACACGTAAATTCATTAAGGATTAATACTAAAGACAGCATATTTTCCTTACAAGCCTAAAAAAAATAAGAAAAAAAAATAAAAGCAATCTTTTGAGGTTAAAAGTATCCAATGAAAAAATAAATTGAAAGTATAATCTCAGAATTCACACAAACACAAAATGAACTGGACTTTCTCGTAAGTATCTCTGGCATATAATAGAATTAAAGGAGAAAGAGGCTGGTCTTAAAAGTTACTCAGTCCAAAGTCCCTTCCGTTCAAGAGTCCGTTCTGTCATCTCCCTGACCAGTGTTTACCCAGCCTCTGCTTACATACTCTCAATGACAGGGAACTCAGCGCTTTTCAAATCACTCATTTCATTTTTGACAGCTCTAGCTGATACGAAGCTCTCCATTAAAAATAAAACCATTGAAATATCGTATGATTTCACCCAAATGTGGAATTTAAGAAACAAAACTGATGAACATCAGGGAAGGAAGGAAAAATAAAATACAACAGAGCGAGAAGCAAACCATCAGAGACTCTTGACTATTGGGAACAAAACTGAGGGCTGATGGAGGGGAAGTGGGTGGGGGGATGGGATAACTAGGTGATGGGCATTAAGGAGGGCACTTGATGGAATGAGCACTGGGTATTATATGCAACTGATGAATCACTAAATTCTACCCCTGCAACTAATAATACACTATATGTTAACTAACTTGAATTTTAAATAAATAAATAAATAAAACCATCAAGAAACCGCCAACAAGACAAAATGAAACCAAAGCAAACCTTGGTCCTACAAACAGACTGTAGCTAATGGGCTAACTGAAAAACCCAGGTCTTGTCATATGAACTGTAATCAAGGCTGATGCCCTCTCTTCTTTACTGATTCTTCTTAAACTAAAAACTATAAAAATATACTGATTCTTCTTAAACTAAAAGCATAGCTTTGCAATGCATAGATCTGTTATTTCAAGGTAACTATTACAGCTCATTTATATGCAAAAAATAACAGTTGCATTAAAAAATAGAAAATAGAAAACAGAAATAGAAAAGCAGTGTCAAGTTCAAAGGAGGTGATGGTTCCAGTGCACCCACACTAGTGACGATGCCTCAGAAATCTGGTTTGGAGCATCACTCTTCAGTAAGGGACAAGGGTAAATGAGCAGACTTCCAGAGAATGGCTATCCCCATGCTTAGTGAGAGATTGCAGGATCTGACACTCAACTGAGGAATGAAGTATAAATGAAGTGTGGTTAGTAGGCCAAGAAGGGAAGGGAAGCTGTATAATTAACTTACTCATAAACCTCTACTGAAGACCTTCTAGAGATCAGCACTGTGCAAGTCACAGATTAGTAATCTTTAAATATTTGAAGAGCTATGAGGGCTAAAAAGTTTAGAAACAAAATGATACTCTCAACAGCCCACAGAACAAGAGAAAATATTTTCAAATCATCTATCTAATAAGAGACTGATATCCAGAATAAACAACTCTTAAAACGCAATAAGAAATAAATAACCCAAATAAAAATGGGCAAAGGATCTGAAGAGACAATTCTCAAAAAGAAGATATACAAATGGCTAACAAGTACATGAAAAGGTACTCAACATCTTCAGTCATTAGGGAAATGCAACTTAAATGCATAGTGAATACTTCTCGCCCACGGGAATGGCAAAAATCAGAAAGATGGACAATAACAAGCACTGGCGAAGATGTGGAGAAAATGGATTCCCACAATGCAGATGGGAATGAAAGTGGTGCAACTTCTTTGGAAAAGTTTGGCAATTTTTTAAAAACATAAACACAGAATTACCATATGACCCAGAAATTCTACTCCTAGAGTTGCATTTCGCTCTAGATTTTTAACAGATCCAGATGATTCTACTCAGTTGTAGGCATTCCATCCATGGTAGCTAGTTTGGAAGCTTATTCCAAATGAAGACATACATGCATACAAAATCTTATATACCGATATTCATACCAACATTATTCATGAATAAACAAAAAATGAGAACCCAGAAGTCTATCAACTGATGAATTGATATATAAAATGTGGTATAACCACACAATGGATTATTAAGCCATAAAAAAGGAATAAAATACTGATAGATGCCATAATATGGATGAAACTAGAAAACATTATACTAAGTGAAAGAATCCAGTCACAAAAGACCCTGTATTATATGATTCCATTTATATGAAAGGCCAAGAATAAGCAAATTGGCAGAGACACCAAGTACATTAGAGGTTGCCTAGGGCTGGGGTTGAAGGGTGGAAATGGGGTTTCACTGCTAAAGTGTATAGGATTTCTTCAAGGGGTGATGAAAATGCTCTAAAATTAGATTGTAGTGGTGGTTTTACAACTTTTTGTTTACACAAAAAACACTGAATTGTATACTTTAAATCAGTAAATGTGTATGGTGTGTGAATGATGTATCAATAAAGCTGTTGTTTTTTTAAAAAGGAAAAATGATACTCTGTATCATTTCAGAAAGCAGACCTAAATATCAATGTTCAGAAGAATGAGAAAGTTAAATTTGGAGACAGAATGAAGTGTGACAGCGCATCATTTAGATGTAGCCAATAATCAGAATGGGCCATATCACTGCTAAAGACAGCAAGTTCAGGGAAAAGCCAAATAAGCTTCCAAACTAGCTACCGTGGATGGAATGCCTACAACTGAGTAGAATCATCTGGATCTGTTAAAAATCTAGAGTGAAACGCAACTCTAAAATACTACCAATGTATGTAATGAATAAGAACCTGAACATTTTAATTCAACACTTACACTTCAATAATACTACAAATAACAATAGTTTAAAAATAAGAGCCATAGTCCCGTCACCCTACAAATTTGAAAGTTTATTTCAAATATTGTATATACCAGGAACAGCCAACAAACATTTCACACTGCTTTCTTAATCTTTGCTAATCTCTCTGTTTTCATATTAAACAATAAGCTGCCTTCAGTCTTACTGTTAATTTGACCTCAGTGTATGTGTTCTGACCAGGGGTATAAATCCTGTGTACCCATAATGGAGTTAAAAAATAGTAAAAGTTCACAGCTAGATTCTGAAAAATCTTTATAGTCAAGATCAAGGTAACTGATCCTTGTAGAAAACCATATGGCAGGGATAATGCAATGCACCAGAACGTACAAGTGTGATGACTGAATCCATCTCCCTCTTACAACAGTTACTACATGCAAAGGGCCAGGCTTCCTGTAGGCTTGGTCTAATGTAAGTTAGGTTTTACTGGGTCAATGTTGCTTCCATTTTTTTAATTTTAAAACTGTAAGTGTAAAGAGTAGTTAAAGCCACACTCTTCCAATAACAGAAAAACATCATGATTGTCATTGTATCTGTAACTCTTAACATCATAGTTGATTAACAACAACAACAACAAAAGAGACTTTATAAATATCACACTAGTGTATACAATAATGATGGGATGAAAAAGCAGAAGTATTACTACTTTCCATTCAACAGACATGTCCTGGGTAACAGCTATGTACATGGCCCAGTAATGTGAGCCTGGAGGGTCACATTTTTGGTAAACTACAGGAGTTTATACCATATATTTTTTAAAAGAGGACATTACTAGAGTACATAGAAGAAAAATTACAGTAAGTTTCATGAAAATAAATAGAAAATCAATAAAAATATTTATGAACTATCAAAAATAAATAGGAAAGAGGTGGGCAAATCAATAGGAATTCAGAAATAGGTTACTTTTAGAGGGTGGTGGGAGTAGAGCTTGGACACACACAACATATTACAGTCACTAGAAGTATATGTAAGGGAGCTTTTGCTCACATTGCATTAGACAACCCAAAATTTCTGTACCTTTTTATAAAATGCACTGATTCAATATAGCCTCAGAGCAGTTTTCTAAAATATCAGCATCTACCCAGTTCATATTTGTATCTCCCCATTCTACAGTGAGAACCCTGGTTCTCAAAAACATCAATATATTTACTCATTTACTCTATCCAACAATACACAAATATAATTCAGAATGCCTACATCAATACCACTAAGGAGAGTTCAAGATCTCTTTGCAGTTGGATGTTGTTTCCTGTAGAGATTTTATAGTGTATGGAGCTCAACATTTAACAATTTTGGCTCTCAAATTTGCCTTTGTGTGTGTGTTTATGTCATCATCAGGTTCATTTGTCTGATCTTAATTTTCTGGCTCACTTTTATCATTCCTTGTAATTTAACGTTAGGTTTGAATATTTAAAACATTACATCATTCAAAAATCAAAACTACATAAACATTCCTATAACCCTTCTGTACTTTGTTCTGGAACACAGTTAAGTTCCTTGGACGCAGTTTGAACCCACTTGTTAGGTGGGTCTAAAATGGAGCTAGTCTGGGGTTAATGATTCCCCACTTCTGAGTCTAGAAGGTTTCTCTGGGAACAAGAACTGCTCCTGCCAATTCTTCCTGATGGTTCCTTTCCCAGACTGGACAAGTCTCCTCACCTGCATGCGTTGAGCTGCTGCATAGTGGAGGGGCACACTGTGCATCTTCAGGGTACCCCCTCTGGGTGGCTCTCTCCCCTCAGTGCTCTGTGCTATGAACAACAGCCACCTTGGTCTCTGCAGACTCCTCTTTCTTGTCTCCTCCACTCAGGGACTGTGCTGGGCTCCACTCAGACTGCCCTTCCCTGTACTATATGGTCTGGAAATTCTCCCCATAATTCAGCAGAGGCCATTAGAAAGCTTGCCTCCTCTGTTTGCCCCCTCTCATGGATCACTGTCCTTCCTGTCCTTCCATGTCTTGAGAAACATTGTTCCATTTTATCTTTTTTTGTTTGTATTTTTGTCTTATTTTTGTTGGGTGTTTTTTTTGGGGTGGGGGGAGGTTGGTTCAAGTAGAAGGGTAAATCCAGTCCCTGTTTTTCCATTTTGGCCAGCAACAGAAGATGTACTAAGAGAAATCCTACCCCCATCCTGATCTTTCCACCTACCTCTCCAAGGAATTATGGTTAATAGTTTATGGTTTATCCTAACCATGTTTCTTTCTATAAAAGTAAGCAAATACATGTATATTTTCTTACTCTCCTTTCTTGCATAAAAGGTAGCATAATCCACATATTCCCTTTACTAATTTTTTCTTTTCCCTCCTCTGTATGTCCTGGAAACCACTCCATAGCAGTCCAGAGAGACCTTCAGCTTTACTTCTAATGGCTCCAGAATACTCCATTTCATGCACATACCATGGTTCATTCAGGCAGACTTCCAGGGTTGGGCATTTAATTTGCTAATACAAATAATGCCACAATGAGTAATCTTGAGTGTATGTTGTTTCATTTTAGGGAGATGCATTTTCAGGGTAAACTCTAAGGCTTGGGATTGCTGGGTCCCAGAGTAGCTGCATATCACATGGTCTTACTTTGGGTTCTTCAGAAGCAGACCTCATGCCCAGGAAATAAACGCAGGCAAGAAAGGGTATTCTCTTGAGCCTGCTGCCCTGGCTGAGACAGGTGCTTAATCCTGAAGGGAAACTCTGGGATTTGGCCTCAAAATTATCTCACCTGAGGAATTATACAATCCATGCTCAGGACTCACTGGCTGACAGCTATTCCCAGAGAATATTAATACCCAAGCATTTCCAGCCTGCCATGCTGATAGGCAGAGGAAACTTCCAAGGTTCTGGGGGTGGAAATCTCATAGCACATTGAAACATCCATGGACAGGAGGGAAAGGGCAAGGACACAGCCAGGAAGGTGATTCTCTTAGACTTTGCCAAATCTCTCCCCACAGGGTGGGCGCCATCTTGCACTCACAAAAGCAGTGTAAGTGAGGGCCTGTTTTGCCTCAGCTCAGCTGATAGAACGTTTCAAGATTTTGAATTTTTACCAATCTATTGGATGAGAAATGGTATCTCGGTGTAAGTGCTGCTTTAATTTGCATTTCTCTTATTCTGAGTGAACCTAAACATCTTCACATAGGCCTAAACCATTTCCATAACTATTTACAGGAACCGTCTGTTCATGTCTTTTATCCATTTTTCTCCTGAGTTTTGGTCTTTTCTTTGATTTTTAAGACTTTTTAAATATTAGGAGCCTATTCCTTTATTTCTGACATTGCAAGTATTTTTTTCCCAACGCGCCAATTCTCTTTTTTTTTGCTTATAGTGGTTTTTGTCATGCAAATTTTTTCTTTAATTTTTTTTTTATGTTGTTACAAATTCATCAATCTTTTCTTTTACTCCATCTAGCTTCTGAGTCATAGAAAGGCTTTCCTTATATGCTAAATGCATTGACCCATGTTTTATTTTAGTATTTGTCTGGCTTCATTTTTTCCCCTTGATTTTCCTCTCTTTTTTTTTTTCTTTTTTAAGTTTTTCCTACAATTAGATCCCTGACCCATTTGAAGTTTATTCTGCTGTATGGTATGCAATATGAATCCCATTTTATATTTTCTAGATGATTATCCAGTTGTCACAATACCACTTATTAAAAATCTATCTTTTCCAATAAAAAGAAATGAACTATCAAACCACCAAAAGACATGGAGAAACTTCAACTGCATACTGCTAAATGAAACAAGCCAATCTGAAAAGGCTACATACTATATGATTCCAACTATATGACATTCTACAGAAGAAAAAACTATGGAGATGACAAAAACGAGGTGTTGCCAGGGAGGAAGTAGGGAAGAGAGGGATAAATAGGTAGAGAACAGGAGATTTTTAGGGCCCAGAAACTATTATTCTATATGATACTGTTATGAAGGACTCATGTCATTATGCATTTGTCAAAACCTATAAAACCTATAGAATATACAACACAAGGAGTCAATCTTAATGCAACCTATGGACTTAAGTTAATAGTAATCTATCAATATTGGCTCATCAAATGCAACAAATGTTGCAATTGCACTAATGCAAGAATGTTAAAAATAAGGAATCCTAGTGGGAGAGAGGGTATATGGGCACTCTGTACTTTTTTCTCATCTTTTTCTATAAACCTAAACTACTCAAAAAAATAACATTCAATAGAACAATGGAATAGAATAGACAGCCTAGAAATAAACCTTCACATATATGATCAAATGATTTTTGGCAAAGGTGACAAGACCATTCAATGGGGAAAGGACTGTCTTTTCAACAAATAATACTGGGAAAACTGTATTTCCAGATGCAAAAGAGAATCAAGTTGGACCCTTACCTTACACCATATACAAAAATTCACTAGAAATGGATCAAAGACCTAAACATAAAAATTAAACTATAAAACTCCTAAAAGAAAACCTTATAGAAAAGAAAACTTATAGAAAAGTTTCATGACATCACATTTGGCAGTGATTTCTTGGATATGACACCGAAAGCACAGGCAACAAAAGAAACTAGACTACTTCAAAATTTAAAACTTCTGTGCATCAAGGCACAAGCAACAGAATGAAAAAGCAACCTACCAAATGGGAAAAAATATTTACAAATCAGGGATCCATACAGGGTTAATATACAGAATATATGAAGAACATATACAACTCAATAACAATAACAACAACAAAACCCTGAATAAATGACTTGGATAGACATTTCTCCAAAGAAAATATACAAATGGTCAATAAGCACATGAAAAGATGCTCAACATCTCTCATTATTAGAAAACCTAAATCAAAACCACAGTAAGTTGCTATCTCATGCCAATTAGGATAGCTACTATTGAAAAAAAAAAAATAGTAGTAAGTACCAGTGACAAGGTAGAGAAACCACAACCTTGATCCACTACTGGTGGGAATGTAAAATGTATACACCCCCCAAAAAATTGAAATCAGGGTTTCAAAGAAATTTTTTTCACCCATGTTCATTGCAGCATTATTCACAATAGCCAAAGAGTAGAAGCAACCCACGTGTCCATAGATGGATGAATAAACAAAATGTAGTCTATACATACAATAGAATAATATTCAGCCATAAAAAAGGAAGGAATTCTGCTATACACTACAACATGAATGAACCTTGAGGCCATTATGCTAAGTGAAGTAAGCCAGTCACAAAAAGACAAATACTGAATGATTCCACTTATATAAGGTACATAGAGTAGTCAAATTCATGGAGACAGAAAGAAAAATGGTGGTTGCCAGAGGCTAGAGTTGGGGGATGAAGAGATGTTGCTAAATGGGTATAGAGTTTCAGCTTTGCAAGATGAAAGAGTTCTAGAGATTGGTTGCACAACAATGTGAGTGTACTTTACACTACTGAATTGCATACATAAAAATGGTTAAGATGGTAAATTTTATGTGCATTTTACCACTATCAAAAATAAAACAAAATAAATAAAAACTACTATTTTTTTAAAAGTCTATCTTTTCCCACTGATCTGAGAATCCCCTTTCATTATACTGAATTTCTATATGTCCTTGGGTCTATTTCTGGATTTTCCTACCAGTGGCCAACTTATGTGTTAGCATCACACTATTTCATTACTGAGGCTCTGTGAAAATCAGAAAACACAAACTACCCGTGACTCCTCTTTCAGGTTTTTCTAGATATTCTTGCATGTTTATTTTCTATATGAACATGAGAATCAAACTGTCAAGCTTGGGAGTAAAAATCCATCACTTTTACTGGTTGCATTCAATTTATTAATAACCTAAAGATAAATAACATCTTTATCATGTTGAGCCATCCAACCCAAGAACAGGTTATGATGACCCATTTGTTCAAAGCTATTTTGGACCTTCCAGGAAAGGTTTGGAATTTTCTTTCTTTTTTTTTTTTTTTTAAGATTTTATTTATTTGAGAGAGAGAGAATGAGAGAGAGCACATGAGAGGGGATAGGGTCAGAGGGAGAAGCAGACTCCCTGCCGAGAAGGGAGCCCGAGGCGGGACTCGATCCAGGGACTCCAGGATCCTGACCTGAGCCTAAGGCAGATGCTTAACCAACTGAGCCACCCAGGCGTCCTGGAATTTTCTTATATAGATTTTGTATATGTACACTTAATTTTACTTCCAAGTATTTTAGTTTCCTGTTGTTATTGTCATTGCTGTCATAAATAGGATTTTCTCTACCATTTTATCTTCTGGTTGGTTAATGTTTGACTGTTGTAAGCTAATGTTATATCCTGGTACCTTACTGAATTCTTTATTGTTTGTGTTAGTTTCCTCATCTATTCATTTAGATTTTCCAGGAATCACCTGCAAAGATATAGTCCCCACTCCCTGTCATCCAATTCTTTTGCCTCTAATTACCTTTCCTGTCTGCTTTCATTGACTACCCCCTCCAATATAAAGTTAAACAGAGGTGAAGATGCTGTTACCCTTGTCTTTTGGGGGGCTAGTTGGAATGAGCCTCATATTTCAACATTGAGTAAGATGCTGACCCTATTTCTGCAGTCTAAATGTTTTAGCTAATGTTACAGAATGATTTACCAATTCATATTTTATTGAGTGGTGGGGTCTTTTTTTTTTGAGTGTTGTTGTTTTTTTTTTAATCAGGAATGGGTGCTGAATTTTGGTAAAGGCCCTCAGCATCTAAAAAGAAAATCATAATAAAAATCTTGCCCATAATCCCAAAATCTCTCTGAAGGCAGAAACCTTGGCTGCATTTACAACACTCTATCTACAGAATATTCACCCATAAAGTTTAGTATTATTTTTGATAAATGCACAAATGAGCAATTTTAAGTTCCTAATTCTTCCATATAACGTATCAATGATATTGTTTTCTAGTGTTTATAGTACACAATGAGCACATTATAACGGTCAGAATATTCATACTTGCTCATCTAATAAGTGGACCCAAGAAATAAAGAAAAAGTATCAGTGGGAAGCTACATACTTCATCCTTAAAAGTTAAGCTTTGAAGCATTTAATAACAATTCCACCTCTGTACTAAGAGATTTGCTTCTTTTCTCTCTCTGGAGGTCAAGAGCAGCAATAGAGAGCTAATCTAAGCTTATTTTAAATAATCTATACCAGTTTCAACATTCATTATGCTCTCATTGTAAAAATGTTCAGGTGAAAAGCTCAGGGCATCTAACAGCAGGTTGAAAGCTTTAATTCAGTGGGAGTAGGGGACACCATAAGCCAATAATAGAAAAGCCTTTTTAACAAAAGATGTTATTTTCTTAAAGTAGTAATCTATAGTAAATTACACAGAAAGAACTTGATTATAGTTTTCAGTCTTTTAGAAAAGGATAATTTAATATGAGTTAAAAACTGATTCATTTTTGCAAGGGTTTTACTAGCTGTCAATTATACTCTTTATGAATCGTCCACTGAGTTTTATGTATAGTTAAACACAGACTGGAAAACATTATTTGGTTACAATTAAGGCTTTCAATATTACATCATAAAAGTCAGATATACCCACCAAAAATATATATTCTTAATCCCCTGTTTAATTTTATATTTCTATAGTCCAGATATTCACTTTCTTTAAAAAACCTTTCTGTTTTTTCTGAAAGCCAACTCAAAACCTGAATAAAGCAGTTGGGTATAAATAATCGAAAACACTTTTAAATAGCATATTATGCAATATTCTAGTGCTAAAGTAATTCTTGCTAGAATGCTGGAAAAAGTCAATACATAGCGTATCAACTTTTGGGATCACTGTGTCTGAACACACAAACAGAATACTGTAGTAGCAAGGACTCTAAAGATCACCTACAAATACATTCAACCCTTTCACATAATAGAGAAAAAAAAGTGAACTCAAGGAGGTAAGTGATTTTCTAAGCCACATATCCAGTTATTGGTAGAGCCAGACAAGTTTTGGGGTTCCCAATCAAATATGAACTCCACTTTTTCTGTTTCTCTCTAAACCACATTTAACACAAGTCAATGTGGGACACACCTTGTAAAGAATTACACAGTCTTTTTTTAGGTAGCTGGCACTGGATGTCAATTTATATTTTGCTTAAAGACCCAGAGGAAAATTTCCCCTAAGTTATTTAAAAAGAGCCTGCAGGTGACTAATAAAATATTTTTCTTTCCTTCATGATTTTAAGTTGTATAATACAAAGTTAAAAGAATAGTGCCTTAAGTAATTAATAATGTTTTCTATTTGCCTAGAATAAGATTATAAATGCTCTCTCAGACATGAGGTAGGTTTTTAAAACTGATTCCACAATTATCTCCAAAAGGAATTCAGGCACCAAGAGCCACCAAATATCAATGATCTAAAAATTAATCTAAAAAAGTTGTTTCCACCTTTCCTTTTGGCAAGAATAAGGGTTTAGTTTGCATTGTGTTCCACTGGGACAGTCTGTTCCTCCATATCAGAATCTTGGCTTCCAATCCTTTTAAAGTTATCTTCTGTTTGAAACAGGCACCTCTCTTAAGCTATTTTTAAATCTCAATGAAAAAAAAAATTGGCACACACAAACCCTCATTATTGCCTCATTCTTGACATCTCTCACACCCTCATGCCTATAACAGATGATCACTGTATGTCATTCTCAGATGATCTGGGCCCAAAGCACTGTCCCTTAGTTATCTAAACAGAAAAAAATATATTTATAAAAAGAATTACAGGAGCAGGGAATCATAAAGAACTATTAAACAAAATAAGATAAATAACATTTATACATTCTATATACTGAATAATCAATACAGTGCCCCCTTATCCTTTGAGGTTTTAAGGAAACTTTAATTTAAAAAGTTAAAATTGTTTACTGGGATTTAAAATGCAGAAACAACTTCATCTTAATCCTTATAGTCAATGAAAAAACTATGAACCAGACACAGTTGATTGGACTCTGACAATCACCTGTACATCAAGCTGCTGTGTATGCTAAGTACTACATTATAACGCTCACAATATTTTTTGTGTTTCTGCCAATGTGAAATTTCTTTTTTCTTTCTAAAAAATCATAATCTAACTTTGAAAAACTAATAAAACCTAGACAAATGAAGACTGTTTTAAAACCACACAATATGAACAACCCAAGTACAACCACTATTAAAACTTTGAGCTATATACAGATACTGATATATTGATATATTTTCAAATATATTTTGCATTTATAAAAAGAGATCTTGCTATTCACATTTTATAATTTCTTCATTTAGTGTATTTTTTTAATGTATGTTTTCATACCAGTTGACATATTTCTGAAATGTTGTTTCTAGCAACTATATACAGTATTCTATAATTACAGATTTAATAATCATCCCATGTTGGACATTGACTTTCAACTCTGAGTTCTTAAAAACACTGGGATGAAAATTTTATGGCTAAATTGATTTATCCATCCTGTGTAGATGGACGTTTGGATAGCTAGCAGTTATTAAAAATAGGGCTGGGGACGCCTGGGTGGCTCAGTCGGTTAAGCATATGCCTTCGGCTCAGGTTATGATCTCAGGGTCCTGGGATCAAGCCCTGCATCAAGCTCCATGCTCAGTGGGGCTTCTGCTTCTCCCTCTCCCTCTGGCCCTCTTCCCCACTTGTGTTCTCTGTCTCAAATAAATACATAAAATCTTTTAAAAAATACTAAATAAATAAATAAATAAGTTCCTTAGAATATATTCCTGAAGTAAAACTGCAGGTTCAAAGACCTTGTACAATTTTAAGGTCTTTGCGGTCTTGTTGTCTAAAAATGTAGCAAGCAATGTAAAGTTATCAGCTAAATGTGAGACAGTTGTATGTCCCTAAAGCCTTATCAACATGATTGGCCTTTATCTCTATTGGACAGACTGACTATGTAATAATTGTTGCTTTAATTTTTATCTCTGTAATTATTAGTAAGGTTGATTATTTATTTGCATTCATTCCCTATTTGTAGTTTCCTTTTGAAAATGATCTTGTATTTCTGTTCAAGTCAAAAACGTATTAATTTCATCCTTAAGCCTGAGTGATCATTTATTTGGGTATAAAATTCTAGGTTAACAAATTTTCTCCTAGTACTTTAAATTCCATTGTCTTCCATAATCTATTATTACTGATGAAAAGTTGGTAGTCACTCTTTTTATTTTCTTTTGGTCCATAATCTGCCCATTCTCTTTGAAAGCCCTTAATATTCTCCCTTTCTACCTGAAGTGCTTTGTAAATTTTTACCATCTTTACCACAAATTATCTTCTTCTAGGGTCTGAGAAGCATTCCTTCGGAATGATTCTATGGTTGCCTTTACCTTAGCCTAATGTGATAAAAGAGTACTTGGTCAGATTTTATGGTGGTTTCTTAGTCCAGGCCTTCCCCAGAGTGATTAAAAAAAGAATTCAAATGCATGCACTGCACAGTCTCAGATATCTAACACCCCATAACTGGTCTTGCTTACATCTACTGTCTAGGACTTCAACTTCTATGTCTCATCCTTTAGCCAGCAGGCAGAATTGTGCCAACTAAATCACCCTTTCCTGGCTGTTGGGTTTGCAGGAAGCCTAATTCTTGCTCATATACTCACTTAGTTCTGTATGGCATTAAAACTCCAGCACATAAAGGGTTTATCTGGTCCAGTTATCTTGGATTCAGTTCCTCTCACCACCAAGAATCCTTACTTAATTCTTGGCACCTACAGATTTTCTTCCCTTATTTTCAATGTCAGTTAAATATTTATCTTTATAAAATATTTTTACCTATTTTTTCATATTAGCAAAGAAAGATAAAGGACCTTCCACATCAACTCCTTCTGATGGCACATCCTAACCTACACATTTTCAGGAATAAACTTGTGATGTGTACAAAATTCTGTAAGTTCTTACAGTATCCCACAATGAAGGCAGCAAAATAGAGTGATTTATCACAACAACGACACTTCAGTGCAATGGGGAAAAGGATGGTCTTTTCAATAAACACGGCTGGGTCAACTGGATATAGAAGAAAGGAAGATTGACCTCACATTACACAATTCACAAAAATCAACTCCAGAAGGGCTGAAAATATAAAGGTGAAACATAACATATTTGTAGGAAAACAGGAGACTATCTTAGTCACCTTGGTATAGGCAAAAGATTCTTAAACAGGCCACAGAAAATGTTAACTATTAAAGAAACAACTTTATTAAGAGAATAAGACTAAAACACAGCAAGTGGAAAAATACATTTTCACTAAATATATCCAACAAAGCACTTAAGTCCAGACTTTAGAAAAACAACTACAAATGAGGATTTAGAAGATAGGATATCCAAAGGAAATATGGGCAGAAAAACTGAATAGACCCTTCACACAAAGATATTCAAATGGCTAATAATATATGAAAAGGTGATGAGCTTCCCTAGTCTTCAACAAATTGCAAACCATACCATGTTACAATACCATACCCACACAGTCACCAGAATGTATAAAATAAAAATGACAGACCCAGTGTTGGTGAGCATGTAGAAAAACCGAAACACTCTTACACTGTTGAAGGACTATAAATTGACACAATCACCTTGAGAAACTATTTCATTGTGTCTACTGAAGCAAAGCTTATGCATACTCCACGACTCAATAATTCCACTTCTACATACATACCATCAGAAAATAATGATGGAACTAAGATGTCAGTAGTCTGATACAGATAATATATTTTAGGCACTTTTCCCATAAAATGGTTAAAATGCAAAATTTTGTATTTAATAAGTTACAATCATCCAAGAAAATTGTACTCATGCTATACACATCCTTCCTTTTATCATGACGCTGGATAATGTATTTTTCTGAATTATAAGATGTTTACTGCATTGAACTAGGTAAAACAGGAAAATCCTGGGATTAGGATAATGAGTAATTTGAGCCAGAAGGTAGGCCTCTGGAAAGGTATTACAGAAAAAAGCAAAGCAAAACAAAACACCATGTAAACAAAACATCACCTCTAGGGCCACTTAAGAGTAAGGATGGACACACACCATTAATATTCAGAAGACACAGGAAAAACAGAATATAGAGATATTTTCCAACTCAGCTCCATAGTTGAATTCTAAACATCAATAAGCAGGATGTTCAGAAAATCAAAAATCCCTGTCTTACTCTCAACCATCCCAGCAACATATTGCTCCAGCCATCTCATGGAACTAGCTACTTATAGCTACAAGGGATATACCAAGTAAGTAGTCCTTTGTTGGGAATCCTAATGCTCTTTCTGTTACTTAAACCAAAGCAGCCACAGAGAAAAATGGGCAAAAGATACTAAAAAGAAGGAATACAAATGAACAATAAAAATCATAGCTGATGTTCGAATTCACTATTAATCCAAAAAATGCAAATAAACTCCCTTCCACCAATCTACTTCAAGAGCAAAAATTCAGTGGTAGACACAGTCTGAATCAGTGCTCTGGACACATTCCCACATTCCACAACTATTGATCTATAAGTCCATAATTAGTCAATAAATGAGCTCATAAAGTCCTTCTGCATGTTAGATCATGTGACAGCATCGCTTCTGGTCTGACTTGTCTGCTTACCCAGAGTCTTCTCAACCATCAGCTCACCAGGAAGCAATAAACAATATGCAGGGGGTCCACTAGCAGAGAGGAGCAAAGGCAAGAGCAGGGGAAGAGGGAAAGAGGGGAAAGAAAGCAGAAGAAAAAAAGGCAGAAAAAGATGTCCAGTATTGTGTATGGAAAATGCCCACAACAACCACAGATGCCCCCATTACCATAGGCTGTAAGCCCTAACTTAGTGCCTCTTTAATTGTGTGTATTTACCAATGGTGTACTTCTGTCTTCAGGGTGACATCTGGGATCAGGGGATCTTAGCAACCTGCTCCTGCGACAGAGTTATATACAATTCAGAAACATAAAAATGTTTATAGATGCTTTTACTGATTATAAATTCTTTCATACATATGTATGATGTGTTTCTGTGTGCACACACGTGTGCCCACGTGCACACAGGAGCCACCAAGGCAGGGTGTTTGGTGCATTCCAAAGCTACAAAACAGCAATTCAGAAATAAGAATGTCTGGAAATCAAATAAGCCAAATATCCAAGAAATGGGTAAAAAGCTTCAAACCAACACTGTTGTATAGCTGATTATTTTAAACTGCAGGCATTTAAGACATCGACATATAATGTCTCAGAAACACAACAGTGGCAAATGTACCATCTCCCTCTGCAGGCTTCATCCATAGCCTGCTTTTCAATATACTCGCAGGACATCTATTCTGCTAAAACACATTTTTTAAAAGTGAGAGATCTGCCTAAGTTTATCTAATGGTGAATGCATATTAATCAGTATTCATCACTGAAAAATTTTACTCCTTCAAGGGCAAGTTCAATTAGCACCTCAGTCAGGCATTTTACTCCACAAACACTGGTTGTATACCAACAATGTGTGAAGCTCTGGGAATGCACAGCTGAATTAGACAAATCCTTACCCTCGAGGAGCTCACAGAGTACGCAGGAGGCAGAAAGTTGAAATGCTATGGGATATGTTCATCCCTGGGGTATGGAAGGGGCACCAGACTCTGAAGGAAGCAGCTCCATCTCTTAGAAACGAAAATGTGAAGGCTTGACCTTCATTTTGAAGGCTGACAAGGAATTCACCAGACAAAGGGGGAAGAGCCCTCTGGATGGAATAAAAGGCAGAGGGAAAGCCACAGAAGAGCGAACGTCACAGCCTGCTGTGAGAACGTGGGAAGAATGGCAGAAGGCCATGGGGGTCTTCCCAAGAAGCCTAGCTTTTATGGAAGGGGAGACGTGTGCACTGCATGGATGCGAGCAAGATGGCAGATGGCGTGGAACAAAGGAGACTGACAGCAAAAGACCAGTCAGAGCCCACTTGGAGGGCCCAGCTAGGAAGGGGGCTGCCCTGAGGCAACAGCCCTAGGGTGCTAGAGAAGAGAGACTGGGGGGAGGTGAGAGCAGCAGCAAGACTTCTGTGCAAAGAGGAACCCGTAGTCAGTGCAGACGTTGTAAAGGGAATATCTGCACAGGGTGAGGGAAGGAATGTGTGGTGTGGGAGGGAATCTGCTGTGGTTGTTTTCAAGGGAAGGTGATGAGATGTTGTGGTAGACTAAGTTTGTCCAACGAGCACATTAAACTACTCATCTCTTCCACAGTGCTCCCTCTGTACTTACACCTACCTCCACCATACAACTTACGAACTCTTGGCAGATATTATTTACTAACACAATCAGTCACTCTGACTACAGCAGAGCCAAAGGATGGCAACATTCTTACTCACTTTTCTTTCAGTCTTTGGCACCTGATGGTGACTAGAACGGAGGGAAAACGGAGAGCATTTTCTGGGGAACAATTTCTTCTCCATCCAAATACGATTTTTGAAGATCCGTGTCCTCTCCTTCCATTCCCGTGTGCAGAATGTAAGATGGGCATAATATCCTCTACTAGTGCCTAACAAGGACATTACGGTGCCAGATTAGGGTAGCCTCTCCATTACTATTTCAACAAAGTGACTTGCCAGATTATTAGAACTATAGTATTCATAAGAATTGAACCTCTTATAGTTTGAGAAGGACCAACCCACCAACTTAACACCCTCTAGTCAAATACAGAGTTCTCCTACAATGAAAAGAGTCAACAGCAAGTCAGTGTCATGACTCCAAGAAATCTGACTATGGCAAAGTGCTCTTCTATCACCCACCTACTGGACAAGATTCCTATTAAATTCCTTCTTAAGTATGTGTCCCAGGCTTCCAGTAAGACTGAACATGTAGTAGGCCCTTGAAATCTGCTAATTTTGTTTATTTGTAAATGATAACCTTTCATTCATTTTAGAATTTGGAGAACATTTATAAAACAAGAGGCAGGAGTTTAATGAAAGGGTACATTTTAATTCCGGGAAGACCAAGTAACAAGGTACCTGTATGTTTAGAAACCCTCCAGATGAGTGATGTTCAGGTTCTTAAAAATCTCTAGCAAATGGCTCCATTGAGATAAACTAAAATCAGCTCTGGAGAGATAATGTGTTAGTTGTGATCCTTTGTTGGATTTTATTCATTTTCCTTCATCCTAACACACCCCAACATTCAATAGTGATGAAATGGCACATATGGATTATGCTGTTTGGTATATGCTAACAATCTTAGCAGGTTTCCCTTTAATAAACCACTCCAGATGTTAGTCTCAGTAATTATGCCTGCCATCATTCAGCTTTAGCAATGAAATACTGCTGTTACAATTCCTTGTTTGTATAAGTATAAAGCCCGCACAGTAAAGACAGCCCCATGAATGGGCTCTGCATAGAAACGTGCAAAAACAAAGACCCAGTGATAGGATGACCAGTGTGAACTGGTAACCATAAAAACACACATGCTGTTAGAAGTTTTCAATGATTCTTACACAGTACATTTGTATGTCTATCACTATTGAAACATTTACACATTTCCTTTGTAAGGGTATTTCAAAATATGCCAAGAAAGTGATAAATCTGATTTAAACGATTATCTGTGGCACAGATAAAACAGGCTATTGTACATGAAAAGACATCTACTCTGAAAACCTGTTTCTAGGAAAATTTAAATTGAAATGTGTGTGCTAAACTTTTAAGAGTATTGTTAGAATCAGAAAAAAACCTGAGATTGTTTTCATTTTCTAAAGGCTTAATTTGCAAAAAAAGCCTTTTTTGTGATCCTATTAAGAAATAAAAATAATGACTTGATTTAAAGAAAAATCTTTGTATGTCTGATGTTACAAGTAATGCAATTTTCTTGACTTTAAAATGAATCTACTTGGTGAAGAATAATAAACCCAATCTTCTGGGATATTAAATGATCATGCTGAAAAGCCAACATTAACCATTAAAATGATTAAGCTGATATTAAATGACTGCTGACATTAGAATATTGAAAAGTATTAATAAGGCTGTCAGTGTCACTGAGGCACCGAGAAAGGAACTTTTATAAAGAACTAATTTTACATTAAGGAGTTTAAGCAACATTTTTATCTACTTACCCTCAAACCATCATGAGAGCAATGTCAATATTCCTGTCAAAACCCATTAGCTTCACTGAAGGTATAAAGAGAAAACTGCACCAGGATGGGAGGTTGGCCACAAATTGTGAGCCACGCTGCTTGAACTACCTTAATAAGCAGCGTAGCACCAGACACCACTCTCCAGAAGCCGACAGAGCAGGAGTAGCTAAGTCTATAGGAAAGCCCCTTAAGGTAGATGAAATCCAAGCAAGGAATACCAACTAAGTAGAAAATAACTATATGCCAAAGACAGGGACATTTTTAACTCTTAAAATTACATGATAATGCACAGAAATATCAAGTAAATTGCTGTAAACCTACTGCATAGCATGTAGTGCTGAATGCACTCAAACCTTTCAGAGGTGACTGCAAAGCAGCATACCCGCCCACCAGCCATCGCACGTCCCCTCTGTGCATTAAGTGCCATTGACTTATGCATCGAGCCCTAGTGCAAAGGACTGTGTGGCAGCCTGTCTCCACCAGCTGCGGGGACCCATGCCACGTGCGCCACGGCACTCACGCAAACACAGCCAATAACCGGAAGGGGCAAAGGATTCTCAAAACCAATCTGACACTGAAAAATCACCTTTTTTTTTTTTTAAAGATTTTATTTATTTATTTGAGAGAGAGAATGAGATAGAGCATGAGAGGGGGGAGGGTCAGAGGGAGAAGCAGACTCCCTGCTGAACAGGGAGCCCGATGCGGGACTCCATCCCGGGACTCCAGGATCATGACCTGAGCCGAAGGCAGTCGCTTAACCAACTGAGCCACCCAGGCGCCCGAAAAATTACCTTTCTATATCAAGAATACCTCGAAGGACCTCGGACTCATTTTCAGTTTGTATGTCTTGCTAGGGGATTTCACTGCCATGATGAGCTCTGACTCCCCATCTATAGCGGAGGTTAGCTAGACAACACTAGCCTCTGGAATAAGGCGGATGTGGGTTCAAGCCCCCGCCCTGCCACATGTTAGCATTTCCAGCACATTGGTCAAGTCCACCAAACTCTTGAACCTTCCGTTTTCTCATTTAGCAAAATGGGGATAACAACAACCCTTCCGGCTCAAGACTAGAGTCAGAATTAAATGAGACAATGTCTAGGAAAAACTTAGCCCAGGGCCCCTCTCAGGAAGCCTTCAAGAAAGCTTTGTTTCTTTTTTCTTTAAGCCGTTTTTTGCCCTCAATTTTTAAAATACTATCTCAAATGTATACATTCGGACCTTTGAAACTTTTCACATTCATGTACCATACGTTCTTATATCCTGTTCCTTCTCTTTATACTTCAAACCATTGTGGAAGGGAGTTTCCTATGCCTGCTTCTATTAACTATCCACACCTGATCAAAATCAAAGTGTTTCCCAAAGCATTCTCTTTTATGAGGAAGAACTGTCATTAACCACCATCAGTAATGTCTCACCACATTTCACAGAATGGAAAATGACTACAGAAACATGAGACATATGGAATTTATTAAGACTAGAATGCATACCCTTCCTATGCTCTGGGGCTGGTGAGTCCTCAAATTTAAGGGAAGCTGACAACAGAAAGGGAAAGTGAAATGGACAGAAGAGTCATTACAAGCCTGAGGAAAACCAGACCCCCCAGAAGCAAGCTACCAGGCTTCGGTGATCACTTGTGCCACTCTTGATCACTAGACTGGCACAGCAAAGAACAGTTACGCCTAAAACAACTCAACCCCAAGGTTTTCTGTGTTACTTCACTGCCTCTGAACAGCGACTTGACATCTGCGGCTTTCTAAGTCCTGACATCACCAAATCGCTATGACCCACTACACTTCAAATTACACTTCCCATTTTTGAAAATACCAGCCCCATCTCTCCCTTACCTATACTTATTCATACTTGTCCCACCTCCTTTAGGCACACCTCTGACCCCCCACAGCCCTAGTTTGCATCTGTGATAGCGCACCTAGCCTTCCAGAACCCAGTGCAAATGCCACTTCCTCTGCGACACCTTCCTGGATTCTCCTTAGGTGCAATTACTCTCTCCCTATACCTTTAAAAGGCACCTATTTTCCACTTTGAATTAGAGTTCTTTACTGATATTCTAGATGACCTCTATTATACCCTAGTCTCTCCCTGAACCATGAGCCTGTGGGGGATTTGTCTTCATATTTTCCACACAGCATCACACATGATAAGAGAGTCAATACAATTTTTTGGCAGAAGGAGTGGATTAAGTTAAATGTTGGACAGATGTAGCAGGTGTTTCTGTTTTATTTCTGTTCATCAGCCTTTTAATATTTCTAGAACAGGAGGGCATTACAAAATAGTAGGAAGGTTAGGATCAGACTGCCTGGCTACCAATCCTAGTTCTGTCACATATTAGCTGTGGGACTGTGGACAAGCTATTCCCAACAACTGAGGCAGATGCCAAAGTGGAGTAGGAATTGGAATATATCATGCAGGTGGGGTGCTCAGCAAGTACTAACCCCTCCACTGTTAGTTATTAAAATATTTATAAAAACACATTCTTGGAAATCACTAGTTTCCCTCACCTAAGAATAAAAGGAGCAATGTCAAGGCCAAGGCAAGCTAATCTGTAGCCCATGTCAGCCTGCCAACACAGTCATCTTTGGAGTGAGCACCTACGGTATTTATACTCATTCTGGGCAATGTATATTTGATAAGATACTGGTGTGAACTCAATGCCCCAAAAAACTACTTCCAAAATATAAGCAAACTGATTCCAGGAAATCTTTTTTCTTCCTATTCCTCTGTAACTTTCACGATTTCTCGCTAAAAAGTTAATTGAGGAAGGATTAATACACCTCCTCCCATCCAAGTCTCTCATGCACGTATACTATACAATAATGTCATTTCTAGAGAATCACAGCATTTCTCTCCAATCATCAGGTAATCCACGTCTTTTGGTGGACAAAGGGATAGCATGCTCCTGGCATGATTAGAAAACCAAAGATAATTTAGTTTTAACCAGCAAAAATAAGGAAGATGGGGCTTTATGACTAATGACACTCATCCATGAAACCCAAAGATAATCATGGTTGGCTTCCCAATCACTTAAAAGTTTCTAATTACCCAACTGTTTCCACATAATGTTTCAAAACGAAAATGTTGGTGGTCCTTAATAATGTCATTATAGAAATACATTTTCTACTCCCATTAAAACATTCTGCTATCCACACTCTAACTTTTTGAAGCTATTTAATACTTCTTAGGCTTGATCAAAAGCACTACCATAGATTTTGATATAAGGCTGGAACTACATGAGGTATAGTTTCCCAGAAAGAGAAGGCAAAATAATATGTAATGTGGACTTTAACATGCCTGAGTCAATTTTTCATAATTCATTCATTCTATAAACATCAATAGTTCTTATTATGTGCCCGGCTCTATGAAACTCACTTTGGATAAAAAGAAAACTAAGACACAATCTCTTCTCAAGGGGCTGCAGCCAGAAAGGGATCCAGTCTAACAGAAATTTAAATTTCAAAATATAAACACATAACCCAATTCAAGTTCTTATTTAAAGCACTGTTCAAAAATATCCATATTGTTCCCATATGTTCACTACAAAAAATTTAAAAATTTTGCTTCCAATATTTCCAAATAAAAAAAGCACTCTAAGGGCAACTGGGTGGCTCAGTTGGTTGAGTGTCTGACTCTTGATTTCGGCTCAGGTCATGATCTCGGGGTTGTGGCCTTGAGCCCTGTGTGGGTCTCCCTGTTCAGTGCAGAGTCCTCTAGGGATTCTCTCTCTCCTTCTCTCTCTCTCTCTGCCCTTCCCCCACTCCCACATGCTCTCTCTCTCTGAACAAAATCTTTTAAAAATAAATAAATCAATCAAAATAAAAGTACTCTGACTTTCCTATTTTCCCCTATATGGAAGCTGGCTGAAGTAAAGGTCTTAAAAATACGAAACTGTACAATCAAAACATTTATATTAAAAATTATCTTTTTAAAAGTATTTAATTCAGATCTAGCATCTAAGAAATATCCATCCCAAAGTGAAAAAAGGTAAATATCTTTCTGGGTCATAGGATAAGGCTTTTGAAATCTATTACAAATAGCATTATTCACATTCCATTAAAATTCCAGAAAACAAAGAACATATAATCATAATTTAATTTCCCATTGGATTAGAAAAGAATTACAGAGTTGAAGAAGGCCAGTCCCAAACCCCAATACTAACCCTTCATTTCATATCACTGTGCAGCTGAAGAAATGTTAGGCTTCTCCTGAAGAGGTTATCAAGGCAGTCAGAATTAATGAAGTTTAGTTAACCATAATTTTAAAATACTGAACTATATTTGCAGATAATCTTCAATTTACCTATTCCAGGAGTATTTTGTGACTTTCAGACTTGGAATTCTGAACAGATTTGTCTCTTGAAAACATGTAGTTCACTAGAACTTACACTATGTCATACTTTCATTCACTAAAAAAAAAAATTTCATAATGAATCATATGTTTCAGGAATAGGCCTGAGCGCTTTCTGAGACAAACCATCCCTGCTCATAGGGAACTCTCAGCCCAATAAGCAATACAGACAAATAAAAGCAGGTGTAATATAAGATACTAAATGTAATAATATAAATAATATATAAGGCAGAACAATGGAAGAAAACATAGTGGTTAAATAATGAGTTTTGGAGCTAGCCTCAGAACCTAACCACGGTTAGGTTTTTTCCTACAAACATGATTTTTCTACAAAAACCATTCCAAAGAGCTAACATTAATTACAGAAATGCAGCCTTCTGCTCCACGCTGGGAGCCACCTGTGTGACCCGAAGGCCACTGTGAATCTATGTCCACTTGCATGTGCATTTCCAGAGAGGAACAGTAGCAGAGATGTCTGGCCTCCAGTAGCTTCTGTCACATAGAGTTCATCGGTCACAGTTCAGGGTTTGCTACTGAATGACATTAATTTCTATAGCTATTAATAAAAGGTCTTGATTGTACCCACTGTGGCACATGGCTCCTTCTCTGATTTCTGCCAATACATGACCGACAAACAGTACAGTCATCTCTTCCTACAGTATATACACCTCAGGTACCTGAATGTGAAAGATAATATAAATAGAGCCATTTGACAATTATTTAATTGGGCTCTTTGTGGTATGATAATAAAGGATAATGATTTATCACCTACAAGGTAAATGGGTAAAGGGTAAAAAAAGCCCTTTTGAGGAAGGCACATTATTCAGTAAAAACACTGACTGAGTATAAAGCACTGATGTGAACTAAGAAAATTATTTTTAAAAAATTAAAAGGGACTTGCTACTAATTACAACTTTAATGAGTGTAATAAATAAGAATAAAGCCAGGGATGTCAACTGACAAGGAGAGTAGATTCATGCAGCAGGCATCGCTGATCGCTTCTTTTCTGACATCTGTCTGTAAAGTTTTCAGGAGATCATGGTTAAATTTCAAGTTCACGTGTGTACTGCTCCCTGGACTCCCTCCTGTAGGAATAGTACACAACAGGGCTACTGGTCTGTGCCAGGCCCCTCTGCTCCCCGCCACTACCAAGAAACAACCCACAGCAGCTTGTGTTCCCGAGCATGCGGCAAGGCACACACTATGTGCCGAAATTGTTGGCTACGCTGTAGGAAGGCCTAGGGTCTGATACCTTTTTCCCTAGGGTAAATTGTTTCCTTATCTCTATAGTATGGACTGTTGTGAAGCTGAGGTGATCACATAAACCATGTGCTTCCACAAAAGCCTGGTGCTTACAAATGCAATAAAAGTGTGCTTGTATTTCATCATTCCTGCTCCAGAAGTTCTGCCATGACCTCTCAGGTTCTTGCACTTTGTACAAAAACTGCCACCCCATCACTTAACTGTGAGACCTCAGGCATGTCACTGTCTCTCACGGCAGCTATGTCAACTCGCAGCTAAGCTCAGTAGTGTCACCTGCCCCAGAGGTAGGGTGTGGGAAGAATCAAAGGGGATAATTTACGAGAAAAGGCTTTGCAGTCTGCAAACGATGGTCATACTGCTGATGGTGGCATTCCTGTGCTGTCAGGCAGCCCGAAACATAAGTTAATATAAACGAACTCCATAACATCCAGTTGGGTGAGGCATGGTTACAACCCAGGAAATCACAAGGTTCCAAGGGGTGGACAAATAACTCTGGAAGACCTGCCCGGAGAAAAAATCTATAAAATGATGAGATCTTCCTGGGTATTTTCATATCTAAGATCAAGTCAATGGAGAAGGGCATGGGAAGTCAGAAGTAGAGCCAGAGTAGGGAGGATGTGGAGTTTATAAGTGTTTGTGGAATATTTCCTATGTATAAGGAGACTAGCAGTTTTCCCAGGTGAGGAAAAAACCCAAAAGCTGCTTCAAAGACAGGGATAGGTAGGGTGGGAGGAGGTTGCTCCCGCAGCTCCAAGGGCCATGTGGATATGGGTGGCGCAGCACTGGTGGGCACAGGCACTCAATGTGGCTGAGCAGGAGACCTCCTGCCAGCCCCGGGAGTCCAATCTTCCATGGTCAGAGGTCACACCGCCCAGAGCTCAGGTACATATGCTATTCAGCTCCTTCTTGTTTAACTTCTCTTCAACGCATCAATTCCCTGGTCCAGTCTGTTTTCAGACTGATCTTACTCAGATCAAGTCACTGCTCGAAAGCTTCCAGTGGCTCCTCATTGCCTTTAAAGTCTAAATTCCTTACCATAACATTTCCTTTGCTTTCTTCCAAAACATGACCCAAAGCAACCTTTCTGAATACCTCTCCAGGCTTCGTTAGGCATTCCATACCCAAGCATACCTTACAACTTCCTTGTCCTCTGTGTTCCTCCCACCCCAGCTATCTTGCCCCCCAGTTGGCTACTACAGTCCGTGCACCCTGGAATTTGGCATCTTTCCCACACCCACACCCTCCACAGAGTCCCCAAGAGATGAGTGCACCTCAGGTCACCCATCTTTGTCTCCAGGGACCCTTCCTCATCATCTCTCATTTTCTCAACACTTAGAGCCTTTATATGATTACTGTATGTCTAATACAGTGCTTACACCTAATAAATCCTCATTAGGTGTGTTCAGTGAGTGAATGTATCTTTTTTTTAACAATTTTATTTATTTGCAGAGAGAGAGAGTACAAACAAGGGGAGCACAGGCAGAGGAGAGGGAGAAGCAGGCTCCAGATGCAGGGCTCGATCCCAGGACACTGGGATCATGACCTGAGCCAAAGGCAGACACTTAACTGACTGAGCCACCCAAGCGCCCTGAGTGAATGCATCTTTACAAAAGCTTAACACTTAGTCCATCTCACATGCCAGGGTGCAAGCTACATAAGAACAGAATATCAGTCTAATTCATTATTCCTCATAGTACCTAACAAAATGGCCTGCCGATTATAAGCATTGAAGAAATAACTGTTTAGTCAGTGTTAAATGTGAACTGAGAAACTAATTTCAGCTTCATACACTAGAAGTCTGGCGTTTCAGATCAAGCCTCTTGTATTCTTAATATACTGAATATTACACGCTTGTTAAATTTATATCGAAGTATAACAAAAAAACAAAAGTATCTTCAAGGATTCAAAATCAGTTTAAATTATACAGCATTTATAATTTTGAAAACCTAGATTTTAAATCTAAAAATAGAACAGAATAAAAATTCAACATTAAAGATACATTCACTTATTAGCAAGTAAACTTTAAAAAATCTCAGGACATTATTAACTTGTGGCTTCAGTTGCAAAATATCTCAGCATATTATTAACTTATAGATTTGACTGTGTCATTTGAGGGTTGTATCATTTCATAACTTGTGCTTATGAATTATTCAAATAAAACTACAGTAAGAATAAAAAATGGAAACTGGTCAGTGTCTGATCAACAATAGCAGAGACAGCCAAATGTAAGTACTTTCTGAATCCCACTGAATTCAATCCTGCTGGGTCCATCAGTGGAATGAATAGGAGAAACAATTTTTCTCCCTCTAAAAATTATACCAATTTTCTTTCAATTTGCCAGTCTCTTTTTAAAATCTATTATTTCTCAATGATCAGTTCTCCCAGAAGCTTACCATACACACACACACACACACACACACACAGGTTAAATTAATAACACACTGGCTTATTTAAGCCTGATTCAAGTAAACCTAGTTAGTGAAAATCTACACCACATTAATTACTTACCTATAATTAGGAGAGTTTCTATGATCTTTATATTTTGTTCACACTATCTAAGAATTACCAAGTAGTATTTTATGCTTAAAGGAGATGACAGCATGACAGTTAACATCATGCTCCATGGTAAAAGCTGAAAGCTTTTTCTCTAAGACTAGGAGTAAGACAAGGATGTCCACTCTCACCATTTTTATTCAGTATCGTACTGTAAGTCCTAGCCACAGCAATTAACCAAGAAAAATAAATAAGAGGCACCCAAATGGGAAAGGAAGAAATAAAATGGCACTATTTGCAGATGTCATGATACTACATAAAGAAAATCCTAAAGACTACCAAAAAAACTATTCAAATTAATAAACAAATCCAGTAAAGTCACAGGACACAGCATTAACATAGAGCAATGGGTTGTGTTTCCATACACTAATAATGAGCTATCAGAGAAATTTTTAAAATCCCATTTATAATTGCATCAAAAGGAATAAAATACCTAGGAATAAATTTGACCAAGGAGGTGAAAGACCTGTACTCTGAAAACTATATAATATCCTTGAAAGAAATTGAAGACAACACAAATAAATGGAAAGATATTTCATGCTCAGATAAGAATTAGTATTATTAAAATGTCCATACTATACAAAGCAATCCATATATTCAATGTGATCCCCATCCAAATACCAATGGCATTCTTCTCAGAACTAAACTAAAGAATACTAAGATTTGTATGGGATCACAAAAGGCCCCAAATAACCAAAGCAATCTTGAAAAAGAAGAACAAGGCAGAAGGTATCATGCTCCCTGATTTCAATCTATACTATAAAGCTAGAGTCATCAAAACAGTATGGCAATGGCACAAAAACAGACACATTGATCAATAGAAGAGAACAGAGAACCCAGAAATAAACCTGTGCATATATAGCCAATTAATCTATGACAAAAGAGGCAAGAATATATGATGGGGGAATGGTACCTTTAATAAATGATGCTAGGAAAACTCAACAGTTACATGCAAAAGAACTGGACCACTATCATACACCATATACAAATATAAATTCAAAATGGATTAAAGGCTTGAATATAAGACCTGAAACCATAAAACTAGAAGAAAACACAAGCAGTAAACTCTTTGACATCAATCTTAGCAATTTTTTTTTGGACCGGTTTCCTCAGGCAAGGGCAACAAAAGGGATTATATCAAACTCACCAGCTTTTGTACAGTGTTAGAAACTATCGACAAGACAAAAAGGCAACCTAATGAATGGAAGAAGATATTTGCGTATCATGCAACTGATAAGGGGTTAATATCAAAGCATATAAAAAACTTACACAACTAAATACCCAAAGAAATAAGCAACTTGATTTAAAAAAGGGCAGAAGACTCGAATAGACTTTTTTTTTCCCAAAAAAGGCATACAGGTGGCCAACAGACACATGAAAAGATGCTCAACATCACTACTCATCAGGGAAATGCTAATCAAAACCACAAAGATAACACCTCACACCTATCAGATTGGCTATTACCAAAAGGATAAGAAATAACAAGTGGTAGCAAAGATGTGGAAAAAAGGGAATCCTTGTACACTGTGGGTGAGAATGTAAATTGTTATAGCTACTATGAAAAACAGTATGTAGTTTCCTCAAAAAATTTTAAAATAGAACTACCATATGAGCCAGCAATTCCAATTCTGGGTATTTATCTGAGGAACATAAAAACATCAATTCGAAGAAATATATCTGCCCTATATCCACTGCAGCATTATTTACAATAGCCAAGATATAGAAGCAACCTAAGTGTCCATCAATAGAAGAAAGGATAAAGAGGATACAGCATATATGTATATACATATACATACAGTAGAATACTACTCAGTCATAAAAAAGAATGAAATATTGCCATATTGCCTCTAGGTTGGACCTAGGGGATATTATGCTAAGTGAAATAAGTCAGAAAAAGTAAGTATCATATGATTTCACTTATATGTGCAATCTAAAAAGCAAAACAAAAATAAACTAAATAGAAACGGACTCATATTAAACTGGTAAGAACAGATACTACACTTGATCTTAGCCAAAAGGCCGAGAAGCGATGAAACGGACTCATAGATATAGGACACAAACTATTGGTTACCAGAGTGGGTAGGGGTTTGGGAGTGGGCAAAACAGGTGAAGGGGATTAAGAAGTACAAACTTCCAGTCACAAAATAAGTAAGTCACAGGGATGTAATGTACAGCATGGGAAATATAGTCAATAATATTGTAATGACTTTGTATGGTGATAGATGATAACTAGACTTATTTGGGGGACCATTTCATAATGTATAAAAACATCAAATCACTCTGATGTATACCTGAAAGTTAACAGGACAGTGTATGTCAATTATATTTTAAAAAAAGACAACAGCATGAAAAATTTAAAAAGAGAGTTTCAGTGTTTTATATTTTTCTCCAGAAATTTTTCTCCCATTCACCATCTGCAGTATATGAATTAGATGATCATGACCCTCGGTGCACTTAATATGCGATCTCCATTCACATGGACCTCCCAAGGGGAGTAAAATGAGATCAACATAATATATGACTCCTTCAATGTCTGCATGTTTAGAGTTATCAAAAAAATTCTGATACAAGTGGAATTGTAAAGAAAGTAGTGAAAGTACAAATACTATTACTGCACTTGCTTGGATTTATGATGAAAGTCAAAAAATCCTCCAAGGAAACCACATCTGCCTCACTGTGGTAAAACACACACACACACACACATTTTTTAAAACAATTATTTACCAACTTATCCAACATGTATGGCACAAGTTTGTGTACTATAATATATTTTACATCCCTTTTCAGCAAAGGAAGAGGATTAACAGATCTCAGATGTTGTACACACTCCACTAACCTTTACCTACAATTAACAAAAATTAATGCAATGCAACAATAACTTCATCTTCAGATTACCAAGATTTACGACATTAAACAGTATATACTTTCTGTTTTAAAATTTTTCTACTTAGCTCCAATATCAGATTCAGCACACAAATTATATGTGAGTTAAATTAAAAGCATATTTTATAACATTTTCTTTTTAGGATAAAGGTGACATATAGGGGTTTGTTCTTCTCCAACAGTCTTCTTTATTCCTAAAACAGTAACTGTATTTATCATATCTGCTTGGTATCAGTATTTGTTGGATTCACTCCACATGAAGTACAAGACTTTCCTATGTGATTCCTCACTAGCTTCATTACCTTTGTAACATATTCTAAGGGTGATATTTTTATTATTGCATATTTAAAAGACACATATAAAATTTTATTATTCAGGAGTTATTACAAATGACAAAAAATGTTCTTTTAGAACTTAATACCATTCTATCATGTCCTGAGTTGTTTTCTTGAAATAGTTAAGTAATTTTCTTAAGAACATTTTTCCCTTGTGCTGTGTGGGGCACACTTCATATCTTGTTTCTCAAATTATAAATAGTTCTCTGCAGCATCTCTGAAATTTGGAGTAATCTACAATATTCTACTGAGTAATAGATGAAAATTCTGAGTTAGCAGTGTGCTATGAATACCAGAGGCAACAAAAATTCTATATATGAACAGTATATGAAGTAGAGAAGCCAGGTCAACACACACAAAGAGGAGAGGTAGCATCATCTTGAGTTCTGGGGTTTATATATCTCTGTCTCCATCTCAAAGGCTTCAGTTCTCCATTCAAAGGTCCATGTTAAGGTCCTAGTTTATTTACAAGATTCTTTTTCATTTTAATGCCTCTTATGGCACAACTTCTAGTAACTTCCTATCTTTTAAAAATATAATGCCAAAAAGGGATGATGAAAAGTTACCATAGTTCAGTGTCTCCATGGTAAGGTAAGTAACCACTCCTCTTCCTACAGAAGAGAGTACCGATAGACTTCTACCCCCCTGTCTAGATTCTGTGTGTTCAGTATACTACACCTCCAGAAGTGCTTTGAAGTGTCAGGAACAACATTGGGTGATGAATCCCTCTGATTACCTAGCCATGTGCAGAAGAATGAGACACAAGATTAAGGTTTTATAAACTAAATAATATCTGTAAACTTCATGTATAATTCATCATGCCTTAAACTATTCATATAACACAGAATGGCATGTAAATTTGTGCACTTCCAACTTTTACATAAAGTCTGGGCTCGATATTCCCTACTAGCTACCAAATCCACCCCCACCTTCTCTACCCTTTTACTATGCCCTGAAGGCCAACCTACATGGTCTCTGCCTCTGGTTAGGGCCCATCAACAGGGGGATCCATTAAGAGGCTCAAAGACTTAAGGAAGGAGAGATCTGGCATTTTAGTTCATGGCCTCCATACCTGAAGGCTCTGGTTTGGCACCAGCTGAATTCATCTGTGAAAGTCACAGTTCTTGTGAGCTAACCCTCCAATGACTGTTTCCTGCCCTGGTGCTCCCACAAAAGTAAAAAGCACAGGGAAAGATGCACAAAGGGCAAGTGTGATAACCTGACAGCAAATCCTTATGGCTTGGAAGTGCCTGGACGGCTCTCTTCCTGACTTCTGGAAGCACCTGCTTCAGTTGACACCTTAGGCATAAAGTTGTCTGAACCTTCTTCTACGACTCCTATCGTCTCATCACACATGAACCTTGGGATTCTCCTGAACGCAATCATCTGGGGTTTCTTTTTCCCCAACACCTATACCCTGTACTGAACATTTACAGGAACTGAGCTAGAAGCTTCAGTCTTTCAATGATTGACAGAAGACAGTCCACAGCATCCAAAGCTTGGGGGAACAGCATCCCCAGAGCTTTTCTGGAAGGACTATCTCTGTATTTCCAGCACCATCTTTCTTTTGGAGAGTCTCCATCATTCCATCTCTATTCTTCTAGTGAGGGTGCATTCAAAGATTTCTCTAGCATTTCTTCCCTGTGGAATAAAGCTCCCTGCAGGAGCAGGACAGGAGAGGGTGGTATCTTTCAGGTGTGGGACACAGATCTGGAAATATGGCATCACAGCTTCTGAGAAAGAACCAGTCCTGCCCATCTTTCCAGGAAAGAACCAGACATACATCTTCAAAAGTGCTACATGCTGGGGAAGCAGCTTTAACTGGAGTGTATGTGAGGGCTGACAAAACATGATGTCATAACCTCAGTTTGCTTCCACAAACACACTTCTGGGGAATTTTTTTAATGCTTTAAACTCTTATACCTCCTTTTTTTTTTTTAAGATTTTATTTATTTATTTGAGAGAGAGAGAGTGAGAGAGCAATCATAAGTGAAAGGGGGGGAGGGTAGAGGGAGAAGCAGGTTCCCCGCTGAGCAGGCAGCCCGATGCAGGACTTGATCCCAGGGCTCTGGGATCATGACCTGAGCTGAAGGCAGACACTTAACTGACTGAGCCACCAAGGTGACCCACCTTGTTTATGCTCCATACAAACATAGAAGGTACATGTAGTCAAATACAATTTCAGTCCATCTCCATTACCATAAAATATGAAGCATAGTATTGCTTGCTGTCCATTAAGGAAATTATCATTCTACATGAACATAAACATATTCTGTTGCCAATACATACTTTATCGTGCTTAGATGTGCATTTTAAATGGAAAGTTAAATTATCCTAGGGAATAAAATTATCATTAGGAAGGTTTCCTAAAGCAATTACGGTAGGAGTGGATTTTTAAATTATCATCTAACAGGCTGCTGATATCAGATAAATTAAGAATAAATCAAAATAAGATTAAATGTGTAAATAATGTGTTACCTCAATTACACTATAGGTATAAGTCATTACATGGAAAGGTTTTTATTGAAAATGGAGAACATTCACCAAAAGTGATTTTTTTCTCCCTGGTGGTTTTATGCCATTTATTGTATCTCCTTGCCAGACTGCAATTAAATTTCAGATTTTCTCTAACTCACCAATGAACCCCCTTTTGCCTATTTATCCATTTAGAAATCTCATACTTCAAGTATAAAAAATTCCATGCTATCAAAAGTAATGATTTGCTCTTTTCAAAATTACATTTTCAATATTTAAAATACTTTTTGCAATCTAATAGTGAAACTGGTCAGTTTTGTGCATTCCCAATGCACATATTAAAATTTTACTTTAAAACATTTATTATGAGATTAGTTGAGGTTATAAACTAGAACAAAATCATTTTGAATAAGTCAGAAGCAATAACCTTATTTTACACCAATTCTTTCTACAGCAGCTTATATTTGTTTTATAAAACAGTCAAAATCTTTTTGAAACTATTACTTCTTTCAGGAGCTTTCTCTTTGATGTCATTAACTTTGGCCTCTTTTTTTATCTTCAATCTTAAATTAATTCCCTGGGAAGCACATAGCTTGTTGGCTGGTTGGAGGGATTAAATATAAGGGTTTATAAAGAAAAGCAGCTTTTGATACAATGCTATTACAACATGATCACTTACCCATAAATTGTCAGATACAGAGGGTTTTTTATGTTAGACACAAATGTTGTTCATTTTAAAAGCTATTAGCAGGCAACAAATAGAATGGGGATTATTTTTGTAGTTTGTATTCATTTTACAAATAAATAATCAGCTAACATGACTCCAGGACAACAAACAATGCTTTTTGCTCCTGTGTTATTTGCTTGCAGATCTTTTTTCTTTTTTTTGCCACAGGTATTCATTGTCATATGCTAAAAGGCCCCTTCTTATTCACCTAGTCAAAGGATTTCACTGATATTATGCAAATAAGGGAATATGCCTGAAATATTCTAATTTAACATTAGCTTTTGGGTGCTTTTGGGTTTCTATGATTTGAGACAGCAATTGTGTAGCAATAAAAGACTCTTGTTTAAGGCAGAAGTGTGTTTTTTTAATCACCACACATTGTTTTAGAATAGTTTTTGAGAAAGCATTTTAAGCAAAAAGATTTCAGAGCAAGGGTCGGCTTTTTGTCTTAGGGTTTTTCCCCAGCATCTACTCCCTCTGTGCCTGGTAACCACACCCTGAGTTCCTTCAGGGTATGTACCCCTCCATCAGTGGGTGCAGACTTGGAGTCCCTGCCTTTCTGGAGAAAGATCCATGAAACATTCTCTTCAGTGTTTTGAGTCTTGATTAGTGTGGTGCCTAAAGAGAGAAAAGGATCCCATCCTGTTGCCTGCAACATGCCCTGAAAAGACAAGGCAGTAGTTAGGTAATAAATCTTGTTCCCTAAAACTCCTCTGGATCGCTTCTGACAGTCACTATCCTGAGTCCAGTTTTCTGGCCTGCCACTGGATTCTGTGAGCTTCCTGAGGTCCTTACGATAAATTCCCTTTCTGCTTTAAATTAACTGTGGTCCAATTTTATTGCTTGCAACCAAAGAATTCTAACTGATACAGGTGCCCTTTTGTGAGATTATCTCTATGATACAGTAATGGACACTGACTTGATTTTAGCCATCAGATGTTCCTCCAAGAGATGAATTATTGCCTGACCTTGCTTGGTGGCCCTTGAGGAGGCCTTAGGAGGTAAACTCAAAAATATCAAAGCCTTAGGAGAACTGCTTCTAAGGGTTTGGCTGTTGCCATATCACCCTAGGACTTGGTAACTGATCAACATGGTAATGTTACATTTGCCCGTTTATATAATGGACCTTCTAATTTATGACCTATAATCTCAATTATATTTGTAGAAACCCCAAGTGATCCAGTACCACAGACTCATTCCCGCAATAAAATGAGCAGTGAACTGACCCATAATACATCTCTGTCTCACCTATAACACACATTGGAAGTCTGCATATAAAGAGTTTAGAAATACCTGAACAATACTCTCTCCTCTTCTAATATGTTCACTATCATCTTTAGGAATCTCTAACACCCTTTGAGGCATCAAGATATAATGATCATACTTGAGCTGAAAATTCTGCCCACAAACTTCTTAAAATCAAATGAAATTAGCCATCCTGACTGAAATAAGATGTTTGCTGGGCCACATAGGTTAGTGCTTATTCCAGCAGGGTTCAGACAGAGCTCGGAGTGCTTGGAGGCATTCTGAGATATTCTTTGTGGTGGGTGGATTTCTAAAAATGAACCCACACCCACCCCTAGATACCACACCTTTTAGAACTGAATAGGATGACATATCACTCCTATGATTTTTTCATTATTATGCTTATCATCATATGCATACTTCTGATTATGATAACATTATGCCATGCTGTTATATGGCAAAGTGGACCTTAAGAGTGAGACATTCTAGGGTGCCTGGATGGCTCAGTTGGTTCAGCGACTGCCTTCGGCTCAGGTCATGATCCTGGAGTCCCGGGATCGAGTCCCGCATCAGGCTCCCTGCTCGGCGGGGAGCCTGCTTCTCCCTCTGACTCTCCCCCCTCTCATGTGCTGTCTCTCTCATTCTCTCAGTCTCAAATAAATAAATAAAATCTTTAAAAAAAAAAAAAAAGAGTCAGACATTCTAACCTCAGGGGCTGATCTAATCTCTTAAGCTCTCAAAAGTGGAGAGCTTTCTCAGGCTGGTAGCACGAAAGGAGGAAGTCAGAAAGATTTGACTGCATGAACCCTTGCTGGCCCTGAAGATGGAGGGGCCATGAGAAGGATGCAAATAGCTTTTGACAAGCTGAGAACCACCTCCTACTGAACATCAGCAAGGAGATGTGGTCCTCAGACCAGAGCCACAAGCAACTGGGTTCCACCAGCAATGAACATGGAAGTGAATTCTTCCCCAGAGCCTACAGATAAGCACTCAACCAGGGGACACCTTGATCTTGGCCTTGTGGTACCCTGAGTATACAAAGCCAGCCCAGCCTTCTGACTTACAGAACTGGGAGCTACTCAATGCATATTGTCTTAATCTGCTACATCTGTGGCAACATGTCACACAACAGCAGAAAGCGAATATGTCCCTTGATCAGGAAACTCTTGGGGTGCCTGGGTGGCTCAGTCATTTAAGTGACTGACTCTTGATTTTGTCTCAGGTCATGATCTCAGGGTCATGAGATTGAGCCCTTGGGGCTAAGATTTTCCCTCTCTGGCTCCCTCTACCTCTGCCCCCTGCCCCTGCTCTCTCTCTCAAAAAAAAAAGGGGGTGGGGGGTTAGGGGTACCTGGGTGGTTCTGTTGGTTGAGTGTCCAACCTTGATTTTGACTCAGGTCATGATCCCAGGGTCGGGATTCAGCCCTGCATTGGGCTCTGTGCTCAGCAGGGATTCTGGGAGTCTGCTTCAGATTCTCTCTCCCTCTCTCTCCATCCCTACCCTCGCTCATGTGCTCCCCCCCAACTCAAAAAAATAAATATATATATGTACATGCTGAAAGAAACTCTTGGTCAGCTAAAATTACTTCTCATATCAGAGCTTCTAGGTGTCTTCCCATGGAAAAGAAAGTGTCTATGGGCAATTACTCTCCAAGTTCCTTTGCCAACCTCCCATGCCCAGTAAGATCCTCTGTCACGGAAGGGGCAAAAGGAAGGGACAGGACAGCCACAATGAATGAGTGACAATTCAGGGCCATGATGTTACAAGCAGTCTTCACTTGATGTGCAGAGCAGTCCTAGCAGGAGAGAGCACATCCTCATTTCACAGAAAAAGAAACTAAGCTCCCACAGATAGTAGGTTACAGAGAAGCTCAAAGTTACACACCAGCATGTGAGAGCCAACAAGAAACAAAGTGTTCTCCAAACTGGGTTTTCACTGTTAAATTTATCCCAAATTACACTTACCCAAAAATTACTGCAGGACACTAAACCATAAGGACACTAAAGAAACCCAAAGAGTAGGCTTCAGGCCCAGGGTGCTCTGGCCAATGAAACTCACACTCTCCATCTCTGAGACTGAAGGAAAGAATGTCTTCACAGAGCCACTTAAAATAAAAACTCCTAAACAACTCCCCCCAAGCCCCTGAAGCAAATTATATCTGAAACAAAACAAAACAAAACAAAACAAAACTTTTGTGATTTCTTACAAGTAAATCATGTCTCTTTTTTTTTTTTTTTTTTTTGAGACAGAGAGAACAAGAGAGAGAGCACATGAGAGGGGGGAGGTTCAGAGGCAGAAGCAGGCTCCCTGCTGAGCAGGGAGCCCGATGCGGGACTCGATCCAGGGACTCCAGGATCATGACCTGAGCCGAAGGCAGTCGCTTAACCAACTGAGCCACCCAGGCGCCCAATCGTGTCTCATTTTTAAGCTGCATTTTAAAAGTAACTTGAAGAGGTCATATATTTTCATCAACCCTACAATTACACCACAATGGGTCTTTTTTGATTTTGAATTTTTGGCACCTAACAAATAGAGCTTTTTAAATACTTTCTACTATCATTTGATTGTAGATTGTAGATTGCACCAATCATGTAACAATTGTCCCATATCCTGAGAAAGCTGGAATAAATCAGGTATAGCCTAATAAAAGGGAACAGAAATGAGTGAAACTTAAGATGCTATAGGCTTTTCTTCTTTATTTCTGTTTTTCACATATCACATAATATTGATAACATTGACCTCATAGCCAAATAATTCTAAATAAAATTGCCTGTTAGTATGTATTTAATGCTACTTTCTCTATCAAGTTGTTTCATAGACCTTCGTAGATAGTCCCCTGGGATAGCTCTATCTGAGATACTCTCCGGCCACAATATTTAAATACACGCAAACCAGGATAAGGCTAAAATCTAGCCTACAGGTTATGAGCTGGAACTCAAGAATCTAACCAACTATACTGGAATCCCAGCCCTTCCTAGTTGAGTGGTCTTGAGAATGATACATAATTTCAGTTTCCTCTTCTGGAAAATGCAGATCACAGTACCACCCATAGGATGGTAAAGGTTAAATAAATTAACTCACAAAGCACTTACATAGTGCTTACTAGGTGTTGGGCACGATTTTAAACATCAGTTCTAATGAATGTTTTGCTCATTATATTTACACACTCTCCTCTACAGCCACTGCCAGTGTATGACAAACACCTAGAAGAGACTTCTGGGGTCTTCTTTTCCAGGGCCCCCCATCTCTACATATTCCCAATTAAACCAGAAATATACTCATCTACAGCCTTAGGTATGAGAGGACCACATTTTTAGTACATAAATAAAAATGTAAAATTACTGTAAAGTGAATATAAAAACTTCAGAGTTGTTATTAAAAGCAAAGTAACCAACAACCAAGCAGGTAATGTGGCTAATGTAGTGGTTGTGGTCATCTGGAAGGCAGTACAAATTAGCAATATTTAGTAGGTAAACCAGTAATGCATTTGGGAGCTCTTCTTGGATGTGAATAAGGATTCTTTTTAGGAATGTAACACTATTTTAATTTCCAAACACAGTAGGTGAGAGAGTACTGAGCAGAGAGGTATGCAACAAACTGATGCTGAAAACAAAATTATAAGGAGGAAACTTGATGGTATATGCCAATGGGCTCCACTTGCCCATTAAGCAATAATGATAAATTTGCTCATTAAGAGCAAAGTCCTATAAAATATGGACTTTGTAGGCAGACAGACCCTCTACTTTCTAGCTTTAACCTTGGCAAGCTACTTTATTACTTTAATTGAAGCATAATGGTAGACAATACCCTATTAGTTTTAGGTGTACATCACAGTGATTTGATATTTTTAGACATTACAAAATGATCCCCATGATAAGTCTGGTTGCGATCTGTCACTATACAAAATTATTACAGTATTATTGACTATATTCCCTATCCTGTATTACATCCTTGTGACTTATTTATTTTATAACTGGAAGTTTGTGCCTCTCAATCCCTTCCACCTATTATGCTAATCCCCACCCTTGCAACACCATCTGTATGTCTTCTTTGGAAAAATTTGAGTCCTGTGCCCATGCTTTAATTGGGTTATTTAGCTTGGTTTTTTTTATATTAAGTTGTGTAGGTTCTTAATATATTTTAGATATTAACCCCTATAAATATCTTCTCCTATTCAGTAGGTTGCCTTTTTGTTTTGTTGGTGGTTTCCTTCACCGGCAAAAGCTTTTTTAGTTTGAGGTAATCTCACTTGTTTATTTTAGCTTCTGTTGCCCATATCTGAGGAGACTAGTCCAAAGGGGAAAAAAAAAAAAAAAAAACAGGGGCACCTGGGTAGCTTAGTTGGTTAAGCGTCCAATTCTTGATTTCAGTTCAGGTCATGATCTCAGGGTCGTAAGATCGAGCACTGGGCTCCACACTAGGCATGGTGCCTGCTTAGGATTCTCCCCCTCCCTCTCCCTCTGCTCCTCCCCACCCCAGTCATGCTCTCTCTCTCTCATATATATATATAACTAAGATTGATGATAAAGAGCTCATTACCTAAGTTCTCTGCTAGTTTTATGGTTTTAGGTCTCACATTCAAGTCTTTATCCATTTTTTATTTATTTTTGTTTATGGTGTAAAGCAGTCGTATATCTATTGTAGAATTTTTTTGTGGTTGCCATGAAGTTCCAAATAACAACCTACATATATAGCAGTCTATTTTAAGCTGATAGTTGCTTAAGTTCAAATATATTCTAAAAGAATTACATTTCTAACCCCCTCCCCCATTTTGTTTTTGATGTCACATATTACATCTTTTTATTCCGTGTATCCCTTACCTACTTTTAGTTAAGTTATATTTGATTTCACTATTTTTGTCTTTTAATCTTCATACTAGCTTTTCAAGTGGCTGGTCCCTGCCTTATGATGTATTTGCCTTTAACAATGAGATTTTTTTCTTTCATATGTTTTCTTATTCCTAGTTATGCTTTGTTTTTCTGCTTAAAGAAGACAATTTAACAAATTTTTTGTTTTTCTGCTTAAAGAAGACAATTTAACAAATTTTTTGTAAGGCTAATCTAGTAGTGATGAACTCCTTTAGTTTCTGCTTGTCTGGGAAACTCTTTATCTTTCCTTCAAATCTGAATGATAATCTTGCTGGGTGGAGTATTCTTGGTTGTAAGTTTTTCCCTTTAAGTACTTTAAATATCCCGCCACTCTCTTCTGGCCTGCAAAGTTTCTGCTGAAAATCAGCTGATAGTCTTATGGTGTTTCCCACATATGTGACTATTTTTCTCTTGCTTCATTTAAGGTTCTCTCTTTCTCTTTAACTTATGTCATTTTAATTATAACATGTCTTGGTGTGGATTTCTTTGGGTTCATCTTGTTTGGAACTCTCTGTGATTCCTTCCCCAAGTTAGGGAAGTTTTCAGCCATTATTTCTTCAAATAAGTTTTCTGTCCCCTTTCTCTCTTCTCTTTCTGGGATCCTATTAATGTGAATGGTTAGTACACTTGATGTTGTTCTAGAGGTCGCTTAACCTATCCCCATTTTTTAAGTTCTTTTTTTATTTTTGCTGTTCAGACTGGGTGACTTCTATTCTTCTGTCTTCCAGGTTGCTGATCATCTAATCCACTGTTGATTCACTCCAGTGTATTTTTCATTTCAGTTATTGTATTCTTCTTCTCTTATTGGCTCATTCTTATATTTTCTAACTCTTCATTTAAGTTCTCACTGTGTTCTTCCATTATTCTCCCAAGTTTGGTTAGCATCTTTATGACCATTGCTTTGAACTCTTTTATCAGGTAAATTCCTTATCTCCATTTCATTAGGGTTTTTTTCCTGGGGTTTTATCTTGTTCTTTCATATCGAATATACTCCTCTGCCTCCTCATTTTGTTTGACTTTCTGTGTTTATTTCTACGAATGAGGAGGAACAGCTACCTCTCCTGGTCTCAAAGGTGTAGCTTTATGTAAGAGCATTCCCTGTGTAGACTGAATGTGACTGGTGGTTTTGGCAGTCCAACTGGAGCTGTGTTGGACACAAGCCATGGGAGTGCCATTGGTGGGTAGAGTCCCAGAATCTGCCACCCGAGGCTACCTTGGGATGGCTGGAACTGGAGGCCAGGGGCCTTGGGTGCACTGGGGTAGCCCCAGAAGGCCAGCTAGAACACCTGGACCCTGCTCCCATCAGCGTTATTGGGGGGGGGGGCATAAAAAGTGGCCCTCACTAGATCCTTTGACCCCAGAGAGAGTTCCAGCAGTTACCCTCCAATTTGGCAAACACTGTAGGGTTAGTTAATGGATTTCCTTCTCTTATATTCTAGTTGTCCTTTATAACACTGGTTTTTCTCTATGCCCCAGGGCAGGCAAATCTGCAGTGAGCCCTTCAGTGATAACCCTCGCTACCAAGGTTGCCATGTCAGGGGTGGGGTTCCCATCATTATCACTTCTTCATCTCTCCTAGCCTTCTCTATGTGGTCCCTCTGTCATTTGTTGTGCAGAAGCTGTTCAATTAGCCCTCGGTTCTTCTTCAGAAGGAACTGCTCTCTATGTAGGTGTAGATTCCTTGTCCAGGGGAGAAGGTGAGTTCAGAGTCTCACCATGATGCCATCGTGGACTGCCCTCCTGGTGAGATACTTTAAACACCACTGAATCTCAATTTCAACAAAAAGGATAACAGGAGTACCTTCTCATAATTATCTGAGGATTAAATGAAATAATGCATAAAAGTTGATGAGAAGGACTCATTAAGTTTATCCATCATTATTCAGCCAATTCTGAGATTCACATTTTAAAAAGAACTGGATTACAAAAGGGGGAGAAAACCCTCAAGACAAATTACTGCTTTCCTTACATATTAACCTTAAGAAAGTTAAAGGTTTCTAAAGTACAGTGTCCTCTTTCCTCTGAGCACTCACTTCACACACATTTCCCCTTGACTCCATCAACCAATCCATGTTGGATTCCAAGATTCAGGTATGTCAGCAACCATTAGAGAAAGGGGAAATGGTTACTTCCTAGGGGCTGGGCAGGTTCACTACAGATTGAGGCAAATGTTGAACCAGCCACCCAGGGCAGACATGGAATCAAGAGTGGCTATTCTTAGGGGGTAAAGGAAGGAAGAGTGACACCTTGCATGGCACAGTTAGGTGAGGTCACAGCTAGTGAAAGTTGCAAAGACCAACAAGGATACATTTCATTATTTTCGAGGAATACTTATACCATAAAGTTGTAAGACAACAGGCACTTCTTCAGTTTTCTCTGTGCAAGCAAAAAATGCCCAGTTTCCCAGGTAAAACAGTAAAGAAGCATTTCCCAATGTATTAGTCCCTTGTCTATGTGCATTTGGACATAGGAAGTATACAACAGTTCTAATATGTGGGAATATTTTCCCTACATCTCCTCGAAAATGTCATCCCTCACAAGCATGATGTACAGTAACACAATTTCCTTCATCACTACCAGACAACAATATATTTTTATGTTGTGCTACAACAATTCAAGCATCAATCAATGAAGTTCTCACAATACACCAAGGCCCTTGGAGACAGAAACCTGCCACCTTGAATACAGCACACTGCTGTAAGCAAGTTGCTATTTACATAGTTGTCTTTGGTTTAAGGGATAGAAATGCCATTATAGCATGGCACAGAATCACACATGGCCCAAGTGAACTACCACACATTAACCTGCCCCTCTCCATCACATTTGATTCCTTCATATTTGAAATATTTAGAATTCATAGCTTCCACTAAATTATACTTTAATAATGCGTTAAAAAAGCCTATTGCCAAGGCTAACTACTAACTTAAAAATTACATGACGGGGTGCCTGGGTGGCTCAGTCGGTTGGGCATCTGCCTTGGGCTCAGGTCATTGTCCCAGGGTCCTGGGATTGAGCCCCACATCAGGCTCCCTGCTCGGCAGGAGGCCTGCTTCTCCCTCTCCCACTCTCCCTGCTTGTGTTCCTTCTCTTACTGTGTCTCTCTCTGTGAGATAAATAAATAAAAATCTAAAAAAAAAATTACATGACAAATTAATAGATCACAGTCTTCCATATTACTTCTTTATAAAAGATTTTATTTTTTTATTTTTAAACTTTTTTATATTTATTTAGAGAGAGATAAAGAGCATGTGAGTGGGGGGTGGGCAGAGGGAGAGGGAGAATCTTAAGCAGGTTCCACCTCAGCACAGAGCCCAACTCAGGTCTTGTCATGACCTGAGCCAAAAACAAGAGTCAGATGCTTAACCAACCAAGCCACCTGGACACTCCTAAAAGATTTTATTTTTTAGAGCAATTTTAGGTTTATAGCAAAATTGAGATCAAGGTATAGAAACTTCCCATATATTTCCTGACCTCCATTATCATGCATAGCTTCCCCCATTATCAACATCCCCTGCCAGAGTGGTACATATCTTCCTTAGGATGAACATACAATGACACCTCACAATCACCAAAGTCCATAATTGACATTACAATTCACTCTTGGTGTTGTAAATTCTATGGGCTTGGGCGAAGTATAATAACATGTATCCATCATTGTAATATCATAAAGAATATTTTCACAGACCTAAAAATCTTCTGTGTTCTGCCTGCTCATCTCTCCCTCCACCATCCAACCCTGGAAACCACTATGATCCCTTTACAGTCTCCATAGTTTTGCCTTTAGCAGAATGTCATATAGTTGACACCATACAGTACTGGCTTCTTTCAGGTTGGCTTCTTTCACTGAGTAATATTTGTTTAAGTTTCCTCCATGTCTCTTCATGGCTTGATAGCTCTTTCCTTTATAGCACTGAATAATGTTCCATTGTCTGGATGTATCACAGTTTATTTATCCATTCACCTACTGAAGGTCATCATGGTTACTCTGAAGTTTTGACAATTATGAATAAAGCTGCTATAAACATCCAACCACAGGTTTTTATGTGGGCCTAAGTTTTCATAAGGAGTGTGATTGCTAGACGGTATGAAAAGAATGTTTAGAAACTACCATATTATCTTCCAAAGCACCATTTTGCTTTCCCATCAGCAATAAATGAGAGTTCCTATTACTCCACATTTTCACCAGCATTTGGTGCTGTTAGTGTTTTGGATTTTGACCATTCTAATAGTCAGACCAGTCTAATAGTCTAATATAGTGGTATTTCATTGCTGTTTTCATTTGCACTTCCCTGATGACATATGATGTTGAACATTTTTTCATATCTTTATTTGCCATCTGTTTATCTTCTTTGATGAAGTGTCTGTTATGATCTGTTACCCTCCCATATCATTTTAGGCCCACAAAGTCTATTAAAAACAGTCATAATTCACCATAAAACTTCGAATGCTAAAATTTTATATATAGATCTCTGAGAAAATAAAAAAATTCCCAGTTATAAACCCTGATCTGAAAGTTCCTTATTAGTCATACTTAGCATCAAATGTGGAAATATGTAAAAAAAAAAGTCCTTATATGTTAAATAAGTCACCCAATGTGGCATAAGAAGATGGATTCAACGTTTTAAAAATCTGAACAGTGTATCTTCCTAGTTGTCTAAATTTTATGTAACGATTATTAGCAGTTTTACTAAATGCTACATAGCTTGCAGTTATAGAATGCAACAAAAAACTTAAAATACATGCTCAAAAATAAAGGGCAAAAGTAAAGATAATCTCATCGTTTACCTGAAGGGTTAGAAAAAATAAAAAGATTTGAGCATCGACTGCTGGCAAAGGTGTGAGAAAACAGGAATGCCCCCCTATTGCTACAAGGAGGATGAATTACACATCCTTTGGGGAAAGTATCTAGTGATGGCAGTTAAAATTTAAAAGGCACATACCCTCTGACTCAGCAATCCTGGTCTCAGGAATCTATTCCACGGATATAAAAGCATCAGCATTTAAGGATGGATACAGACAGGTATCAAAAGCTAGTGAAACAAAAGCAAAAATGAACTTTTGGGACTTCATCAAGATAAAAGCTTCTGCACAGCAAAGGAAACAGTCAACAAAACAAAGAGGCAACCCACAGAATGGGAGAAGATATTTGCAAATGACTCTACAGATAAAGGGCTGGTATCCAAGATCTATAAAGAACTTCTCAAACTCAACACCCAAAAAACAAATAATCAAGTCAAAAAGTGGGAAGAAGAGATGAACAGACACTTCTCTGAAGAAGACATACAAATGGCTAACAGACACATGAAATAATGTTCATCATCATTAGCCATCAGGGAAATTCAAATCAAAACCACATTGAGATACCACCTTACACCAGTTAGAATGGCCAAAATGGACAGGGAAAGAAACAACAAATGTTGGAGAGGTTGTGGAGAAAGGGAAACCCTCTTACACTGTTGGTGGGAATGCAAGTTGGTACAGCCACTTTGGAAAACAGTGTGGAGGTGCCTCAAAAATTTAAAAATAGATCTACCCTATGATCCAGCAATTGCACGACTGGGTATTTACCCCAAAGACACAGATGTAGTGAAAAGAAGGGCTATACGCACCCCAATGTTCATAGCAGCAATGTCTGCAATAGCCAAACTGTGGAAAGAGCTGAGATGCCCTTCAACAGATGAATGGATAAAGATGTGGTCCATATATACAATGGAATCTTACTCAGCCATCAGAAAGGATGAATACCCAACTTTTACATCAACATGGATGGGACTGGAGGAGATTATGCTAAGTAAAATAAGTCAAGCAGAGAAAGTCAATTATCATATAGTTTCACTTATTTGTGGAACATAAGGAATAGCATGGAGGACATTAGGAGAAGGAAGGGAAAAATGAAGGGGGGGGAATCGGAGGGAGAGATGAACCATGAGAGACTATGGACTCTTGAGAAACAAGCAGGGTTTTAGAGGGGACGGGGGAGGGGGGATTGGTTAGCCAGGTGATGATATTAAGGAGGGCATGTACTGCATGGAGCACTGGGTGCTTTACAAAAACAATGGATCATGGATCACTGCATCAAAAACTAATGAGGTATTGTATGGTGACTAACATAACATAATAAAATTTTTTTAAAAAAAGTATTTGTAGGGTGCCTGGGTGGCTCAGTTGGTTAAGCGACTGCCTTCGGCTCAGATCATGATCCTGGAGTCCCAGGATCGAGTCCCGCATCGGGCTCCCTGCTCGGCAGGGGGTCTGCTTCTCCCTCTGACCCTCCCCCCTCTCCTGCTCTCTCTCTCATTCTCTCTCTCAAATAAATAAATAAAATCTTTAAAAAAAAAAAAAAGCATTTGTAATAGTAAAAAATGAAATAGCTTTAAAGTACATCACAGGGACATGATTGAATCAATGATGCCCTACCCATATATAGAATATTAAGCTGCAATTAAAGAGAATGGAGATCGATATGTATTGACCAACAAAGATGTTTTGAAATGCTAAGCAAAAAAGACTTTGGTAAGTATTGGGTATGACATGATGCCATATCTGTAAAATAAAACAGAGAGGTGTTCTTTATATATATGTACATATTTATATACCTTTGCCTAAGCATAGAAAACATGTAGAAAGACATAAGCCAGTGTTCGCACTGAAAACCTCAAAAAACTGGATTTTAAAAAGAAAGAAGATTTGCGTGCCTGGGTGGCTCAGTCGTTAAGCATCTGCCTTCAGCTCAGGTCATGATCCAAGGGTCCCAGGATCAAGTCCCACATCGGGCTCCCTGCTCGGCAGGAAGCCTGCTTCTCCCTCTCCCACTCCCCCTGCTTGTGTGTTCCTGCTCTTGCTGTCTCTCTCTCTGTCAAATAAATAAAATCTTTAAAAAAAAAAAAAAAGATTTAACTCTTGCAATAGCAAGCCTAAATTATTTTGTAATAAAAATGAGAATTGAAAAGTATAGAATACAGTGAACATACACAGATAGAATGTTTAAATATTACCTGCTACCTATAAAAATACAGCCCATGTGATCTTCTTAAATAGCTGCCTGATACCGACCATTCCCCACACTCAGGATGTACTCCTAGTCATATCCTGTTCATTTCTAAATTTAATGGCACAAGCTTCCTATCAGCAGGTTACTACCACCACCAAATTGTCCCAGACCCCCCGAGCTGAAGCTGGCCAGGCTATGGGCTTGCAGGATGGTAGGAAGTAGGGGGTTGGGGATGGTTGGCTTGCATGGACCATGTGGACAGCTAGAATCAATTCAAATCACCATTGTTCTTGAGTCACTGCTAAGTCTACTTCTACAGGACCTGACAGACAATGGGATAATGCCTGCTGGTCCAGAACTGCACATGCTCAGTTGTTCCTTGAAGGAAGACCTTCTCATTCCTCTGAGGCCCTGTTCAGTCAAGGATAAAATGTACTTGTGTCCCCAAAGTTGCTTCTCTTACTGCTTCCTACTTTGAGGTCTCATACATAGAACTGCATCCCTGGATGCAATCAAATCTCTTAAGTAGGATGACCATATAGATCCTCCTTCACCTATGATGTGCTAACATCCCAATAAACCCATTCTAAGTTGAAAATAGCATCATTGAAAAGTGCATGTAAAACACCCAGTGCTCATCATATACCCAACTAATGAATCATTGAACATTATATCAAAAACTGGCTAACTGAATTTAAATTTAAAAAGGTGCATGTAAAACACCTAACATACTGAACATCATAGCTCAGCCTAGTCTACCTTAAACGTGCTCAGAAGACCTACATTTACACATACTCAGAAGACCTACATTAGCCTATAGTTGGGCAAAATCATCTGACACAAAATCTATCTTATAATAAAGAGCTGAGTATCTCATGTAACTGACTGAACACTATACCGAATGGTATACACAATGGATGTATGTGTACAGAACAGCTGTAGGTGTATTGGTTGTTTATCCTCATGATAGCATGGCTGACTGGGAGCTCGGGCTTCCTGCCATGCCCAGCATTACAAAAATATTTTACTGCATGCTGCTAGCCTGAGAAAATATCAAAATTCTAAATTCAAAGTATAGTTTCTATTGAATATCACCTTCACAGCATCATAAAGTCAAAAAATCATAAGTGGAATCATTGTAACTTGGGGAACATCTATGTATCTTATAATCCAACCAGGGAAATTTCTAAGGATGAAAAAGGGTGCTATTAAATACTAAGCTGGAGAAATAGGTGCATGTCAAGACTATCCTAAGAAAAAAAGAGACATCTAGTCACCCTACCCATGACCATTAAGCCTTCACTGGCTAACCACCCCTTTTCCTCAAGATGTCCCCTTTTTAGGTATGGTGTCTTCCTTCATCTAGTATAATCACCACCTACTTCCTAAAGGATGATGTCTGAAGTCCTTCCCCGCTTAGGTGCCATAAGCACCACATCTCCCCACTCACTTGTTCATCCCCCAAATACTGAGCACCTCTCCTCCTTCATTCATACCTTCAGGTAACAACCAGGTACATGCAGATCCTGTCTTTGTGGAGGTCACACTGCTTGGGCTGGACAAACAACAAAGAAATAGATATGTAACAGCTTAAGTGATAAGCCCTACAGAGAAAAATAAGTCAGGTTAGGGCACAGGGAATGTGGGCTGAAGGGAGTAGGAACTGTTCTATTTTTATGTGAGGTGGGGCTGTCCTCTCTGAAAAGGTAGCATTTTTTTTTTTTTTTTTTAAGGAGATATCAGTTTATTGACTACACTGCAAGGGAGTGGCAGGCAGGGCAGCAAAGGAAAGCCTGTGTGCCAAAAAGATAGCATTTGAGCAGAAATCTAAGGGAAGAGGGGAGCAGAGCATTTCAGGCAGGAAAAATGGCTGCAAAAGGCTCCAAAAGAAGAGCATGGTACTCAAGGAGTGAGCGTGAGGGAGGCAAGGGGCCTGCTCACCCAGGGGAGGACTTTGGGTTTTACTCCAAGAAATGAGCCAAGTAGCATGTGCCAGGAACCCTACCACATGGTGATCAGAAACAGAGCAGCCTCTGTCTTAATGGAATGAGTGTTTAAGGGGGGCAGTGAGATATTAATCAACGAGGGAGAGAAACGCCTTCTAAGGAAGGTGTCTCTCATCAACTCCGTTTTCAACTGCGGTCCATCTGCTTCTCTTGCTCAAGATTAAGAGTGGTAAGTTCTGGTGGATTCCATCCCTACATGTAGATATTAAATCTTACTGTTTTGCTCTGTCTGCTAAAACATACAGCTGTTAAGCCAGTAACCACTTGTCACTTTTGGTTGCAGGCATCCAATATTACTGCTAAAAAAGTAAAGTAGTTCCCTCACACAATGCACTTATTAACTTCCAAACAATTTCAAAAGCCTGTCTTCGGGGAAGAATCTGGTGGGGTTTTACAAACTGTAAGAAATATGTAATCATTGGATGCCTTGGGGCAATTCTATAAACAACATGCAGGTTTTACACAATTGCTTTATCAAATTGGAAAGAGAAAGACCTTTGGAAAAGAGGAGGGTATTTGGGGTGAGTAGGATATTAAATGTAGTCTGTCTACAAAGTGTCAGCTTTTTATGTAAAGAGAAAATGCCACTCCTTAAATCCCAAATTAAATTCCCGAATAATTTCTACAGCTGTCCCTAGACTTGGCTTATCAGTGAATTCATAGGCAAAACTGTGCGAAGCACAACAAAATAGTATCAGTTCAAAGACTTGTAAGTGCCTGTCAAAGAACTAAAAAAGTACTCTTTAAAAAACATTTTCATATTCTCAGGAGTTAACAAAAATCATCTTGCTCATATTGTTCTAGTTTTTAAATAATCAGCCACATTCAAATCAATAAAACACTTGTCAGTAAGAATTATGCAGTTAAAACTTTAGATTGGGGTGGTCCTCTTAACATTCTAATCCTTCACACACACACACTGGGCTAGAATCACCCTCCAGCTGATGGAAAACCTGCCCAGATGGGACATCAACCAATTATATTGAGACATAAAATTTTTGTGAGGGGTGGAGGATGATACCTTAGATATAAAAGTCAGTAATGCTGATTTCAGCTACATATTAATCATTTACAGCCAACCGTTGCAAACTAGATACAGTATAAATCGGGCTAAAGCATAAGGATGAGATATGAAGTTCAAGCTCACCGAAACACTAGACAGGGAAGACTACACCTCCCCCAGATGGAACTGATGAGCAGGCACCAAACTTTTCTTAATGCCAGGGCTCCAAGGTGACCAAGAAGTTATCTACTAACCTGTCACTAAAGAAGATAGTCAGGAGACAAAAGAATTTTTCCAACAATCTCAACAATAAATTGCCAAGAATGAAAAAGTAAGCCAAAGAAAACGTCTTTGCTTCCCTGGGCTTCTAGAAGCTTCAACTACACTTCCCGAGAATAAGAGCCAAGTCTGAATTATGTTTTCATCCCTTGATGCCTAGCAGAGTGCCACACTGAATTTCACAATTAAAAAAAAATGTAGTGAATGTAAGAGTAAACAAAATATTTTCTATCAGCTGCCGAGTTTTGTGTCATGCTGGTTATCTGCAAAAGTCAGTGTGTGGAGAAGGTCAGACGTGGGGTAAACAGTATCCATATTCTTCACCAAGTGATAAGAGAATCAGGAAACTGTTCTGAAAACATGTCCAAGCAGTCAATGTTCATTCTGTCCTCGCCACTGGAATGAAAAGAAGTTGTGACATCAGTAAACTTCCAGGGATGTTTTAGACTGCACTGGATTTAATTTTTATGCATGTGTTTGTTCTCCTCCTAATGCACAGGCTCTGCATGGGCTCTTCATGAACGTCAGCCCTGGCATTCTTTCAGTGTGCCCTGTGGATGAGGGCACTCACACATCCAGTGCTTTGCTGTCTTCCTTTAAAATGTCACAATGTCCTCAGCATCGAGGACAGCTTCTGGCAAGTTGTGTGAGATGATTTAAAATGCAAACTATCTGCACAACTGAAATAGTGTTTTAAAACACTAAAAGAATGGAGGCCCGAAGCAAAAACAAAACTTTCTACACCCAGGATCCCGCCAGCAAGACCTAACAAGAAAAATAACTTTCTGTTTGTGATATTTACAAAGCAGGATTGTTTTATTAAAATTGATTTAGTTTATGCCTTCTGCCAAGTTGACTAAAAGTGTATTTCTAGATGCAGCTCGAGTGTGCACATTGTTTCAACCCTTAATCACTATGGTGCCAACACACTCTCAACTGCAAACCACATGCTAGTTCTAGAACATAAACGTCACTCAGGGGAAAGAGTTAGGGCCTTGAGCACTTCCTACTTGTGTTTTTGAACCATTAGGACTAAAAGTCATTTCTTTCCATTTAACTGAGCAGAATGATAGTATCTGGCTTTGTTTCTGTGCTATCCACAGAAACAGAATGAAGGGCCTACCAAAGGAGATTTAGACAGAATTTAATCTAATGTGTTATTTTTATTTTACTTCCATCAGTGTCTGATTCTCTATCTTATGTACAAAATTAGAGAACTTCATGAGTAACTAACTTCTCTACTCTTTACTGGAAAACTTACTGCTCCCTCAATCTGTGTTCTGCCTTATCTATACCTAGGAAGGAGAAGGAACTGCCTCGATGCAAAGACCTTGAACTTCAGCCTCCCAACACTGCCCACCCAGCCTCTGGGTTCCTCCCTGGCGTTCTCTCTCATTCTCCATAAAACTGCTGCACATTTGTGCCTCTGCTCCATACCTTCCCATCTTCCTCCCAGCACACTTCCCCACATCCTGCCCCTTCACAGAGCAAACAGAAGCCAGAGCGGAAATCCCTTTAGCTCCCACCTGTCTGAATGTGCTCCACCATTTCCTGCAGCCACAATGGAAGAGGAAATCCTACTCTTCTTTTGGGATCATCCGTCTGCCAAGCTTAGGATCAATTTACCTTCGATCTTCTTGAGACTCAGTTTTCAAATTCAGCTACTCCTTAGAATCACCTGGGGCAGCTTTTAAAAATCCCAGCACCCGCCACGCCCAATACCAATCGCAGGGGGACCTCTGTGGATAGGACCCAACATCATGTTTTTAAAAAAAATCAGTATTTTTAAAAAGATTCCAGGTGCCTCCAGTGTGCAGACAAAGCTAAGAACAGCTTTCCTCTGTCTTCTAAGAATGTTTAAGTATTTGCAAGTCTCTCCCATCTTAAAAAACATGCCCTTCCTCAATCCCATGTCCCTCTGTAGGTACATACATAACCCCTCTTTCCCTTCATGATAAAATTTCTTAAAAGATTTGTCTCTGCTCCTTTCCACCTCCTCACTTCGACTCATTTCTCCACCCAGTTTTTTCCAGCTTCTGCCCTCCCGCCCTCCCACAACCATGAGTGACCCTACTGCCAACACCAGCGGACACCCCAGTCCTGCTTCCCTTAGCATCCTTGACCACTCAGCAGTATGTTGCATCTTACTCATATTTCCTAGTTTTCTTCCTAGTAAACAGTGTGCCCTTCCGACTTCCACATATAATCTTTATCAGTAACATCATCTCCTATTATGCTTTTGAATATTTTTTGTTCCCATCTCTTACTCTGTTACTGTCAAAAAACAAGCAATATGTGATAGTTAATCTTTTGTCTTTCAGTGCGTCATCTTCAGAGAAGTTATTTCTATCTCAGCTTTTTTACTTTTTTTTTGGTAGGAGGCTCTCAAGTCTGACTGGTATATCCCTTGTTTTCACTTGTGCTCATTATTTTTTGTGGCTTCTAATGTGACTTTCATCTTTAAAATGGTTTTATTTTTCTCTCTCATTTCTTTACCAAAATTGATCAGCTCAGTTTCTCTCACCTTTCTGTTATCTTTCCTTTTAACTGTTTGTTTGTTTGTTTTGTAGAAAACCCAGTTATTATTCTTCCTTGGAGTCCATGAAGAATTATGAGTTGGAATTTATCTTCTGTTTGTGAGATACTTTGTTTTCTGATATATATTCTTCCTCTACTTTTTATCTGTGGTCCTTTCTTCTATGAGTTTGCATTCTCTCTGCCAAGGTGTGGTACTAACCAGAAGGTATCCATGCTGGGACGGAGACAACCAGCCATGTGCCGAAGAGGAAGAGGAAGAGAGAAGAGTAGCAAGCTTCAAATCCAGAAAGGAATTCCAATATTCTCTCCACCACTGTTAACTAAGTCTTTGTACCTGGGAGTACTTCATACTTGAGTTTTCAGTGTGACTCTCTCAGCTTAAGCACAGAGTCCTTAGAGAGAAGCTCCTCATGTCACAGGCTGTCTGTGTGGTGATCTCATGACACCACCATCTGACCCCTCTCCCAGCCTCACTTTGAGCAGTCCCCCACTTGTAGGATACTACATGTTAAGGTGGCACATGGTCACCATGGTGGCCAACATAAGCACACAGGTTGGGCACTCAGTCCAGGGGACTCTATTCACATAGACTTTAATGTTAATAGAGTCCTTAGAGTTGTTCAGTGCACAACCTGCCCAAAGGTACCCAGTGGCTCTTCTCTATCAGCTCTTACAGAGCTGCTACAGAAAGAGTCCCACCTCTGCTATCTTATCATTTTAGTGAAGCCATTTAATTTCTATAGGCCTGACTGCCTGAGAAATCTGCATCCTGCCCCAAATTTGAGGATTGTGTAAGCTCACAGCCTCTTCTCTTCTCTGGTCCAAATTTTACTATATTTAGCAGATATTCCTTACAGTTTGTGATGTGAGGTTATAGCTACTTAATAGGAGACAGCATTTTCTTCTTTGTTTTTCACTCTCTTTGTTCCTTTTGGGCACTTCAGGCAGAAAAAATGGAATAAAAAAAGCCTTTGCCCCACCATCTTTAACTAAGTCTTTGTTTAATTTTTAAACAGTTCAAACTAAGGTCAATACACTTTTATTTTATTTTATTTTTTGTAAAGCCAACCAAATACTATCCCAAAAGTCTTATTAAGTCGATTAAATTATGGAAAAAATTACTTAGCCTTCAATTTGCTATTCTGAATATTTCCAAAGACTGGACTTATTTCTAAAAGACAAATTATTTTTGCTGTATTTTACTTTGTTACATTATGTGCAAGTCATAAATATATATTTTGCTTTCTACTTACTGACAAACCCGATGAAAAAAGGCTCCCCCCATTTCAGTGACCATGGATTCTACACTTGTTGAGCCTGACCATCATTTTTAAAAATGGGTGTTTGAAAGACATGCTTGGAAAATTATAATCCTTACCAATGCCAGGAATTAACTTTCATTTAACTTAATCCTGAATAAATTCAGGCTGAGTGCTTTAAGAAGGGTAGGTTCTTCCCTGAGAAATTACATCTAAAAGTTAACAGTGATGATTACAGATGACCACCTTCCTCTCTTCGCCTTGCCAGGTACGAATGAAGCTTTAACCATCTCCACCACTTATGTACTTTGGTATACTGGCCAATAGAAAATTCTAAGCTCATCGCCATTTATGTTGTAAGTTTGTTATTTGTTTCTTTTTTAAATCAAGACAAGATTAAACTAGAGCAACTTTATGGGCTTTAAAAAGTATAGCTTTCTCTTCCACTCAGCTAGCCCAACCCTAAATGTAAAATCATGATCAAGTACAATGGCCAGCTATATAACACTTAGACATGATTACTGATTTTCTCTAAATTCATTACTTTCTCTTGGCAGAATACCTTAGAAATAATAATTATTATGTATTCCATTTTATTACATATTCCATTTACACAATAATGAAACATTGCTCTATTTTATAAGGTAAACATTTACTTCATAAAAAGACAGTTGTCTAGGTATAAAAATTTCAGATAGGCTATTATATATTTTTTTCTAATTAAGAGTGACAAAATGAAGAGCTGATAGATTATGACCCCTTGGAAGCAAGTTATGTAGTCAGAAGGAAGCAGTGGGGTGGGGGTGGGGGCAAGTCTGGGCAAAGCATCTCTCAGGACCAAAGCACATGTCCTGCTAATGGAGGCAAAGCAGGAAATGCAACCTGACAAGTGTTCAGAGACTGGAGCAATATTCCATCAAGTGTTTTTAAATTCAGTTCCACACAAGTCAACTCAGTTTTGCCCAGAGATTCTACCAGACATTTAGCTGGTGTGTATATAATTACCTGTCTCTCCGAATCGTCGGTGGAGAGGGGCAAACAGCACAAGGAAGGGTAAAGTGATTACAGAAGGGAATGAACTCTAGAAGACCCGATGTATGTAAAAGAGAGCTAAGACCTGGGGATTCATAACAACATTAAAAATTTTCTATTTCATTTTAACATCTTTAAGCAACAATTTTTTGTTTTAAATCTAAAGATCATCACCTTTGTTTTGCTCAGAAGATTGAGAACAAATATGTAACATACTTATTCCTGATGAAGGCCTACCTTCTTCATTGTCTTTATCAAGACACTGCTGTAGGATTCTCAGCATGTGTTACAACTTCCAATCATCTTTCATAGTCAGTCAAGTTGCCTGCCATACCAGAAAGCATCCTTAGAATACAATCTTCAGAATTCATTTGGGGCCTTTAATAGCTAAAATTCCTTGGAAGAGGTCCAAGATATAATGACTCTATATAGCTTCATCTCAGTTTTGAAATGATAATAATATTGTAATATACAAATGAGCAATAGTACACAAATTCTTCAGCCAGACCTCTACAAAGTCTCACGTGCCAAAACAGAAACACATATCATACTGTCACATTAATGTTTTTATAGACCCCAGTTCTATAAAATTGCTTTCTTTCTCTGCTTCTACTCGATATATCTTTGCTACTTGATTCACCAATTAAGGTGAATAACTATGTTCATGATCAGCTATAGAGAAATATACAGTTTCTTTCTGTGTTCCACAGTCTGACTTCATAACATCAAGCATGCTGCAACATAATTTATGGACTGAAAATATACTTTGAATCAAAGCAAACTTTTTTTAAGAGAGAAAGTGGGAGAGTGAGAGAAAATCTATATATAGTGAGTTTTTTATCTTATCATAAATTCTTTATAGCTGCACCGTCCCATATAATAGCCCCCAGCCACATATGGCTACTGAGTACTGAAAGATGGCTAGTCCAAGATGAGATGTAAGTATGAAATACACACCAAATTTTGAAAGCTTAGTTAAAAAAGTAAAATATCTCATTAATCTTTTTTTTATTGATGACAGGTTCAAATGATAATATTTTGGATATTCCAGTTAAATAAAATATATCAAAGTATATAATTAAAATACATTAAACTTCTTACTTTTTAAAATGTGGTTCCTAGAAACTATTACATTGTAATTATTATTCACATATTTCTACTGTACAGTGTAGCTTTACACACTACTGTTGAAATAGTCTATAAGACAATTCAACCACCCACTAGATTAAATTAAGCCAGAAGATAACAGGCATTGTCTCCCTAACTCTCCTGTGTGTGTTGAGGGGGAGGGAATAGCACAGCTGCCCATCAGTAAGGTTACTGAAACAAAAGATTCAACTCCTTGCCTTTAATCTCATCTCTGACATTTAACTCTTCCAAAAATGTCCTTCACTTCATGGCTTCCTGCTGGGAAAGTTTCCAAGCAAACAGTGACCCAGTGTCCCGGAAGCAAGCACAGACTTTATAGATCAGGTAAGCTATGCCAATCACCACTGCTCTAGAAATGCTGGGATCCAAACACATATGTGAATGGCAGACCCCTGGAGGAGTTCATGAAATTCTCTCAAGTTGAATGCAAGGGGGACATTGGCACAAATCAAGCCATCCACGCAACGCTCAAACCACACATGTGGTTCTCGTCCTAGATCACTGCCACCAAACAGAGGCCTTCTCTCCATGGGATTGGTCACCACAAAGGGGTAGGGAAATGGGTCATGTCACTGTGCTAAATTCTAGCTATGAGCCCACTCAAGCTCTCCACTGTTCCATTGCTTCATACCTTCCTGCCCTGGCTTCCCTAGATTTCTACAACTGGAAACTCCTGTTGGTCATGGAGCATTCACAACATGGTGCTTGGGCGCTCTCTAGTACACCTTGGGGGCAGTAGACATAGCATTTTCATGGAAGAGTTTCATGATATACATATATTTATTCATTTAACAAATACTTACGGAGCTCCTACTACATGCCAGGCATTGTTCGAAGGCATTTGGCAAATATCACTGAACAAGAGAGATAGTGATCATTGTTCAAGCAAGTAGGCAGACAATAAACAAATAACATAATAGGTGAATTACACAGAGTTCTAGAAGGTAGTGAATGGTAAGCAGAAAAGACACAGAGTGGGGCAAAGGCAGGAAAGCCTAGGGCTGAGGGTATCATAGTTATATGGAGTAGCTGAAAAAGTGGGGTTTACACAAAGCCCTCTAAGCATAAGGAAGTGAGCAGAGCAGGCATCTGCGGAGGGGGCTAAAGGCAGCTATGTGGGGAACAGGGCTGACATGGTCCATTTGCAGAAAGGAGGCCAGTAGGGCAGCAGTCAGCTGGGTGAGAGGCTGAGTGACAGAGCGCAGAGGTAACAGGGCCAGACTAGGCAGGATTCAGAGGCCATGGAGAGGACTTGTTTTCACTCTGAGATGACAATCTGCTGGAAGGGTTTAAGCAGAGGAATGATTTGCTCTGAGCGTTCTCTGAACTAACCATCCTATGTGTTGTTCTGGATACTCTAGGAGTCAAGGGTAGAAGCAGAGACTATTCAACAAAAATGTGTTAAATACTTTTGCAACTGGAAGCTAAATAACAACTAAGTCAAAGAAAAATAACAATCATGGTTTCTGATCTGGTCTGTGGGAAGAGAGACTATGGATGGTGAAGTGGGAGACATAAGGGAAAGCCCATCTTGGCCAGGACACAAAATGGTGTTGTTCTCTTTACTCAAGAGCAGGTGTGGAAGACATTTAATTGGTTGCAGGCATGCTTATGAAATTCCTTGCTGTTCCTATCCCTTTATTTTTTTTTAAGATTTTATTTAGTTATTTGAAAGAGAGAGCATGCGAACAGGAGTGGGGAAGGGCAGAGGGAGACAGAATTTCAAGCAGACTCTGAAATGGGCACAGAGCCCCACATGGGGCTTGATCTCACAACCCCAAGACCATGACCTGAGCCGAAACCAAGAGTCAGACGCTCAACCAACCGAACCACCCAGGCTCCCCTGCTCCTGTCCTTTTAAAAAAAGGAGTGCTTTAAGGAGAGTTTGACTTTCTCTTTTTTATGAAAGAAAATTTTCTCTAGAAGCAAACAAATTATAACAACAGAAATAGAAAAAGATGGACACAATTGACCCTGGGAATTCCAACCTGATTTAACATTTTATGTGGATTGCCTTTAGATTACCTCTAGCAGGAAAATGTGACCAGGTAAAGAAAAAAAATTATCTGTATAAATAAACATTAATACAGAACTAATTTTCTTAGTTCTTATTTCACTGAATAATTATACCTTTGGGCTAACATGAATAATTTATTAAGTAGCACGCAGTTTATATGTAGCCCTGCAACTTTTTGCCCTCATTATACAATCATTTGAAATCATTCTAGGATAAACCATGGCTGAAAAGTGACTTCCATGCAAATGTCCTTCTCCTTTTAGCCTATGAATAGTTAACTAAGTGTCTCTTTAGGTTAATAAGAGCTATTCAAAAAAACATCTTCTGTCTGAAATATGTTCAAGAATTCATTAAAGTTCTAAAATACTAAACTTTCTTTTTTTTTTTTTTGTTAGATTATGCATACTAATCCGTAACTCAATTAAGCTTTTTAGGAATGTAAAACCACATATTTGCTTCCTGGTTTCTCTACGGTTATCAAAAGTAACCTATACTTCCACTAGAACCATTGTTACAATAATGTCCTCCTAAAACAATCCAGTCTTGGTGGCTTGGGACGAAAGGCCCTCAGAGAGCTCCACTTCCCATTCAAATGGTCCCCATTTTTAGCTGTTGTAATAAGCCAGTGTGGAATGAAGCACCAGTGCATTAATCATCAGAGGTGACCTGTTTAGCTAAGTCTCCCATCACCACGAATGCTGAGTGGTCCTCCTCATTTTTCTTCCTCACATTCTCTGTTACATTGCAGATCATCACAAAATGGTAATCTAATTACGACAACTATTAATTATGCTCATGATTAATTTGAAATACCCGACACAAAATGTAAATGGTACAGTAAGAGACAACACATAGTCTTAATGAAATTCTAACACCTGAAACTATTCGGCATCATTATCAGTCAAGTAACTGCTTAATTCCCTCTGAGCTGAGCATATTAACAGAATTGGCCCCTGGTATTATTTACTAAAAATGAGCTTCAATTCAAAACAATTAGTGTGCACCTGAACTGTGGCCTGGCCCTGCAGACTGTCCTTCCCTAGCAGCCTCTCAGGCCACACCTACAATAAAATAATTAGTCCTTGGCTTTTGACTTGCTCTGAATACCTTCTCACCTACCTTGCCCAACACCCAGTCCCACAAAAAGTCTACCAGTTGCCTCGGAATCTCCAACTACAATAAGGCTTACCAGACTTTAGTAAGCCTCTATGCAAACTGTTTACATTGGAAAGAGTGGGGGAAAAGTTGGTTGAGAAGGATAAAAAAAAAACAAGAAGGCTTATCCCAAAATACCAGGGCCCTCGTCTAAAGCTGGTATCCCCAAAATATAAGATGGAAGAGGATAGGACCAGAGAAAAACCATTTGCTACGTGTCCAGAAGCCTCAGCCTAGAACCACAGAGGATGAAATTAAATCTATATGACAGCCGTGAGGGCTGGGACAAAGTGTTGTGACAATTATGTGGGCATTGGAGCCTTTCCCTTAATTAAACTAAAATAGAATTACTGACCAAAGCACAAGGCTGCCCTGGTGTTGATCCCAGCAAGAACACCCTGGTAACTCTCCTCTGCTCAGGTAGTGACAGGGAAGGTGGGCGTGATACAGACAGGGGTAGTAGTACTGGCCTAACCTGGGCTTTCCTTTCCGTCTACTTTACAATTTCCCCCTTGCAAAAAACAATCCAGTTCTTTGTTACGGGAAGGAAACAAAAGGTAAAGAAAGGGGAGGGAAGAGAGAAATCAAGGGGAAGGAAGGGAATATATATGGAGGACTGAAGGGCAGAGGGTGGATAAGAGAGAAAGGGAATGTTGAATCCAGAAATAAATGTTTTTTTAACCAAAACTTTAACAGCTTTGCCTCTTAAGGTTTTTTCTTCAACACACTCTTTATTTAATGGAATATATTTTAATGATATATATTTGAAATGTCTTATGGCATGTCTTTCTCCTAAGATCAAAAACACACCCTATTTCTATCAAACAATCTCACTGTTTGAAACTAATAGAATATTTGGAACCTATGTTCACAAAATATTAACAAAAGTTAAATAACTCTGCTCTATAAAACCCTGATTCAAGTATAGGTAGGGTAAACATACACAACAAAGGAAAAACTACAAAGATTCTAATTTAAATGCTCTTTTAAATTATAATACCTTCAAAAAGAAGCAGATTGCTGGAAGACAGCAGGAGGGATAATTTGGTCTCCCATCTCTGAAACACTATTAAGGCTGGGGCTGAGTTCTACATAGTATGTCAGGTCAAATATACAAGTTAGTGAATAAAATGCAAACAAATACTTATTTAAATGAAAATCTGAACATCTTAAAAACCTAGATAAGCTATAGTAAAACCATAAATGTCCAATATCTCAAAGGAAAGCTCATTGGCTGAGATTTCTGGAATGTAATGCATATACATACACACATGGGAACACTAACAAGCCTTAAAAGGAAAATTGTTTGGCTGATTGATGCAAGTCTTTTCTATCCAAACATACAGGATGAGGAAATCTAGTAACAGCACCTACTTATTTATCAGTCTAAAGGTAAAAATACTCACCTTCAATGTCAAAGTAGCTACATGCATGAGGGGACTCCTCCCAGGAAATATATTCACTCTCTTATTTCTGTCTTGGTGAAACTACAAAGTTTTTCTCTCTAACCTACACCTCTCCCACCAGCATCTAGGTCTAGTTGCATACTTGGGTGACTCCACTTAAATATCTGTTTGACATCTCCAATTTAAAATGACCAAGGCAAACTCTTGATTTTTGCCATCACACCCCATCTCCCAAACCTGTTCCTCCCACGGTCTTCCACACCTCAGTTAATGGCAACACCATCAATCCACTTGTTCAGGCCAAAGACAAAGGAGTCACTCTTGACCTTGTCTACTCCTAACTGAAATCCAGTCTGTCACCAAATTCTACTGGTTCTATCTTCAAAAATATATCCAGAGACTGATCACTCCTATTACCTCCATCGTTAGCAGCTGGTCCAAGCAACTATCAGCTCTTGCATTGAATATTTCAATAGCTTCCTAATGGGTCACTCTGTTTCCACCTTTGTCCCTGTATATAATCTAGTCTATAAAAAGCAGCCAGAGTGATTCTTTTAAAAAGTAAGTCAGACCACATGACACCACGGCTCAAAAATCTTCAATGGCTTCCCAGGTGCAAGGAAAAGCCTTACACTGTCCTACAACACTTGAAATGATTTGTCCCTATTCCCTTTTTGAACCCCCTCCTGCTACTCTCCACCCTCACTTTGATTCTGCCTCTCTGCTTTTATAATTCACTCCACACAGGCTCTCTCTTCTGCCTAGAACATTCTTTCCCCAGATAGCTGCCTGGCTCCATCTTTAACTTTCTTCAATAGTCAGGGAGGCATTACCTGACCACACTATTTAATGGTACAAACCACCTACCCCTGCCAACGCTCCTTTTCTGCCTTTCTCTGCCTTACAATTTTTTTTTTTTCCACAGCACTTCTCCCCATCTCATATCCTATCTTACTGTTGCGGGTTGTTTTCTAAAAATAGAGCTCCGACTGTACATCCAGACCCACACATTCCTCTAGAACCTTGCCATTCCCCTATCAAGATGTGGAGTCTGTATGCTCTCCCCTTGAACCTGGGTGGGCCTCTGTGATTGCCTCCACTCACACAGTGTGGTGGCAGTGGCTCTATGTGCTTTCCAAAACTAGACCATAAAACGCAATGCAGCTTCCGCTGGCTCTCTTGGGATACTTGTTCTTGGAATCCAGCCACCATGCTGTAAGGAAGGCCAAGCCACATGAAGGGGCTCATCTGGAGGAAAATCAATCCAGTGCAGCTGAGAGCCAGCACTAACTTGCCCACGCCGAGTGAGTCACCTGAAAGCACCTCCTCCAGCGTAAGGTCGGGGATGTGGCTCCAGTGCCGTCACACAGAAACCTGGACTCACAAGGGCTTGCAAGTGGGGTTTGATGCTCTCTGGCCAATCTTGAACTTCCTACCAATTTTACTTTTGAATCTGTATTCTGCATGTGAAGCCTGATGGGACAGCGGAGCATGAGTTGGGGACTTGGAGCCTTCACTTCCTTGTGGCCCTTCATCTGTGGGATAGGTCCTCAGCTGTCCACTTCCCTAACCAATGGCTCCCCTGCTTACCCTCACTCAGTGCCTGCTGCCTCCTCTGGCCCAGGCAGGGGCCTAGGCGCAAACACAGGGAGGGTATCCTGTGATGCTTCAAGGTACAGCACGGAGAGAGCCATCCCCACTCTGAGCTGGCAGCCATGGTACATAAGACAAGTGATTTGATGTGGGCAGGGCCTCTTCTACCCCCAGTCCAGGCACCGAGCACATCCTTCATGGAGGCTCTACTCCCTTGAGGACCACCAGTACGCTACAGATTGGGATAGTGGGCCCAAGGGAAGAGAAAAAGCCTGCCTTGACTTCCCCACCCCTGGCTGGGACATGAGGCTGGAAGCTGGTGGGCTACACATGCTGAATGACAAGGCCAGGCCCCCGGGTGCTGATGAGGGTTTGCACTGTTCAGTATGTATCCCCAAGTCCAAGGGAACTCATCATTACAAAGCAAATAAAAAATACCATGGCACGTTCAGAAAGAATCCACAGAAAGGAAAAAATGTTCTGTATTTTAAAATTTTAACAGCCCTTTTTGCTGCCCTTCCAACAAGGAGCTCTGGTTTTCCCTGTGCATGGGCCTGATGAAGCCTTCGCAGGAAGTGCCCCAGCAGATGCCCCCTGAAGCCAAGATGAGCCTTCCCCAAGGATCCCTGCCCAAACTGCTGATTTCTGAGCAAGAGAAATGGTTGCTATGCTTTTTAGTCATTGAGTTTGAGGGCAGCTGGTTGCGCAGCAAGATAACGAGGGCACTTACCTGGCTGTTTACCTCCTGACTCCTGCTCCCGCCGTGTATGCAAGCACACACACACACACACACACACACACACACACACACACTGTCTCTGAAGGCATGATGTTGAGAGTGTTTTTATCATTGCTGCATCCCTAGTACCTAGAACAGCGCCCCACACATAGCAGTTGCCCAATAAATACTTGCTCAATGAACTGAAGTCCCATTCTGATGAAACTTTATCTTTAGATGAGGCTACAAATAAGCAGGTGACCAGCAGAGAAAAACTTTACTAGCTTAAAATACTGAGGGGGAAATTGTTGGAAAATGTGCGGTGCATGCCTGCTGATGGCCAGGGTGCTGGGGAAGGCTGTGGTCTTTCCTCACGGCCATTAGTGACCTGCTGGTTCTGGGCAGAGGGCACCAAATTAGCACTGTGCAGTCAGGACCATCTTTCCCCACGCTGACCACTGGCTTACCCCTCAGAAGACAATGTCCTGGCCTGTGACCACGGTGCTGGCCACACAGTCCTGTAGGGAGGAGCAGACACCAGAACGCATTTATTTTGCAAACATGGACAAAACATCTACTAAATGCAAAGAGGTATTCCTGGCCATTAAAGGAAGTGAAACATGAACCAGACATGGTCTTTAGCATCAATCTTTCATTAAGATTATATATGTGAACATACCAAGCAAATAAAATAAAACCATCAATAGCAGTAATGATTATTACTCATGTCCTTTCCATACCACATTGCCTCTCATCCTCAGATGTCACTCAATATTTACCCAACTAGAACAAAGAAGGCATACAGCAGGAGTCTACTAGGAGTACCAGATGACAGCAGTATAAGTGGTTTTCCATGTAGCAGGAGCTATAGGTCTATAGCAGGAAAAGCCTTACCTTTCCACAGGATTACTGGATCTTTCTGGACCATGCAGATCATTTCTATCATGACTTCATTTTTATGAATGGTTGGGTGAAAGACATTCTTCTGACCAATTATAGATTGTTTCCATTTATTAGCCTGGAAGTTGGCAAGAGACAGATATCGCTCTCTTCTTGGCACACTCATCACTGCCTTTCCAAGGACTCTTCCCAACCTTTCCCTACTGAGAACTCAGTCTGGACCAAGATCTTTAGAGCAGCAAACTCGTTGGCAAGAATCCCACAAGAGCGTCATGAATGGCCCACAGATGCAGCTGATGCAAGAGACAGAACCAACTGCCAATCTCAGTCTTCTTTTCTCTTAGAGGAATTCAGAAACTGAACCACATCTGTAATGAGAGCTTCTAAAAGCCACACTGGTGCTACATCTTTTCATTTCCCATGAAAAGAAAAACAGCTTTTTAAAAATAAAATTCTGTTGCAAATGCATCCATGGTTTCTTGAGCAGATCTTTCCCTTCCCCTCCTCCTCCCTCTGCCCTGTGTAAAGACCATCCTGTTCTTCTGCACAGATTTCTCCTGTTGCCCCAGTGACTCATCCCACCATTAAGCGGTCTTGGGTACATTAGGAAGTGACTCTACTGTGGTGTCAAGAAAGGCAGCGGGCTCCCCTCGACGGGAGGACAGAGCCCAGGCTCTCCTTGAGTGTGTACCTGCTGAGGTTAGGTCTCTAGGTATTTGGGGATGATCTAATGTTGTGCTTAAGAATTTGGGGGATGCCTGGGTGGTACACTCAGTTAAGCATCCAACTCTTGGTTTTGGCTCAGGTTGTGATCTCAGGGTCGTGACACTGAGCCCGCATTCAGCTCCACGCTCAGCGGGGAGTCTGCTTGAGATTCTCTCTCCCTCTCCCTCTGCCCCTCCTGCTCACATTCTCTCTCTCAAATAAATAAATAAATCTTTAAGAATTCTGCCTGTCACTGGCCATCCCTGCAAAGGCTCCTGAGCTTCTCCTTATAAGCCTCCCTCCTGTGGGTGCTCTGTAGTCTGCCTTCTTGTGTGCAAGTCCAGCACTTTCCAGCATCCAATGGCACCCTCTAGAAGGCTGGGTGGAGAAGAACTCTTCAAGCCATGCTGTCCAAAGACCCCCACCAGATGAGGAAAAAGGACAGACCACTTTAAAATGAGACAAAAGAATCAAAATCATTGACTTTCTGGGAAAATCTAAGGCTTCTCCATGAGAATAAGCCAGTCTGCAAAGACCCAGTCATTTTCTTTGGTGCCAGGCTTCTCCACTAACCTAGCCACACTTGAGTTCCCATTGTCCACAGAGTACCCCAAGGTCAAAGAAAATATATGCGTCACAAATGCAAAAAAGAGATTATTTAGTGAGGCTGCTCTGTGAAGAATGAATATGATAGCGCTGTACAAGGAAGATGAAAAGCAGGAAAATGCCCCAACTGCTATTTACTGAGCATCTACTATCTGCCAAGCACTACTGTAGGTTCTGGAATGTCAGCTTAAGTAAGGTAGGAAGGCCCTTCCCACTTGGAACTTTCTCTTCACTTAGAGAAAGGAGAGGCAGGTGATGGTTAAGGAAACAAATAAAGGAACAAGACAACTTCACACTGTAGGTAGAAAATGAATCAAGGTAAGGGAGAGGATGCTGTAGATAGGGTGGTCAGGGATGACCACCACGTATTCCCTTAGGCAATAAATATTAATATTCTAAGTGCCAAGCATGGTTCTAGACACTGAGAATTCAGAAGTGAGTTCAGAGAAGGGAAATCCCAAAGAGATTCCTATATTCATGGACTCACATTCTACTAAAAGACAAACAAAATAAAGAAAATATTTAGTATGTAAAATGGAAAAGAGTCTGCAGGGGAAAAAATAAAGCAAAGGAGGGGGATATGGAGTGTGTGTATATTAGCAATTTTAAATAAGGTCCCCAAATAAGACCTCATTAGCAACCAACTGCCATTTGAATGGAGATCTGCATACAGAAACCCTGCCCATCTGAAGAACTAGAGGCAAAGCTCCAAGCAGAAAGACAGGAGGTACAAAGGCCCTGAGGGAGAAACAGGGTTAGAGGATTAAAGACTACAAATGTCATCAGGGTGACTGAAGCAGAGAGAATGAGAAGGGAAACAGATGAAGCCAGAGAGGTGACCAACACAAAAGCACTCCTAATACAACTGGTGATGGGCATGTTGGAAACAGGAAGTAGAGAGGCCCATTGATTCCATCCAAGTCTGAAGCAGAAATCCCTGAAAAATGTCTGCAGATATCACTGAGCATTTCTGCTATCGTCTGCACTAAGCTTATGTATTTTTTAAGTATATAGGTTTATGAAAGAAAGCTACCTTTTTTAGAAGGTCTCAACGCTTTAAATAGACAGCCAAGAACAGCATCCAGGAATCAGCAGCAGCCATCAGGGTCCTCTTCCCAAAGGAATATGACTGAAATCCTCATTGTTTTTTCCTGGGAAAGAGGTTTGCTGCTAAACACGGCAAGCCCAAGCTGGCAAGAGCAAAACATAAATGAAACACCTTTTTGTTTCTCGGCTGCTTTTTGAGCAGGATTGCTTCATGAAAATTTTGGTCCATCTTGATGGACCTGTGCCAGGCCAGCATACAATTAAAATCGTTAATGCCCCTTTCATGGCTCAGCTTGTGGAAAACCCACTGTGTAATTTGACTCAAATATCGCCTATGAAATGAGTAATGGAGCTTGTATGTGTATTCTGTCATTCTGTATTACCGCTGTGTAAAGAAAAGAAGATGCAAACAGTTAGTGATGAGCGGGGTGAAGGAGGGAAATGAAAATGTCAAGAGCAGGAAGAAACTGTTAAATGGCACCAAATGCCCAGGCAGGGTGTTTGTCTGCCCATGTGCTGCCTGTCTCCCTCAATCCATCATCAGAAAGGACAAGCCACCTCAGGAGGAATGAATGTCCCAAGTCGGGAGGAGGGGGAGGCCTGCTTTCTCCGCCTGCCTACAGCAATAGCAGGCCTGCCCTAAACTGTCAGGTTAGGGGCTTCACTGGAATCTGGCTGCTGTCAGTGGGAAATCCAGAAATAGCAGCGCACAAGGACCTTGGCCTTCAAACCCTGCCAACGCTTTGGGAAATGAGCAAATCAGAGGGGAAGTACAATAATTTGGGGCAACTTTTAATCAAACAGTACAGGGATAGGGACACAACTATCTCCTCTCAATCTTTTGTTCAATTAAGAATCCTAATTTTATGAATTAACTCATGAATCAGCTAGCCAACTCTTGGCTTTAAAACAACAACAAAACACCTCTGTTACACACTTTATATTAAACATGGGGAGTGGAAATTGAAATCTGCAAAAATAACCCATAAAACCTATTTGTTTCAAAAATAAAATTTACAAAGAAAAAGGTGGTAAAAAAAAGTGTTAAAAATCCAACTTTTGGCTGAAAGGGTCACCCCACGACTGAACATGTGGGGCCAGTAAGATTCCAAATGCAAATGGAAGAAAAATGGAGTTATCCCAGGCCACATGCTCTGCAGGAGTCAACGCTGGGACAAGACCACAAGATGCTCCAAGATAAAGTCGTTGCTCCCTCAAGCCAATGACTCCCTTTGTGAGGAGAACAAGTATTAACTGTTGGAGAGAAGAGAAAACCACTTGCCCAAGTGAATCCCCTCCCTGAAGAAGGAAACAGCAAAAACTTTTCCTCGTTCTCTCAGAGAACAGGGAAGACAGAGGCACCGAATCATCTGTGAAAAAACAGGCAGGTCACCAGACGGCCCCAGAAAAGAACGAGAGCCTCTCTGAAAAGGTTCTTCATGTGTGTTAGTGTATTTTCATCAGTCTCTATTCCTCTGTAGCAATTCTGCTCACAAGCATGGACTTTGTTCTCTTTCCGCTGAATTCTTTCATGTGGTGACAGGGCAGGCAGGAAAGGGAAACATGAAGAGAGTATCTTTAATAATACCCCATACTAATGATTCAATTATCTCAGGTAGTTGGTTTTTACTCAGATTACTTCCAGTTATTTCAAAAACTAGCCCATGGGTACTATTTTGTTCTCTAAGCCCATGTGATTTTTTATTTTTTTTGTTTTAATTAATAGACTATTTTTTAGAGCCGGTTTGGTTACAGATTGAACAGAAAGTACAGAGTTCCCACCTGTTTCCTCTCCCTTCCTCCACCCTGACTGTCCCCCTTATTAACATCTCACATTGGTGTGGTATGTTTGTTACAGCTGATGAACTGATACTGGTAATTATTAAATAAGTGCATAGTTGACATCAGAGTTCACTTTGTGTTGTACAGTTCTGTGCCTTTTGTCAAATGCGCAATGTCTTACATCCACTATTAGGGCAGTTTCATTGCCCTAAAAATCCCCTGTGCTCCACGTATTCCTTCCTACCCCCATTCCCAACCCCTAGCAACCACTGATCTATTTTTTTTCTCTTTGTTTAAATTATGATCCAAATATACATAATATGAAATTTATAATCTTAACCATTTTAAGTGTATAGTTTGGCAGTGTTAAGTACATTCACCTTGTTATGCAACCAATCTGCTGAATTCTTTTCACCTTACAAAACTAAAACTCTATACCCATTAAACAATAATATCCCACTCCTTCCCTCCTCCCCTCAGTCCCTGGCAACAGCTAATCTGCTTTTTTTCTCAATGAATCTGACTACTCTAGGTCTCTCATAAGAGGAATTATACAGTATCTGTCTTTTTCTCTCTGCCTTATTTCACTTAGTATAATGTTTTCAAGTTTTATCCATGTTGTACAATGTGTTAGAACTTCCTTCCTTTTTTAAAGCTGCATAATATTCCACCATTTGTATATACCACTTTTGTTCATCCATTCATCTATCAATGGTCACTTGGGTTGCTTCTATCATTTTAGGTATTATGAATAATGCTGCTATGAATAATAGTGTACAAATATCTCTTCAAGACCCAAATTATACCCAGAAGTAGAATTGCTGCATCATATGGTAATTCTATTTTTAACTTTTTGAGGAACCACCATACTGTTTACCATAGTAGTCACACCATTTTATATTCATACCAACAATCCACATGGGCTCCAATTTCTTCACATCCTTACCAACACTTGCTATTTTATTTTATTTTTTTATAGTATTTGTCTTAATGGGTATAAGGTAATATTGATCTTTTTACTGCCTCTATATATAGTTTGCCTTTTCCAGAATGTCAAATAATTGGAATCATATAGAATGTAGACTCTAGAGACTAACTTCTTTCACTTAGTAATATGCATTTAAGTAAGGTGCATTTATTGCTGAATAATATATCAATTATAACAGTTTGTTTATCCATCTATTGAGGGACTATTGAAGGATATCTTGGTTGCTCACAATTTTTGGCAATAACGAATAAAGCTGCTATGAATAGTTGTGTGCAAGTTTGGTATGGACATAAGTTGTCAACTCATACCTAGCAGCAAAACTGTTAGTCATTTGATACGACTGTTTAGCTTTGTAAGAAACTGCCAGACTGTCTTCCATAGTGGTTGTACCATTTTACAGTCCTGCCAGCAGTGGATGAGAGTTCCCGCTGCTCTACAACCTTGACAGCCTTTGGCGTTGTCAGCATTTTGTACCTGAGTCATTCTGATAGGTATGTGATGGTATCTCTGCTGTCTGAATTTGCAATTCCCTAATTATGTATTATATCGCACAAGCAGCTTTTCATATATTTATTTTCCATCTTCCATGGTGAGGTGTCAATTCAGATCTTTTCCCACTTTTTCATTGGATTGTTTGTTTCCTCGTGGTTGAGTTTTTACAGTTCTTCATATACTATGGATACTAGTCCTTTATCAGATATATGCTTGCAAATATTTTCCTCTAGCCTGTGGCTTCTCTTTTTATTCTCTTAAAAATGCTATTTTGCAGAATGGAAGTTTTTAATTTTAACAAAGACCAACTTATCGATATTTCACTTTATAGATCATGCTTTTGTTATTGTTATCTAAAAAGGTATCACCAAATCTAAGGTCACCTAAATTTTCCCCTATGGTATATTCTAGGAGTTTTATGTATTTTTGCATTTTACATTTAGGTCTATGACCCACTGTGACTTAATTATTATGAAAAGTATAATGTCAGTGTCTAGATTCACTTTTTGGCATGTGGATGTCCAATTGTTCTAGCACCATTTATTAAAAAGATTCATGTGTTTTTTATAAAGTTCTTTCAACTTTTTCTGCTTCAAATGTTGAATGAATAAATAGGATGTTGTAAAGTGTTTCAATCCAGTGTGGATCATGGATCTCTATAACACCGTGATACTGTATACGAAGAGCTTCTTTCTAGTAATAAGAGTGTATGGGTCAGTCACAGACAAGGGTAAACAAAAATATTATTGCCCATTTCAGATAAACTGTTAAGGATCTTTAACCCAAGAATTCAATATTTTTAAACTAAGATATCTAAGCTTTCCTATTAATTTTTAAGTCTCCTTGCCAAAAACCACAATAAATTACAGTTTGGGAAAATTTGCAATGTCTGTGCTAGTTCAGTGAGGCATAGAATACACAATCAAGAAGTTTTTTCATTAAAAACTTCATCAAGCAAGAGACACCTGGGTTGTACAGTTGGTTAAGCATCAGGTTTCGGCTCAGGTTGTGATCACAGAGTCCCAAAATCAAGCCCTGCGTCTAGCCCCGCACTGGGCTCCGTACTCCACACAGAGTCTGCTTAGGATTCTCTCTCCCTCTCCCTCTGCCCCTCCCCGCCCTGCACTCTCTCTCTTTCCCTCTCTCTCTAAAATAAATATATAAATCTCAAAAAAAAAAATTTCATAAAGCAAAACAATCACTGGCTTCAGACACAGTGAATGGTGTGTTTTAAACATTTTTTGTCCTTTTATTTATAAAGAAGTATGGAGCTAATTTAAGGAGATTGAAATCCACCTTTTATACCAAGAATATCATAGAAATTTAGCTTACAAAACATTTTGACATGGCTATCTATACCAATGGTTCTGTAAATGTGGTCCAAGACTACCAGCATCACCTTTGGACCTGTTAGAAATGCAAATTATAAGTCCCACTCTAACTTTGGGGATGGGCCCAGGAATTTCTGTTTTAACAAGTCCTCCTGGTAATTCTGGTGCACTCTAAAGTTTGAGAACATCTGATCTATGTGACCAGCTCCACCACCCTTTGAAGTCAAAGAAGTGTGTGTTCTTAATCACCACTTGTCAGATTCCAATCTATTAAGAGACAGGCTCTAAGAGGCTTCCTCAAGAAATTAAAGATGGAACTTACAATCCAGTAATCACACACTACTGGGTATTTACCCCCCCAAAATACAAAAACATTAATTCAAAGGCATACACACACCCGTATCTTTACTGCAGCATTGTTTACAATAGCCAAACTGTGGAAGCAGCCCAAGTGTCCATCAAGTGATGAACGGATAAAGATGGTATTTATTCCATTATATATATAATGGAATAGTTTTCAGCCATAAAAAAGAATGAAATCTTGCCATTTGCAACCACATGGATAGAGCTAGAGAGTATAATGCTAAGTGAAATAAGTCAGAAAAAGACAAATACCATATGATTTCACTCAAATGTGGAATTTAAGAAACAAAACAGATGAACATAGAAGAAAAAAAAAAAAGAGAGTGAGAGGCAAACCAGAAAGCAGACTGTAACTATGGAGAACAAACTCGTAGTTACCAGAGGAGAGATGGGGGGAGAGGGGGACAGGGGATAGGGATTAAAGAGTACATTTATCATGATGAAAAAAAAAATTAAATTAAAAAAAAGAAAGAAAAAACAAGGATCCTATACGGAGGCTGAAGAGTGAAGAAACGACGGTACCACCTCCCTCCTCAGAACAGGGAGACATTTCTCAGCACCGTGACAGAGCTGCTGAGACCTGCCTCCTGCTTCAGACTCCCACTAACTCACAGCCAAGTTCTATGCAGAAGAGGTTCTTGTGTGAAAAAACAAAGACCATCTAGGGGCCCCTGGGTGGCTCAGCCTTTGGCTCAGGTCATGATCTCAGGGTCCTGGGATGGAGTCCTGCATCGGGCTCCCTGCTTCTCCCTCTCCCTCTGCCACTCCCCCCGCCATTTCTGTCTCTGTCTCTCTCAAAAAAAAAAAAATAAAAATCTTAAAAAAAACAAAAACAAAAAAAAAAACAAAGACCATATCACTAACAACTGTGGCCACCAACACCGCCAATTTGGATCCCCTCTAATAAAAGTGGCAACAGAAAGAAGGCGACAGCCCTCACTTGGGTACATGGGGCAGCTACAGAGAAAGTGGGGGTATCCATCAGGTAATGAGGCTGGGCCCAGGGATGCCCCAGTAGACAGTGGACGCCTCTCTGCAGCATCCTGGCTCCCCTTTCCTCAATCCAGCTCACTCTTAGTACTGGCTTCCTCCCCTTTCCTTGGAGCTCCCTCCCTCCACATCTCATGGCCTCTGTACACAGGGTTTCTCTCCCTACTGTGCTCTTTGTCAGCCCTCTCTTCCACATGAGTCAGCCCTCTCTTCCTTCTGGTCTCAGATGGCTGTCAGGCCCTCAAGGACCACAGACTTCCCATGCTCTCACAGTCTCGGATATAGTCAAGATGCCTCGCCCACAGACTGCAAGCTCTGTAAGATAGGACTCGGGCCTGCACAGCTTATCAGAATATGCAGGATGCAGGAGGGGACAAAAATGCATCACTGTTCATGTTAACATGACCCCAGCTTAAAACCTGGGCGTACATTTACAAAAGAAACCCAAGCCTTCCAGTACATTCCATTCCCTGCTTCCAGGTCCACCAAGACCAGTGTGATTTAACGGGTTCCCCACAGAGCTCACCAACAAAGAAAGGCTGTCCTGGCTAAAGGCTGTGGGTGCCCAGTTCTTTCAAGTGGGTCTGATTTTCACACTATAATAATAAAATACCAATATGACTCTAGTTTGGGAGAGACTCAATCCTGGTGAACTGACAAAACCTGGCTTCTGCTTCTTGAAAGACCAAAGGCCAGACTCTGGATTTTAGCAAATTCATAAAAGAGACACCGCCCCCTCTGGCTTATCTGAGCAGCTAAGCAGTCTATTCCTTTACAATGTCACTCATTTAATGGACTTTTTCTTTTAATTTCCGTAGGCGTTATGAATCCAGAAAAGAACAGCACCATGGGCTGGTCTTTATCTATGTGGTATATTGAATTATTATTGGTCTGACAGCCAAAATGAACAGGATTCTACAGTGGCAAAGAAGAATGCTCACGCATTTATGGCTTTCGAGACTATATGGTTGGTATTAGCATTTGTGCTTTTAAAGCTTTACAACAACCAAGACACATTTCAGCATTCTACCACTAATATGGCTTTAACTTTTACTTCACAGGCCTTCTCAAAATATCTTTGATTTTTTAATGATTAGATATGACCCAATCAAAAGAAAACCAAAGCTTAACCATTTTGATAAAATAGGTAGGTCATGAGTCAATTTCATTTTTAAACACTAAGGATTTTCCTTGAATTGTGGACATGGTTACACCATTAGAACTGAAACATGGTTAAATCATAGGCATGCAAGTGCACGTGATACTGAACCACTCCCTAATAAATGGAGGCAAATAAGGTTGCTGACATAACATTAGATTTCATATAATTAAATTAAAGACTGACTTTCATTTTAATTAAGTACTTTCTGGGTTTCACTTAAAAACAGAACATTTCTGTAAAACTACTCCCAAGTTTAATCATACAAGTATTTGAAGAGTTTTAGGGAAAAACAAATTCTTTTTCTATGGGACCACTTTAATAGGACAGAAAATACACACCTGTTTAAAAGAGGTGACAAAAGTTTTATGGAGACATATTAACTGAAAGGAAGCAAACATATACTGAATATTTAATAACAATCATAAGAGTGGAAGGCCTCTTGTTCAACCCGAAGGAATGCTTAGTTCTTTTTGTTAATTGGAAAGCAGTTTCAAATGAGAATTTAAAAATAATAAATAAACAATTTATTTTGAACTGTAATGATATAAATGTATGTAATTCTCTCATTCATGTATGGCCAGTCTTTTCTCAGAGTGTAGGTCTGATGATCAGAGTTCCCACTCCTGTCTTGCATCAACCTCAACCATGTATGCTTTTTCTCCAATTTCCGATTTAGATTTCCTCCAGTCCTTTTCTAATTCTTTTCAGCTGACTTGCATTATTTTTTTTCTTTTTCTAAAGCAGCTTGCCTTTAGTGTTTCCAGAAAATTCATTTAAATTTTTGTAGGACAACTCTCTCTCCATTCCTGACTCACTTTCACCAATTTTCTTGATACGGTAATTTTGCAAACAAATTAAATTGCAAACACAATTGGCATAAACAGGGTTGAGGACATATACAGCTGACTCTTCTAGGCAGACAATGCTATTGTGCATAGCCTGGGGTGGACATCAGTTAGGATGTTTTACTGAAGTAAGAGATAGTATTAGTTGGTAAATTGTGTTATTTTAAAATGTTTCCGCAGTAAATAAAGATTTTCTGATTTGGAAATAAAATAAATACACAAGTACTTCACTCTAAGAAAGGATAATCTAGTATACAAGTATCAAAATTTATAAACACAAGTAACAGGGTATGTATTTTTAAAAGCCATTCCTTACTTTGCAAAAGAATTAATCTCAGAGCATCTTTAGTAAGGAAAAACCCCCAAATTGTCATAAAATATTCTATGTTTGGCATTTTAATTAATATGCAACATTTAAGAGAAAAACATTCTTTTTTTTTTAAGATTTTATTTATTTGACAGAGAGAGCAAGAGAGTACAAGCAGGGGGAGCAGGGGAAGGAGAGGGAGAAGCAGGCTCCCCGATGAGCAGGGAGCCCAATGTGGGATCCGATGCAGGACTCGATCCCAGGACCCTAGGATCATGACCTGAGCCGAAGGCAGACGCTTAACCATCTGAGCCACCCAGGTGCCCCAAGAGAAAAACATTCTTATTTTAAGTTATACTAGTACACAGGAAATCTTAAAACCAAATTCCTACACAATAATTATGTTTAAATATGTGCTGCATATTATGGTTATTACAAGTTTTCTTGCCTTTTAACTTTTTTAAACTTGATTTCATCAATATTAAATTGTTTTAATAATAGAATGATATTTTGAAATTAGTCCATAGGTTATCCATTCATGAACTGTGTTTATATATACAAATGCAATGGAAGAAAGAAAAAGATAATCTGAGTAAAAATTTAAAACTTTTCTTAGGGCTGTGGGGAAAAAAAAAAGGCCTGATTATTTTAAATTGCGTATTTGCTTTACTATTTAAAGAAACAGTAATTTGGATTTCACAGTTCATTGAAATAACCTGAAAAACATGGACTCACACTAAAAATAAAGAAACATAGTTTGAATCTTGTTAAGAAACAGAGGTTTTCCAATCATGGCTTTTATTTCATGCCATGTCAGTAAAAGTTTTATTTTACAAAGTATTATACTAAGGAAAAACAAAGCACAAGTAATTGAAAGGGGACTGTGAAAGAATAAGTTTTATCAAACCAACAAGTGAAGTTCATTCCCCATATGCTAGCATCCCAAATACGGAAAACATATTAATACCTCATAATTAGAAGATAAGCAATACAGAGATGGAAGGGTTTTTTTTTGAAGTGATAAAATATGGAATGAGAGGCTATTCCTGAAGTCTCAAGTCCCTTTCTCTTTCAAATATTGTCAGGTTGATGTGGCCGCAGGTAATTAAGCCAAAAGGGTAAAAATCACCCACAGTTTTCATAATAAATGTTCACATAAGCATGCCAAACGACCACATACCAAAGCTTCTCACAAATAATATCAACAATTAAACATTCTGTTATCCAGACACGATGCTGCCATGAAAGAAGAAGTACAAACTGGAAAAACAACAAAACAAAACAAAACAGCACATTGCTGTCTTTCATTTCCCACACTGTGGAATAATTTTTTCCATTCCCAAGATAATTTAAGTTGACAAATTGGTTGCCTAGCTTCCTGACCTCGAAAAGTCCATTTTCCAATTTCTGTCTCATCCAGCTGTTGACAGGCTAATGCCACCAACCAATGTAATAAAAGCTCCAAGGGGTTTAGGATTAGAATAGGGAATTGTAACAACAGTAGAATAATTAGATGTGAAGTCTACCCAACTTTTAAGACCTGATCTTGTCTCTAAAAGAGAACAAATAGTTCTCTGGAAGGAGGTTAATGTATATTCCATTCCTCCCAGGGTACAACACTGTGGAGCATTTCTCAGGAAGAAAACTGGTAACTCTTCTTGCCCAAAACACTTCTTGAAAGTCGATACAATTTAAAGGCACTCTCTACTTTGACACAATTTTTCTCAGAAACAAATGTCCAATTTTCTTTTCTTCACAGAGCCCCAAGTCAATAAGCCTCATATAACTACTTGCTTTTGGACTCTAAGTTTTTGGGGTGATGTCTGCCATGGATGCAGTTTGGGAAGTCAGATGTCTGCCCTTCCACATGTATCTTACGTAGACAGGGCTCCAGCAGGTGTCCTCTACATCTCCTGGTAGCCAAGGGCATGGGGTCAGACCTGCACCCCCCTTAGATCATTTACTGACCTATCAAAGGCTCAGTTTCAGTTTCCTCATCTGTAAAGTGGAGTATTATCTTCAATAGTACTCATTTCATGGATGGAAGGGGAGAGGAGTTAGAATGTATGTAAAGCACAGAACTGGACCCAGAGTAAGTATTCAATAAAATGTTCACCTATTTTTTACTGCCCTATTCTCAGATCCTAATTGAAGCCTATAAATAAGTCTTCCATTTTAAAATTACCTTTGATTAATCATTATGTTCTCAGTATCATATCAAATCCTGTAAGAAAGAGCAGTGATTACAGTTATCTATCCAATACAGAAATACAGCTTTGGGTAATTACCCTCTTCTTAGGATTCATGCTATCCTATCCCTCTGGTTTTACATATGGGTATGATTAAAGTATATCCATTTCTGTTATTAATATCTGGAAGATATGTACATCTTATTGAGTGAGAGAAACAGTCTGTTGTCAATGTGCCAGCAATCATATCTTGATATATTATGCAGTTTTGAATTAACTAAGCCTTTTCTTGTCTCTTCCTTTCTGTCCTGATACTATGGAATATTTATGATCACATTTATAACAACTCACCAAGAGTAATCAGGAAAAATCAACTGTAAAACTTAAACACATACACATAATAAGCACATACTTATTTAGTATTTAATATAAAAAGACAAATTAAATCTCCTGGCTGAGATGAAATTTATCCATCTGTTATACTTCAGGCAACCTTTCTCCCTTGTAATTCATACTTCTCTGCAGGTTAATACCACAGGAACTTTTATATGACTAAGGAAATGAAGAACTAGTTAAAAATAATTGAGCCTAGCATAGGCCCTTGAATGTAAAAGATGCCTCCAATAGCAAATCAAATCAAAAATGCAACAAATATTCATGAACCTCCTACTTCATACTTAGCAATGTACTTGGAAAAACAAGGAATACAGAAAAACTCAAGAGGAGCCCTGCTCTCAAGGCACTTAAAATCTGGCAAGGGAATGGAAGCATCTACTAAAATGAAGAGAAAGTAGTCTAGACGATGACAGCAGGTCCCTGGAGAAGGCAGGCATGCCATGTGTTGGCTGGAGCAGGTGAGGATGTGCTCCAGGAAAGGGCCAGGACCAGCAGCCCCAGGTGGGACACACAGGCCCACAGGCAGGTTGCTGTGGGACGAGGACAGAGAGGCTGAAGAAAAACATGTTGAACAGATCACAGTTTACATGCTCTCAGAAGTTATTTCCACCTCAATAAAACACACACACACGCACGCACGCACACACCTTCCAGCTATTTTAGCAGATTCATGCTTTCTTCTGGCCTATGTTGATCACATCACTGACAATGAATTTGTTCTATAAGCACCCCAACCTCCAAAAAGACTGTTGCTATAAGATTTGATTGGCAATGAGTTTATGATCATTGCCTGTGGAAGAATTTAATATTTAATTAAATTTAGAAGTGTTATTAATGAAATATGTCTTGTACCAAGTGATTAAAGGCTTTGGAACCCACATTTCTGGGTACCCTAAAGTGAGAACTAAATATGTGATCTTCTCAACTTAGAGTTAGGTGTCCTAATCAATCCAGCCATCCTATAATGTATTAAGGTTTTGATGGAAATGGCTCTAGCTTAGAAGTCCAAAGGCCAGACTCCACCAGCAATCCTCCCATTATTCTAGGGGATTTGCTTCCTTTTCCAGAGACATGCTTCTCCCCTTTCAGGTGGTTCTAGGGGAGCTGCCACCATGTGTCCCTCCCCCATCACATCCTCAGGAATGGGGACATGATCTAAAATTATGATACCCGACCCGTGGCCACAGCAATGGGCTGGGAGAGCAGCACATGACCCAAAGCAGGAAAATCAGATTGTTTCCTGCTATTTTAAATACTGTCACAATACACAGGAGAAAATTGCCGTTATTTTCTTATTGGGATGGCTAATCTGGAATAGGCTCCATCGCTACTCTTAATAAAATTCATGACTGCCTCAGGGACCTGGTGTAGGAAACACAAAGAAGGTACACAATTGTGTACTAGCTTGTAATGTTTTTTTGTCATTGCAGGAGAGAATGAAGCAAACACCGACAGAAATTCCATGCCACAAGATAGAAGCATGCGTCCTGGGCATACTGCTGAGGCTCCAAACCCACTCCTAGACTTCTCAGTCACATAAACCAATCTCTCTCTCTCTTTTTTTTTTTTTTTTTTAATGTTTGCTTGAACTAGTTTCAACTGGGGATTCTGTCCTTGCAACTGAAAGCAAAACAATCTGCGAAATTAAGCTTCCTTGAACCTCAGTTTTCCTCATTATCACAAAATTCCTCCCAACAAGATAATCTCTGAAGTCCTTTCATATAATTATTTGTTTCAAATTATGTAATTATCACATACTTTGGAATGGTATAGACATTTGTAATTAATTAATTCCTTCAACTGGACACTGGGGAAAAAGTAGCTTTCAACAGCAAGTTCCGGTTTTCAAACTGCCTGTCAGTACTGATGCCTAAGAGAGATTCCAAATGCTAGTTGTCAATATAATAAAGTATGTAACATTTTTCTTGACCTTCTAAAACAGAGGAAACTCATTTTAAGTATGATTCTCCTTTCTTAGGGCAATATCTGTCCCTGCCAATTATTCTTCCATTCTATCATTCATCTCTCACTATAGACCACCTCTACTGCCACTATTCACACCAAATAAATTACCTGGAAAAGACTATTCATTTCCTTTTAATGACTTAGTAACTTGTACGTGGTTACAAGCAAAATAAAGCACAGTAAAAAGGCTGTTTCCCTAATCCACCTGTTAAGGTGTGGCAGCATTCTTGGGGTAAGTTAGCAAGCACTGATACATTCTAACCAGAAAAGAAAACTAACAAAGACATTCTTTTTGTTCACAGGAAATGAGTCAATGGAAATAGCAAGAAATTGCATGCTCCACAACATAAGGACAGTATTTGCTTGCTCAACATATATAAGAACTAAAAGCATTTAGAATAGTGAAAGTCGATCAAACAAACAAACAAAAAATGCTTTAAAAGTGGAAATGAGATACCTAGTTTACATGGAGCACCTGAAAACCAAGAAAATTTATTACAAGGTAATAGTTTTTAGAGAAACAAATCTGGTTAAGTTTACTTAAGAAGATCAACTTTTCCGCTGTGAGAAGAGTTTATGATCATTGCCTGTGGAAGAACTTAATATTTAATTAAATTTAGAAGTGTTATTAATGAAATATGTCTTGTACCAAGTGATTAAATCTAAAGAAAATCATTTTCTAAAAGACTATGAGAAATGCATATGCATTTTGGACTACACAAATTATTGCTGAATCAAGAGAAAAAATTAATACTTGGCAGACACAAGCATATCTGTTAAATCCAAAATCAGCATAAGAATCAACCTAATAATATTCAAATAACAAATGGATTAAAACTACAATTCTAATTTAAATAACTTAATACTGTAATGTAGCACTTCTTGATTTTGCTTCCAAGGACTGTCTACATAACATTCTCAACCAGTGAAAGTGAACTTAAAATCATTAAAAAGGCTGGATTCAACACAAAAGGCGGATTCTTGCAAGCACTACCACTGGACCAAAGTTTAGGAAATTATAAGCTACTGAGAAGTTTTACAACATGGGGCAGGCAGAAACATTGATAGTTCTCTTTAAAACAGACTTTGAAACTGTAACTGTACTCACATGCTGTCTTTTTCCATTCCCAAAAACTTGGGCCCTAGACCAAAATATTAAGCATAAATTTTAAAACGAAAACAACTAGATTAATCACATGAAGTCAAAATTATTAATTGCAACTTCAGTCTTCCAAAAGAGCTTCCGCTTGTAGATACAATGCTCTTCACGAGACATTCTACTCTGGACCTTATTCCACTAATCCGGCTTTGCTGGGTCTCTCCAACAAATGTGATTAACTGGGGTTTGGAGGTGGGATAGAGGGAACACATATCCTGTGAGGTTTTAGCTAATAATATTTAGTTTTCTGTTTGGTTGACTGACTTAGTTTTTTGCTCATTTTCAAATCAGAGCTGAAATGGATAAAGGCATTTTTGCATTACTAAATGTGTAAAGAACTTTAAATACCTGTTCTCCTGGTAAAGGCAAAAAAAACAGAAAAAGAAAAAAAGTCCTTCCTGCTTAAATCACTACCAAAACCCCATTCGATGGTGAGGTTGGTCAAAATACAAAACTCTATTTTTGAACATTGATCTGGTTCACTCATGGAATCATGTGTCCCATTAATACAAAGCACAGAAAAGTTTCAAAAGTAGTGAACACATTCCCTTCTAGTGAAGCTCTATGAAACACAGTGCTTGATATTTGCACTCCCAAGTCCAAAACCATAATGGCATTTTCAACAAGTCCATCTTGCTCGTTAATGCCCTAATTCCCTTCTGAGATTTTTTAATATGCACTTATTTGATGATTATTAAGAACCTACCATATTCCCCAAAGAAATTTTAATGGAGTAAAAGAAAGAAAAAATACAAAACCTATCATAAGGCATGCAAGCACTAGACAGTGCCTGGCATGCAGCAGGTGCCTAAAAGATATTTGTTGAATGGGTAAGCAAATGTGGTGGCTCCATGCCAGTGGCAAAAAGGTGGTGTGTACTCATAGTGGAGTAAACTTCAACTTCGTACCTCTACCAGGGACACTGTCCCATATAACTTCAAAGGATAGCACAACATGAGATGATGTTTCCTTTTTTATTTTGATTATGGAGAATCCTAATACTTCTAAGAAATAAAATACTGAAAGTATAAAACAAAATTAAACAAAACTTGGGGCGCCTGGGTGGCTCAGTCACTGAGTTTCTGCCTTCGGCTCAGGTCATGATCCCAGGGTCCTGGGATGGAGCCCTGCATCGGGCTCTCTGCTTCACAGGAGCCTGCTTCTCCCTCTCCCACTCCCCCTGCTTGTGTTCCCTTTCTCACTGTCTCTCTCTGTCAAATAAATAAATAAAATATTTTTTTAAAAAAATTAAACAAAACCCAATTCTGAAATAGGCCCTGTACCAAAAGGAGAGAAGAAGGGGGGAAATCAAATTTGTCTTAAGATTTTTTTTATTTTTATTTTTAAGTAATCTCTGCAACCAATGTGGGGCTCCAACTCAAAACCCTGAGATCAAGAGTCACATGCCCTACGAACTGAGCCAACCAGGGCCCAAATTTATCTTCAATTTGACAAAGCACACCATTTTGCTTCCATACATACAACTAGATTAAACCTGAATTCCCATCACTTCACTGACATGACCACACAGTTACTAATTACTATGTCTGCTGCTATCTCTTGATGCAACGCCTTTACCACCAATCTCCCACCTCGTCCATCATTTACATCCAATGTTTCCTTCAAAGCTTTGTTCAAAATGCAATTCTATGAAGTCCTTCGGATTTCTCCAGCTGTACATAGTGCCTCCCTCCTTCTAAGGCCCTCAGCAGGTAGCAGCCCTTCGGTCCCATCCAGACACTGACATGAGCAGCTCTCACCTCTGTGGCTGCAAGCACCTCAAGAAAATGTATGCCTCTCCTTTGTACCTTGGCCCCACTACTGCCCAGCAGAGTGACTTCCAACTCTGAGATACACAGTGTTTTTCCATCTTTGAGGGGATAAATAAAATGAATATAATCATGACAGGGAAGACTGGTCATACTTGAAAGTAGATGGTATCATAGAATGGTAATGTAATGATCAATTCCATTCATTGATCTGAAAATGATTTTAACCTTCCAGCAAAACATAGAGTCTTGGGAGAACCAAATGAGGCTTAAAATTGAGCCATCTCCGAAAAGTGAGCTACCTCCTCCACCTGGACTACTTGTCTCTCTAGTTTGTCACCCAGCCATCTGAGTATTCCTTGAAAGTCTACTATATTCCGAGTCCTGCAGACGTTCAAGGGTATACAAAGAAGAACCTGTTATAAGCAAGGTCCCAGCTCATAAAGACCAATTGCTCTCATTCTAAATGTGAGGCATCCAGGCAAAAGCTTTTGAAAGGCTCTCTTTCTCGTGTGACTACAGTCAGAAAATAGAAGCAGTTGTCCGCTGTGCACACTCTCCGGCATTCCCTCCTTTGCCTTTCTTACCTCTCTCTAACAAATGGGAGCCAAATGAGTCATTAACCATAAATAAACTGAGTAACTAATCTTAACCAAATGGGTAACTCTATCAAACTTAGTTGAAGTGGGCATTCTGTGGGTTTTACGGTGCCTTAGAGGTCTCTGAACACTGTAATATATCCCCTGTTAATTTACTAGAACTGCCTCATCAAGGAAGCCATAGACAAGCAAATGTGACTTCTGGTTAGTCCCCAGGGGCTCCTCCTGTCTCCAGTGGCTTTTTTGGGATCATTCAGGAATTAACTTGTCTGTGCTCAAGCGTTTCCACCATGTTTGGGCCCAGTGTTATGGAACATCAAATAATCAAAGCTACTTAAATTTTAAAAGAATGTTCACAAGCTCATTATTTATTCAGTGGATAAATAATCGATGAATCCTTACAATATACAAAATTCTCTACAATCTTAAAATATAGTTAGCTAGAAAAGACATATAAAAATAAGTATGACATAAGGCAATGTATGATAAATGACAAGTCAAGAAGTCCAAAAAGGAAGGTCACTTCTTTATGAATAATAAAAGCTAACATTTATTGAGTGTTTACTATGTATTAAGCACAGAGTACCGTGCTAAGCACTTTACACAAAATATCAGTGCATTAAATCATGAAGTACTATTTAATCTGATGGGAGGACAGGAAGAAAATGAGATTTGAGCCCAGCACTGTAAAATTGCCTTAGCCATTAAAATCAGAATAACTTTAACTATTGGAATATATATATTTAAAAAAAAAAAATGTTGATTTTAAATTAAACAGAAAGGGGGCGCCTGGGTGGCTCAGCCTTTAAGCGTCTGCCTTCGGCTCAGGTCATGAGCCCCAGGTCCTGGGATCAAGACCCCGCATCAGGCTCCCTGCTCAGTGGGAAGCCTGCTTCACCCCCTCCCACTCCCCCTGCTTGTGTTCCCTCTCTCACTGTGTCTCTGTCAAATAAATAAAATCTTAAAAAAATTTTTTTAAAAATAAACAGAAAGTCCATTTTATTTGTTTCTATAATTTTGTAAAAATATTTAAAACCCTAACATGTATGGAATATTCACTCCAATATTCTTGGAGCATACATTTCAAATACATGGCAAAATTTTAGAAGACTCAAAGCAAGTGTAAAAGTTCTTTTTTTTTTTTTTCCTTTTTAATTAGTGATTTTAAGTAAAAATACTCATTTTCCCTGAAATCCTAAAAACATCCTATTAGGACCCTAGTAAGACCAATTTAGCTTTTTTTATGTATATATTTTAAAAACAAAAAGTGGAATAAGACATACGCCTATGTGGTACATTAATAATTCATTGTTTATTATCTTAGAGGCATTTAATATGAAAATAACACATTCTAATTTATTATATGCATGTTATTTCTTGTTCAAGTAAATAATTCATACAATTCCTACACTAACTGAGATCATTTGAAATATGAACTTAGAGCTGTTTCAGTAAGTAAGCTGGGTAAACACAACGTATAAGGTGATAAGTAGGAATATAATAATCAAAAGGAAATGAAAATAAATCCATCATCAAGGAGTTCTCAAGGATAATGAGGAGAAAGCTTTACAAATAGCTTATGCACAGCCCAATGTGATGGATGCTATGTAAAGGGTAGCAAAATTCAGAGGAGAGAGAGATACAATTTTATCGGGAGGAATATAAGACATTTTTCTGTGTTTGACGATTGAGTTGCGCATTAAAGATAAGGGATAGGCCTTTCACATGTAAAAATGAGGAGAGAGCTTTCCTGCATCTACTACCCTTGGTCAAGGCAAAGGCAAACAAGGCAAACCTGGGGGCAGGTAAACACTCAGGTATAGCAAGGTCCCTGTGAATATCCTAACAGTAATGGCCCAAATTCAGTAGGGAACCAGGCCCTATGGAGAAGACTGAAGACCATGGTAAGGAGCTGGAATTTTGTTTTATAGGTCTGCATTTCTCAAACTGGAGAGGGGAGGTATGGAGAGGGGGACAGGGGAGACAGATGTAGCAGCAAACAAAATGGGAATAAAATCCTGTTCCTTGTTGCACAAACATTCTCATGGAAGAAAGACTTCTAAAAATTTGATAAATAAATAAAAGCACAATATGTTGATGTATAAGGGTAGGTATTTTAATATGGGTTGACATTTGACCAGAAGGAATTGGAGGAAGCCATAAAGGATATGGAGAATGTATATCCCAGGCAGGGAACAGCAAGAACAGGTTCAAGGATGAAGTGTGTGAGAGTGTGCAAGGTATAGTAGGACCATGTGAGAGAAGGGACTAAGGGCTACACAGTAGAGATGAAATCAGAGGAGTATTGGGAGCAGGTCATATAGTACCTGTGGGGCCTTGACAAGGATTCTGTATTTTGCCAAGTGAAACGGGAAGTCACTCAAAAGTTCCATGACTGGATTCCTATTTTGAAAGTATCTGAGTAGACCATTATGGGACAACATGGAAAGCAGGAAGGTCAGTTGCTAATGAAATAATCCAGGAGAAGAATCATGCCAAGAAGACCCACCTGATGGCAGGGAGGTGGTTAGGAATATTCTGAAGATAGAGTCAACTGGGTTTGCTAACAGGCTGAAGGTAGGTATGAGTGAAACAAAGGAAGCAAGGATGACCAAGTTACTTAGCCTGAGAACCAGACAAAAGGTACTGTCATTTACTGAGATGGGAAAGAAGCAGGACAACCACCTGGAAAGAAAGATGGGAGAATCAAGAGTTCCAGGATGCTGTATAGAGCAGGTCAAATCTGTCAAACTCCAACGCCCACACGCCCTACTTAGCTTTGATGGAGGCTGAGATGCAGGAACAAATGAGTGACAACACAAGGAATTCTGAGCAGAGCGAAGGGAAGGTGGGAGAGTTGACAAGAAAGGGAAAGTCAGGTAGAAGGTAAAGCAGCATACCAGGAACAAGAGAAGGGAAAGCATCTGGGGACTCAAAGAAACCAGAAAAGATGTGGACTATCTGCTGAGTGATTCTTATATAGAATCTACCAAAGAAGAATAAAGGAAGAATAAGAACATGGAGAATGCTGCTAAAATAGAACATGTTCATGAAATAAATGACGGAGAGCCTGTTGCACCAAGTAATGGCTGCACCATCTGAACCCCTTTGAATTCAGCAACAATATTCCTCTTTCCAGGAGGCACTTGGAATGTCTTGTTTTTACAACAATGCCTCATTAAGACAACAACTAAAAAGCCCACTTACCTCCACAGAGTATAAGAGTTCATGATAGAGCCTCCTGCTTAGTAATGTGCCACATTATGTATTGAACAAAGAAGAGGAATACGCTGCTGCTTTTAGAGAATTATTGCCCCACCATTTTTCTGTTTCCAAGTGCTGTCTCAACACCACTGCTGTAATGACACACTGGAGTGTGCTGCATTGGTGGCTAATCCTGAGGATTCTCTATTATCTCCTGCTTTAGGATGTGCAGCATCAGAAATCTGATGGATTAATGAAAGACTGTTAATGCTAATTGCTGACATAAGACTATTTAGGGCACACCAAGGCAATTGCTGAGTTTTTTTAGATGTCTTCACAGCTTTTCCGAGCACTGTACTAATCAGTCATGCTAATTCCAACAGTAAACAGCACATAGCTTTGGTGAGAGACCATGAAAACTCTTTTATCATTTCATCTCTACAACTCCTTCCTCAATACCATCCTTAAATACAGATAATTTGCCTTAGATCAGTTATCTGCTGTATTCACCCCATCCAGACTTCAGACACAGTTGATGGCTAGATTTTACACGTCCCTAATCAGAACAAATGTGGCCACCATGGCTTAGAAACACCTCAGCAAAGTGAACCAGATGCTCTGCTCCCGGAAAGGCCATCAAGTGCTGACACACTAAAGTTTCTTAGAGATGATTTGCGCCACTGAAGACCTATGGGCCACCCAAATGTTAACAGTATAGCACAGTGAGTGGAAACACAGCCATTGGAATTACACATGAGCTCTAGTTGTAATTATGACCATTATTGTCGGTGCAACTTTTAAGCCAACTACACAACTTCTCTGAACTCCACTTTGCTCTTCTATAAAATGAGGCTATCACTTCATGCCTTTGCATATAAAATGTCTAGTAGACATTTGGTAGACATTTTCACTGCTAGAAAAATGGAAGAGCCACTGATTCAGAAAACACCGTGGTCTGGCTCCTGCCATCACTGTGTCACTACAGTGGAAATGGATACACTAGTCAAATAGCCTGATGACAACTGGCCATTGACATCAGCCCCCCATTCCAAACACAACCAACCTTCTAACTTGGCTTCCCTTTAGATGGCTCAGACCTGGGTACAATGTGCCTTTCACAGAATGCTTTATCACATTCTCATCGTAAACTGATAGATTAACACTTGACATTTGGATTTTTATACGTATGCACCTTGTGATTTTGTTTAACTGGAGTTGAGTACAATCAGCACAGGATATACTGACAATCAAATTACATTAACATCCAGAACCTGGAGGACATTATGCTAAGTGAAATAAGCCAGGCATGGAAAGACAAAGACTGCATGATCTCACCAATATATGGAATCTAAAAAAGTCGAACTCACAGAGGCTGAGAGGAGAACAGTGGTTGCCAGAAGCTGGGGTTGGGGGGGGGTGCACTGGAAATGGAGAGGTACTGGTCAAAGGGTAGAAATTTCAGTTATGCAAGATGAGTAAGTTACAGACATCTAATGCACAGGACATGATGACTATAGTTCATAATACTGTATTGTACACTTGAAATTTGTTGAAAATAGATCTTAAATGTTCTCACCACACAAAAAAATAAATGGTAACTACATGGGGTGATAGATGTATTATAATTAGCTTGACTGTGGTAATCATTTCACAATGTACATGTATATCATATGTATGTGTATATGTATGCTTTAAATACATACAATGTTTGTCAATTATACCCTAATAAACTGGAAAAAAATTTCATTAATACCCATAGCTATGATTACTACCTCACCCCCGATGGATATGTGGCACTAAAAAATCGCCAGGAAAAGTCTAGACACAGGAGAAGTGAAAGGTGTCAGGGAAATCACCCATCTATCTAGGAAACAGTTCCATATCTCCGGACCATTATCTAACTCCCAAACTGGACTCGATAATCCTCAGAAGCACCCCAGTGATTCCCCTGGTGTATCATGAAATTTACAAGTCAGCCTTGTGTTAGTTAACTCCCTGTCCGTCTGAATACAAATGTGCTATTACAGCCAAGTTAATAGAAAGAAATATATCTTATCACAGTTACTAAAGTTGAGAATCACTGCTGTAGAAAATCAAGTTTATTGATTATTTTAAAAAGGAAGGGTAAAAACAAAGAAGGAAATTGGCACAGGTTTTGATGAGGCTGGGTTATATTTTCTCAGTGGGATTCCGTTTCAATTTAAAGCTGAAAGGACTCTGAGCTTAAAGATATTGGGTGATTTGGTTAAAATTCCAGAGGATTGGATTCAAGATTACTTTGTAATCTCATGACTTTAAAACCTTCTTAATTAAAGACTTACATTTGTTTTAAATTAAATGGGACATGGACTTGTAGACCAGAAAAGCAAATCACTGTGAGGGAAAAGGTTCTGAATGGTTGTCCCTGGGGCTCCCAAATTTAATGTGATGCTCAATCAAAGAGGAAAATCAGGCCCTGGATGTGGGCTCCCACCCTCAGGCGGCCCATGAAGTGGGCTGACCTCAGACCCCAGCACAGAACCACTGGCTTGTATTAGTGCTGCCGCATACATCTGGAACCATCCTCCCCTTCCTAGATAAGGCAAAATGTGGCATTATCGATGTTTTTATCTTATCTCAAGGAGAGAAAAACAAAGCCTTCGTCTCAAAAATGTCCCTTCACTAGGGCTCACTTGTGTAAGAGACTGGCCATGGAAATCCATCATCTTCTCAAGGATTTCTCCAGAGTTCACATAGAAAACGTGTAAAATAACAAAGATGAAACTTTAAAAGCATCACTCCAATTTTTTTCTTTAATCCCCTCATACACAATTCTAAAATCAGCAAACAAGCCACAAGTTTGGGTTCCTTTTTTTTTTTTTAATGTTTCAAAACTCCCTTCCCCATTTTCTTCAAGCAAGTGTCCTACTTCTCTGCTGCTCTTCACAACCCCATCTCTCAGGAGAGTCATCTGCCATCACTGTGGGTCCCTCGCCCCTGCCGCTGACTGCAGCCTCGGGCACACACCGGGGTGCTCGACAAAGTCCCCGGTGGCTCCAGGCCAGGCACCAAAGGCTGTTCTTCTCAAGCCCTGTCTTCTCTCCTGTGGACCACCTCGCCATCTTGCTTCCCTGGACTTCCTGTGTTTCCTCCTTCTCCACCAGGCATCTAATGTCAGGAAGCTCTGCACTCCTCCCTGGGTCCTCTTCTAATGCTCTTCTTGCTCCCTAGACATTTCATCCACCCCCTGGCTTCAGAGGCCCAGCCTCCCCTTCTGCACTTCCAGTGGCCATCTCAGACTGGCTGTCTCCACACCTCGACCTCCATGCATCCAAAACATTCCTGCAATCCTGGTTCTCCTCCTGTGTCCCCTCATTGAGTAAATGACATCTCCCTCCAACCTCAATTCTCCCCTTTCCTTCACCTATGTTACCCAATCTATCATCAAGCCCCACTGATTTTAGCTCCCAAATACCTCACCCCGTTGTCACTCACCTGGAATACAGACATAGTCCATGAACCCATCTACCACCACCCATCCTTGCCCTCCCCACTACACTTCTAAATCCATTCTCTTTACAGCCTGAGTGATCTTTAAAAACATTGTGTGTATTTGTGTGGGAATGTGCATATTCACACGCACATATATAATCTTCTTAGCCTGGGCCGCTCTTGGCTCAAGTGGTTTCCAACTGCACCTGAGACACTTCACATGGTTCAGCAGACTCTCCCACTTCTGGCCCCCACCTACATCTCCACTCTTTCTAATAAAGCTCACCCTATTCTGTGTTACAGACATGTCGGCCTTTCAGTTTCTAAAACAGTCCATACACTCTCCTCAAAAAGGTTCTCTCTCAACTGCACATTGGTCATGAAACAAGCAGTAGGGAAAATGGACATGCACTGGAAACCTAGCCCGTCACTTAGAAGGCTCGAGATTGCAAACCACACCAAGTCTCTGCTTCCTCATTTGTTAAACTGAAATAGCAACAGTGTCTTCCTCTTTGGGCCAATATAAAGATTAAAATAGCTCATGCATGGAAAGCACACAACCTGGTGCCTGTCACACAGAAATGTACATAAATAGAATGTGAGTTCCCTGAAGACAGGGCTTTATGACAATTCAGAACAGCGCCTGACCCAGAGCAGGCGTTCAATTATCTGTTGAGTGACTGAATCATTAACAGTGGTAGGCAAAAGCTAAACTTAAAATAAGAAAATATTTAATTTTGAAGACAGGTTTAAAAAAAAAAACAACCCAGAAGTAAGGAAAGGAATTCTAACTTAGTTTTCCTTTTAAAGTATATTTTTTAGGTGACCCTTAAAATGTCAACTAATGATTCTGACCTAACCATACCATGATTTAAGTGTTTCATTCATTTAAATAAAATAGAATAAGAAATGTGTGATTTAGAATCAAGCTTTTGTACCTTATTTGCAATTTTCAGAAAACTGTATTACCTTTTTCCAATCTCATTTCAAAGACAGTATCTACCATGCAACAACAGTACACAAAGGAGTAGCAGAAATGCATTAAATTGGATGCATTAATATTAAGTCAAATCATTAAACTACTTAACATTTTTTGTTTCTGTTTTAATATTAAAGTGAAAAATGGTGAATGTATCAGACACTTAAACCCAATCTAATATACAGAAACCCAATAGTGGCTCATAGAATATGTATCTTGACATACATATTTCTTATATTACTATAGAAATATATACTAATTATATTTATCACACAGCCATTTGAAAATTCTCCAAAATCTTTTAGAAAAAATAAGATGGCTTTTTTGTTTTCAAAAGGAGAGCTACCCACACTAGGATTTCCCTTTCCATAGGGCCTCTTATTAGGAACAAATGGAACTCTGCTCAAGCATGGCCGCAAGCAACCTGCTTCCTAACTAACCTCTACTGTTGGTTTTCTTGCTGGTCCTTTCAGAGGGAAAATAACTGGGTTTAAGTTCAGTTGTACTCCTTACCACAAAAACTTCCCACTTGAAATATTTAAGATGGCATTTAAGGTAAGCATGGCCCAAGTACCTGGCCTCTGGTACCCCTGGTATACACCAGAGGCCTCATCTTCATATTACCTTGGGATCTAGCTTCCTAAGTACTTGCTGGAATGAACTGAGCATCACCACAGGTCCCTTGATAATCTATATCCTGAAGGCTCCCTTCCATGGTACCTCGAAGCCCAAAGTCCAGCCCTAAAACAGTAGGACAAAGACCATCACCCAACAGATGAGTGTGCAGTCTGCCTGGCCAGTGCTCTGGGCAGACACAGTCTTCCTCCCAGGGGCTAGGAGGCCAAGGACAGGATGGCCCAGGACAGGACATACAACCCACATTAGTGAAATGTAAACTACTTCCCTGCTCAGCTTCTTGGCTTAACCAGGTCCTCTAGGGAGGGAGCTGTGACCCTGATGAGGGAAAGGCCAACATCTGAGGCCCAAAAGGACTGTGATGTTTGGTATTCAAAAATTGAAAAGAGAAAATATCCTGCCCAAAGTGAGGACAGAGTGACTGGCTGTGCAAATCAGTGGGGTCAGGAGGTGAGTATAAATAACATGGGGTAGAGACAACGGCTTCTGGAAGGAATCTTAATTTCACTGTTTTATTGTGCATCATCTTGGAGCCTCCAGAATAGGAGGAGACCAGAATTCCTACAGAATAGGAATTCCCTCTCTAGACAGGGAGGACACTAAGCCACCTGCATAGAGTTATGAGGCCTATGGTGCCCAAGTAAGGGGCAGCCAAGTATAATGAATCCCAATGGGAGATGTAATCAGATTGAGTATAAGAGCTTGTCAAAAACCTCACAACTAAAACCCAAGTATGAAAGCTGGAGTAACACAAGTCAGGCTTAGACCCTGAGCGAGGGCATTGGGGTTGTACACATTATAGCTTCATGACAAGCAGGCTCTTATATTCATGAGGCCACCAGCTTCATTACGGGGGGCCAGGGGGGCGGTGAGGTGGAGGGTAATGCTAGTAGAAGTTATCTCTATGCGCCCTCCCATTCTCTGAGCAAATTCTATCCTACCCCTGGTCCCAACATGTTCTTCTGGCCATCCACCCACAAGCTGACAGTTGAGCTCACTGAAGAAAACTCTGATTGCAGTTTTTAGGTCCCTATATACAAGACTGTGAAATGGAAAATTTTCTCTCCGCCTTAAGTCTGTGTATCAGGCCTATAGGGACCCTGCCGAAGTCCAAGGATCGTGAAGCCTCTCAAATGAGGGCAGGGACGGAGAGCTTTACCAAAGAGGAGTGCTGTTTCACAGAGGGCATACCATTTCCTATGTCATATCACCTGACTGGACAGTATCAGAAAATAACCCATTTTAAAAACAAACCTAGAATAGAGTCCCGGTAAGAGTTAAGCTTGGTCTGTGCACAGCCTTTCCTTTGCCTGGTGAACATCGTCAGAGGAAGAGGTGCAAAATCAGGGGAGCCTTTGCATTAGGCAACCTCACAAATGTTGACTCATTCAATCCTCCCAGTAGGAAGTATTTGCTCTATTTTACTGAAAGAAGAAAAGAAGGAAAGAAGGAAGGAAGGGAGGGAGGGAGGGAAGAAGGAAGGAAGAAAAAAGAAAAAGGAAAAATGAAGCTGGGAGGCAGCTGCACACTGTGAATGTGGGTTGCAAACCCAGGCCTGTGGCTGCCAATGTCACACACCGACATTAGTGGTCTCACTGCAACTTCGCCAGTGACTGACGAGGACAGAGTAAGTGCATCCTGATGATTCTAGAGCCTCGGCTACCTCCGAAGATAAGAATATATAAGCTGTGGAACAGTATTAAAGTCATATGCAGCTATTTAAAATCATGTTTTCCAGAAAGATTTCTCAGCATGGAAAAATAATGATGATCTTGATCTCTGAAAAAGGCAAGCTGTAAAAACTGCATTCATAACATACTCACGATTGTACAAGGACTACACATGGACAATGCAAATAGAGAGACAGAAAGACACACATACACACATAGGGAAATCTGGAAAAAATACAACAAATTGTTAATAGTGCTTCTTTGAGCAATTAGATTATGTTTTATTTTCTTTTTGATACTTTCTGGTATTTTCTACTTTTTCCTACAATGACAATACAAGATAGAGAAAAAGGGTTAAAAATATAAAGTGATTTTTGGCAAAACAAACATGCATTTTTCAAAAAAATTAAGATTTACACTAAAAGCAAAACCATTTTAAAGCCACTAAATCATAAAATAACACCCCAATAAGACATCACCTTACATCAAAAAGAAAAATAGAAAAATAGTAATTTCCAGAAATTCAAATAGCAGTAAAATAAGCAAGCTTAACATACTGAGGATTTAAAAATAAAAAAGGTATAATAAAAATTTTATACAAGTGACTGCCCAGAATCACAGAAAAATCATAAATGGTAAGTTTCAGAAAATGATTTTTCCTCTTATGCCTGGAAAAAATATCTTGGAGGGATTATGGGTTCAGAGGAGAACTTGGTCGAACTTTGGCTTGTTTCAACAACCCCTTTTTTTGTTCTCTTTCTCTCTCCCTCAACACATACACACACACACACACACACACACACACAGCCAGGCCTCTTCAAGTATTTAACCCTTGACTCGTTCAGATTAAATATGTCCAGCTTTCCGAAGGGCCTCACCCACTGCAGGGAGCATGCCTGTCCTACTCAACGCTGAGGTGGGGGCCTGCTCTCTCCGCTGCCCCTGGCTCACCGACCACCTCCCACACTGGCAGGAGGACTGCCAGCCCCTCTTCAGCTTGCCTCTCTGTACACCACCCTATTTATCTGGGGCCTTACCACATACAGTGCAGCCCCCAGGGGACATGTCAGCCAGGCCTGTCTCGGCTGCATTTGTGCCCAGAAGGTTCTACCTAGCAACACCTCACAAAGCTGACTAAGCTCAGGCACGGTCGCATGAGAGTTCACTGGGGGGTCTTCTCCTCCAACTGGTAGAAGGAAGATGAGAAAATGCTGGAGGTGAGCTAGGACAAGGGAAAAAGAAGAAACTGAAGAGAAAGGCCAATACCCCCATGAAGCTGTTCTTGTTCAGGAACTAAGGTCTGTTTGTCCTTCACTTACCATTCCCCACATCAGCACAGGACTTGCTTTACTCAGCCTAAGGTCATGAAATACCAACGGGCCTCTTGAGCACACTTCTCTTGCTCAGGAAGAATCTAGCACCTTGTGGCTTATGTTAGTCAGGGTAGGGCGAGTTATACTGTAGTAACAATCACAAAATATCGGGGAATGTATCACTTTTCAACCATACTCCATGCCCACTGCAAGTCAGCTGGGGGCTCTTTCCATGTTGTACTCACCCTGAAGCCAAAATATGGTAAGCTGCAATGGCAGGGGGCACAGGGATGGCTGAAATGCATACTGGCTCCTAGTGCTTCTGCCCAGAAGTTGACACTGAATTAGCCAAGGTCATACAGCCATGTATGGTCAAATGGACACAAAGTACAGTCCTCCATGCCAAGAGGGAGGGTCAGAATTTTTGTAAACATCCACGCTTCCAGTAGGTCCCCAAGAGCTGTCTTCTACCTGCTCAGGAGAGAACACACTCAAGAAACATCTCCACCATGGTCTCTGGCTAGAACAAAATGACTAGAGAGTGCGAAGCAGAAGCTGCAACTGGCGACCACTAGACAAGTTGTAATTGCACCTCTTGATGCAGAGCTTTCTGAAAGGCTAACCGTTAAACAGTACAGAGCTTAAATAGTTACTTAAGACTCCAAGTCATCATCACTATCTCGTATTTTAAACACACGCACACGCATACAAACACAAGCAGTCACTGCCAACCATCTGTACTGAAATTAAAATATTCCTTTTTTATGAATAACACTTTTCCAGGATTGGAGTCCCCAGTGAAATATTTCTTTACAAAGCTCAGTCAATCCCAAGTGAAAATTCTTTCTTTCTTAGAAAATGTCATTGTCTGTAAATGTTCCCTGGGGCCAAGCTCAAGGAGGCGCTCCAGAGCTGCTCCCAGAACTAAACCTTCTGTGAATCAAGCTTTTAGATACTCTCAACACTTTTGGCATCCAGACATTCATACAACCCTGAATTATTTATTCACCAATTTTGCACAACTTCCTAAACACCAATGGAAACCAGAATGGTTTCAGCTATTTGATGTTACATCTTCTCAAGTGGCTAAAGACGCTATAAAGCACCCCATTGCTTAAGCCTGCCGTCTCAGTTCCATTAGCGGTAAAGACCTCTCTATTCAAACTGCTAAGTAAATCCTCTGAGAGCCCAGGGACTGTTTCATGCTTGAAAGCAACTGTTAAGAATTTGACAACAACCAAACTGTTCCTATTTAATCCTTCTCCCAAGGTAAAAAGAATTATAGGTAAACATATGCCTTCATTATTTGCTTTGCTGCATTTCAATACCCAATCCCACACAAAATTGCCAGCCAAGGATTTAATGCAATCACTTCTGTATTGCAGAGCTATTGCCTTTGCAGGATGGAAAAAGCTTAACAAGGGCTATAGAGCCGGTTAGCCAGCTACCGTATTTTGTGTAGCATACATCTTAAATGTCACAGGGGTGATGTCTGATCACAATGATGCTTTTCACAAGGTTTTTTGTTTGTTTGTCTTTGAGGGGATCTGAAATAACAGTTCTAGGCCAGTTTGTTTTAGCTGGCACCAAACATTTCTGCTGAATGCAAACCAAAGGTTACACTAAACTATGAAAAGAAGAATGGAGACAGATGTTGTAGAACTGACATCCTCATAGTTTGGTTTTGAGAGATAGTCGATACAGAGTATCTACTTGGGGGTTCTTTTCTTTCAAGCTGTTTTGTTTTCGTTTTAGCCTTTAGTAATTTATATGCTTGTAAAGCTTCTTATAACCAACCAGGGTTAGGCAGGCCATCTACTCCAGTAGAGGATTATTTGGAAAACCAGTACATTAGAGCAATTTTTTTTCAACTGCTTGACGATGTCCAATCCTTCCCCCAACTCGATCTCAACCCACCAACACACACATGCAAACAATCATCAAGATAATAGTTCCTTCATGGAAAACCTTGAGGCAAGTTTATCAAGTGAACTATCAATGATGAATATCCCAAGTTATATTCCTACATTTTGGGATAACCGCTCTTCACATGCTCACTAACCAAGCTCTTCTCTAACTACTGGAGAGGTTACCTTGGTATAGCTCTCCACAAAATCGGTTTCTTTTGTCAGTCAACTAGAGGAAAGGCTTCTATGTTACTTCTGTTGTGGAGTAAAAAAAAAGTTGGTACCTCCTGGGATCTGGACTTCAAAAACAGTAATGACCCACTGTCTATTTCAATCATAGCTTCTCCTATGCAAAGCTCTCTAAAGAGCCTTTGTACCTCCTATGACACGGGGACACTATTTTCTCCAAACATACACCCTCTACTCTTGACTGGTGTTTTAAAGACGGCTAACATTAGGACATGCCCTGTTAGCCAACCAAAAGTTGGAGGACATCCTTTAGAACTCCATATATATCAGTGTGAAAAGAGAGCATTTTCAAATCAGGTTAGAACAACTACTTTTGTGGTTTTTACTTCCAGGTATTCTGTAGGTCAACAATCAAATACACATCATAACTTTTTTCTTTTACAGCCTTTTATATTGGGTTTGCTTCTAACAGTATAATATTTTACTACAAAAAGGCTTTCTAGCTTTGTTATTATAGGCAATGAAAATATGAAGTGAGTGATTATTACTCCTGACCGAAAGATTCAGAAACACCCTAGTAAAAATCAGAGATTTACTCAAGCATATCCTAACTACAAAGACTTCCTATTTGGATAAGGTCACTTCATTATTCAAGATACATTTTTAATCCACATCTGGTTTTTCCTACTAATTTACCACTTTTGGGGACTCTTCTCCCCTTAATCTATTTTAATTTGGCAGATTAATTTGGACATTAGGCCAAACTGAAATAACTGAGAAGGTAAGTGAGCTTCTGAAGTTAAAGAGCTACGATGGTCATTATTTAAATTGTATTATCCTTGTTGCTGAGAACTGACCTTTCTGCTAGGAAACATGCTTTCTCCCGGCCAGCCAATCCTATCCTGTTGACTCTGCTGCCCAACGTGCTACACAGAACAGAAAGGGTGAAGGTCTGAGTGTGGGCCCAGTGCACTTGCCAAGTGCCAGCAAAAAGAACTTGTTTTGGGGTACGAGGGCCTGAGAAGTAAAAGCAAAAGCAAAAACAACACCAGTGCTCCAGGTACAATACCTAGCCAATCTGTTCTCTCAATCCAGGTGTTACATCCTGGATTTACGACTCCTACTAAAGCTGGTTTTATTAATGCGTTAAACAGAAGTTCTAAAATGTGTTCAATCAGAGTCAAAGTAAGGGGGGAAATATAACCCCACAATGTATTATTCAAGTAGAAAAAATAGTCAATAAATCAGGACAAGAGAAGTAGCAGTAATGAGAAGAAGGAAGGGAAAAATAGAGGCATGAACATGTACTTGACAGCAATCCCCTTCTAATTTAAGCTTGTTAGCCTGCCTCTCTTCCCTCAGGGAAGGAAAGACAACATTTTTTTTATCGCAGTGTTTTACTCGACTGTCTATGAAATGTGCACTATTAAGTAATCACTTCCAGAAAGCTTTTGTGGGTTTCTTGGGGCGGGGGGGGGGGGGGGGGGGGGGCGGTGTTGTGTTGTGTTTCAGGATTTTTGGCTACATTATTAGCAAATTGCAAGTGAACATAAAACATTTTCATTAGCAGTGGAAGAATATTTCCAGTGCGGGGCTGTCAACAATAAGTCAGACTCAAGGCAGCATCTCAGAATACGGATTCCAGTCCCCTGACTTTTCATGATCCCGGTCCCTGAAGCTCATAATTCCAGCAGCTACTTCTAGCATTCCTCCTCCTCAGAGCCAATTCACAAAGAACCAAAAGTCCAGGGCAGGGTTCCAGATCTTGCAGACCAAGAGTAGGTAAACCAAATTGAAACCAGAAATGTTCACAATTTATTCAACGATGCAGCATTCCTGAACCTCCCACTTCCCAGACATTCCGCACACTAACTCATGTGGTTAACGATTATTGTCTTCTCACGAAAGGCTTATAGTGAAATACAAATATATATCTATTCCCAGTGTTCAAGCTTGATGCAAACCCTCTTTAAAATTAGGTTTTTTTAGTTAAAGCTTATCTTTTTTAATTTAAGCAAATAACTTCTAAATTTACTCAGGAAAACTACATTTTTCCCAAAAACAGAAAGAGAAATACTATCTAATATATTCTGATTCCATTCAATACATCTTCGTTGAGTGTATAATTTTTCTCCAGGGAAACAGAATGGAAAAGGGGAAGTTATGTCTTCGAAGAGCTTACAGATTAATAGAGGGGAAGGTCATTTAAGCAAAAGCAGTAAGTTCTGCCGTGTATAATGGTCATATGTTTTTGGCCCCAGAAAATCATCAAGCATGGCAATATTAGTTCTAGTCAGGAAGAATCCAGGGAGGCTTCAGGAAAGAGGTGACATTTAAGCAAGGACTTGAAAGTAGAGGAAGGTTTTAATTTTTTCAACCTACAAATAAAAATATTTGTCCCACCATTTCAAGTTTCCCACATTTCCTTTTCCAAACTCACCTTAAAACTGTAACATCCCCCTTTGAAGATCTGTGCTCAGAGTCATGACCTCCACACACCCACTGACATGGCTGGATGCGTTTCAAACAAGCCACACAAGATGCGGTGTGGAGTTCTACTTACCTTTACTGGAAAGAGGCCTAATTCAGCTGTGAGCTATTTCTAAAGCATCTACTCTAATACATTATTTTACGTTCCCCTCTGCTTTTTGTGAATACAGAACCTCCCTCTCTGCCCTTCTTTTGATCAAGGAGGTGCTGATGGTGAGAACAAAGTCAAAGGACCCAGCACAGCACAGCCACTCACATGTGGAAACACTAAGAAATCTGCGTCTTGGGCACCGGCCAGGAAAGCAGGCCAGACAAACAAGAGACACGGAGAACAACTTGGCCATGTGAGTGGTGAGAACAGGCGGGTCTCTCTAGGCCTCCCGTAAATCCTCTCCCCAGAAGCCACCAGCAGTTCTGCTGTCCTGGGAAGGCAGGCAGGAGGGGAAGTGGGAGGAGACCATGCTTTCCTCCAAGCACAAACTGGCTGCTGGCTCTGGAGTGTCTCTAGGAGGCCAGCTCTGGGAAAGGAATAAAGAGGAAAGGGGGCCCAAGGCAGGAGAGATATGCCACCCACCCACTGTCCAGGCTGGTACCTGGGGAGGGGACCCAAAGCTCTGAAGAGCAACACAAGGCCTTCCTGAGAACCAGAACCAAAGATGGTTCTTTAGCTGAACTCAGCTAGAGTCTCAATAACCAAAAGACATCAGCAAATAATCCCCAAGGCTTTCAGGCTGTTTACCTTAGGTCAGGCCGTGGATATGTACTATCTACAGAAGGGTGTTACTATGCATGCCTGCAACAGAAGCCACATCCCCACACAGGAATCCAAGGAGAGTTTCATCAAGTCCCTTACAAGAAGGGAGGGAAGGGGCGCCTGGGTGGCTCAGTCAGTTAAGCATCTGCCTTCGGCTCAGGTCGTGATCCCAGGGTCCTGGGATCGAGCCCTACATAGGGCTCCCTGCTCAGTGGGGAGCCTGCTTCTCGCTCTCCCTCTGCCACTCCCCCTCTCTCTAGCTCTCTGTCAAATAAATAAATAAAATCTTAAAAAAAAAAAAAAAAAAAAAAAAACAAAGAAGGGAGGGAAGGATTCCTCAAAAGAAGACAGAACGGGCACCGCTCCTTCATCCTATCACTGCTCCAGACAAGATGGCAGGCACAGTGCCTTCTTCCCTGTCCCCTCAGATGTGAGCGACGGCTCCTCAGGTCAAACAGAGAAGGCTCTACTTCTGCCAAGGCTCATTTCACTGAGATGGCAAGATGCAAATATTGACACAGTTTGGGCCCTGGTCCAAAATTCTGCTTCATCCCATTACAGAAAGTCTTTCTTCCTTTGCCTCCCTGTTTCATCAAAGCACACTTCTGACTTTAAGAAAGGGCCCCAGGGCCACTGCCTCCATGCACACAACACTAGGGCCACCAGCCTGGCCAGTGGACTGCAGCTGGTGGCAGGGACCTATTATTCTATCACTCCAGCACATACCAGAGTATGTCCCAAGGGGCACCAGCCATTCAAGGGCTCCATGATGAGTGTGATGAGGATATTCTGCAAGCCATCACAATCTTGGAGGATCAGATGCATGTTCAGCACCCAGGACTTCAATAAAGAAACCTGTTCAGCCCTGAGTCAAATACATCTTTCACAACAACAATCAACTTTTTTCTCCTGTAAAACCTATTACCGGATCCCACATAACATATTAGAGAAACAAGCCCATTCCACCCATGGAACGCACTGCAAGAAAATGCCTCACCACATTGGGCACAGAGCAAGAAAATGCCTCGCCACACTGGGCACAGACCTGCCCCTTTATCACCTTTCTCCAGGGAACCCAGCTCCCTCTTTAAAATGCCTGCCTTGAGAGGCGCCGGGGTGGCTCAGTCAGTTAAGCATCAGACTCTTGGGTTTTTGCTCAGGTCACGATCTCAGGCTCCTGGGATGAGGCCACGTAGGGCTCCACACGCAGCGGAGAGTCTGCTTCTCTCTCTGCCCCCTGCCCCTGCTGCCCCCACTCATGTGCATGCTCATGTGCACGCATGCTCTCTCTCTCAAATAAATAAATAAATCTTTAAAAAAATAAATTAGGGCGCCTGGGTGGCTCAGTTGGTTAAGCCACTGCCCTCAGCTCGGGTCATGATCCTGGAGTCCCAGGATCGAGTCCCGCATCGGGCTCCCTGCTCAGCGGGGAGCCTGCTTTGCCCTCTGACCCTCCCCCCTCTCATGCTCGCTCTCTATATAAAAAGAAAAAATAATAATAAAGATAAATAAATAAATAAATAAATAAATAAATAAATAAATAAATAAATAAATAAATTAGGGGCGCCTGGGTGACTCAGTCATTAAGTATCTGCCTTCGGCTCAGGTCATGATCCCAGGGTCCTGGGATCGAGCCCCACATCGGGCTCCCTGCTCCGCGGAAAGCCTGCTTCTCCTTCTCCCACTCCCCCTGCTTGTGTTCTCTCTCTCGCTGTGTCTCTCTCTGTCAAATAAATAAATAAAATCTTTTAAAAAAATTTTTTTTAAATAAATAAATAAATAATAAAAAAATAAATTAAATAAAATGCCTACCTTGAAAACTCTGAGGGATTCTCATGTCCCCTCTCAGTTTTGGTGGTGGTAGTGGTGGTAGACTTTAATTTGTGCTATAAGTAATCTAATTGCTTCTTAAAGGACAGAGTCTCTTCTGATACATTTAAGGGCAGGTCTTCAATGAACTGCATTTTTATAATGCTCATTGAAATAAAGAGATGAAGCTTTAAGAATAAAGCCTGTCTTTAAAAAGATCAGGTCGTGGGCGCCTGGGTGGCTCAGATGGTTAAGTGTCTGCCTTCGGCTCAGGTCATGATCCCAGGGTCCTGGGATCGAGTCCCACATCGGGCTCCCTGCTCCTTGGGAGCCTGCTTCTCTCTCTGCCTCTCTCTCTCTCTCTCTGTCTCTCATGAATAAATAAATAAAATCTTAAAAAAAAAAAAAAAAAAAAAAGATCAGGTCGTCTCAAACTACTACTGCCTGCTCCTCAAATAAGCACCATGTGGAGAGTCTGTTTATCAGAGATCCTTCATAGGGAAGTCCCTCTACTTTGAGGGATGGGGAACAGCCAAAGCCTTTCTGGAAAATACTCTGAGCTGGACAAGGGAATCCGTTTCAGGTGTGCCCTTCCTGATGCACATCTGCCCGTGGTCTGCACCTCCCCAAACCCCTTCCCACTACTCTGTTCGCACCTTCTCTCACTCCACCCCAACTCCTACCCAACATAGACTCTTGTGCACCCTCCTGTCACAGTGAGTGATGCCTGTCTCCTCACCGCCCCCCATGCCTTCTGTGGGATGTCACTGAAGTGCAAAGGAGAGAAAACTTCAGAGACAGACGGAGGGGGCAGAAGAAATCTTTCTTTTAAAGATTTTATTTATTTGGGAGAGCACATGTGCATGTTGTGTGTGTGTGAGAGAGAGAGAGAGAGGGAGAGAGAGAGTAAGTGAGCAAGCACAAGCAGGGGCAAGATACAGGGGGAAAGAGAGAACAGGCTCCCCACTGAGCAGGGAGCCCAATGCAGGGCTCGACCCCAGGACGCTGGGATCATGACCCGAGCCAAAGGCAGACGTTTCACCAACTGAGCCACCCAGGCACCCACATCCTCCTTTTCTATTTCAGAATCAGAATGCAGACATGAGAAGGCTGAAAGAGGCATCTATGATGTGAAAAACAAAGTCAGATTTTTTCTGAAGAGAGTGGAGTCAGATTTGGCTGACTTGGTTTGATGGTGAGGCCTGGCTATGCCAATTAGGTTTTGCAGCTCCAAGGATTTCACAGAAAACAGATGTATGGAAAATATCAATACAGAGGTAGTGTTTTAGCCTACAGTGAAAAGTTTACAAGTCAAGATTATTTTATGCAAAGAAATTTCTGAAGAGCACCACCATAGGAAATGCCTTCCTTCAGAGCATCCTTCATGCGGTGATGATTCCTTAGGGAGGGCCACCTATCCCCAGTGGTCCTGCATTGTTGGCACCCCCACCATCAGACATTGGAGGCAGGGCTGGCCTCTCTCCCCCTCTACCAGCTCCTGACCCTCAACACCAGCCAGTCACTGCTCTCCATCCGTAAAGGGACAGTCACAGATAATCTGCAGGGCCAGGGTCACCTCTATGCACTGGACATCCTCTCTCTGAGTGTTGAATAGGCACATGAAGAACAAATAAAAAGGAAGAACAGAGTATACAAAACAAACCATGCTCCTAAAAAGAAAAAAAAAAAAAACAGAATGGCAGTAACTCATGATTACTGCACTTTTTTTTTTAAAGATTTTTATTTATTTAACAGAGATAGAGAGAGCACAAGTAGGCAGAGAGGCAGACAGAGGGAGAGGGAGAAGCAGGCTCCCCACAGAGCAAGGAGCCCGATGCGGGGCTCGATCCCAGGACCCTGGGATCGTGACCCGAGCCGAAGGCAGCCGCTTAACCGACTGAGCCACCCAGGCGCCCCCGATTACTGCACTTCTATTAGTGATAATAGCATGGGTGATTTTTCCCCCTTAGAGTTCCCAAATTATCTCTATCATTACAATGAAATTATAATTAAGTATATTTAAATGAGGAGGGTTTTTTTTTTTAAAGCAAAATCAAACCAGCTCCCCAAATTGAAAAATTATCAGAGTTAAGCAACAAGTGATTTTGAAGATAACCTTCCTTAAAATCCTCAATGTTAACCTCTTGGAACATCAACCTGAAATTTTTAAATGGAGAAACAAGCCATTTGTTGAATTTTATTATAATACTGTGTCTTGGTAAGAGGGGGGCAGACAAGTAGGGTCAGAGTGCCTCAACTCATCCCATCTCGGATTACAAAACAGTGAAAAACTGCTCATCCCTCTTAAAAATTTGAATAAACTTCTAAAAATAGTCATTAGAATGAGTTTATTTATGTGTTCCCTGGAGTGAAGAACAATTCTTTCAGCCAATGCATGCAGAAGCCACATTATGGGATAAACACAACTGGTGCAATATTGATCCTGTGTCAAGCTCATTATCTGTTTGTCAACAGCAGCTGACAATTTCTAAATGAAAAATGAGAGGTACACTGAACTAGGCTTTCACATCAGGCAGGGAAGGCAGGAAAAATTCATCTGGATGATTTGGTTGGGTCTGATAAAATTCAGATTAGTAACTGGATCAATTGCCTATAAGTGATCCAATCTTCTCTAAAGAGAAAGACAACCCTTCAGAGTAACAACAAGCTATTTTGTTCTTTTTAGGATTACTTATCACTTGCTCCCTACTTCTAAGCTTACAAGAAGCCCTAATCACCTCAAACATAAACATTCCAGGTTTTTTAATATTCCTACAGTTCCTGAGCTTTGAAATGATCTTTGATCACACAGAATAAAATTTCCAGCATCTTTTTCTGCTTCTGAACCCATGCATTCCAGATGTGTTCTAACGATTGCCTTACATATCCCACAGGCTCATTACCCTGTGTGTACTTTATTACTATGGCAACACCAGTTTTGCCTCATGTTTGTGTTGTACGCTGAGTTGGCGGTTTAAGTAAATTTCCACAATAACCCTTAAATCATTTGCACAATTAGTAGGTTTGATTTGGATCTACTGAACACACGTTCTCTGGTTCTGCTTCTTACCCTCAACTTTTCTGGGGAAGGTAGACACTGTTCTCCACTGTGCTGCATTCACCGCCGGCAATCCAGATCCAGCAGACCCCCACTAAAGCAAGTGTGTGTTGCCTTCTTTTTTTCCAACAAGTAACCAGCAGTCCAAATAAAGCTATCAATGTTACCAGGGAAAATTCAGATTTTCACTCAATAGGGCCTTTTCTACCTAAGAAACACTACAATTTATCTACCTGGTTTGAGTGAAAAAATTATGGGTTAGCCCTGCTGGAGCCAACAACAGTAATCTGCTATCCCAGGAGATTAATCAAATAAGGTCACCTCTTTGTTGCACTGAAAGCAACCAGGCATTTATTTCCTGATCAATAACTGCATGGGCAACATGGTCCCAGCTCTCAGGGGAGTTTCAACTTCTTGGAAGAGACTAGTTGGTTTGGTCAGCATCAGCTGCAAGACTTATTGAGTGCCTACTGAACGAAACAAAAGTAAGTAGGACAATATATAATTAAGGGTTAAATTGTGTTTAACCCTTAAATTAAGAGCTTATCTTAATTTATAGATTACATATAGACCCAACATGTATACATTTAATTATTTAATTTATAGATTTTATATAGAGACCCACTATATAGATTAGCTAGACAGATATAGATTATATTATAGAACCAGGTTTGAGAACCCCAAATTGTCCTTTGAGGCCATAAGTAAAGCTATTTTCTTATGCATTTGGGGTGACATCTCCCCTAAAGAGGAGAAATATTATAGGGGCAACCCCTAGCAAAAAAGGTAACATCACAGAGAATATGCTGTTTTCCTTAGCCAGGTGGGAAGGCAACGGCTGTCACTCTCTAGGTCCTGTTCTCTTAAGGAGAGACATGGCAGCAGGCGGGGAGTTAAAGAGGCAAACACACTTGAAGGGAACCTCTCAGTTGAAGCTGAGTAAATTCTACTTCGTTAATCCAATTAACTAGTTGCATGTTATTTCATCAAGCTTTGTTGAGGTGGTCCAGCCTCATCCATGCCACACAGAAAGAATTAAAGCACCCCTGAGGTCACAACAGAAGGGACAATGGAAATGAGTAAGGGCCCAAGAAGGGTGGCAGGAGTGTCTCCTCCTCACGTGTCCAATTCTGCAGGACCTGGCATGAACATACAATTCCATCTTAGCCTTACTCCCACTCACCGCAGAGCCATGAGTTGGTGCAAACATCAAGGTATGATTGGGATTTAGATGGATGGAACTAGAGACATTTAAATGAGAGATTTGATATGATCCAAGGTTCCCAGGTAGATAGAATCAAGGTGATTTTGTGTGACAGGCCTGACAAGCATGGTTAAGAGAAGCTGGGACACAGTGGAAAGTGCAATGGACCAGAAAGATGAAATCAGTCTAAGGAAAGCCCAGAACCCAGACATAAATTATCTGATGCAGTGAAAAGGGAGTCAGTGAAGATTTTCCAAGCAGAATAAGGATTGCGTGTCCTTAAAGGGACCTGCAATGTGACCAGCACTTCAACTGCAGCTTCCATATACATTTTGGACATTTCTTCAGAATAGAGAGCAAAAGTAAATTGTAGCATACAGAAAGCCATTCTCTCTCTCTCTCTCTCTCTCTCTCTCACAAACACACACACACAGTCCATTAGTTCCCTTTACTTCTGTCTTCTGAAAAAGAGAGACAAAGAAAGAAAGATGCTATTCTAAACAGGTAAGAGAGAAATCCATGTAATCTGTGGCATTAGTTACTTCAATATCCCTCAAAGTCAGTGTTTCTCAAATTTGAATAAGGTTCAGAAATCTTCTGAAGATAACAGAGACCCAAAGAAATGTCCTACTAAAGGGTTCTGGGGGACCCTGGTTTAAGAAATAGTGATTTAAAACCAGAATAACTTAAAGACTTCATAACTGATAAAATACACTTTTAAAGCAGCAAGATAAAGTTTACAAATCATGTCAACCTTTCACCAACTAAGAATTATCACAGGAACACAAGCTTGAGAGCCCCATGGACAACTGTACAAAACCCAGTGATTGCTATCAAACAAACTGCTCTTGTCAGTTTGCCCTAATTTCAAGATTAGTATAAGAATTTTTTCAGTTCAAAGAGTCTTCATGAGACATTTCCTAAAATGACTATTTACCTTATCAAGTTTTCCAACTGCCCAACAGAATTTATCTTGTGCCTTTCACATCCTCCTATGTCTGTCTAATGGGTCCCCCTGTTAATGTGTGTAATTATCACTTTCATTGAAATGTCTCCCAATCCCCAATACTAACAAAGAAGTGTAAGTCATTTGGATAGGGCCTCCCCAGAGAAACAAAGTTGTCATCATTCCCCCACCAGCAACCTGGGAAGTATCTTTGTTTAGCAACCATCATTAGTAAAATTCTCACTGTCTGGTGAAGCCAGTTTCCCCCAAACCTTTAGAAATGCCCTGGAACCACCTTTTTACTTCTGAGGAAATATTTTCCCTAACTTAAGGCTAATAGCCATAACTGGGCAATAATCAGAAATCCCATAAATCCCCCAGAGGCTTGGGGGGGGGGGTCCAAAAGATCAAAAATAATGTTTTTTTACCTCAACTGGAGGTGCAGCTGGGGGACCACAAAAGGAATTGAGGGAAGGTGAAGTGGAATGGCTATCGGCTCCATGTATATACATTTTCTAAACTGAGGTTCCATATAAAACTGTTTGAAGATAAGACTTCTCCTGCTATTAGAAGGGGAGGGGCAGTTTTTTGGACTGCACTCTATCCCACGATGTCATTCCAAGGGAAAGAATTCTGAGTCTCCTCAAGAGGAGATAGTGGACCAAGGTAACAGGCAGCCAATGGCAGCAGTAGGAGGAGACCACCTGGGCCTGTCTCCAAGCCAACGCCTCACCCAGGGCCTACCTGTGCACCGGTCCCCGCACAGGTTGTGGCTTCTTAGTGAGCTGAGAACTCAATTTTGTCATCAAGAATCTCCCATCATTTTACAGCAAGAAGAAAAAAGAATGTGAGGTCAACATTCACTACAATTCTAGAAGACCAAAATTGCAGAAGAAGAAAGAGCAGGACAAAAAAATCTCAAGAACTCTAAGGACTACGGAATTATTTTTAGCTTTAAATGACATTGGCCAGAAAATATACACTAAGAACGAATGAACAAGTATGTGTGATCATTTAATAATAGCACAAACATACCCTGAGGGAGAGAACAGGAATGACAAAGGGCATCCCAAGACAGCGAACCTTGACATCTGCCTCCATCGCTTCTGATAGAGCGGTTTCTTAATGTAATCTCACAGATCAACAAGTGTGTCTTTTACCTAGAACCCTAAAATTTTTCATAAAAATGGAATGTAAAAAATTAGTAGAAACCTTTCTTACCCTTAACAAGCTGTATGTAAATGGGTGTGATGTCAGGAGTGGGCAGAAGCATGCCAGTCTGAAATAAAACTTGAATCAGGAAAAAATGATTCTTCATCTCTCCAGACTATCCCTGCCTCTCACTGCCATTTCATCTCAATATTCTCATGGTCCTTCTATCCTGCCCCCTCTAAAAAAAGCCTACTCGGAAGCAAAGGGGATGTTCATTCCTTTGATGTGAATGTCAGTTGATGTGATGCCTCTCTCAGGAGCTCTGCCTCTAGAGCCTCTTCTCTAACTAGGCTTGATAGTTTCATTCATTACTGGAACAGGTGGGAGAGAGATCCTGCAGAGCAAGGGGGTCCAATATCCCTAAAAGGTCAGCACATGGGCAGCTGGTAAGGCTAGCAAGGGCCATAAGCCAACTACTGAGCTGCTCCAGTCCCCTCAGGCCATTCGGGATTAAGTATCAGAGGGTGGGCAGCAGAAAATCATGTTTGTGGTTGGGGGCGGGGGGACACTGCTGGGGCATCCACAGGACTTTGCTATATGTAGAGAGGGTGACCAGTTCTCTGAGGACTGCAGGGAGAGGAATCGGCATCCAGGATTCTTATTTTAGGAAAGTGACATCTTAGCATTCAGGAGGCAGTCAGCAACTCGAAACTTCACAGCCTAGAGGCTATCCTAGAGAAGGCCCCACAACCCTATCCTCTACCAGATCAAGTTGGTACATGCAGAAGGGATATTGGCTCATTTTCTGGTGAAAGACTATTAGAATAGGGCTCAAATGCTTAATTTCTTTAACGAATATCTCTAATCTCTAATTTTTTTTTTTTTTTTTTTTTGAGAGAGAGAGAGAGCGCATATGCGCTTGCATGTGTGGGCAGAAGGGGGAGAAGGGGGCCTATTGAAAGAATCTTAAGCAGGCTCCACAGCCAGCGCAAAGGCATGACACGGGGCCCTTTTCATGACCCTGAGATCATGACCTGAGCCAAAATCAAGAGTCAGATGCTTAACCGACCGAGCCACCCAGGTGCCCCCCAATCTCTGTGAGGCACAGAGAGGTTAAGTAATTTGCCTGTCATCACACAACAGTTCGAGGAGCCAGAAATCTAGTTCCAGAGTGTAAGTTGTGGTCTAAATCCCAAGACAGGCTGCCCCCATCAGGCGGGAGAGGAACCCGAGGAGACAGCCTGGCACACCAGAACTTATCTCCAGGCTCTTCCACATGCAGTGAGCAAAGAAAGGAAGCATCAGCCACTGCAGTGAGAATTTCTGTAGGAAATATGCGTAAGATATCTGCATTCCTTGTAGCTCCGAATCTCAGCTTCTGCATCATTAAAATGGTGGCAACAGCAGCAGCTCCCCTCAGGAGCTGGTGTGAACATTTAATGAGGCAGCACCCATACAACATCGCACCAAGGCTGGCACCCGCCCAGCTCCTTCTCCAGCTGCCAGAGGCGCTGGTAAAGTCCGAGTGGAAGACTCCACTCCAGGTGTGGGTTAGGAACCCCCAAGGTAAGGCAGCTAGTGTCTGCGAGCAGCAGAAAGCCAGGTCAGTGACAGTAGAAGCAGAACTCAGAGAGCCACCTGGGGAGCTAACAGGTTAGGGGACCTCCAGCAGAGCAGGTTCAATCAAAAGGTGGGAAAGGGAATACGCAGAGCCACCCAGGCCAAGGTCAGAAAAATCTGCTTCCGAGGGACTCCAAGGATCTGAAACTAACAAGGGAGCTTCCTCCAGCATCTTTGGGGCAGACTGAAGATTTATAAAACAAAACAAAACTCCCATCCCTTCAACTAAAGCCAGGGGCTGTGTCTGGAAAAAAAGCTTAGGAATTAGAAAGATAAGGAAGGGCAGAAGAGCCCAAATAGCCAATTCATGCTTCAAACCAATAATAAACTAGCCAAATAACTAGAGCTACCTTGCTTATCTCCACAAAGTAGGTCCTGCAAAATAGCATGTAATATGAGTGACTGTGTGCATGCAGGATACGTAGGAATCATAACCCTTCGGTGGACTCAACAATTCAAAGCCAGCCATTAAAAAAAAAAAAAATCAAAAATATTTACCCTCTCTGCTGACTTTGGAAGTAGACCCTAGAATGAGAAGCTCTTCACCTCCACATCTGACCTGTGGGAGGTGTAGATTGAGAAGCAATGTTCCTGATGGCCCCTCCCCATCTGGTGGCCACCCATGCAAGCTCAGAGCCCGAGGCTGATCTGTGTCCTTCAAGGAAGGAGAGTGATTGACACTGAAGCAACCACACTGAGAGTGCCCCTTCTTCCTGGAGTTGTGCAGACCCAAAAAGTCCCCTAAATCACCTATGTGCAGGGAACTAGGAATGGCAACCACTGAATTCTCCAGCCTCAACACCACTAGCCAGAAGAGTCTTCTCCAAACACCCAAAGCAGGCCAAAACATCCTTGGGAGTTTTAGGGATGGTCTCAGTCTTTAGTCTAGAGAGAGGGCAGGTAGCTATGTAGCAACAAGGCTAGGTAAGTAGCAAGGGCAGGTAGCAGGTAGCAAGGCGGCCACCCTGCAGTCATGGAAGGAGCTAAAGGCCCCTCCCCCCTTCCTGCCTTTGCTCCATCAAGAGGACCAGTGAAGGGAATGGCTGTTCTGGGGGAGGGGAGGTTCTAGAAGCACTTCCTGTCTTCCTCATTTCCCAGGCCTTGCTCATCCCCAGAAACACTTCTCTGGTTCCAAACCACAGCCTCTCCCTATCTATTCTGTTTTGCAAAGGCTTATCCCAGGATGAGAACCAGATGGCCAGCATACGGACTAAACCCCACATCATCTGTCTGTGCCCAGGTAGGCCTTGGGGAGCTGGACAGAGCAGGTTGGGCTGGAAACACAGCAGACTCCTCCCCCAAATCGCTGCCACAGGCCTCAGAGCTGATACATGAAGGCCCATACATCACCACCTATGCAAAACTGAAGGTGTCAGAAAAGGTGACATCAGAATGAGCTGTGCATGGTTAACCTCAACACAGTCCACACAGTTCAACTCTACGAAATAACCAAGGAACTAATCCTTAGGATAACCGAGAAGATTCGGCTTGATCCACTGCAAAGTCTTGAAAAGACAAGCTAATTTTCACCTTGCCTCCCTTATAATTCTACTGGAGAAAAGAATGTTGATGTGCTATGAACATCTTTTCTTTCCTAAAACTTTTTGTTATGAAGCATACTACCAAAAAAAAGGGTACATGTGGAGGGTGGGATGGGTGACATTTTTGCTGATTTCTAAAAAATAAAAAATAAGGTGATGAATATAGCTAATTTCTGAGACATTATCACTGAAATTTTATAGAAGCACAAACCTTTAGGCTATATAATATTTATTAATGGTCTAGTGAGTAAAAATGACTTAGCTGATCCCATTAAAAATTCATCTGTGTTGCACTGGAAGTTTTTCTCAGTATTCCAAATTATACCAAAGAGTCAGCACCAAAAGAGAAAGGACAAAACTCTATCATAGGGGCCTAGGAAAGCTTTAATAGAACATAAATTGAAAACTTACGTTCCTGTGTAATGTGTATTACTGGGTAATACCACTGAGAAGTAGGAGAACATTAGGACTGTTTTTATCATTCCAACCAAAACTAAATTGGAAGAAATCCCACTCTTCCAACTCCAGCTGAAGGAAACTGTGCCCACTCTCTGAGCTCACTCCCATAGTCCTATGGAAATGCACGTGGCACCAGGTGAACGGGACACCTGGGGATCTTTCAGGACCCAAACCCTCCCCTGCCTCCATCTTCATTTATGTTATGCTACACCATGCATTTCACAGGATGGTGATGTCAAAATAAAACTTTAAAATCCTTTTATTTCCTCCCTCTGAGTGCACACTCTCCTTCAATATTCATACATTTGGCATCACCATCAATACTCCCCATTCCTGAAAAAAATACCACTTGTAAATTTCCCCCTGTAGCCCTGAAGGAGCCTACTTCAGATTAATTTGAATTGAAGTGAGTATTTCCAGGTGCTACCACTAAAGCCAGGCACGCCGCAGGATTTCCCACACCAGAGAATCTTGCTTTTCTAGATTTTAGCACATACTCCACTTGAATCAGGTTGAGGTTTTGTTTTGTTCTGTTCTGTTTTGTTTTAACAGAGCAGTAGCTATGTATGTCCAAACCCCAACATGAACCTCCAGCCTTACCTCCTGGGATCTGGCCTGTGGCCAGGCAGCCACCACGTCTCACTTTTAACTCTCCGGATCCTAAATCTGTCTCCTGAGGTCCCAAATTTAGCATGGAGACTTGCTCGGCACGAAAAGAATTGGAACAACTCATTCGCAACCTGGATCATTTTTCGTTCTCCCCAAAAGAGAAGCAATTTTAGGAATCTCAAAAAAAGAGAATAAATGGATCAGGCTCAATTCACAGTAACTACACGGATCAATACATCAACTGAAAAATCACTTCTTGTCTGAGGAAAATCAGCACACTTGACGTAATGTGCTGATTTCATAAATGATTATGCTGGCATCCAAAATCTATAAGGCAGCTAATCACCACATTATAAAGAATGAAGATGAAGGGGAAGCAAGCCCCTGATTCAGCTATAAACAAAAGCCAACGTATCCAATCTAAACACCCACTGAAAGTGCTTTCTGCCCAGAGCTCCCGCTGAGCTGCACAAGTCCGGGTGCCACTCAGCCACGGGGATCAATGCTCCATTGTCAGCCCTCGGGCTTAGCAGAGACTCAACAGGCTACTGTGTGTTTCACAGCAAGATCCCTTCAAGGATAAAAATCACTAATTCTGAACCAGGCGAGCAGGAGGTTTGTCCATTTTAAAGCCAAAGCTACCAATGGGCCATAGAAAGACATGGAGCTGGAGGGACAGAGAGAATGAGCAGGCCTCAAACAGACCACCCTGCACCCAGCACAAAGGGAGAGGGAGACAGGAAGTTCTGCCCAGCTCAGGGCCTGCCTGCCACACTCTCCTTGTGGAGGGCACCCGACCTCATGCTGATCTCAAAGATCCCCAGCGAGGTTAGAAGCAAACATCAATGCCAGGCGGGCAGAAGCTTGGCAGGTGTTAACAGGAAGGAACCTGAGGCAAAAGTCAGCTTAACATCCAAATCAGACATGTCCAGAAAGATGCAAAGTGATTCTCCTAGGGGCGCCTGGGTGGCTCAGTCGGTTAAGTGTCTGCCTTCAGCGCAGGTCATGACCCCAGGATCCTGGGATCGAGTCCCGCGTCAGGCTCCCTGCTCAGCGGAGAGCCTGCTTCTCACTCTCCCTCTGCTGCTCCCCCTGCTTGTGCTCATGCTCTCTCTCTGTTAAATAAATAAATAAAATATTACCCAAAAAAAAAAAAAAAAAGATTCTCCTAAAGTGGAGTTGCAAGAAGGTATTTCTGGAGTTTTGCAGCAGACCACAACAAAATAAATTCCAGAGTCAAGAAAAACTCCAATTATTTCTTTATCATAAAGTTAAAGGTTAATATCTTCAAAGATTATAAAAATCATTCCAAAGAAATTATTCTTAAATATTTTCATAATGACTTATCTTCTCCTAATATTTTTCATGTCAAATATTGACATATATATTTAAGCTCATTGAAGCATTAGCAAGCATTTTTTTGTTTTTATTCCATCAAGTTTATTTTAAGGTACCAAGGTCGAAGGACAAGGGGAAATGGAGCTAACTTAATAATAGTATCAGTTAACATTTTGGTACAGTGCTTAACAGTTTATACAGTGCTTTGTGTAGAAGCTTTGTCACAAATTTCCCAGATAACCCAAACATCTAATCCAACAAAGCCTTTCTCCAAAGCTTCTCATTGGCTTTCTTTTGATTTTCTCCTCCTTACTCTCTCTCTCTTTAAAGTCCTTTTACTAGTGGTGACTGGGTGGCTCAGTCTGTTAAGCATCTGCCTTCAGTTCAGGTCACAATCCCAGGGTCCTGGGATTGAGCCCCGCATTGGGCTCCCTGCTCAGCAGAGAGTCTGCTTATCCCTCTCCCTCTACTGCTCCCCCTGCTTGTGCTTGCTCACTCTCTCTAATAAATAAATAAAATCTTTTTTTTTTAAAGATTTTATTTATTTATTTGAGAGAGAGAGACTGAGAGAGAGAGAGCATGAAAGGGGGGAGGGTCAGAGGGAGAAGCAGACTCCCTACCGAGCAGGGAGCCCGACGCGGGACTCAATCCCGGGACTCCAGGATCATGACCCGAGCCGAAGGCAGTCGCTTAACCAACTGAGCCACCCAGGCGCCCAATAAAATCTTAAATAAATAAAAAATAAAGTCCTTTTACTGTGCAAGACTGAAAATCAAATTCATAGAGGTGAAGTAACGTGCCCATGGTCTTACCACCACATTAGTGCTGAAACAAGGACCTCAGGACCCCCTGCCTAACCCTGACTGGCGACCACCTCTCTGCAGCTCTGCCTTTCAAAGCACAGACTCTGACGGTGGCCACCAGGAGTGCACTGCTGCCCCAGCCACCAACTAGATAAGCAGACCTTAGCAAGTTACTGAAATGCCCCGTGCGTCAGTCACCTCATCAGGAAAATAGGGCTAATGGCAGGGCGGTGTGAGCTGTGCATATCACAGTACTTAGCACACAGCAAGGGCTCAAAAACTAGACTGTTTCTGTAACTGTCATTATTCTCTCTCCCTCAAATTGTGAAAAATTCTGGGCAGCAACCAGACAACCTTAAAATTAACTGGCACAAATAGTTTATGAAATCAGTACAATGCAACAACATGTGACCATATAAAGTCTTACTACCCATATGTAGTGGGCTGAGTAACGGCCACCTGACGATATCAAATCATCATCCCTGGAACTTGTGAGTATTACCTTATTTGAAAAAAAAAGGGTCTTTTCAGATACAATTAAAGATCTTGAGATGAGAACATAATCCTGGATTATTCAGGGTAGGCCCCAAATCCAATAATGAGGGTCCTTAAGAGAGACTCACAGAGAAGAAACAGGAAGAGAAGGCCAGGTGAAGGGGGGGTAGGGAGGGGAGCGATGCAGCTGCAAGCCAAGGACTACCCCAGCACCAGAAGCCAGGGGAAAGGCGTGGAACGGCCTGTCCCCCAGGACCTCTGGAAGGAGTGTGACCCTGCTGAATTCAGGGAGCCACCTTGAATTCAGACCTCTGGCCTCCAGAACTGAGAGAATAAGTTTTGTTGCTTCATATCACCAAATCTGTGGGAATTTGTTACAGCAGCCTCATGATGGCAACACACCTGCAAAAATGCAGTGACTTGTCAAGCAAGAAATAAAAGGGGGAAGAGAAATTTCCACAGCTAGGATTATGCTTCTTGCAGAAAATGCTAAGGGGGAGGAAAACCTGATTGAAATGTGGACCCAGGATCCGGGAAAGTATTTAGAAACTGTACATTTTTGGAAAATGGGTATTTGGACACTTTGGCCAGTCTCCTCTCTTCCAGGAGGTAGGGATGCGACATCTGTTCCCTTGTAGGACAGAGCCACTTAACTCAGGAGCCGAGGTCTATCAGTGCGGAGGGGGTCTTTACAGGCTCTCCTCCTGTGGATTCTGTTGCCTTTTCTGGGTGTGCAGTCCGACTCTGGTTTCGTGCTGAGCTTGGTCCTAGGCAAGCAGTGTTCACTGCAGATGAAGGAGCAGTTTCCTCTGAGGCAGCACCGGGAGGCCCTACAGAGTCAAGTGCCGCTCGTGGAAGCTGCAGGCACCTGTCGGGGGATCAGGAGGAGCATCCTGGGGGCAGAAGCCAACAGCCCGCAGCGCAGAGGTGCTCCTCCCTGCAGCTTATGAGGACCCAGAGGCAGGGCCGGGCCTGACACAGAGACTGCTTTAGGAGCAAGGGAAGTATGTCTTTCAGGGAAGCTCCAAGGGGTCATGAAGACATGTGTTCTGTAGCCACAGATTGCTGAGGTCTGGGGACATCCAAGCCAGGAAATATGTTTGCAAGCAAAGGCAATTCAATTCAATGCAGTCAACATTTGCAGGACGGCCAGAGGGAGTGGTGTGTTAGGTGCTGGAAATAGAAGGCAAGACAAGAGTCCAGCCCTCCAGGTGTCTAGACTTGGGGGAGCTCTGTCGGATGATGATGAAATAACATTAGAGACAATCACGAAGACAATGTCTGACCTTTGCTGCGTGCTTCTCATTTAACAGTCCATGTTCTGAGTTCTACATATTTATTATTTCATTCCATCCTTGCCATGGACATTGAGGTGGCCACTCTTTTCCCGCTGTGCACTTGAGAAATCTGAGGGCCAGAGAGGTTAAGTAACTTACCCTTCATCAAACAGCTAGAAAGGAGGAGCCCAGTTTTAAACCCAGGCGCTTGAGTTCCAAAGTCCTGCTCCTAACCACTGGGACAAGTGTGAAGGGGGACAGGGGACTTGGCTAAAGCATAATGTAAACACAGGTAAGAGGGCAACCGACACCACACCAAAGTAGGGTGTGCCGTGGGAGAAAAGAATAGTACAGAGAAGTGGTGACATGAAATTAGACTTTGGAAGATGAGGAGATCGCCAGGAGGGAGGTGGAGTGGACCCCACACCAGAACCTCAGCAAGAGAACAGGCTGAGAGGTGAACGTCAAGGGCGCATTAGGAGCAGCACAATGATCTTTAGGAGTACCCCACGAAATTCACCAAGTGTGATGGGAAAGGAGACCAAATCAGCCTTGCACCACGAAAAAGCCTTTGTTTTCTCTCAGGAGGGCTTTATGAGCACTTGAAATGCTTTTTTTAAGTTCCAGATTTTCCCAAATCCCGTTCCAGGCTCCTGAATCAAAACTGCTCAGCGTGGCCCAGCTCTCCCTGGTGCTTTAGCAACCCCACCCCCACCGGATGACATTGTGAACCCCAAGGGTGGAGAAACTCTGCTGTGGCAAATGGGACCATTGTAGCAATGGTCCAGGCAAAAGATGGGAGGCCCCTGACTAGACAGTGGAATTTCCATATAGTACTTCCTATTAAACTTGCAATTGTACAAATTGCAGAATCATTTGAGACTAAGTAGGCTTACATTAATTCTCCTAGTACAATCTATGCTCGCACTATAGCAGTTCAGCTCTTAATTACAAATTCAATCTAAGAGTACAGCCATTTTTTATTTCAAGTTTGAATACTGCCCTGTGGCATTTAAAAATATGTATTTTAGCCATATCTCAAAACAAAGCATAATGAGTACAACTTATTTTCTAATCAAGACATTAAAGTTCCTTTTTCCCTAAAAGCTCTTGATAATAACATACTTACAAAGCTTAGTAGTGGCTGAAGAATGACCTCCCTCAACAATAACTGAGTTAAACTCCTCTGAAATAGGTTGCAGCCAAGAAATTCTAAACACTTGACTGAACTACTCAAGCCACAGAAGGCCTTTTGGAATGGCAAAAATTAGAATGACACAGAATATTTTTATTTGGTCTAAAACTTGGTAACACTTTAACATGTACAGAGTTCCAACAATTCCAGGGTCCCTACAAGAAATACAAAGTTTACATCCTTTAGGATTGAGACTTTATTGCTAAGTAAGTGGGCATAAATCATAATAAATAGGCTACTGTACCAAGAGACACCAGTTGCTTGCTTACTCTTCTATGTTGCTTTAAAACAAAACAAAACAAAATAAAACAAAAAAAGAAAAGATTCAAAATTGGATTCTCAGGCCAAAGAGCCATTCAATAAAAAACAAACACTAAGATAACAGCAATGTTTAGCAGAAAAAAATCTAACAGGAGGGAAAAGTTGAATAAGCAAAAAACACTTCTCCCAAGAAAGTGCTGACATCAACAATGCTATTAACACAACAAAGCTCAACAATGTTTGGTAACCCCGTTATAAAAGAACATAAGATTAGCACTATTTTATATCTGCTTAAAAAATAATGTTACTTAATTCTAGAAAATTCTAAGTACCTAATTTCTCCTGCCTCACCCCAGAGAACTAAGCACTGACTTGAACAATAGTAGATGATCCATAAACACATGTAGACATGATCAGTAGGGATAATTTAATGAACACCACACAAATCTATCTTAACCTCAGAATTATGCTTTGTGTTCATTCCTATGAGAATATGTGTAAGTTCAAATACAATCACAGGCACTTAACTCAGATTTCAGTTAAACATAGGATCATAATTTTGAACCACACTGTTTACTAGAAGATACTACTTAGCTGTTATTAGTAAACATTCTGAGTTTTGAGAAACCAAAGATTTTCTGGGTAATTCTGGACTCAAAAACAAGAAATGCCAAAGGATATGTATTCTGATTAACTTCAAAACATTTTTGTTTTGTTTTAGTTTTATGTAAGTAGAATTTCTTAAAATACCAGCCTTTGTTTTATTGAAGAATCTGATCTAATGTTGTATCTAAAGCTTCTCATTAATTTCAAAAGGGCGCTTTCTAGAAAGGCCATTTTTGAAAATACATAACATCCCATTTTGGGAAATGCAATACATTGTTACAGGTTTTGAACATTTCACTGTTCCACTAATACCAATGTGTGTTATTTACAAATGTTCTGACACATAATCCTAAACTGCCCATATCTGGACAATTTTAGGGAAGAATCTTTTCTCCTACTGTCACATTTTTATTCTTTGCAAATGTTCATTCTTTTTCAAATACTGTGGTCTCTGAAATCTTTGCAGAAAGTCTAGTGCTTACATACATCTAAAGTAGCATTTTACAAAAAATCTGTAATACAGATTTTAGAATCTAGAACCTTGATTTGTGCGTCATCTAGGTCCACTGGACATATCATAATCCACTCTGACTGTCCTCCCCTTCATGCCTGATTGGGAGAAGAGGCCAGAAATTTGAGCATAAAAAAATAACTTTCTAAGAAACCTCAGCTGACCTCCAGGTTATGACAATGTTCTCTGTGTCTAATTTCATTCTACCAGCCTTTTCCCACCAAAAAAAAAAAAAAAGCATAACAACTGACTAGAGTAAGTCAACAGTCTGCCCATTTGTGACAAAAATTACCTCCAATTGCAACATTCAGAGGATGGATGAAGAAATTATCAGCATCCACATCTAAGATGGAGCAAGTGGCCAAGCGAGGAAAAGACAGCTTTTTGCCAGCCCACTTAGCACCTGTCCATCAGTGACCCAAGGCCTGTACTGCTGGTCACAAAGCAGTTCATCCCTGCTTAACCGCACATGCACACAGTTGAGTTTCTCTGTGTTAAGAAAATGCTGGGAATTAAAAGATAAATGAAAAAAACTAGGGGAAGATATAGTTGACCCTTTAACAACACGGAGATCGGGGCACTGACCTCCCCCCCACGCAGTTCAAAAATAGTGTATAACTTTTGACTTCCCTAAAACTTAACTACTAATAGCCTACTGTTGACCAAAAGCTTTACTGATAACATGAACAGTAGATTAATAGATATTGTGTGTTATATGTATTCTATACTATATTCTTACAACAAAGCAGGCTAGAGAAAAGAAAATGTTAATAAGGAAATCATAAGGAATAGAAAATTCATTTACAGTACTGAACTGTATTCACCGAAAAATTCCACGTGTAAGTAGCCCCGCACAGTTCAAACCTGTATTGTTCAAGGGTTGACTCTACTTTTTAGAGAAAGGTAAATGACATTCCTACAAATAATTTTAATAAAACAATAAATAAGATGATGACTCCAATAGGAAAAAAAGCAAAGGACAAGTCAATAAATAAACACAAATGGCCAATAAACCTTACCAATATTTTTTTTTTCACTTTTTCACTGTATTTCCAAGGAACACCATCTTTTGTCAAACAATTTGGCAAAGACTGAAATATTTCTAGTGTGTTTTGGTGTGTGACTAGAAATAGATACAACCCTTCTGGAGGGCAGTTTGTCAGAAACCCATGAATACATTTACGGTGATTATTCTATGTAAATAATAAGGCATGCGCAAAAAGTTGATGTATGTAGAAAAATGTTAATCACAGCACAATTTAGCATTTTGTATAATAGCCGTAGCTTGGAAATAATATCCAGCCCACAAAAAAGATGCATAACAAGCATGTTCTTCTATAGCAAGGAGTATTATGCAGCCAAGGAAATATGTTCTCAGATGTCTTCTTACATTTTAAGGATATAGAAAAATACAATTTAAGATTGTTTAAGGTTAATTTAAGGCCACAATTTAAGACTAAGTTAAAAAAAGAAAAAAGATGGAATTATATACATATGACTTTAATTTTTTAAAACCCACACATGAATTGCAAACAAACAGGAAAGAAATATATTGAAATATAGTAATAATGAGTGGCAGCATTATAAACTCTTTTCTTCTTTATATTTTACCTATTTTCCAAACTTGTTGTATGAAAAAAATATATATTTTTAACAAAAAAGAGTTTCAGGGGAAAGAAACTACACAATATATAAAAAGTGAAGAAATAAGTTAACTGTAAAGAAATGTTTCTACTGGGCGCCTGGGTGGCTCAGTTGGTTAAGCGACTGCCTTCGGCTCAGGTCATGATCCTGGAGTCCCGGGATCGAGTCCCACATCGGGCTCCCTGCTCAGCAGGGGGTCTGCTTCTCCCTCTGCCCTCTTCCCTCTCGTGCTCTGTCTCTCATTCTCTCTCTCTCAAATAAATAAATAAAATCTTTAAAAAAAAAAAAGTTTCTACTAAAATATTCCTAGAAGATGTGAATTCAAAATATATGTCCAAATTCACTTAAAAGGTTATCTACATATGGAATTTCCACCAAAGACGTTTTAAGGTAAAAGGTAAGCTACACAATGCTATAACTTATGAAACTTACTCACTTATTGAAGAAATGAGTGGCTGACAGGTGCCACACACCATTCTAGGCATCAGGAACACAGAATGATCACGTTTAATTAAAAACAAATAATTATAAACTAAGCAACTGCATGGCAAAAACCTTCACTGGAATGATTAAGGAGCACCCTCCTACTTAACTGGGGAGAGGACATAACACCTTCAAAAAAGTGTACGGATAGAAAAAACAAAAAACAAAAACCCAGGGGTGCCTGGGTGGCTCAGTCGTTAAGCATCTGCCTTCAGCTCAGGTCATGATCCCAGGGTCCTGGGATCGAGCCCCACATCAGGCTCCCTGCTCAGTGGGAAGCCTGCTTCTCCCTCTCCCACTCCCCCATCAAATAAATAAATAAAATATTAAAAAAAAAAAAAAATCTAGTGGTCACCTCCAAAATAAAAGAAATTAGGTCATTTGCTAAAACTGGCAAATGGGATTTTTTTTTTTCTAAAGATTTTATTTATTTGACAGAGAGAGCACAAGCAGAGGGAGAGAGAGGGAGAAGCAGGCTCCCTACTGAGCAAGGAGTCCGATGTGGGACTCGATCCCAGGACCCTGGCATCATGACCCGGGCCAAAGGCAGCCGCTTAACTGACTGAGCCACCCAGGCGTCCCGGCAAATGGGATTTTAAGTGAGCAACATTTACCAGTTTTTTTTTCTTTTCTTTTTTTTTCTTTTTTTTTAACAAGCTCACCCACCTTAACTATCAAGTTTATATATTTAGTCCCAACTTGGGGTTAAATATTTAGTGAAGGGGCGCCTGGGTGGCTCAGTTGTTAAGCGTCTGCCTTTGGCTCAGGTCATGATCCCAGGGTCCTGGGATTGAGCCCCGCATCGGGCTCCCTGCTCCACGGGGAGCCTGCTTCTCTCTCTCCCACTCCCCCTGCTTGTATTCCGTCTCTCGCTGTGTCTCTCTCTCTCTCTGTCAAATAAAAAAAATCTTAAAAAAAAAAATATTTAGTGAAAAAGTATTCAATAACTGGAAATCTAGAAAGAAAATACAATATTTTTTAAAAGTAACTCATTTATTACATTTTAATTTGCTTTGTTCACTTCTGGGTCTCTATTTCAGTATCTTTAAACCTTTAAATTGATTTTGACATTTTAACACAGGAGTATTTATTCTCCTAGTCTCTATCAAACAGACAACTGGGGGAAATTCCTCTGTGATATTTTCTTTGATACATTCTCGTTATGGCAACAAGAATGATCACCACAAAAGTCACTTCTTCAAGGAAACCCTCCCTGATTAGCTCAAGCCTTCCCTATTATATAAGCTCCCAGTTTACTGAGTGACTTTCTTTGTAGCAATCATCTTGCTATGTCATTTGATCTGATCTGTACTCATTTGCCCCCTCCACTGAAATGCAAGCCCATGAGGACAAGACCAGACCTGTTTGCTCACCCCTTGATTCCCACTACCTAGCACAGTATCAGCATTCAGGGACTAAAAAGATAGGTAAGTAAAAGTCACAGAGTTCTGGGTATGAGAAGACTGAGAGATTGCTCATTAAAACATAAGGATAATTAGGTCCCAAGTTTTCTCATGAGTTAGACTAGCTTCCTCAAAGAAACACACTCCTCTCTTGCTCCAGGCCAGATAGGGAACAGGCATTAAGAATCACATATTCCTATTCCAGATAGGGGCTGCTGCGGGGCCATGGGAAGAATATTGGATGTGGACCCCAAAGGCCAGTGTTCACATCCTGGGCTCTGCTAGTTACTAGCCATGCCAGGCCTAAGTATATTTCCCTATTTCTAAAATGTGAGTGCTATAACCAATCTCATGGGATTATTTTTTTAGGACAGAATTAATTTTTTGAGAGAGGAAAAAATAAAAACTGCAAAACACTACGGAAATGTTTTATTATCATCTTGATAAGTGAAGACTATACTGCTTCAGCCTCATGGGGCCTCAGGACAGAAGATGTACATACACCATATCCAAATATTCACAGATGAACAGCAGAGCAGGACAAAGACCTGAATATGGGGCCAGAAGTATTCATTACATAATCAAGGGGAAGATCTCCATCTGTTCCTGACAGTAAAAACGCTGATGGAGCAACACTGTTATTGAAGTATCTATGCCACCATGATCTTCTATTAATGTAACCACCTGAAACTGTATACAATGTATTTGACATCCCTTGCAATGCTGCATTCTCCTAAGATGACTCTATCATGAACTGATGTTCTTTCACTTAATTACTGCCCCCACAAAAGCAGATGAACATTAACTAGACCAGAACAGAAATCACTGCTTGACAGACATTCCCCAACACTTAAGTAGCCAATAAAAAAGCCATTCCATACTCAGGTCAATCTGTTTCACTCCTAAAGGGGCCCTTGGCAGCCAATTCCTCCTCAGAGGCACAATCAGGAAGGCACCGACGTTGCTTCAATTTTAATACTAGATGGGCATCTTTCTGAGGTTTTCCTAACAGCCATGGTGACTGCCTGGGTACACCTGCTCCAAAATCCTCCAGGCAAAAACCATCTCTGCCATCATCATCCGTGGGGTGCTCTGGGATCACAACCAAGTCCTGCCTGTGCCTGAAGAGAACCCTGGCTCCTGCCCACGTCCAGCCTGGCTGATGTCCTTGGAGAAGCCATTCCGGCAGTAGAAAGACCCTAGAACTCCAAGGCACCGCGACAGCACTGCTGTGCCTTTGACTGCCAAAATTCAGTGTAGAGAAATGGGCTTCAAGGATGATAATTGGAGAAACAAGCAATTTTTTCACTCTGCGAGGTATGTATGCTGATTTCTGTCCTTGAATCAAGTCAGCTCTACATCATCTTTGCTCCCATAAAGTTGTCTTCCCTGAGTTGTTTTCAAGTTATTCCTTCAATTTGGAGGTCAGGTTGAAAAAAGGAAAGAGCTGCATACATTTTGCTGCTACAATGACACCGAAGCTGTTCAAGAGCAGAACATCCCTCATTACGTCACTCAACCTGCTGACAGAGAGCCTTCAGTGGAAACCAAGGAGCAGCGAACAGGAATACTGTTTCCCTCTTCCCGTGATTACCAGGTAGCTTCAAACTGGTATCTAATGGTATACACCTTCCTGTTTCACTCTTATGTCACTACTTCTCTTATCCTTCTATGCCTCACTTCAAATAAATTAAATGAAACTGATTTTACTCTTTCTTCTAGACATTTGATTTTTTTTTCTTTTGCCAATCGAAAGTGTCTGGTGCTCTTTAATACCCAATACCCAGACACTTCCGATTGGCAAAAGCAAAAAAAAAAAAGAAAGAAAGAAAAAGTGTCTGGTGCTTCCCTAACATCCACAGGAAGTAAACTAAGGAAGAGGTGGGAGGGGTGTTGTAGAAAGACAAAGTTAAGACCTAATTCTCCCCTCAAGGAGCCCTCGAAAAAGGAAAAAGATTAGAATGCCTGACGGAAGAAGCTGGGGATTCAAATCCCAGCTCCACCACTCACTTACACACCAATCCCTAGATAAGCACCGCAGGTTTTCTGAATCCCGGTGTCCAAGATTTGCCAGTGTTATGCCTTCCTCAACCAAGCGGTTAAGATTCACAACTGGCAGAAGAGATACAAGCGACTTATCATGTGTAAAGCACTACATCTGAGGAAGCTCTCTCTGTCATTAACACGGAGGTTCAAGGTTAAAGGCTTGCAGAGTAAAATGGTAGAAAGTGGACTTAAGTGATTGCTAATGCATTAATGACTGACATGTGGCAGCAACAATGAGACACACAGATGCAATTTGACATTAATGGAGAGATTTGCCTGTGGTCATGTACGGGGGGGGGGGGGGAGGACCCACTGCCTCCTGCCTTTAACTTGGGTATGAAATCAAACGTCAGCCAAGATTCATTAGAAGCCTGGAGTTTCATTCTCCGCTGTTGGTAGGAAAAGTACATTTCCATAGCGTGAGGAAAGGCTGACGTGGGGCGCAGATCTGGCTGACACTGGGGGAAGGGCCGCTTCCTCATGCATGCTGCCTGTGTGGTGCTCGTCAGGGCGGGTATTTCCACTCAAGTGGCCTGCTTTTTAACATTTTATTATCTTAACAACAAAAAACTCTGGAAGCAATAATTATTTATTATGTTAATTCTTTAGCTTTCTTCCTGAAATTTCTGTAAGACCATTAAAAACTAGCTGTGCCCTTGAAACAAACCATGAGTTTATTAATACTCAACCAATTAAAGGGAAAAAAGCAAAGTAAGAGAACACTCCACACCAGCAATTATTAACTAAGCAGTCAGTTCGCACTTTCCTTGCCACAGATTTTATTCCAGGAAGCATCCTATATATTTAACTGACTGAAAAATTATGTGAAATGTGTTTACATCATTACAAGGACCTAGAAAATCTGAAAGGAACAGAAGGAACTTGGCGCATCTGTCTAAGAAATGTTCAAGCCCAAGTTATAATGAAAACCATATTCCTTTGTCCCCCTCTCACAAACAGGGAAAGCCACCTCAGGGTGCTTTCTCAACCTCCTATGGAAGGGTTCTAAGGAAAGGGCAATTTTACCTTCTCATTTCAATTCCCTTTGCCCAGCATGCACCCATGCATGCACACACACACACATTATACTACCTCTGTACTTATTTAAACCCCTTTTTTTCTAACACGTACTCCAGTCTTTAGATTCCCCCATTCCAGGGCCCTGTTGACTATAAAGTCAGGCCAATTCACCAACAGCCCCAGAGCAGGCGCTACTAAATAAAGAGCCACGGCCAATGCTGCTGAACCAGGGCGGGCAGCTGTGAGCCAGGAACTGGGTGTGGGGCTCCCCACCTCAGGAGGACAGCAGCCTGCCAGCTCAGGAGCAGGATACGTCTGAACAGGTGGGACACTGTGGCCGGAGACAAGAGAAGCCAGGCCACTAGACTGATCTATGCCTGTGGCAATAGGGGCAGGGCCCCCTCCCCACAGCATTCGAGGCAGCGGAAACAGCAAGACCTACCTGGAAGAGGACAGGAAACTGTTGGGGGACACTCTTGGGACGTCTCCATAGATTTCCTGATGTGGCATGTGGAACAGATGATGAGGTGGCTCTTTCCTTATTGTTCTATCTTACCTACCCTTCAAGCCCATGTTGCCTGCCCAAACATTATTATGTAAAACTTCAAAAATTAATCATAGCCTTTATGTTTCTATTGTCCAGGTGACCCTAAAAACCCACGGAACTCTATGATCTAAAACAGCAATGAACAACAAGAAAAACACTCTTAGCGAGGTATAGTGGAACTATTAAGAAAGTAAAGATTCTGACTGCTTCAAGGCTTGAATGGTTTTTTATCCTTAATGGTATATAAGTATTTCTTATTTTGAAGGTGCTAAAATACACAACACAAGGCATCAGTAACTTTAAATCAAACCACAGACTGCTGAAATTCCTTACTTCCAATTCCATTACGGTTGCAATAAATGTTGAGTAAAAAAATGTCAACTTGGGGCGCCTGGGTGGTTCAGTCATTAAGCGTCTGCCTTCGGCTCAGGTCATGGTCCCGGGGTCCTGGGATCAAGCCCCACATCAGGCTCCCTGCTCCGCGGGAGGCCTGCTTCTCCCTCTCCCACTCCCCCTGCTTGTGTTCCCTCTCTCGCTGTGTCTCTCTCTGTCAAATAAATAAAATCTTAAAAAAAAAAAAAAATGTCAACTTTTTGGGAAAGGAACACCAGTAGGTATGTATAAGCAATGGGACACACAGAGCTCCCAGAGGTCGGTGTCAACGCCTCCTCATCCACTCTGCCGGTCCCTACCGCTTGCAGAAGAAAGTAGCTACCAGCTATGGCTTTTAAAAATCAGTATATTTCAGTCTGTTAGCTTTAGTTTTCAAAATAGACATGGTCCAATTATGTTTTCTGACATTGTTTCTCAAGTACAGATATACCTGTAGCCTGGTGTCTAAATATAAACACAGGCCACCAGAATTAAAATCTAGCTCACCTGAGATCTTTGTTAATTCTTGCTCATTCCTTTTCCCCCAAATAAAGTAAATCCTAAGAGACCTAAATAAAAACAAGTTGGCTCTCCCTCTCTCAGTATGTATGTCTGTCTGTCTCTCTGTGTCATTACTGGTGTTTAAAAATACAGCAAGCAAGCGGTTTCATGTGCTTTAGAATACTTCTGAATGTTTAGCAGTGGGGTTTTCAATCTGTGTTGTTTTATTTTTGGGGGGGGTTAATTAGAGCACAGACACACTTGCTAGCCTCCCTCAGCCCTCCCTCTCTCCCTCCCTCCCTCCAACCACTGGCACACTGCTTCCCTAAGCTCTCTGATCTAATTCCATACAAACGCTTAATAAGGTTGCAGAGATTTAATACAATTAGGAGTGTTGCTCACAAATTAACCAATCCATTAACACTCTACCAAGAAACAATTCCAGAGGAAAAGCCAGCCAAATGAGGATTAGAAGACAACTGGCTAAGGGTACAATCTGTTTAAAAAAAAAAAAAAAAAATCACACTGTGGTGCACATGTTTTCACATCTACATTTCTATGTTTTGTGCTTTATACCTTTCAGAGCAAAGAAAAATGGAGGTAAATTGTGCCATCTGAGATTTTTCCTCTTTTCCTGTTTGGTTTCTAGAAGTGGGGGTTGATCACCACTTGGCCAGTTCATACTCACAAAATCATCACAGTTCTTTATTGGGTTAAATACTCAGTAGATTCAACTCTTACATAATAACTACTTTAAGTCACTTTCATCGTAAGATGGATATATGAACACATAGAAGGAAATCTGGCAAATGCAGAAAAGTTAAAAGAAAGCAAAAATATCAGTAAGTCCACTATCCAGAAATAACTACTATTAATATTTTGGCTTGTATTTTATACATTTCCGTAGTTTTTTTTTTTTAAGATTTTATTTATTTATTTGACAGAGAGAGACACAGCGAGAGAGGGAACACAAGCAGGGGGAGTGGGAGAGGGAGAAGCAGGCCTCCCGCCGAACAGGGAGCCCAATATGGGGCTCGATCCCAGGACCCCGGGATCATGACCCGAGCTGAAGACAGACGCTTAACGACTGAGCCACCAAGGTGCCCCTTCCACAGAGTTTTTTACTAAACATTTTAAAATCATTAAATAAGATTGGCATTCTCCTATACACGATTCTGTCACCTGTTTTTGTCCCATATCACTATATTGTGATCATCTGACATCCTTAAATATTCCTTGTCATGATTTTTTTTTTTTTTTTTTTTTTTTTAAGATTTTATTTATTTATTTGACAGAGACAGCGAAAGCAGGAACACAAGCAGGGGGAGTGGGAGAGGGAGAAGCAGGCTTCCTGCTGAGCCGGGAGCCCGATGCGGGACTCGATCCCGGGACTCCAGGATCATGACCTGAGCCGAAGGCAGTCGCTTAACCAACTGAGCCACCCAGGCGCCCCTCCTTGTCATGATTTTTGGTGGCTGTATGGCATTCTATTACATGAAGATACTCTGACTTAACCCACTCCCTATTGTTGGATATTCAAGTTTTTCCCATTTTTCAGTACTGTAGAAAATGCCTTAGTGAATATGCTTGCAGGGGATTTTTCTGTACATGTCCACTTGTATTTCCTTAGTATAGATTTATTATATTTTAATAAAGCCCCATCTTTTTTGCATCCCAATGCATCATCTTTCCACACTCCAGGTGTGTACACTCTACTTCAGAGGATCCATCACTCTGGAAACAACCACAGGCCAATGGATTGACCGTGGATAACACACCATCTTGCCATCTTTTTCAGTCCCACTCAAATCACATTATAAGTATCCTTGTGTATGAAAATTGCTAAAATGCTTACAAGATGCTGGTCTCGTATTATCTGAAAGAAATTTAAAGGAGAAATTTGACTGAATGATTAGTAAAGGGATAATGTGCCTCATCATTTTCCTAAGTAGTACATTACAAAAGATTGTTTGCCTCGCTTTAGAACTCATGGGGAACCTGAGCTCTGGCTCTGAGCCTGAACAACCATTTAACCTGTGCTTCAAGATCCATGTAATAAGATAATTGCCACCCATTTCCCATTAAAGAAACCATGAGAAAGACCACACTGAGTATAAGAGGAAACCTCAAATAATAAAGTGCCTTGGAGACGCACAGGCTGTTTGAAGCGTCTCCACAGCTTTCTGTGCTTCTTGTCTGCTTCCTGGAAACAAGGTGAGAATTCAACTGGGAAGTGCCAGTTGTCTGGAAGATTTAGTCACAGAATGGGAAACGATTTTTTTTTTCTTTTGCAAGATTCTTTCAGGTCAAATTGATTCTTTCAGGGCAAATGAGGAGTTTATTCCATCATTTGGTTTTCATGTAATTATTAATGACTCAAAAACCTAAGTCCTAATGTCTAAATTATTTTAAGTCATAATGATCTGTTTCGACTTCAGAAGGGGTAGTTGAGGCAGACAGGCAGAAAATACCTGCCAAAGTCACAGACTAAGTCAAAACCAGAATTGAGTTATTATAAACCAGAGGTCACCGGCTTGGTTTCTGCCTTTTCGTGTTGGGGAGAGGGGAGAGTTAAACAGGCTGAGCACAGAGAAATTTTGGGGGCAATGAAAATATTCCGTATGACACTACAATGGTGGACAGATGTCATTATACATTTGTCCAAACCCGCAGACTGTACAACACTAAGAGGGAACTCTAATGTACACTCTGGACTTTGAGTGATAATGATGTGTCAGGACAGGTTTATCGATTGTAACCAATGTTCCAAATGGTGGGGGACGTTGATAATGAGGGAGACTATGCCTGTGTGGGGGCTGGGACATATGGGAAATCTCTGGTACCCTCCTCTTAATAATTTTGCTGGGAACCTATAACTGCTCTAAAAAAATTAACTTTTTTTTTTTTTTTTTTTAATTAGGTCTCTGTCTGGAAAGAAAAAGGCTACAGACTCCTAGCCATAGGGGCCTGCCCCATCGGTTCCATGGTTGGTGTACAAGTCTCAACAGAGCCACAAAGCAGGAGACCTCTGCAGCCACAGGAACATTAAGGGATGCACAGCGCCTACAGGGGAAAGGGCACCGATTTCCATCCTAGCTTCAGATAGCTTTGCCTTTCCTGTCTGCCCTTTCTCAACAGACCTCACACCTTACAAAAGGAAGGTGCGCCTCTCCAGTGTAAAACGTCCATGGAATCAAAGACACAATGTGAGCTACTGCTCTCAAGGAAGCATTCTTTAATGATTAATCAAACACCAGACACTCACTGTGGGGTTTCGTGTCTTTCCCTGTCATATCCATATTTCATTTAAGGGTAAAACAATGTACTAGAGATAGAATATTTTAGCCCTTGTGGAATGTTATAAAATCAGATATATTAGACAAGTTAACAACCACATATCTTCCTTCCCTTGACCGTAAAGAACTCATTTCACAGCTGAAGAATTGGTGAAATTATAAAAAGGGTGACATCAGTAAATATTAAATGCAAAAACATTACCTTTAAATGTACCTAAATGTAATAATTCTTTTTTAGCATATAAACTCACACTCACAACATGGTATTAGCTGGAAATAAAAGAACCTTCAAGCAACTGAAAGTGTGTATGTTCCTGACACTGATTCTTTTAAACAGAATTGCAATGCTTTCCAAAATTTTCAAATTATACAGGAGAAATTCACAAATAAAAATACATGAGATTTAGTTTAGATTCAGTGTGCATTTTCCAGTAATATAATTAAAATCCACTTTATCAAACATTCATTTATGAATTGGTCCAGTGAAAGTCTTGTAAAGTCTTCATGTTATAAAATATTCAATATTTTCTACCTCATGTTAACAAAAATGTCAAATGAAAATCAACCCTCATCTTGTAAAATATTTAATATTTTCTACCTCAGGTTAACAAAAATGTGCTACTTCATGTTAAACAATCTGCTGCTGTGCCAGTTTATTTTGAGTAGCACATACGGCTCTTTTGTTAAAGACATGGGAAAAACTGGATTCTGCTGTCTTTAGAAACTGATAGTTATTTCTGAAAGTATGTCCATGATTATTATTTAATTATTCCCAGAAGTCAAACACCAGAATTCAACATACACATTCACATATTTACCAGAAAAATAGCATGCTTTTTCATTATAATCCTCACTTTATAATACCTCAGAATTTTAGGTGCTTATATTTAAACATTCCTATAAATTAATGAGAAACAGAATAAATTTGCCATGGTTTAAGGAACTTATACTTAATATAATTAATTCCATTACATCTGCATCATTTTAAACTTAACTAACCTGCTTTTAATAATCTGCCATATCATTTCTTTTCACTTTTTTTTTAATTTTTCCTCAAAACGCAAATTAACACTTATTTGAAGTTAAAAACTAAGTTAGATCTTTTCTCATAGAAAGTAAAGCTGATGTGACTGACAGCTTTGATGAGGACTGCTATGCTAACTAAATCATACAATAGATATTTTTCATTCAGTGACTAGCCTAAATCTTCAACTCCAAGGTTTGAAAAATATGTCTATAGATGTATATTTAAAGTATATTAAAATTAATATTTTTGTTTTCACAATTTCTGGATATTTCTGTATTTCTGGGTTAAACAAGGTAACTTTACGTTAAAAATAACAGGTGTAATTAACAGGCATTGATGAACTTTGGTTTACACAGTCTGCTTGGGTTACTCCCCAGCAAATGAGAAACTGCATGACTAGACAGCAAAGTCTTTACAAACTAGTTGGTTTCCAATTTTTGGCTCTGAGCATTTTTAAGAATGAAACTATCACACTGGTCCTTACAAATAATTTCTAATACTAGAACTCAATACGAATCTTGGCATGTAACTTGAAAAGAATTCAAAGTGGCACTGGTATGACAAAAATTCTCTAGTCCTGTCTACTACCTATTTATATGAACAAATTTCTCAACACAGATTTATAAAAATGAAACATGGAAATAGAATTTGGGTTTAACCCCGTTGAGCAGTAAGTAATGTCCTAAGGTCTATCCACAGATACATGAACTAATTTTTCTAAAGCCCAGCTGATATCGGAAATACTATTCCAATAAATTTTAACCATGATTCAATTGTATACACATAATTTGATAATTCAACTAGATAAAATTTAGCACTTACTGCTTTACGGTCCCATAAAATTAAAGATAGAATTAAAATCTCAATTTATACACATTTTTGTTGCAGAGAAGTTTGATAAGTAATCACTAAAAGACTCTCAAGCTTAAACATGTTGTAATAGGATAAGATTCTATGGGGAAATAAAATGGAAATAGCAGTTCAAGAAGAAAAATTAAGCATGTAAAATTTCTCTCAATTAAATACAAGCTTGTTCATGTATTTTTAAATGGACAATGGAGAGAATCGAATCTCTTTGGTATTTGGATGTTGTTTCTGAAGGATGCCTTTAAAAATTGTTGCAAGTTTTATCTTAAAATGTCAATATTTACTGTAGAGCATAAATTCCCTCCTTCTCAATTGTATAAATTTACGATGCAAAATTTCACATGTGAACTTATCAGTGTTCAAGGAAGTGTCCCAATTTTTTAAAATTCTTTGGATACACAACCATAAGTCAGAAGACTAGAAGACTATGTGCCAATGGCCAACAGATCTCAGAACTCACAAGCATTGGCCCCTGGCTCAGGAAAACAATTTCTCTAGAGCAAAATCTCATGAAGCAGTATCTATCCCTTATTTTGTTCCTGACTCTAACAGTTTTGTTGGTTATGTTAAAACATAGTCTCCAGAATGAGTAAACCCATCCGCTGACTCTGGGTTGAGTCATCCTCCAAAATAAAAAGACCAGCCTAAGTGTCCCAAGAGTTGGCATTCTCCTCTGTTCGTGCCCTGTACATCTGGAGTGTCCATCCACCCACCCTGGGTCTTGAAATAGAAGCATGTCAAGCTCATGGTGTATGTAGAGTGCTTCTGTCTGATACAAAGAACTGGCAGGTACTGTGGCTTAGTGGCTTCAGGTTCAGACTGATCAAGTAAAAACCTTAGCTTTGCCCTTGCCACTTGTCTGAGCTTATTTCCTGGCTTATAAAATGGTTAGGGTCACTTAGGTGGTTATCAGTATTAAATCAGATAATACAGATTTAAAAATCACATAAAATAATGCCTAGACATTGTAAGTATTCAATAAGCATTACTCATCCTTTTGTTCTATTATAATACCTCTACCCTTAAGTACTGTTGTGCTAATTAGATAAAAGCACCAACCAGTGCCTGACACAGACATGGTAGTGGTTACACTTCCACTTACCATTTCTCTCTATTTCTATCAATATTTGCTTCCTATCCACTGATCTCCTACCCTTCAGAGGAGAAACAGGATGCCAAGGATCTGTCTCTGATAATTCTAATATGGTAAGAGTGGTGATGGTCCAGTGGGATACAGATACCTGCTTAATTCACCACTGTCTTTTCAAACCCACCTACTCTGTGAGATGAAGATGAGGATGGGAACAAAGAAAAAAAAAAAAAGAGAGAGAGAGAAAGCCTAGGACCATGATATCAGGCATGAGAATAAAAGAGAAGCCAAATTTTTGATTCCTGAACCTTCCCTAACACCCCACACTTTTGCAACTTCTGGCCAAATTCCCCTCTTATATAAACTCATCCTTAAATACAACAGCAATTAAGATCTACTTCATGGAGACAGAAGGGAAAAATGCCAAGTCACCAACAATATGATCTCTAATTAAAAGAGAGAGAGAAAAAAAAAAACATGAAAAGTTTGTTCCTCTTTCCAATTTCCCAGGCCTCTTCCCTTCTGCATCTACTCTAAGTAGATGACCACTACCTCAAAAACTCATTTGCTGATGATAACCAGACTTACTATGATCATTTCATGATGTATATAAATGTCGAATCACTACACATTGTACACCTGAAACTAATGAAATAGCGTATGTCAATTATACTTCAATTAAAAAAAAAAAACAAAAAACTCGGGCGCCTGGGTGGCTCAGTTGGTTAAGCGACTGCCTTCGGCTCAGGTCATGATCCTGGAGTCCTGGGATCGAGTCCCACATCAGGCTCCCTGCTCGGCGGGGAGTCTGCTTCTCCCTCTGACCCTCCCTTCCTCATGCTCTCGCTCTCTTATTCTCTCTCTCTCTCTCATATAAATAAATAAAATATTTGAAGAAAAAAAAAAACTCATGGGCGCCTGGGTGGCTCAGTTGGTTAAGCGACTGCCTTCAGCTCAGGTCCAGATCCCGGGGTCCTGGGATCGAGTACTGCATTGGGCTCCCTGCTCTGTGGGGCATCTGCATCTCCCTCTGCCTGCCACTGCCCCTGCTTGTGCACTCTATCTCTGTGTCAAATAAATAAATAAAATCTTAAAAAAAAAAACCTCACTTGCTTAGGAGGTGTCCCATTCTAAGAGAGGGAAAAAAAACAACTCAAAACACTTTTTTTAAGGTCTCTCCTCTCCCTTCCCTCTGAACAGTACCCTGACTAGTGCCCGCAGGCCTCCTGGGCAGTGCCTTATTTCCACTGGCAAGCTGCAATCCCGCACCCTATGAGCTGACCACTGGAGCGCCCTTCCTCGAGGTTCTTCCTTCCTACAGACTTAGCTGCAAGCTCCCTTGCCAGGTCGGCCTTCAGCTTACCTGTGTAAGCTCCTGTGAGTCAACCCTCATCTCCTCAGTACCTAGCACATCCCCACTCCCAGGGCCTCACCACAGAGTTCACCCACGAGTCCTCGGCCACAGAAGCCATAGCCCTTCACTATGGCAGGAGGACTTCTCCTGCCTCATTTCACCCTCAGTCCTGGGTAATGATTTATGTTATTTATGCTTTGGAAAAGAATATGCCCTGCAAACACCTCTTGACTATTCCTCCAATTATTGAGGATTTCTCACCTCTGTGCTCGATTTTAATCTATAGAACTGAAGCATGAAAGAATAATCTTGGGTCCAGCAAGGAAGAAACAATATGCATTCAGAAAGCTTCCCAAGAGAAAGAAAAAAAATGCCAACTTGATAGCAATTTCCTACGTATAAAGAGACCGAGAACAATCACCTGGTGCAGGTGGCATTTTCATTTTCACTAAAAGCAGGCCCAGCAGGAGGAGGAACACAGGTTAGCTCTGCAGAACTTCCCAACTCCACTGAAGCTCTGGGAAGCCAAGCCAACCGAGGGTGTGCCTTGGTAAAGGCAGCTCACCGTGGCCAGGTCTTCACGGCAGAGAAAGCAGGTTTTTAAATTATTTCATCTGATCCTTGCAATCTTTTTAGGCCCTTTAAGTAGTTATTTTAATATCCATTGTATTCTTCTGTGACCTGAGTCACAGAGGAGACCCGGCTCAAATCACAGGCCACAGGCAAGCAGAAGCAAACATGAGAACCCCAAGGTCCATTCCCAGGATCTCCCTCATCCTTAACAATGAACGAACCACCTCATTTTATTTCCAGCTGCTCAGAGATCTTTCCAAAATAAGAATAAAATAAAATAAATATGCATCTGTTGACAATGATCATCACCTCTTAAGTGATTTTGGCAAAAAAAATCTAAATCCGTATTTTTTTTTTTTAAGATTTTTATTTTTATTTATTTGAGACAGAGAGAATGAGAGACAGAGAGCATGAGAGGGAGGAGGGTCAGAGGGAGAAGCAGACTCCCTGCCGAGCAGGGAGCCCGATGCGGGACTCGATCCCGGGACTCCAGGATCATGACCTGAGCTGAAGGCAGTCGCTTAACCAACTGAGCCACCCAGGCGCCCTAAATCCGTATTTTTTTAAAATCACCGTGAAAGATGCTAATATTCTCTTAATATTTACTTATTCTACTTTATTTTGGTGTAATTGTCCCTAATGATGTTGTAAAAAAAAAAAAAAAAAAGGTGATTGAAGCAAAGCACATCATCATTGTAAACTATTATAGACCAAATAGTTCTTTCCCATGGTGACTACAATAAGACCCAACTCACCAGACTGTTTAGATCTACTTGCTTCCTTTGTCTTTCTCCAATCTCAAAATGAAAATGCAATTTGTTCTACAGAAGGTAATTAACATCAATCTCCAACGGCCAGCCCACCTCCACCTGAAGGGACAGGTCTAAAAAGAACCGGTCGCTGACCTCAGTAGCACTTGGCCCCAGAGACCACTAACACACACAGGGAAGAGATTAACAAAGGATTTTACACTTCTCACCACAATCAGATATCCAGATGTTAAACACAAGAAATTATAAAAACGTAATTCAGAGGATCTGAAACCCCAGAGAAGACAACATTCTGCCCTCCTCTGCTGGTGAAAAGATATGGATAATGTCTCTAATCAATTAATTTCATTCAAGTTACTTAGAAGCTAAGTACTTTTCCTTCTAATTTACTATTTCAGAGAGCTGTAAAACAGCAAATAGCTATAGTGCCCTGCGAGCTAAGCCAACTTTACAACTGTGTTTACCATCAAAATGGGAAATTGCACCAAATCAATTAAGCACATTTGGAAATGATGGCATGTGCTTTGGGCCCAACAGGTGGGGACAGGAGCACAGGCTTTGGGCTTAAGAGGCACTGGAGGAACAGAGCACTTTGGGGTCCACAAAGTGCTCTGCCTACTATCTGTGCAACCCTTAAAATGTCTTGGGGCCTCAGTTCCATAAACCATAAAATGACAGTGCTACCATTTTCACCTTATAGGACTGCTTTAGTAGTAAATACCATGTAAAGGACCCACACGTAGGTAGCATATGATGTTTATATTTCCTTTGCCCTTGCCCTTGGGAAGCCAGAGGAAATAGCAGCAAGTTTATGAGTTGGATTACAAATGGAAGAAAATCTAAGGGGGGGGCACACCCTCTGGGGTTTGCAGAAAGGAAACACACAAGGCAATGACTCAAGGTTATTCTGTGGTCATAGGGCTCTAAGAACAATGACAGCAGCTCTTACAGATGGGGCACTATGTTTTCCATAGGATAACCAAGGAGGCAGACATCAACCCCTCTTTACAGATAAAGAAACTGGTTCCAAGAGGCAACGTGACTTTCACGACTGATAATGACACTGCCAGGATGAGAGTCCAGACTTCATCGGGCTATAATCACCTTCAGAATACACCCAGAGGTACAACAGTTTGTAAAAGTTTCTTTTTATACAGCCCATTATTATATCTGATCTCTGAGGCAAACCTATGAATCAGAATGCCATTGAATGACCCTAATTACAGATAAGGAACTGAGCTCACTGAGGTTAAACAGATGACAGCATCAGGGTGGACCCTTGAATACAGATCTTTCGATCTTAAATTCCCTTTTCTCATGCTGCCAGTGATTTCCCAACTATGTTCTGCAAAGCAGAGGCATCTCAGAGCACAGGCACTGGGGCCTGGCAGACCCTATGTGGGGCCTAATTCTCCACCTCTCCTTGTATCCACACTATTTATAGTGGGGTCTTACAGCCCCACGCACCAAGGGGTGAGGTCTATTTCCCTACCCTTGTTCTAGGCTGGCCCTGTGGATTCTGACCAAAAGAACAAGGTGAAAGTGACAAGGTGCTCTTCCCAAGCATAAACCTTAGCACATTTCTTCCGTCTTTGGAAACTGCCTGCTGGGGAAGGACCAAGTACACAGAGAAGAGAGCAGCTGTCCCAGCAAGGCTCTCCTACAGCAGCCTATGGCCGACCAACCCCAAAATCTCAAGAGACCCCAGCCAAGATCAGCTAAGTAAAGACATATACATAAAGTATGTCAATCCCAGTTTAGATCAGCAGACTCCCCCCCGCAATAAAACATGAAAAATAGAAAATAGTTGTTGTTTTAAGCCACCAAGTTTTGGGAAGCTTTCTTATACAGCAAAAGCTAACCATTATACCTTGTTTTCAAATTTGGAGAGTCTTTTGTTTTAATCTTCCCACATAAAATTTTGTTTAACCCAAAGACTTTTATGCTTTATCACCTATGTAAAATTTTACTTAATGAAAATATTCTGATGCTTTAAAAAATAAGTGGGAGAAGTATTATAGTAGACTGTAATAACCTCCCTACCATTTTCCTACTCCTGTGTTCTTCACTTTTAATGAGCTTTGAATGTGTTCTGTGGTGTCACTAGGAAGTAAAAGAAATGCACACATACACAGGTTGCATCTGGAACACTGACTCACGTTAGGATTTGGAACTCATTTATTTTCTGTCACCACTCTCTTCAACTGGTCACAGAAGCTGTTTTTCCATGGAGAAAACTCCATTTCCTCACTCTTATTCCATGTGGTCCATGTAGGAAGGCCACATGCCTGGTCCAGTGGGTGGGTTGAGCAGAGCAGGAGGCTAACAGGGAAGCAGGTGATACGAGCTGACACAGCGAGCCCACTAGCAGAAGTGGTGTGTACCTTTGGGGGACAGGATCTCTCTTCCCACTGGGCTTGGAGGTGGAGGCTTCAGCCTACAACCCCTCAGAAATACCACAAAAAAGAGGAAAGATGTTTAGAGAAGACGACTCTGAACCCCAATGGCTGTGTTCAGTCCCTGAGACCACCTGTGCCTACCCACCGCCTTCTCTGTTACAAGAGCCAACAAATGCCCTCGTTTGATGAAGGCCAGCTTTGACTGAGGTTTTCCATTCAAAAAAGTTCTTACTATGACAGAACACAAATTTGAATCTGGCTTTCTAACAGCCAACATAAAGAGGGAAACTTGATAGGTTATAGAATTCATTTTGTCCACAACAAGAAACTAAGTCCATAGTTCCTGGAACTAAGACCCAAAAGGAAATCTCCCCAGCTGGCCATTATAAAGATTCTATATCATGAACTGAAACATCACTCAACATGTTTCTAACAGACACAACACTCACTTTGAAATGCTTTTGCATACAGCACACCTCAATACAGATGGATGGCATCAAATCAAAGCATAAATCAGGAAAAGGCAACTCCGCACCTGTGTGTATGGGGAGGTAAGATATATGGTGCACATCCCCCATATTCAGATGACTTGGCTTTGTTAGAAATGGAGACAGCTTCACCTCCCAAAGCTTCCATCAATTCTCACAGCCAAGCTTTTATTAGCTACTGTGCAGCAACGGGTTTGAAAATATCATATCCTCTCAGCATGGTACCTCACACGTAATTAGTGCTCAATGCATAGCTATCACTTACCACTATCAATTTCAACCCCCTGAAATAAGGCCTATCTCTGTTGCCACAATTTAAGTAGAAAATCACAGCCTTCAGCCTAGTTGCCACATAGCCTTTGGTGGCACCTATGAATGGCAAATACATTCTCAAGTATGGAGGAAAAGAGTGAGCTTCATTTGTGCAGAGGCAGCCTCTGGCAAATGTGGGAAGCATCTAAAATCACTCAGACATCTCTTCAACTTCCTTTTAACAAGTAACTTCATGCTCTATCAGGCACTCTCTTAGATTGGACCCAAGTTCTAGACATTTATCCCATCCTCATCTACCAAAAATAACCCAGTGATCCAGATCTCACTCTCTTAACACCATGCTTCTGCCAAATTAATATGAACTAAGATGACAATCCTCATACTCTTCAAGTGATTGGAGAGACCTTATAGATCCTTGAATCGAATGTCTTCATTTTTATGAGTAAGAAATCTGACATCTAAGGATATGTCAACTTATCAAGGTGACAGCTAGTTGAGGATGTCATATTAAGACAACTTAATGAGCCACCTCTCCCAGACATGACATTTCAACAAGCATCTTTCTTCCTTGGTCAAAATGATGAGCTGGTGGAAATTTCGAGTCCGTTAACAGACTGGTATGCCCATTTTGAGGTTTGTGAGTCTTTTAGGAACTACTACAATCAAAATGCCAAGCTTTTGGCCCCCTTATGGGGTCCCGAAGACCAATGATTCTACAGTGTCCATGTTTCAATGAACAGGAGATAAAGGAGTAAGTACTGGAAAATATTACTCCCAATGCCATCTTGTCTCATCCTCTTCTATGAATGAGTCATCTCAAAATGCGGCTCAGAGCTGCAAATTTGAAGATCTAAAGTCATCATGTTCTGATTACCCTGAAATGTCTTTATTCTTTTATTATATCCTAAAAATTCCAGACTGATAACACTATTACTAGAGGTCACCAAGTTAAAAGATGGGTACAAAACAGCCAAGTTTCTATAAAGTGCCTTGTTTCATAATTCACTCTCTCTTCTGACACAAGAAAGCCTCTGCTTCATAAAAGAAATACCCTTTGGTCAGTTAATAATTTGGTCTAAAAATCCATGTGATGATCTTTGGATGCTTTCTTAACACTAATCAGAGAAGATGTGATAAGTTCTCCAAAGGGCCTGGTCTCTGAGCCACAGCGACTTTCTTACTAACAGTCTTTCAACTTTTACAAGTATCGAGATTATGTGGATGTTTCCTGACCAGTTTCTGTGGCCCCTTCCAGAGATTCTGACCCAGTGGGTCTATGGGGCCAGGAATGTGAGGCCTGGAGCCTCACATGACTTTAATACACCTGGGTAACACCACCTTCCATGCTACTGAGTAGTGCTGGCTTTCCATGGTGCCAATTCTGAGGGGATCATTTTGCCATTTTCAGGTTCATTTTTCTTTTAAAACATAATATTGGCCATGTATTTATAACAAATATATGTGTGTACAACCACATCAACATAAATATCACTTCTACAGCCTCCAGGCACCACAACTATCAACGCCTTGGACCCAGAAAGGGAATCTATTAGCTTGAACCATATGAAACTGTCAATATCGACTCTTTCTGACTTACAAGAACAGTGGGCTCACATTGGCCACAGAACTGGCAATCCCCTCTTTTCCTCATGACGGAACAGACACAACCCTGTCACCTCAAGAGGCCTCTTAACGTCACGGCATTGGTTAGTCTTTATAATAATCTTGCAAGGTACTTTTCCAGAAAAGAAAACTCAGGTTCAGAGAAATTAAATAACATACCCAAGGCCAGGAGGCTATTCAGAAGCCTTGTTGCAAAATCAGGAACACCTGATCTGCCCAGGGGGCCTCTGTCCTTCTTTCCAAACCCCGGGGAACCCAGAGTTGACGTCAGAGCCTTAACATCCTCCAGCTGTCCAAGTCTGTGACTGGGCAAACCACCCCCCCAACCTTCCGAGGGTCAGCAACACAGGACTCTCAATAAGCTTGCACAGTGGCTCCCGGCCCACCAAGCAGCACTGGAAGAAAAGGGGGGGGGTCCCTAAAAAGGCACGCAAATGGGATGAACATGTTAACTGACAAGAGAAATAGGACAAGAACCCCCATCACATATACACAGGACATAATGCCCATGGATAACCGTGAAGATTCCACACCCTATTCAGTACTCTAGATTTCAAGAGTCAAAGAAGTAGAGAACATAGTTGATGAGACTGTTCTCCAAGTAACCTCCTTTTCTGAAGTTTCATCACTTGACTGTCTACCATACTGAATGAAAAAGGCACTAGAGTGCGCCGGCTCTACTAAAGATGAGCCAGACGTTCATGTAAGAGCTCTGTGTAGGTATAATTAATTTCATTCTGAATCAGAAATAAACCCAGCAGAGATAATATATATTACTGCCTGATGGAACCTTCTTACCGGTGATGCCATAGTTCTTTTAATTTATCAGTGACTAAAATCAAAGCCCCTAGAGTCATGATAAACCTACCACATGATAAATTCCATTTTTAGCAAAATTTTGCTTTATAACATAACTGATTAATACATTTCTATTATACATGATAAAATCACAGGCTTACTTTGATATGTTTAAGTAACAAAAGGTAATGCTTTTTCCTTTAAATTTAGCAACTAAATATCTACATGCTAAGTTGCTAAGGGTACCAAGCACAAAACCTACAGCCTAGGCCTATTATTAACATTATTCCAGATACTTTAAGAAGTCAAACTTGGGCGCCTGGGTGGCTCAGTTGGTTAAGCGACTGCCTTCGGCTCAGGTCATGATCCTGGAGTCCCGGGATCGAGTCCCACATCGGGCTCCCTGCTCAGCAGGGAGTCTGCTTCTCCCTCTGACCCTCTTCCCTCTCATGCTCTCTGTCTCTCATTCTCTCGCTCACAAACAAATAAAATCTTAAAAAAAAAAAAAAGTCAAACTTAATAGAAGAAGAAAAAAAAAAGGCAATAAGCATAAGTACTTTGATATTTTCCCTCCCCAAGGGAACTTCACTTCTGCATTCATTCAACAAATATATTAAGTAATTAATACACACTATACATTGCCCAGTGATTTGATTTTTATTTTATATATCATCAGTATTTATTTTTTTTTTAAGAGAGGGAGGAGGGGGAGGGAAGGAGAGAAGGAGAGAATCTTTCTTTTTCCTCCTTATGGAATCATTTATTTCAATGTCAAAACACTTTCAATTATGTTATTATTATTTAAATTCAAGCTAGTTAACATATTAGTTTCAGGGGTAGAATTTCATCAGTTGCATATAACACCCAGTGCTCATTTCATCAAGTGCCCTCCTTAATGCCCATCACCCAGTTACCCCATCCCCCCCACCCACCTCCCCTCCAGCAACCCTCAGTTTTTTCCCTAGAGTTAAGAGTCTCTAACTCTAATGTGGTTTGCCTCTTTCTATTTTTGTCTTATTTTTCCTCCCCTTCCCCTATGTTCATCAGTTTTGTTACTTAAATTCCAAATATGAGTGAGATCATATGGTATTTGTCTTTCTCTGATTCATTTCACTTAGCATAATACCCTCTAGTCCCATCCACGTCATGACAAATGGCAAGATTTCGTTCTTTTTGATGGCTGAGTAATACTCCATTGTGTGTGTGTGTGTGTGTATCTTTAGCCATTCATTTGTAAATGGACACCTGGGCTCTTTCCATATTTTGGCTATTGTGAACATTGGGGTGCATGTGCCCCTTTGAATCATTATGTTTGTATCCTTTGAATAAATACCTAGTAGTGTAATTGCTGGATCATAGGGTAGCTCTATTTTTAACTTTGTGAGGAACCTCCGTACTGTTTCCCTGAGTGGCTGTATCAGTTTGCATTCCCACCAACAGTGTAAGAGGGTTCCCCTTTCTCTGAATTAAGTAGGCTCCACACCCATGGAGCCCAATGCAGGGCTGGATTTCACAGCCCTGGGATCATGACCTGAGCCTAAATCAAGAGTTGGGAGCTTAACCAACTGAACCACCCAGGCACCCCATCAAGTATTAATTATAAAAGTAATGCTTTAGGCCACTTTATACTTTTGCGTCCAGAGAGTATACAATGAGTTCATTTCAAGCATGTGGTTGGGACATTATTTAAAGTACCTCAAAATACTCCAACGGAGAAGAGAGATCAAACAGGATCCATCAAACACAGACTGCAAACAAGGTGTGGTCCAATGCCCTGCCTCCTGCTGTCAGAAGCCTACCTGTGAACCTGCCGTGGATTCCACAGCTGGAAGCTGGGGAGAGGGAATGGGGCCTCTGACTTCCACAGTAATGCAAACTAAAACACATTCTTCCCCTTGTATGCAATAAATCTGCTTTCTGCATACTGAATAGGAACGAGATCAAAATGAATATTCACCCATCTGAAAACAAACTGATGCTCTATAAGCTTTTATGCTTTGCAGCCCATAAAAAGTAAATGCTTTGCTTCTGCTTAGACTGTTGTATTCTGAAATAAATCAGTCTGTTAACGGTGGCCTTTTCCTCCAAGGGAGATTCCAAAAACACATCTGTTTTGACAAGTGCCTGAAAAGTCTGCTCTTATGCATCCTCTCCCTCACATGCTGGGTCACTGCCCTCTGTGACTTCCAGGTCACAGCCCTCCCCAACAACCCCAGATATAAAGTGAGTGACACTGCCTTCCATCAGGTCCTCTCCCTCCCCTTGCTTCCAACACTTGGGTTTCAGATAAAAAGTTTTTAATGACACATTCATCTTCTCTGTTTTAAGCAGGCAAATTAATGGCATCAGATTTCCATTGCTAATTGTAATGACTTCCTGAATGATATACCTAAATTGACAATGCCACAGAAGTCATCTCTTGCAGATGTAAGCAAAGTACAGGAGCCGCTTCCTACCGATGTCACACACCTGCCCAGGGCTCTCCATTCCACTGTCTTTTCTGGCCTCTTGCCAAAAGGCCTGATGGAGAAGGGCCCAAAGGTTAACATGAACTCTTACTTAGTTGGCAGATATATACTACTTCTTCTAGCTCCACTGCTATATATAGAATAGCAGCAACAGACACAGAAAAAAAGAAGGAAAACGAGAAAGTTAAAGTTGTCTTTGGGTCAGTGCTGAACTACAACCAACGAAAAATGATGACTATGAGAACTACAACTTCCACTAAAGAGTTTAATTTTACGGAGAAAAGTCAGCCAGGTGGACAAGCAGATGAAGGTGCACTGCACAGCACGCCTTCCTTTGGCTGTGAGCGCTGGAAGCCTTCGGTGGGTAAGGCCGGGCCTCCCCTGGCTCAGACCGGTGGGCTTAAGGATGCAGCTACACCTAGTGCTCAGCTACGGATTGCCGCAGGAGGAGCAGGAAGCAGGCCAGCCTGCCTTGTGGAAAACACTCTGTGACTTGATTCTCTGAAAGGCTGGTGACAATGTTTTCAGGATAAATCTGTTCAATAACCTCACAATCGCTTTTATTTACCTGGGGTATTACATGACAGAGATGGCAATGACTCTCTTTTGTGGATAACAGAAATACAAGGCTCTCTTTTAGGATATGCACCAGCAGTACGCTAAAGAGATGAATAATGAAAACTTTTTATTTTCCATCAGGAAGTTGAGTTCATTTCCAAAGGCAAAGTTTCACATTTCCACATTAAAATGCCAAATTTCTTGTACATTAATTTCCACTTCTGTCCTAACAAAGTCCTTGTTTCTTTGTCAGTGGATTTTGAAACTTTTAATAAACGGACAAAGCATCGTAACTGTATCTTTCTTATCTTTGCCCACTACCACCTCAATGCTCCCCTATAAAGGGGCTTTACAAACAGTAAATGCTCGATATTTACTTGACCTAAAGGCATTATTCTGTAGGCACATTGGGCTATGCACTTATTACAACAAAACAAGTACCTTCTATACACAATAACCACCCAGAGAAATTTCCAAAGGCTAATCATTACTGCAAAATTTAATTAAAACTTTATGTTGTGGTAAGTAAAATTGCAGGAAACTTTTTCTATTTAAGTTTTACAACTGGCTGGATCCAGTATCTTCCCCAGGTAAGACTATTATTTGAAATGTCACACTGGCGGTTTCACCTAACAGGCTGAGAGTTGTAGCACAGGCACATCCGCCTGTTCATCATTTTGGCTGTGTTCATCAGGAGGCTAATAAGTGCATGAATATGAAGTCTGTTTTCACCCCTGGTTCTCTTTCAACCCTTATCAAGGGAGGCTGATCATGCAGGATGAGGATCCCAGTTCTTTCAGAAAAATAGTTCTTGGAGCATCAGAATGCCCTCAAGGGCCTGTTCCAACACAGACAGTGGCCCGTCCCCCCTCACCCCTCCACCAGTTTCAGATTCAGTAGGTCGGGGGGGGGGTGAGGGGGGAGGCAAGTGATGCTCATGCCGCTGGTCCAAGGACAACACTTTCAGAACTACTTTTTTAGATCAACATTTCTCCAACTGTGGCCACAAACCAGGATTCCCTGGGGATGCTGTGAGACCCTCCATGAACCTTCCACTCCAGAATCACCACAGCTCTGCCCCAGAAATCAACAGAGGGAAGGGCCACTCCAGGGGATCCTTGGGCACACTAAATTTTAAGAAGCACAGGTGTGAACACAGCTTGCCATCAACAGGGGCTCAATACCCCCAGGCCCTCCCCAAGGCCACCTAAAGCCACTAACGTGCAAGATGTCAGCATGACCTACGTGCCCACGTGTCACTCATTTGATTACCTCCCCTTTCTTTTCCATAGGTTCCATCCTTAAGAGCAAAGAGAGCGTAAGTGCAGTGACCCTCCTCTGCTAGGACCTCCAGAACACACATCACGGATGCCTGAATGCATAACACTTTTCTTCTCATGCCTGTTTTCTTTGATTCGCCTCTCACACGCTTCCATTCCATGGTGGAGGTACTACAGACTCCCAAGGTTGGTGACTAAAGCTTTCCTGCTCCCCACCCAACACCAGCCCTAGTTATTTTTCTCTGTTGAGTTTTTCAGAGCTACAGAGTAAGCTCAGCCTTCCTGAGGACTGAACTGCAACCACAGCAGTATTTTAGCAATATTTTGGGAACCCGAGAAGCTGCATCCTCTTAGGATGGGAGGTTTATATGATTTTGCATCTTTTTAAATGTTTCACTAGTGAATCTGAAACACATTAGTCATTAACCCTTTTCCCACTTACAAAATAAACTTATTAATGTGTTATATTCATAAAGATAATAACTGAGATATGAAACTTAAGAAAGTTTGTGGGAAAGTTGGTTTTCAAAGAGAAGAATCTCAGAATGAAACTAAAGGGCATGGTGTGGTAGACACCACCCTTAAGAAAAATGTTATACTGCCAAAAAAAATATGTAACTACTTATTAACATGCCTGACCTCTAGCTGAAAACTATGTCTTGCGATATTTAATTGATACATGCTCATTCTAGAAAACTTAATAAATCCTGAAACAAAAACTGAAAGGAAGCCATACTCAATTCAAAACAGTTCCTCTACCAAACAGACACATAAAACCTACCAGTTCCTAGAATGTACTATAATTGTTACAGAACTATCATGGAAAAATTCAAATAACTTCTATATAATTGAAACAGAAAATACTTAAATTTTAAAACCAACTTTTGCCAAAACTAAAGGCTATGCTTCTTTCATACATGGTTTATTTAATCTGAAGGCATAAATCAGATTACTTGTTTATTAAGGAAAGTTCTTTTAGAATTACTCAAGTTATAAACACACTTACCCATATATCATAATATGTAAGTAACTGCACTCCCAAAAAAGTGCATAAAAACCCTTTGGAAACATGAGAGACTAAAGCCTGTAATTTTCCAGATCAGAACAATTTATTACGCTCAAGCAATAAATACTTCCCTACATACACATAACGCTAAAAATGTTACAGTAATTTCTTGGCATATTTCTTTCATGCTCACTGATTTAAATTTGAAGTATTTTCATCATATGAATTATCAATCTAGTTAAAGCACCATAAAAATGTAAAATGTCATAACTATTGTTACCTGAAAAAGAAAAATAAATCACATTGCTAAATATATCTATTCCCACTTTTTGTAAAGGGTACTTTAATATTTTGTATTTTAAAGTAATTTAGACTTAACAGAAAAGTTGCAAAAAATATATAGATTTCAAGCTTTACCCACCTTTCCCTAACATTTACATCTGACATAACCCTCGTAGAATTTCCAAAATTAAGAAATTAAACACTGGTACAGTACTACTAACTAAACTATAGACTTCATTCCAATGTTGCCTGTTTTCCCACAAATACCCTTAAAAGTATTTTTTAAATAATTTTTTTCCACAAGAATCCCAAATTCACAAGGTTATGTTAAGGTTTAATTTATTCCAAATACTGTGGAAGAAACAAAGGGCCAAACCTGTTTGTATTTCTATCTCTGCAAACCAGTTTGCTTAAGAGAACTTAACATATCAGATCTATTATAATGTAAAACTAAACACTTTGTTGTATAATATATATTACAACCCAGCTTTTAAGAATTCGGGTCAAAGAGGAATGACTTGCCAGCTATTTGGCTTCTCACCATGGAAAAGAGATTTTCAAACAAAAGTAAAATGATTTCACTTCCTTGAGTCTGACTCGATTCCTTTTCACAAAAGTTATTTTTAATGACCATTAAAAGCCTAGAAGGCAGACAGTGAGCCTCCAATAAGAATACTGGCATTAGAAATTCCCAGAATATTAACAAATTAGAAATTGTAAAGATGGAAAACAATTTTTAAAATGGAATGTTTATAGTAAATAAAGTCCACGTGAACCACAAACTGAATTCTTTTTTTCTTCTAGTAAGTTTAGCATTCCATTTCTGATCTCTGGAATCCAAACTCCCTATAGTCCATTTCCAGAAATGATTAATTAATAACCATATAAATTCCAAACCCTTCCCAAAGAGGACAGGAGATTGAGAGCACTGCAGAAGGGGAAGAGCAAAGTCCCATGTGTATAAATCTCAGTCGCACAAAAAAAACACACTGATCACATAAAATCTCATGATTTCGGCCATTGGGTGGCCTAACCCCCTTGTGAAACCCTTGTGAAAAATGTTCATTTCAAAGTCAGGGAAATGCCAGCCAAGTCTAACTTCCTACAATCATCCCTCTCCCTCCCTTCTGTATCAGTTTAATTCTTGTACAATGTGAATACTTGCAAATGATCAGCATTCACATCAGCTTTTTATTCAACAAACTGTGCTTGCCTGTTAAACCTAAGACTTCATGCTAAGTGTTTTATGGGGAACCAAGAAGGAAAAAAATATTAACTTAGCCTTCAAGGCGCTTACAATCTATCGCCTCTATCCCTAAATTGATTATCACAGCAGGTGTGTCAGGTGAAAAGCAGCCAATTATTATAACATTCCAGAAGAATCCTAAAAAGAAGTAAGTATCAATGTCACTCATAACTTTCCCAACATACACAGAGAAACTGACTTTTCCAAAGCATTAGGAGCCCCACACCTACACTATCTAAAATGTAAAGTGGAGAGAAAAAACATAATGCATGGCAACATATCTGATCGTTGTATACACAAAATTTGCCAACTTCAAATATTTACAGTTTCAACATTTCAACATAATCTCTCGGATACCATGCTTCATTCCCCCTTTGCCCACTAACATACTAGGATAACTCAGAAAGCACAACCCAGTTAATGGTATAATAACAAATAGGATGATGTATTTCCTCTGAAAGAAAAAAATATGGCTAAATTTTAGTAAAAGTTTCTTTGGGTTTGACAGTTTAAATCAGCCTTCACAAGGACACAGGTCAGTACTACCTAATGCTGAAATCCTTTCTAATGATAAAAGGACTGATGCTTTAAATAAGCTACATATATACTTGCTACCATCCCCTTGCACACAACTTAAAAATCCATCCAAACGCTACTTGACAGGCTTAACTTTAAACAAATCTCCGCCAGGGAGTTATGAATCTTAATAAAGAGAAAACCATCACTAAGGCCCTCATATTTGGCTTCTAACACTAACCAGTTACCAGGCTCTAAAACTGGTGAGTTGACTCCATAATTTGCTAATAAGAAAGAATGAAGGCCAAAATTTGCATCAATTTTATATCAGGCAGCAGTGTATCGTTTTAAATCCTGGAGCACGTGCACTTACGAGACAGTTAAGGAAATACTAGACTTAGGGAAAGGGTATTTCTTTATTGAAGTTGACAGTTTGCATTTCACAGTACAGAGCAAACTGCCAACCACAATCTCATTTTCATCTTTGCGACCCACTGCGGTCAAGGGTCCTGGAGCTCAGCAACACACAGGACACAGGCATCTGTGCCTATCTATGTGCACCGAGGACTCCAAGAAAGTAAAAATTTATGTTTCCAGAGACCAGGCAGCCAAACATCTCCAATGTTTAGAATATGCATTTTACCGTCAGTGAAAAACCCCTTCACCAAAAAAAATTTTTAAAGGTCCAACTTATTCATTCCTCCCTAATAAACATAGAAACCTGTTTTGCAACCCAAGTTTATGGCCAAATTACTGGGGGTTTTATTATATTAAAAACAAGAAGCCCAGGTCCACCATTATACGTGGACCTTAATGAAACTAATATATATGAAAAAGTGTGCAAATGTGCACGCGTCTGCCGTGCATCCACATGTGTGCTCCAGGTACTGATGACAATCTAGAGGTAACCCCTGTAACACTGTGCGGCATTGGGCCCACGCCTGACCCCCACCCCTGGGGTCTACAGGTCCTCTCCGCGAGGGGCTCCTCCCGGCTCGGCATGCCCCCGCGCGTGTTACTAGACACACGCGCGCGGGTGAGCGCGCGCGAGCGCGCACACACACACACACACACACACACTTGCACGCACAGTCCCTCTCTTCCCACCTGGGACCCCGGGCGCCGGGGCTGGGTTAACAAGCTGCCACTGGCCGCAGCGCTCCGCTGGGGACCGAGGGCGGGTAGGTGGGGCCCGGAGAGCGCAAGGCCGCGTTGGCCCGGGGCCTGGGAGCCTGGACGCTCCCTCCTGGGCTGCCGGGTCCTCCCGCTGGGACCGACGAGAAACGCCCGCCCAGGCTCTTTGGAGCCGCCGCGCGACCGTCTCAATAAGCCGGGGTCGCCGGCCGCGAGGGGCTGGGGGCGGCGGCAGGAAGGGCAGGGCGCCGGGCGAACGCCACCACCGGAGCTGCTGCAGGGTCTGGACGATCGCCGCGAGCGCAGCCGGGCACCGGCGACCCGGCTTGGCCGCTGCTCCGGGTCGTAGAGATCGCTCAGCGCCCACGCCCGGCGGCCCGGGGCTGCCGCGCCGAACTTCAAGCAAAGTTTTCTGCTGTTCCTCTAGGAGCCGGCCGGGGACTCGGAGTGGCAGCGGTCCGCCCCAAGCACGAGGCCAGGCCGCGGGGTGCGGGGGCGAGACGAGGGTCCGAGCTTTGAAGCTAGTGCTCGGGGCTCGCCGGCTCCTGCTGCCCGAGTTGCCGGTGCCCGCCCTCCCCACCGGCCCCTTCTCCAGCGCCGGCTAACGAACAGCAGCTGTGCCGGGCCCGCCGCGCCCCCGCCCCGGACCCGCTGCGCCCCCGCCCCGGACCCGCTGCCCGCCTCGGGCTCTCCAGGCCTGGGAGCTGCCGGCGTCCCGGGCCCCCGCTCCGGCCCTCGCGTCCCCGGCGGCGGCACAAACGGTCCCACCTACCTGAAAACGTCTCCCCTGCTGCAGTTAGCAAAAGTCCGGCCAAAGTCGCCAGGCATGTCCCAAGTCTCCTCATGTTGCCGAGTGCGCGCCGGGCCGCTCCCAGGCGGCGCTGGGTGGGCGCGCGAGGGCGGAGGGCGGACGGGAGCTTGGATTTCCAGGCAGCCAGAAGAGAAAGGTAAACAGCCAAAAACAGAACCGGAGCTCCAAAGTGTCAACAGTTGCAGAAGTCCGAACTCCGGCAGCTCCAGAGGCCGGGGGAGAGGGTCCTGGCTCCTCTTCCCCTGCCGCCTGCCCCACTAGGCGTATGGCGCGGCTGCGAGAAGGAGCGGAGGGCGCGCCCGCGGAGCCAAAATCCGCCCTCCGTTCCGGCGCCTGCACCCGCCGCCGCTCTCCTTCCCCTGCTCGGAACCCGAGCCGCCGGCCGTGGCCGTGGCGCTGGGCGCGCGCGTCCTGACCGCCGCCTCTGCGCCCGCAGGCGCGAGCCCAGCCCCGGGGGCGGCGGTGCGCCGATGGCCGAGCCCGCGCCGGCTCTGCGCGGGGCTCTTGCTCCGCGACTGACTGGCGGTGCCCCGCAGGCCGGCTGAAGGGAGCGCCCACGTCACGGCCGCCCGGCCCCGCCGCGGCCCGCTAGAGGGCGTGAGCGCCCAGCCCCGCCGGCCCGCGCCCCGGCGCTCCGCGGCCGCGGCGCCTCCGGGAGGGAACTCGACTGGGGGCGGCCGCCGCCGCCGCCGCCGCCGCCGCCGCCGGTGCGGCGTCACCCGCGCGGAGAGGAGCGGCGACACCGCTTCCACCCTCCCCCTCTCCCTCTTTTCCCCAGCCGCGTCTTCTGCTCTATGCCTGGCTTCCGGAAGGGTGACTATGTGAGGGCTGCGCCTCAGCCAGAAGTTTGTCCCGGGTCACGAGCACCTAGTAGTTTGTGCGAGCGGCGGGCGGGACCAGCGGCCTGCGGCCCGGCGGGCGCGGCGAAGCAGCTCCGTCCTCGCCGCCCGGCGCCGGACGGCGGTGTAGCAGAGCAGGGCCGGCTGCGCCCGGGCGTCGCAGGACCCGCGCTCCCCAGCCGCCGCGGGGAAGGCGAGCCGGCAGATCGAGCAGGATCCGAGGGGCCGCGGCCGGAGCGAAGTTGGCGGGCGCCGAGGACAGAGCGGGCGCCCGCGAGCGCCGCGACCCTGCAGCGCGCCAGCCGGCCCGCGGGAACAGAAGCGCCTGTCCCCGGGGCCCCCGCAGTCGCGAGGTTGTCCCGCGTGGGACGGAGCGAGCTGCGGGCAATGCCCCGAAGGCGGTGGTCACGCCGAAACGAGGCTTTGGACCTAACCCCTGATTTCTGTAAGAGGTGCAAAGTGTTGGGGAACGGGTGCGGAGGAGGCGTGGGTAATGAATCAAACCATGTCTTGAAATAGTTAATTTACCATTTTGTGCTTGGGATGACTATTTTATTAATTTAAAAGCTTCTGATGCTTCAGTAAAGAGGTTCGCTTTATCAAATTACAAAGGAAAAAAAAGGTGATTCTTCTCTCTCCCTGAGAATAAGCACACTGAGCCAACACCCCCCAGCTGGAGACGCCAGTCCTAGCTAATAAACGCAATAGAGGGGCTTGGGAAGAGGTTAAATTAGAAACCGAAGTAACTAACGAAAGTAACACTGTGTTCTAGCACGGGCAATGACACGGGCCAAAAGGCAAACCCATGATGCAGGTGTGCCCCAGAGCTCTCCTGCACTGCTTCCACCTAGTGCTTATAAAAGCCCCAAAAGTACGTTGATCCCACGCTGACCTCCACGCGGCCTCCAGCGGAACCCAGAACCAACAGACAAGAACCTCGCCGGGGCAAATTTTGGGACTAGAGGACTTTTGCTTTTGGTGTCCCAACAAAAACTCCTTCAGGAATTCCACTTACTGGATCCTTATGAGAAGTGCTCTTTAAAGGGCTCCATATTAATCATTTACTTCTTAATGATTTTACATCATCCTGCTACTTCTCACAAATACGTATTTGTTGAGCCTTATCTTTAAACGCAAAATGAACAGTTGAAGTATCAAAGCAGGAAGGGAGCCACATACCTCAAAGGCTCAGCAAGTGAGGACAGTCCAATCTGCAACCTGGGCTTCCCATTTATTAAGGGCATGTGTGCACTGTGATGGAGCCTAAATTTGCCTTTTTTGAATGGTAATGTGCTTGCCAATGCAATTTTTATGCTGGGAGATGCATGGAGCATCCAGATGAGGTAAAAGTCAATCTAGTTGCTTTCTTTTTTAGTAACTTCCTTAAACTGGGTGAAGTTAATATTAGGGTAGGATTTCCTTTGCAAACTACGTTAATTCTTTCAGCAAATATCTCTTAAGGCCATACTATATGCCAGACACTGTGGTGCATGCTGGAGGTTGTCTTAGGCTGGGCTCCCCCAGAAAAAGACCTGGAGGTGAGGGTATATGTGCAAGTGATATCTACTAGGGAACTAATCCCAGGAAGCAGTACAAGAGGAATTGGAAAGTGAGACAAAGGGGCAAAATAAAATAAAATAAGCCAATATAGGTATATCAATGAGCAGGTTACCACTGTGGACAACTGGGACTCACCCCGCTGGGGACCTCAGAAGAAAGTGTGGAACAGCCTTAGCGTGGAGCACCCACAGGCAAGGAATGTGGAAGGTGCCTTGGTGGTGGGTTGGGAGGCAGCTGTACTTGTAGCTTTTCTTTGCACCAGAGGAGAGAAAGCCCTGCAGAGATTCCAACTACTGCTACCCTGGTAACCTGAAGATACCTTGTCCCTTCTTCCTGTTGTTAAAGCTTAGTGGGAGGGTCAATGAGTTTGCATTATCTGTTTCCTAAACATTACAATGTTAAGCCTCTACCCCTATAAGCCTGCAATCCACATTGCAAGCAGTGACAGATTTTTACCAGGGGCTCCTTCTGTTTCCATTTCTTGACAACTGTTTATTTACTCTCTCTTACAGATAGGTAACTGGTCAAAGCAACTTTGAGCCCAAATAGAAGGCCTCTATTGAAAATGAATGGATTAGAGGTACAGGTCTGTGATTCAACAGACCTGTACCTCTGAAACAAATAATGCAATATATGTGAAGAAAAAAGAAGAAGAAGATAGCAGGAGAGGAAGAATGAAGGGGGGGAAATCGGAGGGGGAGATGAACCATGAGAGACGATGGACTCTGAAAAACAAACTGAGGGTTCTAGAGGGGAGGGGGTTGGGGGGATGGTTTAGCCTGGTGATGGGTATTAAAGAGGGCACGTTCTGCATGGAGCACTGGGTGTTATGCACAATCATGGAACACTACATCAAAAACTAATGATGTAATGTATGGTGATGAACATAACAATAAATATTAAAAAAAAGAAAATGAATGCATTAGACTTTCCCTAAGGAAGGGACGCTGTAGGAATCCTCCCAGAGGGACATTTGCTTTCACTTCTTTTTTCAGCAGGCAAGATTTTTTATTTTAGTCAAACTACAGGATACTCATGGCTCTCTGGGGACAATAGTGACATTTACAGAATGGCTGGTCAGAGTTAGGGCTTTCAAGCCAGCCCCTAATATTGGTGGGCTTGGGGCAAGAGTATATAAATGGAGACACATGTCAATATCTCAAAGTTATTAATCAAGTTAGCATATTATTATACATGTGTTGTATTTTCCTATCCTGACAAATTAACAAAAATACTGAAAGGTAAGAAAATCTATAGTTTTTATATGAGAAAAGTCAGCAAAATATCAGACATCTGAATATATCATTATGCACATTTAGATCTGTTGATAGTCTGACTATATGGAGAAGTAATCAAAGCATAGATGATTCATATATTAATATTTATAAAATTGATTTCCCCTTTATTTTAGTAAAATCACTAATATGTTGCTATAAACAAGATTGTCACATAATTTGTATTCACCTGTCAGTAATGATCTGACTCTATGCTGTTCTGTGTGTGAGAACCCAGTCACATATCAGTTTTGTTTCTCAGTGGCAAAAACAAGTGCTCAGGAGCCACATATGGCTGGTGGTCACTGTATTCAACAGCACAGATACGGAACATTTTTATTATCACAGAAGATTCTATTGGACAACAATGCTAAAAGATTACTGTATTCAAATTATATAAAATTTGAATATATATTTTCATCAAAAATGTCAATTAAAATTTCTAAATCAGAAAAGTATAATTACCATCCTGTAATTGTTGAAAGTTATTTTCTTCCAAATGGTTCAAAGTTATCAGAATTAAAATGCAAACTACAGATTATGATTATGAATACCAACATTGAAATAAATAAAAATTATTCAGAAAAGGCTTAAAATTTTTACTTAACCATTTGAAAATTCAATTATACCTTATTAATTTTTTACTAAAATGGAAACCTACCCTATTAGCAATTCTAGCACATCGAGCCCTGTGTCAATGTAAAGAATCAGTATCATGTTTCACCTGCTATATTTTAACAGTAATATTACTTAATTTGGGACATATTCCTCAATCACCATGCTCAACTATATGCAAATACTATACTAATGTGTGACTCTTTCCAGAACCATGAATTAGAACATGAAGAGAAGCAAGAAAATTAATGGTTGGCACTACTAGGAAATACTTCTCATTATTTAAAACGGTTTAATATTCTTGCTATCTGAAAGGAAGGACTTGATTTTTAATTAATTTGACTTTTCTTTTAACTAAATTCTCTGACACTACACCATCTACACACCTAGGAGTGTCCATCTGCCATGTTAGGGCACAGGGAAAGCCACAGTGCTGTTTCAAGTCCATGGGACAAAAGTTGCAAAGCCTGAATAGAGTTGGCTTTGAGATCAGATGTTTAGGGTCCTGTTTTATGCTCTCTCATCACTGAACACCAGAACCCTAGTGACAGAGGTGACCATGTGTCCCTTAATAAATTCATTTGTATAGGTTGTGATACTCAGGGCCCGATGAGGCACACACTCAGGGCAGGAGCCCACTTTGCCGGGTCTGCAGGCAGAACTGCCAACTATCGTTATGCAATGATGATATCTTTGGCAGTAATTACTCTGTTCTTGAAACTTGTCCAAACCTCACTAAAGTCAAAATGTAAATTAAAAAAAAGAAAGAAGAGAAAACTGATCTGACCATAATACATCCCTACCTATCTGAAATGTTATGTTGAATTTCGAGGTTAACCATATGCAGAAAGTTCCTAACCATCCAAAGTACCAGGCCCACCAAAAAGCATAGACAGAATCATTTAAATATCTGCCAAGGTCACTTAATTGGAGCTATCATGACCCAGCAGAAATGGAAAAGAAAAGATTGTCATTGTTTCTGCTACTCATATTCTCATTTCTAGGCCTTGCTGCAATGATTAATTACCATTTTTAGAAGTGTATTTAGATTCTGAAAGTGTATATTGAGATAAGAAATGTAAATAAGCATGCTTGTATAGGTTTCCACAATGATGTACTGTATTCTCTTTCCTTGATGAACGATAGTGTGTCCTTGAAAAAAAGGGAAGAATGAAAAGAAGGAAGGAGAGTGGGATGGATGGATGAAAGAAGGGAGAGAGGAAGGATGAATGGAGGGAAAGAAGGAGAAAGAGAGGGAGTCAGAGACAGAGATAGCTAGCTCAGAGTTTGGAGTCCAACTTGATTGAGTCCCAACAGTGTGATTTAAATTAGTTAATTTCTGTCTCCTGGCTTGTGGGAAATGGTATCACATGTGAAACTGTGTGAACTGGGAGGCACTGAACAAACCTGATACGTTCATTGCGTTGATCTCTGGTTAAGCAAGGCTTTAAGTGAATCGCATCCCAATCTCTGCGCCCCCCCCCCCCAAACCATTTGTCTTTACCTCTGGGAAGTGTGAGCCAGGGGGCAGCAGTGGGGAAACTGGACACAGTGATATGCAGAGCCCTGCACTATACACACACTCACCATTGGATTCTACTCTGCCTGGTCATGAGAGGAGCAGAGATAACTTTTCACCCAGCACTTCACAGGTTCACTCACTTCTGAATGTGTATCTCATCACGTAGGCATTTTCTCATCTCACAGCCATCACGATGAGGGTGAGTATGGTATAATAAGATATTTTGAGAGAGAGGGAGAGGGAGAGACCACATTCACATAACTTTTATTACAGTATATTGTTATAATTGTTCTATGCTATTATTGGTTAGTTAATCTCTTACTGGGCCTAATTTATAAATTACATTTTCAACATAGGTATGTATATATAGAAAAACACATAGTATACATAGGACTCGGTACCATCTGTGGTTTCAGGCATGCACTGGGGGCCTTGGAAGGTATTTCCATTCCTGGAAAATAAGGGGTGGAGGGAGACTATACTGCACATGAAACCTGAGAGAATGAGATGAAAATGAAGAACACATCATTCATTAGTTTTTCACAAGGGTCAGAAGGAACCAGGTCATTTAAACTTTCACCAATGAAACCCTGTTCTCACCTGAACAAAAGAAGAAAGAACAGGGGCAGGTGCCCTTTTCTGTAGCTGCTTATATCCTACCTAAGGTCAGAACCTGTCACTGACAAAAGGCAAAGCTCATCCAAGCACAGTTCAAAGCCACTTTTGTATAAAGGCTTAAATAACTAGGATGAATTTTTAGATGCCCCGGGAATTCCTTCTCATGGCCTAATTAAAAGGGGAGAAGTAATAGGTTTTAGTTCTTTGCTTTGCCCACAATACCCTGGGAATATAAATTAATCTCCTAAAATGTTGATACTAGGGCAATGAATTTGCATATTCTTTTTAAAAACCTTAAACCTCACACCATTAGTCTGTGTGACATTGAGCAAATCATTTAACCTCTCTGTGTTTCAGCTTCCTTATCAGTAAAATGAAGGTAATAATTGTGCCCATTTCACAGTTATGAGAATTAAATGAGATAATAATGTAAAGCGTTTAACACAGTTCTTGCTGCATTATTAGTGACATACAAGTTCTTGTTATTAACCACTGATTTTAAAATCAAATACTAAAGAGAGTTTAGATGCAGAGTTCTATGCTGGGGTTCTGTAGGTAGACATGGGGGAGAAATATCTAACTGGGCCCAGATACCAGTTAGATGGGAAGACCTTCAACAGATATTCCTGTCCCTTCTCATCAGACTCTTCTTTGGGGCATAAATGCAGTTACATCAGCTCCCAGATCCAACAGCAGATTATATGCAGTAAAACTACATGGTTTATCATGGTAGGCCCTTCCTGATTGCTCATCTGCAAAATGAGAAGAGTGCTTTCTGTCTTGTCTACCCCATCGCATTGTAAGAGAGTTGATGTCAGTGTGCATGAACTTTCTTTATAAACAGGCCCCTCAATTAATGAACTTAAAGTTTATTATGTAGCTCTTCTAGGCCATTTTACCACGTGGGGCTGAAAGTTCACAATTTGCAAATAGGTCATTTTTTTTTTTTAAATCTGTTTCTGATGGGAACTTTTACCTTTTCATTATTTTAGATAAAATGGAGAGGTAGGTTGATTTCCTCGAAAAATTCCCTACTTAGTCGTGGGGTCCATAGCAAGATGGATCCTACCTGGTGATCTCAGTATACTAGAAGATGTCATTTTCTTCCAGCCATGTCCAAACTGGAGTTCCCAGAATAGTAGAAACAGGAAGTGACCTGCTGGAGAATCTCTGGAACAGTCTGATTTCTGTCGCCTCTGCGGGTTGTTTTGTATACTGTGCACGGAGGGACACCTCTCAGGGTGACTTCCCTGCTCTGTGTCAGTAGGACACTAGGGCTACTTTATATTGAGGGGCCCACTGGGGAAACAGGTCACATGGTGCCCTTTCCTTCCACTGCCACATCCTGCAGGAGGGGACACAAAGCCCACACAGAAGCACCCCTCTGACCAGAATAGCCTGTCAGCCCTGCCCCTCCAGGACAGGAGAGCCCCACGGCAGGCTCTTTCCTGTCTGGAAGCTGGGCTGTCGCTACATCACCAGCAGCACTGAGGACATTAGTCTCAGTCAGCACCCTCCCACACACACATCAGGGGTGGTTTTGGGGCTGGTTCCATGGATATGGAAAAAGACCAAGAAAGAAACTGATTTAGGAGGATTTCATCAGAGTCCTCCAGCAATCACTGTACAGTCTCTCTCCTTCTTGTGTTTAAGTCACCAAGAAGTCCTAGAAAAAAACATTTCCTGCGATCTCTTTTTGGAGCTGGAAAGCGTCAGAGGTCTGCTAGCTCACTCTGAGAGTGTGAAATGACACTTAGCTTCCAGAACCACGGTCAGTTCAAAGGCACAGGCTCTAGCCCACCACGCAGCAGCTCCTTTCCACGTGGGGATTCATTAAAGGACAGAGTGACTGTCTTTGTGTCCCTCTCTTTTTTCCAGAGGCTTTGAACTAATGTTTTATATTAGTTCTTATGCCTTTGTATAAGATAACTGTTTTTCTCAGAACACAGTTTGGAGGTTAGTGGGATTTTCCAAAACTTGGGGTGGAAATCATGGCACTGTATCCTTTCCCATGGATCCTTATTTCCTTTTTATTTCACTTTCTTTACAACAAATCCTTTGAAGTCAATAGGTATGTTCCTTAAAGCTCTGCTTGACTAATACTATTAAGAAACGTTACGCCAACAGTGTCAGTCCCACCTCAGATTAAATTATTGCAACAATGGAGTCCTAGGTCCTGTGATCTGTAATAAGGCTGAGTTTCCCGTAGAATATGAAAAAAACATTTCACTGTTAACATCAAAGAAAAGATCATCTTTACTTTCTCTTCATCTCAGATATTTTAAAGTTTCCAAATGTTACATTTTGAATTGATTTCTAGACAGGCATTACAGTCAAGTTGAGACAAGCCTTAGAGGAAAACATTCAGACTTATTTCAGTATGATTTTGGAGCTAACATTTATGGAAGGCTTACTATGAACAAAGCCTTTTGCCAGGGCATTAAAACTCTGAAAGACAAGTATGTTCATCATGCCCATTTTAGAGATGAGGAAACTGAGGACTAAAATAGAATGACTTAGATCTTATAAAGATAAGACAATAAAATTAGACAATGGGCGCCAAGCTACTCACTGGAGGAGCTGCAATTTATGGGCAAATATTCTAATTTTGGGAGCTCCTTTTCCTGACCACTCTGCTGCATTTCCATCTTCATCTTTGTCTCTTTTCCAGCCATAAATTCTTCATCAAATTGTTGTCTAACTTGCCATCCTTTGGCCACACCCTGCACCTATCTTTGTTTATATGATGATCCAGAAGCTTCCATCTAAGTGTTACCTACTCTTAAAGGATGTAGAGTTAGGATTGCATTCATCGGTGGATAACAGAAAACCCAGCCAACACTGGCATGTAGAATAATGGCTAAAGGTATGAGAGTAGCACACTGCCTGAGTTCAAAGCTCAACTTCTGCACTCACTGAGTACCTTGGGTAAATTATTCAACTTTTCTCTTGCTCAGTTTGCTCATCTAAAAATGGAACAACAACAGTACTCACTCTTTTAAGTTCTTAAGAGGATTAACTATGAATTTAAGTCAACTGCTTAGAAAATGCTAATAAAATAACCATTATCTAGTTTCTCACTTAGGGGTAGGCAGCTCAGGTCTACCTGAGGCCATACCACCGTGCCATTGAGGACCCAGATTCCTCCTGTGTTACTACTCGTTCTCAGCCTTGCAAAACATAAGTGCCTCCCTCTGCATTCCTGGCAGAAAGAAAGTGGAAAGGCAAGGGACCAAATGACTTCTTGTGGGATTTTGCATTTTATTTGGGAAGGAAGGCCCTCTAAACGACTTTCTCCTACATCTTGTCAGTAAAAATGGTGTTATATGGCCAAGCCTCACTTCCATGGTGACTGGGAATTTTTGTCGCATGTTTTCCAGCCTCTCGGGTGGAGGAAGACAGGGGAGAATGTGTTTGGGAATGGTTGTTGAGTGGACTGACCTCTAATACCACCCAAAAGACCCAGCTCATATCCCACCTACATGTCTATCCTAATTACCAACTTCAAGGACATGACTTATAGTATTCCTTTGGAATTATTTTATGGTTCTTTCTGCTAGGAACCATACTTTTACACAGTTGGTTTTATCTTAGCCTTCGGGTTCTAGCTAATGCCTTCTCTATGGAAAGCAATTCTCTAACCACCCCAATAAATACAGGTCTCTCTTCTTATCCTTTTATGTAGTACTTTGTTTATTTCCTTCAAAATGCTTCATTCTGTTGGAAAGTTAAAGGGATGATATTTTTTATATTCCCAACAAGCAGGGTTTTCTCCTTGCTACACCACTATGACCCCTACTAAGAGGACGGAATGGTGTCACCTCAGGAAGGAGGAGGATATACTATGGAAAATCATGTCAAAAAGAACAGAAGGTGGAGAGCCATCCCCTTCCTGCCGCAGTGAAGTGTTGGAATTAAAAAGGACCTGAAAGTAGAGAGAAGGGGCCAGACATCAAGGTAGAGGTGCCCAAGAACCCTGGGGTCAATGGCCCAATTTCAGAGAATAGTCTGAGAAGATGGCATACCTCTTACAAAAATCTCCAATTTAGTGTGCCACTAATCTAAGTACATCCGCCACAATCACTCAGTAACTGTACAGCAAAGCATCTCAATTTTGTTGAGTGAATGAATGAATGAATAGTTTTGAATGACAAATTTTGACAGGATGTGAATATCCTGTATTTTAATGGGGTTTGAGAGCTCGAGCTCACCACAGTATAGCTATGATGTGATGTTTTATTTCCTCAAAAGATGATGGCTCCTTCAGGGCAGAGACTGCCTTTTTCTTTTTTTCATCTTCTTTTGGGTACTCCATAGGTCTTTGTTAATTGATTGAATACAGCGCTGAAGATAAAAAATGACAGATTTAGGAAGAAACAAAGGATAATATGTCCCAAAGTTACCTGTATTTTTTCTTCAGCAGAAAAAAGAGATCCTAGTAGACACTGTCTGTTCACTTCAGGATTCACTGCTGCTCTAATATAGAGGAATGGTCATGAAGGTAATAAGATTCCCAGAGGACAACGAAGATAAGAAAAGCAGTATTTAACCTTAAGAAATAAGGCTTTGTGCTTAGATAATGGCTTATGTCATATGCATCCTTACCAGGGAATCTAATTTGATGTCTTAAAATCTCGAATAAATTTCTAGGTTTCATTGTTTCCCTAACCATAGGTTTACCTGGAATTTTTTTAACTGTTGGCTTGACAGAAGCCGGGATCTTTTTTTTTTTTAAATATATTTTTTAAAGATTTTATTTATTTATTTATTTATTTGACAGAGAGCGAGAGAGGGAACACAAGCAGGGGGAGTGGGAGAGGGAGAAACAGGCTTCCCACTGAGCAGGAAGTCCAATGTGGGGGCTCATCCCAGGCCCCTGAGATCAGAAGCCGGGACCTTTTATTCCTGTCAAATACCCTCATTCTTGTCAAATTGTGTAGAGATTTTCTGTTTCCAGAATCAGCTCTAGTGCTCTCTCGCTCTCCTTGTCCTCTGTTCGTCCAAAAACTCCATGAGGCCACATGGCACACAGAAGCTGTGCATCTATTTCCACCCCTTGCTGGCAGGGTGACCTCCGGGCACATGCACCCCCACCATCCTAGGTTTCCACTTAGGTGAAAGGACCAACAATATCTGCCCTACCTGACTTACGAAAGTATCAGGAGGGTAAAATGAAATTTATGTGAAACACTTTATATAGTGTAAAGTGATCTACAGATGAAAATTATTGTATCTTATAAATAGTATCATGAGCCTATATCTCATTCCCTTTTTACAGGAAAAGATACTGAGAGCAAAAAGGCCAACAAATTTATCAGTGTTTTGGGTTAAAGATGTTAGATCAAACCCACACTTTTATTTTTGCCTCGTCCTGAAAGCCCAAAATAATGATGATGATAATAAAGAAATAAGCAAGAAAAGAAAAAAAGGAATTAAGCCACAAAGACAATAAGCAGGAGAGCAGGCAACGGCAGCTAAATTTTGAAAGTGGAAAAGCAGAAAGGAGACTGGCAACTTACCCAGCAAGACAAGGGAAAACTAATCCTAAACTGGCATTTGAGAAACCTGAGAAGCACCCCGATCTGTACCACTAAAGACCCAAAGGCTTCAGGAAGTGGGGTCTCTATGGGCTGCAAACAGAAGGTTTGGTTAAGGTTGTTTAAATGTAATTAACAGCCCCCTAGCCAAGTCATCCTTTCTTCATGTAGGTAGCTGACTGCCTCTGATCTGCTCTGGGTAAAGACTAGAAGTTTATGCCCTGGCCAAGTCATGACAAACAGTGTCTGCACTGCTTGGGGACATCAGGTAGAACTGAGGGTGGGAATTACCATGTTGAAGATGGAGTTTAAGTGACAGTATAAGGAATGAATTTTGAAACTTCTTTTTCCCACTCAGCTTCCAGAACATTGACAACCAGGATTTTACTCTCCAGATAAAAGATGGGAAGATTCTTCTCTGAGGACTCTGACTAGACCAAGAGAAAAGACGTAGATTCTGACATTGAGGTTCCTACACTGAAACCATACAAGTAGCTAAATAAAGGTGACAAGCCTCATCCACATTCTTAGAACTTCTTGTCAGCTTCATAACACCCCCTTTTTTTTCTTTTGTCTGTTTAGAGCTCTACTGAGGTATAGTTTACAACCATAACATAATGCCCCGCTTTTATTTCTTTTTTTCCAGGATTTACACAGTTTATTTCACTGTCAGTCTTACAAGTCACTGAGGTTGGGCAAAGCCAGGATAGTAAATTAAGTCTCAAGCACTTTTGTCTAGTGACAACCTGATTAGTAAGGCCCTATTACTGAGCAGGGAGCAGTGGAGGGCACCTCAGGAACCAAGCACATGTACCAGTGTTAAGAACCGCTTCCCAGAGGCACCAGGTGGGGCTTGAATGCCCCACTTTTAAGTATGAGCAGACAACCAGAGACCACCAGAAAGCTGACGAAAACATCTAATATGAAACATGATGTAAGTAATAAACCAAAACAAACCAACACCAGTTATTCGGTAGAGACGTGTGTGTGTTGTCATAATGTGCTCATCATGACAGATTTTGTGCCTAGGTAACTGTAATACAACTATAAACTACATTTCTCAAAAAGTCAACTAGATTGCCAAACTACATGTTTGTTACAGGGGACAACATTATAGTTTCTCAACCCTAATTTGTTCTTTGTTCCTTGGATTATACAACTTGCCCCATTTCTAAGCATTTGGGACACTGAATTTACAAATAGGCAACAGCCAGACCAAATAATAAAAATAAAACTCTGACCCACCAGAGTATCTGCAGCAACCAGTCCAGAAAACCAACCCATTACCTACAGTACCCAGACCAGGGAGCCAACCTGCTGTATATAAGTCAGACTTGTAGAAAATCAGTCCATTACCCCTTGTAACAATCGGCCCCAAATGGCCAGAACTTGATTAATAACTGACAGCTTCTCTAATTTTTGTCCCTTCTTCCAACTAGGACCAACCAATGAAAGCCAAATTTGCACCCCTAACCAATCACAAAGGATGCCTTTCTTCTAGTTAGTCTGCTTACAGCTGCCCCATGCCGTGATTGTCCAACCAGGGCAAATCTGAGGCCATCTCTTTTTCCCACCTCACTTTCCCGCTCCTCTACCTGCCTTTGAGTCTTAGGCAAACACAAGTGATGGTGCCTACACTTTTGCTACAGCAAGATCTTAATAAATACCCTTTGTTCTCATTTGGTTGGTCTTCATTTGTTTCTACACACTCTTTTGAGGCATTGCAAATTTTCAAAGATTGAAAACCCTTTTAATTGTCAAGAATTTGTCAAGAATTTGTCAAGATTTTTTGTCAAGAATTAATGCCAACTTGACATTGACCTTAGCAATATGTTTCTGATATGTCTCTTCAGGCAAGGGAAATAAAGGCAAAAATAAGCTAGGAGGACTACACCAAAATAAAAAAGCACAGCAGAAGAAACCAACAACAACAAAAAAAGGCAACCTACTGAATAGAAGATATTTGCAAATGATGTATCTGACAAGGAGTTAATATCCAAAATATATAAAGAACTTTTACAACTCAACACCAAAAAACCACAACTAATCTGATTAAAAATGGGTAGAGGACCTGAATAAACATTTTTCCAAAGAATATATACAGATGGCCGACAGACACATGAAAAGATGCTCAACATCACTAGTCATCAGGGAAATGCAAATGAAAACCACAATGAGATATCACCTTACACCTGTGAGAATGGCTAAAATCAAAAAGACAAGAAATAACAAGTGTTGGAGAGGATGTGGAGAAAAAGGAACCCTCATGCACTGTTGGTGGAAATACAGATCGGTACTGCCACAGTGGAAAACAATATGGAAGTTCCTCAAAAAATTAAAAACAGAAATACAGTATGATTCAGTAATTCCACTACTGGTATTTTCCCAAAAAAATGAAAACACTAATTCAAAAAGATATGCAGCCCTATGTTTATTGCAGCATTATTTATAATAGTGAAGATACGGAAGCAACACAAGTGTCTATTGATAGATGAATGGATAAAGAAGATGTGGCATATACACAGATATATAATGGATATTACTCAGCCATAAAAAAGAATGAAATTTTTCCATTTGCAACAACATGATGAACCTAGAGGGTATTATGCTTAGTGAAAGAAGTCAGACAGAGAAGGACAAATACCATATGATTTCACTTATATGTGGGATCTAAAAAACATACAGAAACAAAAAATGTGGGATCTCAAAAAAATACAGAGAACAAACTTGTGATTGTCAGAAGGATAGGGGATGGGAGGATGGGTAAAATAGATAAAGGGGATTAGGAGGTACAAACTTCCAGTAATCAAATAAATAAGTCATGGAGATGAAAAGTACAACACAGGGAATATAGTAAACTGGTGGCGAGTGGTGGTGACACTTGTGGTGGGCATGGCATGACATGTGGAGTTGCTGGGTCACTGTACTTGAAGCTAGTGTGGCATTGTGTGTCAACTATACTTCAATGTTAATTAATTAATTAATTAACTAATCTAGGAAAAACAAGTTAATTTAGGAAATTAACCAAAAGTAAGTTGTTTGCGGGTTTTTTGTTTTTGTTTTTTTCTTAAGAAAAATCTCTGATGTATCCCAAACACCTATAATGAGTGTTCAATGAGTACTTATTGAATTAATAAATTAAATGATGAAGGGTCATTGTACCACCGGAAAAAAAAAGAATTAATGTCAGCTAACCAACAATCAAGTTCAAAAAGTCTTAATAATTTTTTGACAAGTCCTTATATTTATTCACTCACATATTGTACTCCATTTCCACATGTCAAGTACTGCACTGGGTGTTATGTGTTCTAGAAGATACAAAGACAAATTAGATAGGTTGAGTATTTCACTTAATTGGATTTAATAATTTTAAAGTTTCTTAAATTCAGACAAGTTATCTCAAATTTGGATAAGTCAATTAAAGCTGTATTCATGCTTTTTAGCAAAGGAACATAATTTTAAAAAACAAGCTGCCAAAAACAGAGATCAAGTTAGTGTTCTACTTTTATACTTTTTTATTTTACTTTTTTTCCCTCAAATTGCCCAACTTAAACTTTCTTAACTATCTTGGCATGTGTCTAAAATGTGTTTTTTTAACCCCCTTGAAATCTTCTCTTATGTTTACTAATACAAATATAAGTGTTAAATTTAATTTACATACCTCTCCCTCTTTGTGCTTTAGAATTGAATTGCAGATGTTCTATTAAGGGGCACATATATAATTATGGAAAATTATTCCATTGAAAATAACAGTAGTTTTTATAATGATGTAAATCTGAGAAAGCAAAAGAAATTGAGGTTGGAAAAACAGATGTATTCACTAAAAAACTACTGTGTGCACGTGGCAAACTAGTTTTTAGCAAGATTCAAATAATGCAATCAGTGGGAACTTGACTAGTCCGTGGAGTTGTCAAAGGCATGTGGGATGTATGAATAATAGCTGGAAATTTGTTGTGGACACGAGGCTATTAAGCTTGTCTCCTGCTGCATTCAATATGGTAGTAAAAACTATTATTAAATAACTGATTTTATAGCAACTGTTAAAATTATTTGGCCAAAGTATAAATTAAAGTTTATGATGGATGCAAATGTATGTCTTAAAATGTAAAATACTAATTTAGGTTCCTTTCCCATTTTAAAATAACCACTCAGACGAAAGAACAGTGATTACCAAAATAAGAACAAATTAATAAGGCTGCCAGGAAGGCTTCACAAAAGTCTGAAACTTTAAATGTGACTTTGCTTTTCAAACCCAGAATCCCACAATTATCAAGGATTTCTTCCCTAGCTGAGTGCACATAACTCACATTAGCAGTAATGAGGTTGACACACGTGAACTCCTGAGGACCGATTAAGGGGGCACAAATGATGAGTCTGATCCCCCAGACCCTCCCGTGACATACACAGATGTGTGGAGGGTCAGTGGACCCCCACTACCTCTGGAGGGGTACAATTGTAACTGATTGACCAAGTGGTGTTGGTTAACTTTTAGCCTTTGTTTCTACCCAAGCAGTCCCTGAAACAAAACCTGTCCATTTATAAAAGACAAAACTCTTTAGCAAATGAAAGGTCTCATTGAATCTGTCATTCAATGTATCACTGAAGCTTTTCAGAAATGACAGCTTCTCCGGCCCCACCCTGTATTTTCCCTCTGGGAGGCTGCATGCTGTGTGTGGTATTTGCTAAAGCTCCTCTAGTGAGTGGAGGTTGGGGGCTGGGCAGGGTGTGAGAAGCAGTAGCAATCCCCTGGAATCTAGTTCAGTATTTGGCAACAAATAAACACATTATGTCTATCTGAGACGGGATCCCTTTTAAGGAATGTTTTCAAATCTCTGTACAGTTCAGGAAGCAAAAATTCTTAGGAGCATAAAATGAGCTGGAAGATGCTCTAGAAGTCATACAATCTGAGTTTTAAGAATGAATCGGTCTGATCATCACCTGGGGAGGTTTGTAAAAAGATTTGTGAAGTCTCCTAACTACTGAATCCAAATTTCTGAGAATGGGGCCTAGAATTCTGTATGGTTAAAGATTTTGAAAACACATTTTAAGATTTAGAAATTATAATTTTTCTCACTAAGTGTTCCTTGTTCTTTCAGTAGTACCTCAGATGGCCTGGTTTCCTGCCATTCATCACTAGGTCACTGTTTTTTGGACCAAATTCAGTTTACTTGGTTCTCACTGTAAGTACAGTGACCGCTATGGAGATGGGGGCCATTGTCATTCCCTCAGGTCTGGACTCTGTTGATCTGCCAAAGAACCATGATTCAGTTAACTCTTTTAGTAACTTTTTTCAAATTTTGGGGTCATATTAATCAAGAAATTAACCAAAAGTAAGTTGTTTGCGGGTTTTTTGTTTTTGTTTTTTTCTTAAGAAAGTGCTGTTAATCCATAGTACCCTCATCTTGGATTTGTGAAGCTGATCATTAATCTAAAATAGAAGCCACTTCAAATTGGTTTCATTAGATTTAGTTCAAGATCTAATTTGTCAGTTTCATTTTGGATTCTATCATTCAATGTATAATCTTTGTCTCTCCCAGCTCATGTCATACTTGAATTTGATAAACATACCATTCTGGTTTGATTGAAGTTATTAACAAACACATCAAACAAAAGAGAGCCTTTGGCAAATCTCCTAAGGACCTCCCTCTGGGTGAACATCGATTGTTAGCCCCTTAATCTAGTTTTCACCTGGTCACACACCTGCCAAATGTCTAACTGCTCAGTCCAGTCTCCTCCATCTTGTTAATAGAAACACCGTAAGACACTTTTTAAAAGCCACCTTCTAAAAATGAAACTTTGAAGACTACACTGTTTCACATTACCCCAAATCTCTGTATCTGCAACATATATTTTATTTCATATACTCAGAATATGTGTATCAAAAATGTTAAATTGTCAATAGAAAGAATAAATACAAAAGAGATAAGTTTAATTGTCAATAGCTAATGGCCCATTTGACAACTTAACTTTCGAAAAATTATTTTTTCTTCACATAGAACTTGACCAGTGAGAAATTGCTTGAGACTCTTTTTTTCTAAACTTTCACCAACACACTGTCTCCTCTCACGACAAGATTCTAGCTAGTCCAAAGGTTACGGTGTCTGACAGTAATTCACCGAGGTACCACATTTCAATTGCTTCGGCACATTTCAATTAGGAAACCTTTGAAGTGAGAAAGGAAAAGAAATAGAGTGGGAGTCAGGTGATGCAGAAAGAAAAACAGCATGAAAGGAGAGAATAAGAAGCATTTCTGGACAATGAAAAAAGCAAAAAAGCTCAATAGGACTCAGGAAAACCTGGATTCTACCTTTGACTCTGAGTCTGTGTTCATAAAAGATACACGTGTGTATTCCAAAGTATTGGGTTTAAGTAGAAAATTTCCAAACCCCTATGATTATGAAATGGCCCTAATGTGAGATACTTTTCTGGAAGATATACTCTAATAGTGGAGATGTAATTTATGCTAGTCCTTCTCTTGGCAAAAGGAAAAAAAACCTGGCTTAAGGAAAAAGGGAATTTATGGGCTTAAATAACTTGTAGTCCAGAAGCTGGCCTAGTTTAGGGCCTGAGAGAATCCTGAAAGGATGTCATTAGGTCCTCACTCTCCCTGTATTCGGCTCTACTTTCTCCTGCTGGTCATTCTCGGGCAGGTATTCCCTTGATGGTAAGATGTCTGCAGGCCACATACTCAAAGCCTGAGTCCAGAATACAAACGGTAATGTTTCCTCTCATTAATTCCACCAGGGTATAGTAGGCTGAATAATGGCCATCTAAAGATAAAAGGGCCTAATTCCCCAAATCAGGAAATACTATTTTATAATGAAGAAAAGGTCTTTGTGGATATGATTGTGTTACAAATCCTGACATGGGGACATTATCCTGGATTTTTCAGGTGGACCGTAAAAGCAATCCCAAGTGTCCTTGTAAGAAGAAGGTTGAGGGAGACTCCACACACACACAGGAAAGGAAAACCAAGGTGACCACGGAGGCAGCACTGGGGGGATGCGACCAGGAGTCCAGGAACGCAGGCAGACACCAGAGATGAGAAGAGGCAAGGAGCAGATTCTCCCCTAGATCCTCCAGAAGGAGCATGGCCCTGCTGACACCTTGATTTTGGCCCCAAGAAGCAGATTTCAGAAGAACTGGGAGAGGCTAAGTTTTCTGTTGTTTTTACCAGGTTTGTGAGAACTGGTTTCAACAGCTGCAGAATCTAACACAACAGGTTCGCTCTGATTTGACCATCCTGAGTCACACGACAAACTCTGAGCCAATCACTGAGAGCAGACGAGTCAGCCAGGGTCATCCCTTTCATTCCCAGAGCCTGGGCAAAGCCTTTCTGGAGGCAAATGAACTCCAGGCGCAGGAGCGGGGGCGTTGCTGAAAAGGAAATCATATCTGCAAATAGACATTGGTTGGGGAGAGGAGACAAAAAACAGCAGATAACCATTTAACGTTCGAAAAGAGAAGACAGAGGGAAGTGCAAATTATTATTTAGATGCAAGACTATTATAACATTAGTGCACTTGAACTTGCTTTGTTGTGATGATGTTGTTAAGCAGCATGTGATCACAGATACACTGAGTTGAACAGACATCACTTCCTAAGAGCAGATTTGTTTTTACTGCCAATCACTGGACCTTCTCCAGCTCCAACATATCTTGTTTTGGAAGAGATGTACATTAAGATTGCACATATTACTCCAAATAGAAATGTGCCATGATAAGGTTTTATTTGCTTTCTAATATTCCTTCTGATTATGTCTAAAAAATTGTTTTAACAATGTTTACTAGAGTAAAAGTTTGTGCCAGAGTCTGCAATGTGAAGGCTATAATACTTTCCACACCTCTTCTTGGATTAAAACCGACAGGTCTATGAAGACCCTTCAAGAATGGCTTGGCCTCTTATTAGCTCTATGACCTTCGCTAAATGACTTACACTTTCCTAACACCAGTTTCTCTCTATATAAAATGAGAATACATAATTTTACAGGATTTATTTTGAGGATTATGTAAAAAATATGTGTGAAAGCAGCTAACGGGACACAGCACAAAGTAAGATGCTAATAGGGTTCCATGATAAATCTGTAACCCACAAGCACAGTGTAGGTCATTATTCCTATAACTTGTCCTTCCTTACCTAGACTAAAATTCTCCCAATGACTCATTTCAGCTTCAAACGATCTACCTCTAGTTTCCATTAGGTTTAGCGCATTGATTCATGGGGGAACCTGATGTCAAGTGCACGTTTAGACATTTTACCACATTTCCACCTTTTTGAAACTTGTAAAATTTAAAGTAAGAATCATTTTCAGTGCTGAACCATGCAGAGCTATGCCTGCTTATTTATTCTCCAACTGTTTCCAATGTTAACAAAATTTCTTTGATGGAATGGAGTATCACAGCCTCCCCAACCTGAAATGGCTCATTTGCCTTTCTTTTGAAACCGTCAGGTTTTATTTTGAAGGTTTAAATTAATTGAATCTATTAATTTTTGCGTTAGCCTTTTCATTATTTACCCTCAAAAACTCTTGTGGATAAGTCAGGCATAATTTCCCTTTATGTAATTTTGCTGGAGGGCAGAGAAAAGCCAGCATTGTTTGATCCCTAGGGAATAAATGTCCTCACTGGGGTGCAGATTAACCCCTGAGCTCCTATGCCTGTGAGCCCCTGTCTCCCCTAGTGAGCAATACCAAGGCAGCTCTGAGTTCCCTCGGGTCCTTTGGGGAACCGGTGGCCAGGTTGGACAAGGTTTAGGCGTTCATATTACTGCATCTTTGCCCAGGAAATTTTAGAAATCAGTTGCAAGGCCCTCCTAAGCCTTTGTTTGCCAACCATTGTTACCTAATGAATATCTGTTTATATCCAGAGTAGTTGTCATTCCAAATATAAACCACTTCTAAAATGACTAAATTTTACTGGGCTTGAGGGACTTAGGGAGACATAGAGGTGAAATACAGAGAGATGACTTGTATAGGTATAATTTAAATGTTTGCTAAAATTCAAATAATGGAAGTTTACTATTTAATGAGATATTTTATCCACCTTATATTTATAATTTACGCCCTTTTGAGTATCACAAGGTTTCAACTGTGAATACCATGCATCCTGGAAATAAGTATGCCAGAAACCCAAATTTTATAAGTGGTGGGATTATGAACAATTTTTAATTTCTTCTTTTTTCTCAAGTATATCACCTAAAATTTTCATTTTTAACAAACATTTTCACAGTATGAAAAATTGGCATACCTCATTTTATTGTGCTTTGCAGATACTGTGTGTTTTACAAATTGAAGGCTTGTGGCAACCCTGCGTCAAGCAAGTCTGTTTGCGTCATTTTTTTCTACAGCATTTGTTCACTTTGTGCTTCTGTGTTACATTTTGGAAATTCTCACAATATTTCAAACTTTGTCATCATTATTATATATCTTACGGTGATCTGTGATTAGTATCTATGACTCCTTGAATGCTCAGATGATGGTTTGCATTTTTAGCAATAAAGTATTTTTTTTAAAGATTTTATCTGTCAGAGAGAGAGCACAAGCAGGGGGAGCCACAGGGGGAAAGGGAGAAGCAGGTTCCCCACTGAGCAGGGAGCCAGATGCAGGGCTCAATCCCAGGACCCGGGGATGGTGACCTCGCTTAACCCACTGAGCCACCCAGATGCCCCCAGCAATGGAGTATTTTTTTTATTTATTTATTTATTTATTTATTTATTTATTTATTTAAAGATTTTTATTTATTTATTTGACAGAGAGTGAGACAGCGAGAGAGGGAACACAAGCAGGGGGAGTGGGAGAGGGAGAAGCAGGCTTCCCGCAGAGCAGGGAGCCCGATACGGGGCTCGATCCCAGGACCCTGGGATCACGACCCAAGCTGAAGGCAGACGCTTAATGACTGAGCCACCCAGGCGCCCCAAAGTATTTTTAAATTAAGTCATATACATTGTTTCTTAGATGTAATACTATTGTACACCTAAGAGACTGCAGTGCAACTGAGCATAACTTTTATATGCACTGGGAAACCAAACAATGCATTTGACTCCCTTTATTGCAATATTCACTTTATTGCTCTGGTCTGGAACTGATCCCTCAATATCTCTGAGGTATGCCTGTAATTTTATTAATATTTTTAAAAAAGAAAGAACTTTAAAAAAAAAGTCATGAATATGCATCACAGTGTTAGTTTTATAAGTTAAGCTAGAAATATATCCAATAACAGAAAACATCATATTAAAGTTTATACTCATATAATGAATTCAGTTGTCCCTTACTTAACAAGCATTTGCATTTATTTTGGGGGGAGGTTGGGGAGACACTACTTTAGAAATTTATACCCATTTTCCCAGTCATCTGATTTTTTCATTGTTTGGCCAACAAGCCATCCTTTTGACTCAGTTCCGGTCCTCACCAAAAACTGTTGTTTTCCAGTATCCAGATGGAAGGCTTACATCAATGAGAAGTAAGAATGATGTTAATTAAAAGAACACCAATTTACATTTTCACTTGGTTCTTCTAAGATTCTGACTTTACTGCTAAGAGCCCAATTGAGACTGAGATGAAAGAGCTCTTTGAATGGTGAAGAATTAATATCATGGACATAGCTATGGACATTTCAACTATCGCCCAAAGTGTCTGGAATTCACAAGTAAACATGAGTATGAGAGAGTAGAATATTCATAAGTATTTTATCTCTAAGGTTGAGTAATAAAAATATGATTCAAAGAAAATAAGGAAGGGCAAAACTCCCCTAGGATAAAAAGTGATTATGTAAAGTTTTGTGAATGATTGTAAGATATGGGAACTCAGTATTTAACAAAGCAATTCCCATGGTTAAGTCGATTTCCAGTGAATGAGTGATACACTCATGTGATTGCCAAGTAAGTAAACCAATTCGAAGGACAGTACCATTTCCATGGAGGGGTCTCAGAGTTGTTGCCTTCTTAGCTGGGTAGAGGAATTCCAGGCCCTAGAAAAGAATATATCCAGTGTCTTCTGAATGTCATCCAGTGTCATCCAAGACCATGACTAGAAGGCCAGCCAGTTGCAAGAACAGATAAGAAACCATCCACAGTAATTAAGGTTAGAAGATAAAATAGGCTTTGTCACTTGAAGGTAAAATAGACCAAAGTGACAAATGTTTATATCCAATGCTCTAAAGTCTTCAAGCATGTGTAATGAGTGAGCAGAACCGAAAAGGTTCTGGGCATAGAAACTCAGACTGATTGGAGTGTTTATTTTCCATTTAGCCATGATGAGAAAAATAAATTTATATTAAATGTATTGAGCAAAGTTTGATGATTATAAAATTTACTCTGCCTTGGTATAAACCTTTTTTAATGTTTTCCCATTTTTTTTTTAAAGATTTTATTTATTTATTTGAGAGAGAGAATGAGATAGAGAGAGCATGAGAGGGGGGAGGGTCAGAGGGAGAAGCAGTCTCCCTGCTGAACAGGGAGCCCGATGCGGGACTCGATCCCGGGACTCCAGGATCATGACCTCAGCCGAAGGCAGTCGCTTAACCAACTGAGCCACCCAGGCGCCCAATGTTTTCCCATTTTAATCCTATTTTTATACTAAGAAAACAGTATAAATGAGTATACATATTTATGCCATTATTTTCATAGAGTTACTTGCATAAAGAAAGATCACAATTAGATACATCATGTAATATATTCTTGCTTATTCTTACTTGTCCCCACCTGAAAAATCTAATCAGTGATCTCTGTAACCAAAGCCAGACTCCATCATTCACCCAAAGGGAGTCTGGGCTACATATCAGAAATGGAGTATAGTTAGTCTTCCTGGTTTTATCAGTGTGGTCTCTAAGCTAGCAAGCCCGTTTGGAAGGGATCTAAGTAATTCATTCTCTGTGATCTTTTTAATCAAAACTAGAAGACTAATGCTTGAAGAGAATGGCACGGAATTTTTAACCCACTATGGCTATGTTTTTACGTTGTTCTTATAACCTTTATTCCTTAATTCAGAATCTATTCCTTTCTTCTTGATCAGGGCTGCAAACCAGTAGACCTCTAATATGAAATAAGAGTTCATCACAGCATAGAGAAAAACCTCAAGTGTGGCATGGTTCCAAAGAGAAATTTCTATTCAGTTTAAATATCAAAAGAGATTAAACTTGGCTTCCACATCTACCACGTCTATAAAAGACGCACTTCCATATTAAGTCATCTTTTGCAATTTTAGGTTCTATTCTTTGCTATTGAAATAGGCCCAAAGTTATATAAGACTGGCCCTAGACCGGTCTTTGTTTCTTCTCAGGAGCTGAGTCTAGAACCCATGTGGGTGCCTTTGGCTATAGAATAACATGTCCTTTAGGAGAGGTACATTGTCAAGGCCTGTTCCAGGCACAGGTAACAGGAAGGACCATAAATCTACCACCTCATGGATCTACTTACTCATACTTCGAGTTTTTCTCTGTCCACACTTCTTTACCTTCTCTCCTTTGCTTTCCTTGTCCAAGTGGCTCTGAATAATTTTTTACATAGCAGGCATAACTAAATTTAGGCCTCTTTTCCAGGAGTGCTTGTAACCAACTCTACTACTGAGTGGTCTTTTTTAACATATTGTTTCTTCATAGAGACAGAACTGTATCTTTTTGAAACTTTAAAAGCATTATCGTAAAAATAAATAAATAAATAAATAAATAAATAAATAAATAAATAAATAAATAAATAAATAAAATCAGACTGGTTTCCTCTTACCTTATTATTAAATGTTATTACTTTTTGGAGGTGATCATGTCCATTTAATCCTTTATTTTTTGTTCCTACAATATGTGCAAATATTGGGAAGACATACAAATAAGAATAACTCAGGATGAAAAGTAATACAACATGGGCATGACCAAGCACTACTGAACAAAAGGAAGGAAGATTTAAAATACTGGAGGGAAGACAGAATTGATGAGAAAACTAAAACAGGGCAATTGAGGTGCGCCTTAACAAATGGATAGGGATATTTAAATCACTATATATCTTGGTGTTTTTCTGATGTCAATATTGAATATATAATGGTGTGTGTGTGTGTGACAGTGTATAAATGGTCAGACTTTAAATATAAAAACTGAACTATGTTGTTTTTCCATTGCCCTAACTCCATAGGACCTTGAAAATTAGTTGCCTTGTAGGCCTCAGGGGAGGCAGGCTGGGTTTGAAGCAACTCATGAAGTACCATTCCACAGCTTTGTCACTGTTTGACTTGTCCCTCAGCTTCCTGGAAAAGCTCCATTCATAGGGTGTTGTCATTATTTGACCTGACACAGAACCCCAAGAGCAATTTTCAAAAATAAGTACCAGTAATTGTTTAATACCACCTCTATTTGAGGCTGTGATACTTCACAGGTGGGGCATACAAGAGGTGGCAAAAAAAAAAGTTAAAAGGAAGATCTGGGGAATGAGATGTCCAAAGGAACTTTGAAAAGCTTTGTCATACCCATGGGATGTTGAAGCCCACACACATGGGTAGGGCTGTGTGCATGTCCCGGAAAAATCTCAGAGAACTGCAGTGGCAGTTTGTGGCCTTGAGGCCTGCACAAACAGAAGAAGGCTAAGGCAGACTTTTAAACTGCCTGAGTGGTGAAGGTGAACCCTATACACACACAGAGAGCCCCTCATGAAAGGGTGGAAAATGTGTCAGTTCAAACCAAAAATTGGTTCAAGCCAACTGGTTGAGAAAGTCTCTGACCAATATCACCTGAGTACTAACCTAATTGAGCAGATTTCAGTGGCTGCACTCCACAGGAAAGAAAGAATTAGTCCAGGAAAGTCATTAAACAAGCAAACAGCAAAAACAGCAATGACAAGAACAACAACAAACACTCTGTAACAACAATAAATTCTGGTGGGAGTAGGAAAGTAGCTTATTTCCAGAGTTACCACACTATATTATATAATGTCCAGGTTTTAAAAAAAAAAATTATAAAACAGGCAAAGAAATAGGAAGGTGTGGCCATACATAGGAAACGAAGCAGTCAGCAGGTCTGCCCCTGAGAGGGCCTAGATGTTGGCCTTACTAGACAAAGACCTTAAGTCAGTTACAGTAAGTATGTTCAAAGAACTAAAGGAAACAAAATCTAAAAAAAACAAAACAAAACAACCCAACAACAACAAAAAACATATGTCAATACATAGAGAATATCAATAAAAAGAAGTTATCAAAAAAGCCAAATAGAAACTTTGACAACAAAAAATTAGAAAGTCATTAGAGGGTTTCTACAAAAAAAATTTGAACTGGAAGAAGAAAGAATCAGTAAGCCCGAGGATACATCTATTGCATTTGTACGTCTGGGGAACAGAAAGAAAAAAAAAATGAAGAAAAATGAACAGAGCTTCAGAGACCTGTGATATAGCAAGAAATGCACTAAAAATGCAAAATAAGAATCTCAGAAGAGAGAGAGCAAAGGGGCAGAAAGGCTATTTGAAGAAATAATGGCTGAAAACTTCCAAAGTTTGATTAAAAAAAAAAAAAGCCAACCTTCACATCAATAAAGCTCAACAAATTCAGACTTGATCAATTCAAGGAGATCCAGACATAGTCACATGGTCAAATTGTTGAAAGACAAAGACAAAAGAATCTTGAAAAGAGCAAGAGAATAATAACTCAGGATGTACAAAGGATCGTCAATGAGATTAACAGCTGCCTTCTCATCAGAAACTATAGAAACCAGAAGGCAGTTGGAAAATATATTCATGTGCTAATGGAAAAAGACTGTCAATGTAGTCTTTTTTTTTTTTTTTAAAGATTTTATTTATTCATTTGACAGAGAGACACAGCGAGAGAGGGAACACAAGCGGAGAAGCGGGAGAGGGAGAAGCAGGCTTCCCACAGAGCAGGGAGCCCAATGTGGGGCTCGATCCTAGGACCCTGGGATCATGACCTGAGCCGAAGGCAGACGCTTAACCGACTGAGCCACTCAGGCGCCCTGTCAGTGTAGTCTTATATCCAGCAACACTATGCATCAAAAATGAAGGAGAAATTAAGACATCCTCAGACAAACAAAAACTGAAAATTTGTTCCTAGCAGACGAGTTCCTACCCTGCAAGAAATAATAAAGGAAGTCATTCAGGCACTTGACAGTTACTTGAATCCACATGAAGAAATAAAGAGCATCAGTAAATGTGATTGCATAAATATAAAAGGTAATATTAATGTATTTTTGTAACTCTTTTCTTCTATCTGATTAAAAAAAGAACTGCATGAACAATATTTACAAATCTATGTTGATGGACTCATAATGCATTAAGATGTAATTTATATGCCAATTATAGCCCAAAAGAGTAGAAAAGGAATATAGATATATTCAAGCAAGTTTCTGTATTTTATTAAATTTGAGTTAGTATTAAAACCAACTTGATTTTTTTAAGTTAACATAGAACTTATGGCATACAGGTAAAACAATGCTTAAAAGGAAATTTATAGCTGTAAACACCTATATTTAAAACAAAAGAGGGGCACCTGGCTGACTCAGTAGGTGGAGTATGTGACTCTTGATCTCAGGGTCACAAGTTTGAGCCCCACGTTGGGTGTAAAGATTACATAAATAAATAAATCTTAAAAAAATAAAATAAAACAAAAGAAAGATTTCAAATCAATGACCTAAGCTTCCACCTTAAGAAACCAGAAAAAGGGCGCCTGGGTGGCTCAGATGGTTAAGCATCTGCCTTCAGCTCAGGTCATGATCCTAGGGTCCTGGGATCGAGTCCCACATTGGGCTCCCTGCTAAGTGGGGAGCCTGCTTCTCCTTCTGCCTCTGCCTCTCTCTCTCTGACTCTCATAAATAAATAAATAAATAAATAAAAATTAAAAAAAAAATAAAGAAACCAGAAAAAGAAGAAAAAACTATACCCAAAACAAGTACAAGGAAGAAAATAATAAAGATTTGCCCAGAAATGAATGAAAAGAAGGTAGAAGAACAATCATCAAAATCAACAAATCAGAAGTTCATTTTTTGAAAAGATAACAAAATTGACAAACCTTTGTCAAGACTGGCAAAAAGGAAGGAAGGAAGGAAGGAAGGAAGGAAGGAAAAGAAGGAAAGAAAGAAAGAAAGAGAAGAAAGAGAAAGAAAGAAAGAAAGAAAGAAAGAAAGAAAGAAAGAAAGAAAGAAAGAAAGAAGAAAGAAAGAAAGAAAGAAAGAAAGAAAGAAAGAAAGAAAGAAAGAAGAAAGAAAGAAGAAAGAAAGAAAGAAGAAAGAAAGAAAAGGAAAAAGAAGACTCAAACTACTAAAATCAGTAATGAAATAGGGGACATCATTACTATCTTTACAGAAATAAAAAAGATTATAAGGAAATTCTAGGAAGAACTGTAAGTCAAAGGAACTATGGAGTGAGTGACAATGGATGACACAGTGGGAACCAGTGTGGACATACATGATGGGTGTGCTTCTCTTCACACACACACACACACACACACCTTAACACAGCCTAAGACCCAGAAGCTTGATTAAACATAGGGGGTGCTCCCGAGTAACTGGGGAAGAGTTCCTGCTAGATAGGGCTGGTGCTTATATTAGACTGTAAGAGAAAATAAAGAGTTATATTATTTCTTCCACATTTGAGATTTGTACATACTCCATTATCTTAACAAATGGAAATTATAATTTCAAATAAAGTCAAGATCATTCATAATGGTAACACCTAGAGTGATAAGCTACCATCACTATTATATTTACTTCCAGTCTTCCCCTGTTCGTATGTTGTGTGTAGAAATTTCAGATATGCAAGAAATATAATTTTATTTTCCATAATTCATCTTAATTTTTATTTCTAACTCAGTCTACTGGTAGCAGAAACTAGTTGCAGTCAATTCATGATTTTTCCCTGCCATGGGTTGCATCTAAAAGTTCCAGGGAGCATACATGGATTTACACTCCTACCTGCCAGGTTCTCCTGCTGGTCCATGTAGGAATCATAACCACACAGTCTCTCCAGGTCTGGATCTACCGCAAGAACCTTGGGCAGGTTGCCTGTGTTATTTTGGAGTTTTGGAAACCTCTTGTGGTCTGAAGTCTTTCACCACAACTATGTCAAATCCAGGGATAGGGAAAATTATGCTCCCTGCTTTATACTAGAACTTGGCCCAGATTCACCATGCAGATGTTTTTTTCTGTCCTTTATTTTTTGGGCAAGGAAAATTCTGGGCCCTATCTAGCTCTCCTGAGGTTTGGTTCTGATTTGGAGACACAGGTCTCCTATAAGGTCAGATCTCCAAACCTGTCTAGTTTTATCATAAAACATCATTTCATTGCATAGAGGAAGTATAATTTTTTTTAAAGATTTTATTTATTCATTTGAGACACAGAGATACAGAGGGAGAGAGAGAGAGCATGAGCAGGGAGAGAAGCAGAGGGAGAGGGAGAAGAAGGTTCCCTGCTGAGCCAGGAGCCTGATGTGGGACTCAATTCAAGGACCCTGGGATCATGACCTGAGCCAAAGGCAGACGCTTAACCATCTGAGTCACCCAGGTGCCCCGAGGAAGTATACGTTATAACCGTTTTCTTGTTGTATATTTAGGTTGTATTAATTATTCACGATCACATTATGCACTCTTGAACATCTTTCTAGTGAAAGCTTTATCCATTTTCATTGTTATTTCTTTAAGAGAAATTCCTAGAATGGCAATTTACATGTTAAAGAATATGCATATTTTTGGGCTTTTCTATATGTTGCCAGATCAAACTCCAGAAATTTACCTCAGCAATGGTGTATGAGAATCCCTACTTCTCCACATGGTAGAAAATTTAGCAATAAAGTAGTTACACAAGTAGTATCCATGTTATATATTTGTGTGCAATTTCTGTGTGCTGTTCATGATTCTATGTTAAAAAATACACTTTGACAATTTTTAAAATAACCAGTGGAAAACCACTAACATAGTTAAGGGTTGGAAATGATCTTTTTAAAGGCTAAAATGTGAGGTTGTTCATGAAACATGACTAAGAGATCACTTCTTGGCAGGACTTCAACTAGGTTACTGATCAGCCCCTCCTCACCAATTTATTGAGATAAAATTCTTTAAAAATAAAAAAGGCCCATAAGAACAATAGTTATTGTTGGTTGTAGTAAGCAGAATAGCCCCCTAAAGAAGTTCACACCCAGAACCCTGAATGTGAATGTGTTACATTTCATGGTAAAGGGATTTTACAGATACAATGAAGATTATGAACCTTAAGAAGGGGGTAGGCCCTGTCCTGAATTATCCTGGTAACAGGGAGTCAGAGAGATTCCAAGTATGAGAAGGATTAATGCCCTGCTGTTGGCCCTTATATGTAGAGGCCCACATGCAAGGACCAGAGAGGGACATCTAGGAACTAAGGGAAGTCTCCTGCTGGTAGCCAGGAAGAAAATGAGAACCTTGCTGTATATCTGTAAGGAAGTGGAGTCTGCCAACAACCTGAATGGGTTTACAAGTGGATTCTTTTCTGAGTCTCCACATGAGATCCCAGCCAGTGGATACTTTGATTTTCATCTGTACTTCTAACCTATGTAACTGTAAGGTAATAGATTTGTGTTGTATTAAACTGCTACGTTTGAGGTGGTATCAGTTACTACAGTGGTAGAAAACTAATTCATTAGCTGAATAAATAAATGAAAAAACATACATAAATGAATACAAATCATTGAATAAATGAATCAAATGTGGCTTAAGAGCAGAAATTGTTATACACTTTTCTAAAAGAGTTGTGGATTCCCAGATCCATTTTATTTCCAAAGTCCTTTGAATCCTTCCTTTCACTCTGTGGATCCATGTCACAGTTTTGTCCCATCTATGGCTTCCAAGACGAGACAATTACATGCTGGAACCACCATCTCTTCCCTCTTGTGATAAGATTTATTATAATTTTTAGTGTGTGGTAGGTGCTTGAGATTTCTCATAATTATCACTTGAAGAATGTGAGCATTTCCCATCCAGCACACAAACTATTACTCTTCTCACTCAGTGAATTCAGGATTAAGTACCTGTATACATTCATTTTTTTTTTCCAACAGGTATTTACTAGACTCCTGTTCTGAGTATAATTTTCTGCTAGACTCTGAAGCCATTACAAAAGAAATATAGATAACTTCCAAATGAAAAAGTGATTTACGTTCTAGAAGTTTATTTCTAAATTAGGGCTTTGACAGAACACATTTCCACATAGAAACAATTCTAAAAACATTGACTCTGCACCTAAATCAGCCCACAAAAGCCCATTCAACTCAAAAGTTACTTGAATTAATCCTAAAAGAATTTAACCAGTATTTTTTTTTTCTGTGGGAAAAGAAGTTTCAGTTCTTCAATTTGTAATGTTAGGAGCTCAACATTCCTCCTAGAAGAACTGACTCCTTCAGCAATGATGTTGTGCATCAGAGGCTCCATTGAATAATCCACTTAGAAAAAAAATCTTCTCTATATGCTTGCACCATCTTATTTTGTTTTGTTTGTTGTAGTTCTCTGTGTCTGGAAAGCCAGTTATGCTTTGTTGGATCATCTTGTTCTCTCTTCCATGTCTACTATCTTCTCTCTAGTTGCTTTTATGATACCCAGATTCTGTAATCATCATTGTTACCCAAGCATCTGTACATCTGCCACATTAAATATTTCATTTCCTAAAAATTCTAAATGACAATAGTTCTACAGAGAGGTCAGTGCTCAGACCCAGAATCTAAGTTTCCTTAACTTTTCACATATTGTCATTAGTAAAGGTGACTTCACTAATGTTGAAGTCAGAGGGACTGATAGTCAGAAATTACCTGTGATTTTTAAGACATCCCATCCGTGCCAGGCAATGTTTTTTTACTTGAAGACAAGTCATGTACATGAACCATTCCAGTATGTAGGTTGATAGATAACTTATATAAGGTGGTAGATATAGAAAGATGATATGGTATAGACAGAGATAGCCAATTACATACAAAAGTAAGTGGAACAGACAGCAAATATTTTAGGGGTTAAGAAAATAAAATTCAGTTTGTGCTTGACTCAACCATTCAACAAACCCCAAATATATGGCTAATTTCCTTGCTTATAATTTTATCTCTTCCTTGTAGACTCCTTTTTTCTTATCTTTGCCATCTCTATATATCTAAATGTTACCTGCCTTTATGGCCCAACACATGTGCACACTTTCTAGGAAGCCTTCCCTGACAGCCCCATCCTGAGATAATCTGCCCTTCCTCTCATTTCCCCTGGCAACTCATCACTAGTTTTCTTATGACATAGTGGAATGCAAATGGATAGGTGTGTTAAAAAAACTGTAAGAATGGACTTTAAAAATAATTTTTTAAGCAAATGATGAGGTAAGTTGAGATTTCTATAAAAGAAAGAAGCAGGGAGAACACTTTAGATGTGGTGAAGGTGGTAAGAGAAGATGATGAACAAAGCATTGAGGCTAGAAGTTAGAGGGATGGCTTTCTGGGAACAGAGGATTCCTACTGAAAACAGCAGGAGGTAAAATGTTCAAAAGTAGTTGGGGAGCAGATGGTGTGGGGCCTTTCACAATGCCTCAGGGATGAAGAGCTTGGACTTCATCCTGAAAGCAACAGGAAGCCATCACATGCACTGTTAAAATAGGCATTTAGGAAGATTAATTTGACAGTGGTGTGTAAGATAGATGCAGGGAGCTTATTAAAAAGATATTTTAATAATATGAAAGTAGCAGGTACAAATTCTAAAGGTCCTAGTCAAGTGTGCAACATATACAAGACCCATAACTGTCTTCATTTTCTATAATTCATATTAATTTCTGGAGCTAAGCTGGAGAAAATTTACTCTACTCACTTCCAGGCAAAATAAGGCCTATTCTGTGTTTTGGGGGGGCTTTTTAACTCCACCATCTCAGGACATGGTGAAAGGAGTGGGAAGGTAGACATGGGAGATACTCATTTTATCTTTCTCCACACCATGGGAGCTTGTTCCCGAGGTCACTCTTCTTGTTGTCCTCTATGTAGGTGTGGGACAGTCATTAGGAGAAGAGACTGTCCACACAGAATCCTCCTTATGAGAAGTTCCCTTATTCTGATGGTGAGGACTTTTGCAGGTCCCTCTCTTTGATGACCCCAGTCTCCAGACTGGAGGGCTGTGGGAGATTTCAGATGCCATCCACACCACTCTAGCCTGTGACACTAGATGGATTATCTCCAGCTAGTATCCGAATGTGAGCCAACTTGAGGGCTCTTCTCAATGATGGTAGCATGAAGGGAGGGGGAGGGGAACTTCTCCCCAGTTTTACTGTCTGCTATCTCCCAGCCCTATTCCATCAGAACAACTTTCTATTTATGGGTCCCCAGACTTAAATAAGAGGATCAGCGATGTCTTCTCTAAGGCCTCATCATGATGGGGCAGAAGGCAGGGCACAACTCTCACACTCATATTTATTTCTTTTTCTCTGCCAACCTCCCCCTTCATTGCCCTCTTTTTCAGCTTGAAGATTCTTTTTTTAGTCTAGGTAGGAAAGTCACACATGTGGATCTCAATCTTTCAGTTTCACCTCCAGGGTTTTGAACTCAATAATCAAGACTTCCTACCTTTTCTGGTTCTGTAGTGAGTCCAGAGTGGCAATGGATGTCTCCTGTCTAACTCTCATCTGGAGGGGGGCTCTTAGGGAGCACATGAGTGACTTAGGTGGAGTAGGAGTGGGCATGGGTCATCACCTCAAATTTTACTTGGAAATACTTTGCCACTACATAATTATGATATCCTCTAGGCCTAGACTTTGGAAGGAAGAATAAGAAGGAAAAATTAATTGGATGTGATTAGTGTTAGACTATGATGTAGGTAAGAGAATTCAAAGAAAGTTATTAAGATTTGGGGCCTGAGTGGATGGAAAATGAATGAAGTTGAGGGGATTAGGAAAAGAATGACAGACAGACCAACTAGTTGTTTATGTCCCATGGTTTGAAATACCTGTATCTGAATGAGAGCAACACATGTAGAATGTACATCAATTTTACTAGCGATCTAAGATGAACAGATTCTAGAGGATCAGGCTCCTTAATCCAACTCACTAAATGGTATGGCAACGAGTATATCCATTCATTAATTTACCTTGGGGATTATATCTAACAGGATGACCATTAGCAGTCATTTGAGCATGACTACTGGGCCACTCAGATGGGAGTTGGTGCTTGGCCATCAGTTGGATCAGTGGGTTGATTAGTGAACATAGAATAAAGAACTTGTAATTAGAGTTTATCCAACTATCAAATAGGATGAATTGCTCTTCTTGGTCCTAGGAATATTTCTAAGATATCCCCTAATAGTCTTTAGAATCAGCAACTTTTCTTCCCTAGAGATTGTGACAAATTCTACTATACCATTCATTTTCTATACTTTTTATCTGTCATCCAAAACCTCTGTCATTTCCTTATGACAATTTGCAATTTCTTAAATTACTACTACTCTTCTACTAGTTACATTTTAAATTGATGACTTCCCTTTTAGGGAAGCATGCTAGACCCCTGGTGAGATGTAGAAAGCACCCTCAAATTGCTAGCAATATGTTTGTGAATCATCTCTTAGGTGGCTTATTTCCTGCCATGATTCCTGCAGATGACTAATCTTACCCATTTTATGTTGATTCCTATTAGCACTAATCTCCAAGCATGATAATATCTGACTCTGTCCTAATTTTAGATTAAGCTTTTGGGTTTTTTGTTGTCATTGTTACCCTTCAGCCTTCCTTTCTAAATTTCCGTATTTCTGGTGTTTGCCAGAATTTTAAAAAGAAAGCGGTGGGGATTACTGCTTTTAGTTAAGGATATATTGAGAATTTGATATGTATTCCATATTGAGCTAATTAAAATAAGAATATGTTAATTGCAGTCCTGCCTCTGCTCATACCACAGTATCTATCAATTATAACGTATTGAATGTACTCGCTAGTGTTTCTTTTTTTCCTATTAGACTTGGAGCTTCACAAAGACTGTTGTTCATCTTAGTGACTGGCTTATAATAGGGACTCAATATATATTGAATAAACAAATATTAGTAAATTATACATTAAAAAAAGTTAATTTTAGAGGCTTAAGGGATTCAATACATAACACGTTTTTCTTTCCTTCCCCAGTTTGGTTTTCCTTCCCTGACGAAGACCCAGGAATTGGGCAGTTAGAGACAAAAATAGCAGCTCATTACTCTGTCCCAAGTGCTCAGAAGATTGCTTGGAACACATAAGTATTCAATGAATATTTGGTGGATGAACAGATTAGTAAAAGCTAGATTGAAGAATGTAGCATAATGGACAATCAAGTTGGCTTCCTGATACTTTATTTCAGAATTTAAGTAACCCATCCAGTTCAAGGAAAATTTGGTCAACCCCAAACCTCTCCTGCAGAGATGTAAAGACTTCCTTCTACAGCAGCCTCCTCTAGACAGGCTGCTTCTAAAGGTGAGTGAGAGCTTGCCTAGCAGGGAGAGTCACCTTTCCTCTCAAGGAAAGGAGTGGGTAAGAAAGTGGAGAGAAGTCCCTTCATTGAATAAAAGACCATGGGATGAAGTCTCCTTTGTAACATATCTAGCTTCTGGCTCCTTTAAGTCACTGAAACTTATAGTTAAATGTATGATCAACAGAAGCTGTCCACCCCCGGAGAACATAGGCAAAGGAACTAGAAAGAAATTGCTTTTTCCATTTTTTTTTCATTGTGTTCAAATATGTAACATCACATAAAATATATAACACAGTATAAAATAACATAACATAAAATTTATCATATTAACCATTGTTAAGTGTACAGTTCAGTGGTAGTAAATACTTAAGTGCATTCATTTTGTTGTGTAACCATCACAACTGTCCATCTCTAGAATCCATTTTCATCTGCAAACCTGAGACCACATATCCATTAAACAATAACTTCATATTCTCCCACAGGCACAGACCTTAGCAACCACCATTCTACTTTCTGTCTCTATGGATTTGACTATGGCAGAAGGAGATTTTAAACAATCAGTATTATCACAAATAAATCCTTGATTGGAGGATGAAACCTAGATGTGTGCCTACAGTAGGCTTTTTAACTCTAAATAATTTCAGCATTAAACTCACTCAACCACCTGCCAAGCACAGGTCCCTCCCATGCCCTTGGCTTCCCCCACAGAGGCAGCCTGGGAAAGAGGGTGCAGGTTAGTTCATTCTGTGGACAGGCGGTCACTGAAAGGTGTTCAGAAGGGCCTGAACTGAGCATGTTAATTCTTCCCTCCAGCTGTCCAGGGAGGTGTGACAAGTCTTCCCGTGGAGGTGAAGGTGGGAGAGGCCAAGAGCCTTACTCTGATGGAATCCCTCCACGGGTCCATAAGGCCAAAGAATGTCAGGAAATGTGGAGAGGACACCTAGAAATTTGAATCTCACCTTCACATTAATTACTGTCCAGCCAAAAAAAAGAAGAAGCCAGAGCCAAAGCTAGGACATGTTCGGAGGACAATGGCAATTAGCTGCAAATTATATCATGCTATCATCAAGTCATGTTCATCCATTTAATATTATAAAAAAAAACCCTGACTGCCTTAGAAGTTTATTACTGACAACTTTCATATATATGTTTGTTTCTAAGTTGACTTCCTTTTTGTATTACAGAAAGAGTAATACAAAAAGGCCAAAGAGATTGTTATCCTCCAGAGATCACTTTTTCAACCCAAAGTGAAATCAGTGGCCTGTGTCAGCCGCTGTCTAGATAAGCTATGGTAAAGCAGAAAACGGAGACCAGCTGGGAGAGGGAGGGAATGAGCCAAGCTGACTTTCCTTCTCTATTTGTAGGCCTCCTTTCCCACCAAGAGTAATGGATACCTGAAACACTCCTTCACACATCTTCTCTCCCAAAGGCATTCAAAATTGTGGCTGAAGCAAAAGCCAACAAAAGGCGCACTAGGGTAGGGCACGCTATATGGGCTCTAATGAAGCAGGCGTTAGTACTGTAAGAAGCCGTGTCCCTTTGTTTTAAAAAAACCTCTGGTTGCTTCTGTTACCAACACGCTGAGAACAGATAACCTAGGCATTTGTTTGGGTTTTGGTTAACTTAAACTGGCTGTGAATTTTTTTCTGAAAGCTTTTAAGGTCTTAAAGGTTTTTTACACCTGCCTAAGTTGGAATGCTCTAATAGTTTAAGGTTGGATATCTGACAAGCCAGCAGTTGGAGGACTGACTTCCCTGGAAAAAAGCCCAAGGACCCTAAATCTCTCAGACGATCCTTGCACAGGTATTTAATCAGCTCTCCTGAGGGTTTTTTTCTCCCCTCTATTCAGAAGATCATATTGCATTTGGCATTCCAAGAATCTTAAAAAGAATAGGTGCCTTGCTGAAGCAATGATGTAAAAAAAATATTTTACATACAAGAAAAGCTGCTCTCATGAAATCCACTCTTGCAGGCCCCTATGGTGTCACAAAAAAAGATTTTTCTGACTGGTGGTCCTTAATATAGTTCTTACACTCTTATATAGAAACAGAGGCTATTTTATCTTTAAACAGAAACCAATGCTTTTATACCTGGAACATTACCCTGGGAGAATAAGAATTCTTGCCTAAGACCTACTTTAAGAAAAACCAAGTGGAATTTGCAGCTTCTCTGCTCTTCAATGCAGATTCTGGTCTCTTCTTGAAGGATGAGACTCTGTCTGCCTCTTCGTTCAGTTCTCAGGCTGGGGAGGGAGGAGGAAGCATAATCAGATGAGCAAGCCCCCTCTGGATAGCCTTCCTCCTGCTGCCTGCTGCCTGCTGCCCATCACTCCCTTATTTTCCCTGCCTTAGACTCTGCCTCTTGTTCTTCCAGCACTTCTTAAGAAAACTCTAGAAAGCTGCAAGGGAGCTGACCCAGTAGGTCCTGCTGGCAGATGTGCATTGCCTCTGTAGGCCTGAATTTCAAAAATCTCTGAAGGCAAATCTTATTAAGCATTTTATTCTCTTTAAAAGCACTGACACATTTTGTACAATTCCCCTTCTGAAAAAGGTTATTTCACCATTAGTGGACTCTTGAAGCTGATATGTCATTCAGCTAAATAAATAAGTGATGATAGAAAGCAGGCTTAAAACACATGACTAGTAGAATCAAATTAGTAATTTGAAAACTGGCTTTTAGGGGGTTGGTCTTTGCATTTCCCTGGCCTACCAAGCAGACCAAAACTCATAAATAATTGCTGGTGACATTGTTTCACCTGCAGATGTATTTTTTTCTAGGCTTGGGTCTATTCTTTCTTTTGCAGGTAGTTAAAAGTTTTCATTTAATATGAATATTATGCTCGGAGAGTCGGTATACTTGGGTCTTACCTCCTTTCTGCTGACCTTCATGGAGGCAGGTGACCTTCGCTCTGATGAGGTGGACAAAGCATTCTACTTTCAGTAAGAAGAATGGCTTTGAAATTTCGCCAGTTTACAGGTTCTGTGAATATGTTTCCTGATTTCCAAAGTTAGGAAAGTAATATTTACACATCACAGCAGGTGTTTCAAGAGTTAAATCGTATAATACATGGAAAAGCAGTGCATAATCAAACCCAGCAACTCTCAATTCCAATAGTGAATTGGGAGTCGGTTTTCCTGTATCTAATGCTCTCTCTTGTACTTCCTCACAGGGTGACCTTGACATAGCTACTTAAACATTTTAAGCCTCAGTTTCCTCACCTTAAAAAAGGGAACCTAAAAATGAGACATTGGTAAGTAGAAATTGTTAGTGCTGTGTTAAGCTTGGGGTAGTTTTCCTTCTTTTTTTTTTTTAACGGCTTTATTGAGATATAATTCACATTGCATACAATTCTCTCATTAAAGCATGTAAGTCAGTGGTTTTCATGTATTCACAGACACATGCAACCATCAACATGGTTCATGGTTTAGAACATTTTCAGCACCTCAAAAGGAAACTCCCTACCCTTTCCTTATCACCTCTCTATTCTCTTACCCTTAACCCCCAGTCCTAATCTACTTTCTGTACCTACAGATTTTCCTGTTCTGGACATTTCTTATTAATGGAATCATATAATATGTGATCTTTTTTGTGTCTGTGTGTTCTTTCACTTAGCATAATTTAATCAAGATTCATCTAAGTTACAGCATGTATCGGTACTTTAATCTTCTTCCAGGCCAAAGAGTATTTCATTGTATGGATGTACCACTTTCAATTAACCATTCTCCACGTATCCAGTCAAACATTGGGCTGTTTCCACCTCTTGGCTATGACAAGTAACACTACTATAAACACGTGTAAAAGATTTTTATACAGACCTATGTTTTCATTTCTCTTGGATCTATACCTAAGGAGAGGGATTCCTGGGTCATATGCTATCTCTACATTTAATGGTTGAAAAAACTGCCTGACTCTTTTCCAAAAAGGCTGCACCATTTCATATTCTCACTGGCAATGTACAAAGGCTCTTGGGTGTGGAACAAGTCTCCCAGAATGTGCCACTTCAGCATGTGGATTATTTTGACTGGAAGACAATCAAGGCCCAAAAGGCTCAGGAGGAGCTTTTAACCTCCCCTTTAACTGCCTAAGAGAATTTATTTTTAAGATTTTATTTATTTATTTGACAGAGAGAGGCATAGCGACAGAGGGAACACAAGCAGGGGGAGTGGGAGAGGGAGAAGCAGGCTATCCATTGAGCAGGGAGCCTAATGTGGGGCTCGATCCCAGGACCCCAGGACCGTGATCTGAGCCGAAGGCAGACGCTTAACGACTGAGCCACCCAGGCGTTCCTATCAAGTGTTTTTATTATGAAATGGTGGTGGATTTTTGTCAAATGCTTTTTCTGCAATTATTGAGATAATCATGTGATTTTAAAAAATTCTATTGATATGATATATCACGTCAATTGATTTTCAGATGTTGAACCAATCTCACATCCTTGGGCTAAATCCTACTTGGTCATGGTGTGTAATTCTTTTTATATGCTGCTGCATTCAGTTTGCTAGTATTTTGTTGATGATTTTTGTGTCCATATTCATAAGAGATATTAGTATTTTCTTTTCCTGTGATTGCTTAGTTTGGTAATACTGGCCTTATAAAATGAGTTGGGATATATTCCCTTCTCTTCTACTTTTTGGAAGACTTTGTGAGGAATTGGTATTAATTCTTTAAATGTTTGATAGAATTCAGCAGTGAGGGGCGCCTGGGTGGCTCAGTTGTTAAGCGTCTGCCTTCGGCTCAGGTCATGATCCCAGGGTCCTGGGATCGAGCCCCGCATCGGGCTCTCTGCTCGGCCGGGAGCCTGCTTCTCCCTCTCCCACTCCCCCTGCTGTGTTCCCTCTCTAGCTGTCTGTCTCTCTCTCTGTCAAATAAATAAAATAAAAATCTTTAAAAAAAAAAAAAAAGAATTCAGCAGTGAGTCTGCTGCTGGGTGTGAGATTTTCTTTGTGGGTAGTTTTTGGTTATCAATTCAATCCCTTCACTTGTTATAGGTTTATTCAGATAGTGTATTTTTTAGTCAGTTTTAGTAGTTTTTATCTTTCAAAGAATTTGCCCATTTACTTAATTTATCTAATTTGTTACTGTACAATTGTTCATACTATTACTTTATGATCCATTAAAACAATTATGTAAGGCCAATAATAGTGTCCTCTTTTTTATTTCTGATTCTAGTAATTTGACTGCTTTCTCTCTTTTTTTTTCTTGGTTAATCTACCTAAAGGTTTGTCAATTTTTAAAATCTTTTCAAAGAGCCAGCTTTTCCTTTCATTGATTTACCCTGTTGTTTCTCTATCCTCCATTTTGTTAATTTCTGTTTTAGTCTCTATTATTTCCTGTTTGCTTTAGGATTGGTTTGCTCTTTTTTTCCAGTGTCTTAAGACAGAAGGTTAAAGTCATTGATTTGAAATCTTTTTTCTTTCTTATTATATGCATTTGCAACTATAAGTTCTCCTCTAAGCTGTGCTCTAGCTCTTCATTTCCATTAATCTCAAAGTGTTTTCCGATTTTCCTAGTGATTTCTTCATTGACCCCTTTGTTATTTAGAAGTGTGTTGTTTAATATCCACATATTTGTAAGTTTCCTAAATATTTTCTGCTATTACTTTCTAATATCATTTCACTGTGGTTGGAGAACATACTTTGTATTTTATTATGTTTACATACTATATATTATTTCTGTCCTTTAATTTGCCTTATTTTTGCTTCAGAATATTATGAAGACTACCTGAGACTGTGGACTGTTGAATCTTATTTCCCAAAGGGTTACAATGCCTGTTTTACAGACTAACATATAGTTTATCCTGGAGAATATGTCATGCTGTACTTGAGAAGAATGTATATATTCTGTTGTTAATTGGGTGGAATTTTCTATAGATGTCTGTTAGTTCTAGTTAGTTTATAGTTGTTCAGGTCTTCTATTTCCTTGTTGATCTTGTGCCTAATTTCCTATCCATTATTGAAAGTGAGATATTAAAGTCTCCAACTATTGTTGAATGGTGTGTTTCTTCTTTCAGTTATGTCAGTTGTTGGTTCATGTGTTTTGAGTCTCTGTTTTAGGTGCATATATGTATGCAATTTATATATCTTGCCAATTCATACATATCATTATAAAATGTCCATGTTTATCTCTAGTGGCATATTTTTATCTTAAAGTTAATTTTATTTGCACTCAGCATAGTGATTCCATCTTTCTTATGATTGCTGTTTGCATGATACATCTTTTTCTATCCTTTTACTTCAATCTATTTGTATATTTGAGTCTAATGTGTATGTCTTACAGATAGCATATAGTTTGATCTTACTTTTTAAAATTGAGTCTGACAATCTCTGCCTTTTGATTTAATTCTTTAATCCATTCACATTTAACATTATTATTGATGTAATTGGATTGATGTCTGCCATTTTTCTTTTTGATATTTATGTCTTATGCCTTTTTCTTCCTCTAGCCCTCCTCTACTGCTTCCTTTTATAGTAAATCAATATTTTGTAGTGTAGCACTTTAATTTGTCAGTATATTTCTTGTGTTGTTTCAGTAGTTGTGCTAGGGTTTACCATATACATCTTAATTTATAAAATGACACTGGAATGGCAGTGGCTTTGATAAGGCTCTATTTCCCTATTTTTCTGACCACCCTCAGTTGTTAAACTCTAGTAATTGTTACTGCTGTAGTGCTTTCACAATGCCCTGGTGCATAACAATTTGGCTAGTATTTTGAATCTCTTTTCAATTGCCTTTTACCACAACCTCCACTGTTCTTGAGAGCTTGTTAAGTTTAAACCTATCCATCTTTCTCCCTGCTAGGTGGGGAGCCTGCTTCTCCCTCTGCCTCTGCCTCTCTCTCTCTCTCTCTCTCTCTGACTCTCATGAATAAATAAATAAAACATTAAAAAAAAAAAGTATCCATCTTTGTTGCAAATGAAGTCAATATATTTAGGAAGAGACTGAGAGCTATGGGTTTTGCAGCCTCTTTTTCCCCTAGGCAAAATCTTTAAAACAGGAGTCTGGAGCTTGAAGTGTGGATAATGACAACCTTCACTCTGATTCTGCTTCTCCAGGAGCTGGGTGCCAGGTAGACTGAGAGGTGTGCAGAGGGGCAGCAGCCTGAGCTTCTCTCGGCTTGCTTCTCTTGTCAGGGAACCACAAGGTGAGGCAAGAGCTCTCAGGGCTCCAGAATGCTCAGCAAGCTGTGCCCAAAGTAGAACCTCCATCCCATGAATCAGAACTGTTCAGAGGAAGGGAGTCCCCACCTCTCAATCACACTTGCCTAGGACTTAGCCTCAGCAACAGGTAGTGGGGGTGTATGTGTGAGAAATACTGAGTTTCTGTCCTCTTGGGAAGAAAGCCCTCCTACTGGGAGCTGGGCGGGGAGAGACAGGCCTGCGTTCTTGGCTGCAGCAGGGAGAGGGAATGGAGAACAGTCTTGGCTCAAACACCACAGACACTCATCTTTCTTAGCAAAATTTCATGGATTTTCTTGAATCGATGTTTTCTTTATTTGCTCTTTGCCCTTAGGACAATTTGCAGAGGCTTTAAATGGGTGTCTTTCCATGGTAAGTTTTTAACAAATGATAGTTAGCCTTCCCTTTACCTCTGTTTCCTCACAAAAGATGGAAAGGATTTGGAAGCCTCTTCTAGCCAACTTTTATTTTAGTGTTTCATAATTATTAACTGCCTTAGAAAGACTTCTTTGATCATACCCTATTTTCTTATGATGCAATTAGGGATCAGCTTCCTTCTTTATACTAGGTAGAATCAAGAATACTGTAACAGATGATGAGGATAGATAATTTAATACCATCTTTCTTTCCTGTGGTCCAGAACCTTCACTATCCTCTAAGCCTTTATATTTTACCCAGTTCCTGGGAGTATTTCTAAATAAATAATGACTCAGTGTTGCTCCTGGGTCCTCTCAAAAGCAAGCTGGTTGGTTATTTATTCATAATGGCAAATTCTCAAGAATCTTAGTGAACCGTAATAACATTCCATAAGCACCTTTCGCTTACTCCACTACTATCAGATTTTTTCCAAAGTACAGTTAATACCACTTCTTTCCCACCATTCAGGCTTCTGCTGACTTATACCAACATCTGAACTTTATACTTTGGTGTATTCAAGCTGCCAATACAATTTTCCTGCACTCCTGCTTAGTGGTTTCAAGTCCTGGTCATGCTGGTCATGCTCTAGTCCTCATATCTACTTTCTGCATAAAAGCAGGGTCCCATTATTACATGATCAAGCCAGAGCTCTGAGCAATGGTACAGCATGCATAAAATCACATTAGTCATGTTCTGTGTTGAGGGTTTCTTTGGACTCCTACCAAATACTTCAAAGTCTGTAAGAGCTCAAACAGGACTGTTGTGAGTATTCCCTTTCTCACTTCCAGATTTGACAGTTTGCCATATTTTTACTTCAGAATTACATGAAGACTACTTGAACTTATGGACTGTTTAATCTTATTTCCCAGAGGGTTACAATTCAAGGGTTCATTATAATTGAGAATGGGGAAAACATAGAAAATAGATTTATGTATGGTTGGTAGAAATGTAGTCTCAGAAAACAAGTGTGATTCAGAGAATAAAAAAGAAGAGAGGAAGAGAAGAGAAAAAGAAAATATTACATCAGCTGAAAAGCTAAAATTAAAACAAAAAAACCTCTGAAATTTTACAATACTTTAAAAAATATTGCAAAGCCAAACCTCCTGTCAGATCAAAATGCAATCCCTTGTAATATATACTGCATGATTGCTAATCTCTGTTTGTGACATTTATCTTTATGAATTCATCGAGTTCATAAGGGAGAAAGGCTAAAATAGTATTGGCATTATCTTGCTTCTCTTCATGAAGAGAAATGTCAATGTCATAATAAAAATGAGGTATTTTTTACCAATACTCCTTTTATATTATATGATAAAACTACATTTTTAAAAAAATCAGCCAAGTTTTAAAATGTTCTGATTAATAAACACATAAGGAAAAATATCTTCATTTTTATTGAAAGGTAATAGCATGGATATTAAAGATTATTTCTATTTGGTTTTGGAAAATAAATTTTGGACTACAGTATGAATGTGAATATATTTGTTATTCAGGGAATTCATATCAAATGGAATACTGAGGCCATGTTGTGAAGATCTACTCAGGAGGAATTGATATAGTCTCCATGTTTTACTTCTGGTTCTCTGATAGGCTGCAGTCCACGTTTCCATATTTGCAAAGGTTGCCATCATCTTTCCCTCTTAGGCAAAGCACAATTGCCTTTCTAAGCTTGCTTGTCTGTCAAACTCTCAGCTTTCCCTGGGGTTAGAAGAGATAAATAAGTGTTTTTGGTTTCGAAAAGACTTTTCTGGTAGTCGGGAGTAAGGACCTGGAATATCTTCCCTTCTAGGTTCCGCAGGCTGCATATGTAATCAGGGACAGTGACAAGTCAATAAAAGAGTTCAAAGATGAACAGGGCCAGTGGGAGAGAGCGTAAGGTTTCTCTAGGAATGAAGAGTGGATCATTGTTCTCCAAACTGGTCCGTAATATTTGTTAAGCTGCTATTATACGTCTACTCACATTTCTGGTTATGTGTTCGTTTCTCCATTTTAGATAGTTTATGCCTTCTACAGCTCTGGATGCTCCTTGTAGAAATGAGAGAAAGAAATGGATGTAGACACAGTGACCTGCACATAATGGCAGAATCCTTCACCATGGGGCTGACTTCCAGGGGCAATCTTGCCGAAGAGCTGTTCTGACTTCAGCTAGCTGAATCTCTCACTGCTTATTAATGACCCAGATCAAAGATATTTCCCATTTGTGTGAGACACACTCAAAATTAACTCCAGAGTCATCATATCAAGGACAAATTCTAATATTCTGTGGAAAGCTGAGTATTGTTATGATATCAACACAACACAATAAGAACATCATTATTATGTTTGATTTTCCTCCTGATGGGTATCTTACCATATTTTTCCAGGCTATTTTCCCGCAAGCATATGCTTTTCATTTGCATCAGAAGTTCCCTCATTAAGATGATCGTGTCCAGTGTTCACTCCAGCTGGTGTTGAGCAACAGACCCACCGACTAACCGCATGAATAAGGTTTCACTCAGGCAGAAAGATGAGTTCCTTTTTATTTTCTCTTTGCTTTTGTGGCTAAAGGAGGAAAACAGTGATACGCAGCTTATGTTCCTGGTGATTTGAAATTGAAGCACATAACACAGACAGAAGCTGAGTATGAGAGCAAGACAAAGGGTCTATAAAGCATAAAAGGATCAAAGGAGAATGTCAGCGTGAAGTAGATTGAGAATAAAGAAGAGGGAGAAGTGGGAAGAAGAAGAGGCTGCAAAGGAGAAAGGCAGCAACCTGCCTGCAGCTGGGGCGGGCAAAACAGTGGGGGCACTGGGTGGTGCTGGTAGGAGGGATGCCTGGACTCAGAGCAATCAGACAGAGGCTTAGGGTAACAGGCTGTTCCTCCATTTTAATAGCCCATTGAGCAAATAATTCATTGAATTAGACTTGCAAAATGAACACCATATATCATATTATAATAAGGAAGAAAATGACTATATTAAAACTCAGACCGGATCTATGAGATGGTGGGGGCAATACTTAAGATTGTAAAGATCTAGATTAGCTCAGAGAGACGGAGCATGAATCAGTGTTTTCTGACTTTGTCACTTTCAGAACTTGTCCACACGAAGTCAAGATGGGAAATGTTTTATCTCATAACAAATGTGGGGAAGTGATTTACCATCTTCAGTTCCTGAGAACAGATGGTTATAGATCATACACAGCAGGCTTTATGAGGAGACAAAGTGAGAGATACCTGCATAGCTCCATTTGAGGAACCTAACAGGCACCCTATTTCAAAATACCAACTTCCTTGAAGCCTTTCCATTCTTAAAGCTTCACTACTCCAGTTCTATTTTCCTTTGCTGTTAGCAGGAATTGATGGACTGTCTATGCACTAGGGAAATGGGGAGAAAGCCACTTAGAAAAGTGTCAGGGGTCTCCTAAGACTTAGGAAGCGTTCCAAATGTTAAACATTTTCCTTCTTTCCTTGACCTGAGTTAGATTGTTGCCACTCTCCTTTTTATAATAAATGTTTTACAGGAAAACCTGGGAAGTTAATTCTCAAGGGTCTCAACCAGGGTTATGCTCTCCTTCCCCCTCCAGCGGCAGGAGGCAATGTCTGAAAACATTTTTGGTTGTCTGCTGGAAAGACGGAGGTCCTGGCATCTAGTGGGTAGAGGCCAGAGACGCTGCTAAACATCTGGTTTAAACAGCTGCTAAACTTGGGCGCCTGGGTGGCTCAGTTGGTTAAACAGCTGCTAAACTTACAGGACAGCCCCCACCACAGGGAATTATCTGACCTAAAATGTCAAAAGTGCCAAGGTAGAAAAACCCTGGTGGACTGCCACAGTCACATAAATGAAAGATAAATAGTTCCAGGTAAATTCATTGGTTCGTCCATTCACTCGTCAGCAAACATTCAATGAGTATGTTCAAGGCAGCGTGCCAGGGGCTGGGGTGCAATGGCAAGGTACACACAATCCTTGCTGTTAGGGATTTGCCACTCTCAACAAGAATATCATATAAACATTCGGAGCAAAGAGAGAGTCATCCCAGGTGTGTGGCCAGAGAGAGCTTCCGGCTGAAGCGATGTTTAAATGGCTGGGTAGTGGACCCTCAGAGGAGGGGGACCCGCTCTCTGAAGGAAGGAAAGGAGGATGCATATTGCAGAACCGAAGCAAACCCACGGGACAAGATCCGAGCAGACTGGAGTGGAAAGAGTGAGAGATAGTGTTGGAAGGCAGGCAGCCAGATTGTATCAAGTATCGATAGGCTGAGGTTTTGTTGCTGTTTGTTCATTTGTCTATTTGCTTTTACTGCACCTTGTAGAAAAGGGAATCTATTGAATTTTTTGTTTGTTTGTTTGTTTGTTTTTTAGAGAGAGAGAGCGCATGCAAGAGAACAGGCTCCATGTCCATCATGGAGCCCAATGAGGGGCTCAGTCTCGCAATCCTGAGATCATGACCCCAGCTGGAACCAAGAGTTGGGGCTTAACCAACTGAGCCACCCAGGCGCCCCCATTGGTTTTGAGCAGGGGTGTACCATGAACAGAGACCTGGAGTTGAAGCACTTTCCTAGCAAAAGTGCATGAGTGGTGGCCTTTGGAAAGCTCCTTGAATGTCATCACTGCTCCTTGCACCGGTGGCCTAGTGAAAGAGCTCAGCAAACACCCCGTTCTCAGCGTTGGGGCTGGCAAGCCTCCTCAGCCTTTCCCAGATGCTGATCTTGTCGCTTATCTCCCATTTCCTTCCTTCCCTCACTGTTAGGATTTCATCTTTATTACTATTTTTTGAGCCATGACTCTAGGTCCTTTTAGTGGCAGAATTCATTTCACATCCCCTGTGGTTCTCAACACGTCAGTATCAGAACCACCTGGGGACAGTGGGGGGAGGTGTGCAGAAGGGGGGATTACCAAGGGGTGATAAAAATGTTCATTATTGACTGTGGTGATGGTTTTATGGTGCATGCGTATGTCAAAACTTACCAAATCGTATATTTTAAATAGGTGCCATTTATGGTATGTCAATTATACTTCAACAAAACTATTGAAAAAAAAAAGAATCACTTGGAGTGTGTGAAATTTTGTATTTCTAACAGTCTTCGAGAGGCACTGCTCTATACTGACCTCGGATAAACCAATCCCCTTCCTCTTTCTGCATGATTTCCAGGTCTTCCTGTCACTATCCCTCTTGAAGGGCTGTTCAACACATGCTGACCTTATTTCATCCACTGCTGTTTATCTTTGGTCATTGAGTCTGGCTTCTGCCTTCTACTACCCTAACAAAATGGCCCCTTCAGGGGTCACAGATGATAATGATAATCCACATACACGTAGTTCTCACATGCTAGTTTTGTTCTGCATACTTCACACGTATATTAACTCATGAATCCTCATAACAAGCCAACAAGATAGGTACTATTATAGTTTCTACTCTAAGGTGGAAAAACTAAGGTATGGAGAGGTTTACCAATGGGCCCAGGTCACAGAGCTAGTGCACGGTGAAGTCCAGACTTAAATCTGGGTAGTCTGGTTCCAGAGCCATGTTCTTATCCTCTACTTGTCTTCCCTGACTTTTTGAAGCTGGCTTGTCACTCATGGCTAGGTTATGTTATTCTCCTCTAAGACATAAACAGCCTCACAGAACAGTAATCTCAGACAAGGCTACCCTTAGACCATGGTAAAATGAGCCAAAACAAGGCCACTTCAAAATTTTGTTTAAAAACAGACAATACCAAAGTCACTGTGCCACCATAAAATACGAAACACCCTCTCTCTCAGCCAAAACAAGTGACTGCTTCTTCTTGACTAATTACAACTTTGTCCTCCTTCTAGTTCTCCTTCCCTGTCGATAAGATTGACTGAGATAGCCAATCACAGAACTGTCCCTGCCCTCTGACAACATCCAGTTCACAGTGAGCCCCTGCTTCCTTAGACTAACCCCCCAGTCGCTCATCCAAAGCCCAGTTTCCATCTTAGCTTCTAACACCATCTTACCGAGAGACCCCATGGTTCCCATGGTGTGTGCCTTCCCTCCTGCGACAAGTAATACACCCAACTTGTTCAGCTACATGTGGGTTCCTGGCAAGCTTTGGCTAGAGGGCATTGATACGTCCATGCCATATATGACTTTCCACTTTTTGAAACCCCCTTCTTCCTTGGATTCTAGATAATATTGTCTCCTGATCCTGCTCCTATTTTTTGATGAGCTCCAGTGATTTCTACCTCTTGGAATTCATGTCCTGTGTAATCTCTTCCCTTTGAGGAGGGGCCAGACCTAGTGACTCCCTACTAATGAACAGAACACACCAAAAATAATATCATGTCCCTTCTGAAATTAGGTTACAAAAAGACTCTAACTTCAGTCTTACTTGCTCTCTCAGTTGCCCCTGCTGATGGAGCCAGTTGCCAGACTGTGAGCTGCTCTGCCTACAGAAAGTGGGCATCCCACAGAAAAAAACCCAGAGAGAAGTGTCATGGAACTAAGGTAGGTCTCCAAGCAATAGTCAATGAAGAAATGAGTCCTGCCCCAAACCACTTGAGTTACCTTGGAATTGGATCTTTCCCTAATTGACCTTGAGGAGACTGCCATCCTAGCTGACACCTTGATTGCAGCCTTGGGAGAGACTTTGAAGAGAGGCATTCAGCTAAGCTGTGCTGGATTCCTCACCCACAAAAATTATAAGAGAGTAAATCTTTGTTATGTGAAATCTAAATTTTGGAATGAGTTGTTATGCAACCATATATAACTATTACAGACCTCTGTAATACAAAGATGATTCTACAGCATCAACCTAGTTATGTCACTGGTAGGGAATCTTTCATGGCTGACCACTGCCTTTAGGATAAAAGTTCACAGTCTGACCCAAGGTTGGATGTATCCTTTGCTTTAGCCACAATAAACTGCTCGTCGGTCTTGGAACATACCAAGTGACTTAGATTATCTTGTTTCCTTTCCCTGGAATATTACCCATGCTGTCAAGTCTTCCCAAGAGCTTCCATATTAGAATGAATTTCTCCTCTCCTGGCTTTCCAAAGCCCAGAGGAACAGGTAGAAATGGGCAGGAAAGATAGAGAAAGCACACAGACAAGAGGAAGTAAAGAAAAGTAAATATGATAACACAAGAGATAGCAGCTATAAGAATGATAACAGAAATTCATTGGCTCCAGAGAGAACAGACTGTGCCCTGCCACAAAATTCAGACTTGCCCGTAAAGGGGATGGAAGACATTCTTTGTAAGGGAATCACTTTGATCCTTAGGCTGGGATTTATATTTGTAGCTGGGAGGGAATGATGGTCCAAGCCTAGGTGAAAACTTGCTGTTGCTATTTTTGGCCAATCAACACAAGCAGCCCCAGGCACAGGCAGATGCCTAAGGCCCTGCTCCTATGGGTGTCCATCATGCAATAGCCTCTGGGTACATTTACAAATATGATTTTCAGATATCATTTTTGGCTCTCAGAACTTTTGGCTCTCAGAGTGACTTCACTCTCCACTCTTGAATTAGGTTTCTTACCTGCAGAATATCTGTGACGAAACCAGATCAACTTTGCTAAAAAGTGCTATCAAATTTCATCAGAATCTTGTTTTTATTTTTCCTGTTGGAGTGGCCATTTGCTCCGAGCAAGTTTATAGGGGAGAGACCTTTGCTAAAGGCAGCGGAGCTGAGAAATATTTAACAATATGTGTGCGAATCCAGCAGACAGCTTCCTGATGACAAGGGAAGGGAGGGGGCTGTTCTACTCTTATGAAATGGCAATGTATTAAAATGTAGTCGTTAATGGATGGAGTGTTCTAGAATTGGCAGTTACCTACTGGGAATTTGGATTAAGTTTCTCTGGGGGTGTAAAAAACTGTGTATCCCAAAAGTAGGGATCCGAAGGGGTACGTGCACCCCGATGTTTATAGCAGCAATGTCCACAATAGCCAAACTGGAAAGAGCCAAGATGTCCATCGACAGATGAATGGCTAAAGAAGATGTGGTATATATATACAATGGAATATTATGCAGCCATCAAAAGGAATGAGATCTTGCCATTTGCAATGACATGGATGGAACTGGAGGGTATTATGTTGAGTGAAATAAGTCAAACAGAGAAAGACATGTATCATATGATCTCACTGATATGAGGAATTCTTAATTGCAGGAAACAAACTGAGTGTTGTTGGAGTGGGGGGTGGGGTGGGAGGGATGGGGTGACTGGGTGATAGACACTGGGGAGGGTATGTGCTCTGGTAAGCGCTGTGAATTGTGCAAGACTGTTGAATCTCAGATCTGTACCTCTGAAACAAATAATGCAATATATGTTAAGAAAAAAAAAAGAAGAAGAAGGTAGCGGGGGGGGGAAGAATGAAGCGGGGGAAATCGGAGGGGTAGATGAACCATGAGAGACGATGGACTCTGAAAAACAAACTGAGGGTTCTAGAGGGGAGGGGGGTGGGAGGATGGGTTAGCCTGGTGGTGGGTATTGAGGAGGGCACATTCTGCATGGAGCACTGGGTGTTATGCACAAACAATGAATCATGGAACACTTCATCTAAAACTAATGATGTAATGTATGGGGATTAACATAAGAATAAAAACAAACAAACAAACAAACAAACAAACAAAAAACTGTGTATCCTCCTGGGAAGCTGGAGAAGACTGGAAGCAGCAGAGTGTGGGTCTTCTTAGCACAGTGGGGCTGAGATAGGAGAAGCAATGCCTCCTACTTCATTATTCTGAGGGAAGGTGGGAAAGGTTGCCTGTGGCTGAGACAGGTAGAAGTTGTAGTTAATAGCGGGAGAACAGTTCCACCAGGGCTAGCCAGCAGCCATGTGTTACTCATTTATCCTGCAAGAGTTGGGGTAAATTTTAAAGGAGCGCCCTAATCACTGTTTAGGGCTACAGGTAGTTGATTAGAAGGAGAATGCATTCAAGGAGAATAAGATACATGGTGTATCTCAGTACCGAGCTATGGATTTTTAGGTCCTGGAACAGGCTTGAGCACTGATGATCATAAGATTTCTTACTTTGATTGTCTAAGGTCATAAAGATACATTTTTAATATGAAAAGCTTGCTAATATTTTATCTGGTTTTTGAATTTCTAGAGCTAATATATGTAACCCAGAGTTGTCATTTTAACTTTTATTGACATGGATTGTTGGTTTACCTGCCTGCCTTGCTCCTTCTCTCTCCTTCCTTCTGCCCCTTCCTCTGTATTCCAGGAACACGGTCAGGAATGAGGCAGTGCCTGTCCTCTGGGAGCTGACCCCAGACCAGATGTGAGCAAGGCCAGACCCCAGAGATGTTCACTGCTGCATGTTCCTGTGCATTGGCCGAGGGCAAGTCAACCTTCCATGGTCTTCAGTTGCTGTAGGCTCCTGTACCAGGTTCTGCAGCACCTGTTTGCATATGGAGCTCCCCCAGCCTGTGGCGTCCTAAGGGTCCAACTCATGCCTCTCACCTCCCTGGCTGCCTCAATCACCATTAGAAGCCCAAGCTTCAAGATCACCATTGTTGGCCAGGTTGCCTGAAGGTGCCCTCATCTTTCACCCTTCACCCTCCTCCCAAATCATTCCAAAAGGCCCCTTTGAAATTCATAGTCCATCACCCACAAAGTCCCAGTGTATCTTCAGCCTCTTGCCTGAACATTCTATTCCTCTTCTTGCTCTAACTCAGGTCCTCAAACATTTCCTGTGTAGGACCATGTAGTAGCTATTTGAGGCTTTGTGGGCCATATAGTCTTTGTTGCAACTACTTAACTTTGCCATTTGGGTCCAAAAGCAGCCATAGACATTATGAAACAAAGTGGTCCAATAAAACTTCATTTACAAAATCAGGGGCAGGCCAGACTTGGCCCAAGGGTGGTAGCTCTGCAATCCCTGATCTAACAAAAACCTGGCCACCACCACAGCCCTCCCGTTTTCCTCAGCTTTCAAGTGAAGGCAATTTTTCCCTCTTACAACCATCCTAGATCACAGCTGTGAATTGCCAATGTCTCTACTATGTTCCTTTATTCTTCAGTGACTTGAACACTTGAGTAACTTCACTCCCAACCTACCACCATTCTCGGAGACTTCAGAATTTAATAAATTGTCCATCCAACACACAGGTCTCTCAGTTCTGCAATCTTTTGCAGCCACTAATCTCTTATTCCACCTCATCTCAGCCACCCACTCACAAAACCACACCCCAGACCTTGCACATTCTTGGCATCTCAATTTCAAACATCTCCTCTCCAAACATCACTTCCTAGTTTCCTGAATATCTAGTAAGCCCAGCCCAGGAGCTCCCGGATTTTAATGAGACCTCAAATCACACACCACTTCCTGAATGTCCCCACTTCTCTCCTAGACTTGATCTCACAGTGTAACCATTCCTCAGAAAACACACAGCCCTCCCGCCCCTCTGTCTCCTCGTCCTGGCTAAACCCAGGATGTGTTCTCAATGTGTACCTGCTGAAGAGTGATTCAGTGTGGCAGGCTGGATTTGCTGTGAATAAATAGAGTGAAACCACAAAAATCCCAGTCCTCACAGAGCTATCATTCTAGTGAGAGAGAAAAGACAATAAGTAGGATAGATTATTAAAGTATGTCGTAAGTTATAGGATGATAAATTCCAAGGAGAAAAAATAAAACAGGGAAGGAAGTTATAAAATGAGGGAAGGTGGTGAAATTTTAGATAAGCTAGCTAGAGAAGGCCTACTGAGAAGATGCCTTTTATGTGAAAACAAGAAGTGAGTGAGGGCAAAAAGCCATGTGTATATCCTAGGAAAGAATATCTCAAGCTAAGGGGCACAGCAAATGCAAAGGCTTTTTTTTTTTTTTTTTTTAAAGATTTTATTTATTTGAGAGAGACACACACAGTGAGAGAGGGAACACAAGCAGGGGGAGTGGGAGAGGGAGAAGCAGGCTTCCCGCAGAGCAGGGAGCCCGATGTGGGGCTTGATCCCAGGACCCTGGGACCATGACCTGAGCTGAAGGCAGACACTTAACGACTGAGCCACCCAGGTGCCCTGCAAAGGCTTTGTGATGGGCAGGTGCCTGGCTCATCTGAGACACAACGAGGAGGCCTAGGTAGCTCAAGCAGAGTGGATGGTGAGGACAGAGGGAGGAGATGTGTTCAGAAAAGAAACAGGACTACATTTGTCATGTATTGCTGCTAACAAATTACCACAAACTGTGAGGCTTGAAACAACACCCATTTATTAGCTCACGGTTTCCTTGGGTTGGGAATCCATGCTCAGCCTAACTGGGTCCTCTGCTCAGGTCTCACAAGGCTGCAGTCAAGGTGTCAGCTGGGCTATGTTCTCATCTGGAGGCTCAACTAGGGAGGCACCCACATTCAAGCTCGCTCAGGTTGTTGGAATTCATTCCCTTGTAGCTGTAAGACTGAGAGCCGTAAAGGTTTCTTCTTGGGTCTCAGTGGACCCCACCCTCAGCTTTAGGCCTACCAGATGGCTTACTCCATAGGCAGTTCACAACATGGCAACTTGCTTATTCAAGGCCAGCAGGAGAGTGAGAGTGAGTCTGCAAGCAGAGGGAGTGTTACATAAAGTTCCATAAATGTAATTACAGTAGTGACATCTGGCACCTTTGCTGTGTTCTTTTGGTTGGAAGACAGTCACAGCTCCCACCAATACTCAAGGGGAGGGGATCACACAAAGACATGGACACCAGGAGGGAGGATCATGGGGCCTCCTGGGAGTCTTTCTGCCACAAGGACTCAGATCACATAGGGATATATGGGCCCTTGTAAGGCCTTTGACTTTTTCTTTGATTGACACTGGGAGCCATTTGAAAGTTTTGAACTGAGGAATGACAAGATAGGATTTGTGTGTGTGTTTTTTTTTTTTTTTTTAAAGATTTTGTTTATTTATTTTGACAGAGAGAGATAGCGAGAGCAGGAACACAAGCAGGGGGAGTGGGAGAGGGAGAAGCAGGCTTCCTACTGAGCAGGGAGCCCGACGTGGGACTGGAGCCCGACGTGGGACTGGAGCCCGACGTGGGACTCGATCCCGGGACCCTGGGACCATGACCTGAGCTGAAGACAGATGCTTAACGACTGAGCCACCCAAGCGCCCCAGGATTTGTGTTTTAACAGGATTGGTCCAGATGACTGATTGAGAATAGGCTTCATGGGGCCAGAGACAGAAGTAGGGAGACCAGTTAAAGGCTATTCCAATAATCCAGATAAAAGTTGACAGAGGTAAATTTGGGGTAGCAATGGGGAAGGAGAGACCATACTCTGGGTATATTTTGAAGGCAGACCAACATGATTTGCTAGTTCATCAGCTACAGAGCATGAAAAAAAGAGAGGAGTCTAGGCTTATCCCAAAGTTGTTAGGCTTTGTTTTTAGCTTTAGAAGAATATCGTTGCCATAAATTATGACAGGGAAGATCAAAGGAAAGCAGGTTTGAGGGAGAATATCAGGAGCTCTATTTTTGGTATGTATAAACTGTCAGCCTCTTGATGGCAGGTAAATTACACTGGACACAGTCAACTCTGGAAGGAGAAGAGCTCTATCTTTATTGAAACTGACAACTATCCTAGATTTGGGTTTGCATTCCACACCTGCAGCACATCTGTAAGCACAGTGGTCTGAGAGCTTACAAGGTGCTTCATTTATAGGCATGGGATCCCAGATAACATTGTCTTGCATCAAAGGGCCCATTTTATGGCAAAGGAAGTATGACAATGGGCACATGACCATGGATACAGTGGGTTTTCCCACATATCTCATTACCTGGAAGCAGTAAGAACATCGGGATGGCTTAGTCAAAGTTTCAAAAAGGCATGAGCCTGGGGATTCTGTCCTTCAGGATGGGGCACCTGCAATGAACTACTGCCTGGTACAGAGTGCTGCATCTCTGTTAGCTAGACTTCATAGGTCCAGGAACTAAAGGACAAAAGTAGGATTGACCTCATCATCACTCTCAGCACCCATCCATCCTGCGACTCTAAGTTCTAATGAATTGAAAATTCTGGTTCCAGAAGATTGCTTTGGCCTTGACACAGTAAGGCTTCCATGAAAGTTGATCTATAGCGAGTCTACAGCCTGGGCAATTTGGTCTCAAGACTGGAGACTACCAGGCAAGGAAGGAGTACCTATACCGGCAGGAGAAATCAATTGATTATCATGAAGAGCTACTGTTGCTGCTATAATGTGACAGGGAGATGCATATCTAGAATTCAGGACATCCACTGGGGTGTCCAGGACAGGTGAATCCAACTGAGTGAATCCAATGTGGACATGAGTAGATCTGACAGCTGCAAGAGATTAGCCAGCAGACACTCGTGTCCGTAACACACCCCGCATCCCGCCTCCAATTTTAGCTGCAGGAGAAGCAGACAGTTAATGCTGCAGTGTCCTGTCTCAAGCACCTTTCGCATGTTTGTTTCTTACCTTTGAACTTCCTCTGAAGCTATACTCACTCATTCAGGTGGGGACATTGTAGCTGGAAAGCTCAAGGGATTTAATGCCTTCAGGAACAACCCTGGAGCAACACTGATAATGCCCAACCTCCTATCTTTTCTTTTCTCCGAGTTTTATTGAGATATAATTGACATTTAACATTGTATTCACTTTAGATTTACAACATAATGATTTTACATATATATATATGTAGTGAAATTGTTACAATAAGTTTAACATCCATCACAAAGCATACATTTTTTTTTCTTATAATAAGAATCTATTCTCTTAGCAATTTTCAGATACACTATTGTTTCAGATACAGTATTGTTAACTAGAGTCACCAGGCTATACATTACATCCCCAGGACTTATTTGTCTTATAACTGGAAGTTTGCACCTTTTGACCATTTTCATCAATTTCCTTTACATCCCCCCCCAACCCTACCCATCTCAGACCACCACCAATCTGTTTCTATGAGTCTGTTTTTGAAGGTTCCATATATTTGTTCAAGTCACTGAAGAATAAAGACATGCAATATTTGCCTTTCTCTAACATTTCATTTAGCATAATGCTCTCAAAGTCCATCCAGGTTGTTGCAAGCGGCAGAATTTCCTCCTTTTTATGTGTGTGTGTGTGTGTGTGTGTGACATCTTCATTATCTATTCATTCTCTGATAGAAACCTAGGTTATTTCCATGTCTTGGCTGTCATAAATAATGCTGCAATGAAGATGGGAGTGCAGATATCTCTTTGAGGTTCTGTTTTCATTTCCTTCAGGTATATATCCAGAAGTGGACTCCTGGGTCATATGATAGTTCTATTTTTAATTTTTTTGAGGAATCTTCATACTATTTTCCATAGTGGTTGCATCATTTTATGCCCCCACCAACAGGGCACCAGAGCTACCTTTTCTCCACATCCTCACCAACTTGTTATTTCTTGTGTTTTTGGTGGTAGCCATTCTAACAGGTAAGAGGTGATATTGTGGTTTTGGTTTGCATTTCCCTGATGATTAGTGGTGTTACGCATCTTTTCTTGTGTTTGTTGGCCATCTGTATGTCTTCTTTGGAAAATGTGTATTCACTTCCTCAATCAAACCTTTTTTTGGTTATTGAGTTGTATGAGTTCTTTATGTATTTTGAATACTAACCTCTTATCAGATCCACGATTTGCAAATATTTTCTCCCATTCAGTAGGTTGCCTTTCATTTTGTTGATAATTTCCTTTGCTGTGCAGAAGGTTTTGACATAGTCTATTTTTTTTTTTTTTTTTTTTTTTTGCTTTTGTTGTTTTGGCTTTTGGTGTCAAATTCATAAAATCATCCCCAAGATTGATGTCAAGGAGCTTACCCCCTATGTTTTCTTCTGGAAGTTTTATGGTCTCAGGTCTTATGTTCAAGTGTGTAATTCATTTTGAATTTATTTTTATGTATGGTGTAAGATGGTCCAGTCTTATTTTTTTGCATATGGCTATTCAGTTTTCCCAACACCATTTATTGAAGAGACTGTCCTTTCCCCATTGTGTATTCATGGCATCTTCATCATAAATGAATAGACCAGGCTTCCATCTTTTGGGGGGACAATTTAGAGCTACTTTCAGCATGGGACCTCAGGGACTTTCCTACAATAAGCCTGAGCCTCTAGTGCCCAGAGAAACAATCAAGTCAATAGCACACACCATAGTGGTTTGTATTCCTCCTGTCTTTCCCACTTTACTTTCCTCACTTTTGCTTCTGGGGCTCACCTCCAGAGTGTGCCCAAATGCAGCCTAAGACAGTAGGCCCTCCAGCCTTCAGCCTCTGGACTGTGAGTACAGGCCAGGCGAGTTCCCCTGGGGCAAGCGTAGGCCCTGTGTGGGCAACAGAGCACAGGGCTTTGTCTCTTCCTTGTTTCTAAGAAGAAACAATGATGACCCTTTTCTCAGGTCATCATTTCAAACCATAGTTTGCTGTTTTAAGGTATACAGTTAAAGAATATTCTGTATTGATTAGAAAGAGTTGAAAACTTCTCCCTCTTGACTAGAATTGAAATTGTACCCCCAGCCTCCCTAGTCTTACCCCAGATAGACTGCTATTCCTAATCCCTAGCCTTAAATCATTTTTGACTTGAATTTGATGTAAATAAGGCACTGCGTATTCATGAACTGGTTTATTGCTTTTATGCCATAGTTCCTGTTTCACTTACATGATTTCCACTCAGAATGGGCAGCTCCTGAAAGACAAGAAATAAGATGTGTAAGTCTCTTTGATATGTAGTTAGGTGCTCACCAAATATATATCTTTTTTGCTGATGGAGAAAATATTTCTTTCCTCACTTGACGATGAATGCTTTCTTCTTCTCATTCATGAAGTTATGACTATGGGTAAATACATCATGCATGATAAAGAAACCTTTTAAAATTATATGCATTCTTTCTTATCTAAATCAGTTCAGAACTATCATTTTGATAAATGTCCTAAAGTATTAACTGACCTAATTTTCCAGAGGTCAGAATGTGGCAAAAAGAGGAATGAGCTGGAGGACATTGGGTTAATGGCCTCACAGGCTTGAGTGGGAAAATGGAGGGCCTTGTATGCAGTAATGACACAGAGCTGCCTGTCTTCCCACACTTCATCCCAGCTCAGATATTATAAAAAATGTCAACTTTTATTAGATCTCTAATGGATTGTTCATAGTTCAAGCAAGGGAGTGTCCCTTCTCATGGTCTTTCTTTCAAACAGTACATTTCTTCTCTTTCTAACTAATTGCCCTACCTCATAAGAATGAAGTCAGTGGTTCATAGAGCAGTGTATCTCCTGACTGAATCAAATCAATAAAGAATCAGAAGGTTTCCCTAGGGCATTCCAATAGCCCCTCCAACTAAAACAACTTCTTCTGATAACTGATGATGGTTGTACAATTTATGAGCAGAATCCTCTATTCTAGCTTGGCACTTTTTCTCATATCTTTGACATGTCATGCTGGGTTGCTGGATGTGAGAAGTAAGAACAGCACCAGGCATCATATCCAGAGAGTCCTTTTGTCCACTTATAATCACTGATTCTCTGAACTAAGAACGCTATCCAACTAACAGAGATGTATTTTTTTTTTATTATGCAACACCCTGATTAGGGTAAAAGACAACTGTTAAAGGTACTATTTTTGGGGTGCCTGGGTGGTTCAGTCAGTTGGGCATTCAACTCTTGATTTTGGCTCAGGTCTTGATCTTGGGGTCGTGAGATTGAGCCCTGCCTTGGGCTCCATGCTTAGCAATGAGTCTGCTTGTCCCTCTCCCTCTGCTCCTGCCCCTGCTCACATGCTCTCTCTCTCTAGAATAAATGAAAAAAGAAAATCTTTTAGAAAAATAAAAAATAAAATAAGATAAAAGTACTAAATCTGGGGGCACCCAGCTGGCTTGGTCGGTAGAGTATGTGACTCGATCTTGGGGTTGTAAGTTCAAACCCCATGCTGGGTGTAGAGATTATTTAAAAATAAAATCTTAAAAAAAAGTACTGTTTCTGTTTTTTTTTTTCTAATTTAATGATACAGATTTATTACTTAACAGGCATATATGTAAAATAAATATTAGGCTCATTTATTAATCAGTATAAGAATATGCTATTGGGCTTTTCCTAGCTTTGGCTGTTACTTTCATTTAAAAGTAACAAAAATTAAGTCAATGAACAAAGGCACTGTTTCTTGTTTGTTTTGTTTGTTTTTTAATATTTTATTCATTTGAGAGAGAGAGAGAGCATGAGTAGGGGGATGGGCAGAGGGAGAGGGAGGGGGAGAAACAGACTCCCAATTGAGCATGGAGCCTGATGTAGGGCTCAATCCCAAGACCCTGAGATCATGACCTGAGCCAAAGGCAGACATTTAACTGACTGAGCTACCCAGGTGCCCTAAGGCACTGTTTTTTATTATAGGTGGTGTCAAGGCAAACTGATGAATTGAATTTCTCTGAATAACAACTGTTAGAGATGAGGGTTCTGTAACCTTGCTGGGATTAGGTCAGATTTAACCTGGAGAGAAGTTCTTATGTGGAACCCAGGACTGGGAAAATAACAGAAACTCAACAGTAGCTGTATGAACGAATGGAGCAATGAGGGGAGAATGAACACATGAGACTGAGAAATGGGGTGGCATAGTTCTATGGTGATTTAGCCAGTTTGGGGACTTTTCTTCTCAGTTGAGTTACCCTGGGAATGGCTGAGAGGGCTCTGTGCTCTGAGGCCATCAGCAGTTAGGAAGATACTACCCAGCAGATGGCTTATTGTCTATTATTGTATTAAAGGGACCTGCATTCAGCATGCTCTTGAAATGAAATCTAAGTAATCATAAAAGGAAACAGACCAATTCAATTTCTTTTTCCAATTTGGAAAACTCAGATAATATGCATAATAATTCTTCCTGCTGTATTCCTCATATTTATAAAAGATAAAATAAAATTCAAAGGAGCAAGAGTTTAGACATCAGCACTAATGTTCTCCCAAGCCATCATAACACACTTGGAGATTTTCAGTGCATGGTCCTGCCATCCTGTTATATAGTTTTACTAAGGTTGGTTCATGAATTTGAAGTGTCTATTGTTTGGGAGTCACATTAGTTTCAAAAGTTCAGTTCTTTAAAGATTAGTTTTTGATCTCAAATTCCTATGGCTCTCTTTGTTTTATCCTAGTGAAATAAATTTGGCTTAAATTGCATATATCCTCTTTATTATTCATTAAATTATTTTTAATTATTTTATTAAAAGATGAAAGCAAGATTTCCAACAAGTAAATGTGACCAAATAAAATATTTACATAGCAGTTACTAAAAAAACCTCTGGATTTTCATTTTTAAAAGATGATGTGAGATTTTTGTTTTTTGATTTTGTTAAAGTATAATGAAGGTACAGTGTTATATTAGTTTCAGATGTACAATAGAGTGATTCAACAATTCTATACATTACTCGGTGCTCATTATAAGAAGTGTACTCTTCATCCCCATCACCTATCACCCATTCCTCCCACCACCTCCCCTCTGAAAAGCATCAGTTTGTTCTCTGTATTTAAGAGTCTGTTTTTTTGTTTGTTTTGTGTGGAATTTAAGAAACAAAACCAATGAACAAAACAGATGAGATGAGTTTTCAATTAAACCTTGGTCTGCTCCATGTCTGGTTTTGGTTCCATTTCCTCCAATATTACTAATTAAAACATCAGGAGTTTAAAGTTGCTAATAAACATTTTTAGGGGATCTTACATATTATGAGTTTGAACTCCTTGAGGAGGGACATGAACTATTCACCATATTACTATGATTAAAACTTATCTTGAAAAATAGCACTTTACTATATTGCTCATCTTTCAATCAGGTCTTACTTAGCCTTGGCCATCTACATTCATGGGCCAAATCTGGCTCATAGTCTGTTTTACATGACATGTGGGCTAAGAGCGACTTTTACATTTTTAAATGATTAAAAAGAATCTGAAGAATAATATTTTGTGATACATGAAAATTATATGAAATTCAAATTTCAGTGTTCACAAATAAAGATTTATTGGAACACAGCTACACTCATCCCTTTATATATTGTTTATGGCTGTTTTCACACTACAATGGCCAAGTTGAGTAATTGCCAACAGAGACTGTATGGCCCATAGCTCGAAATATTTACTATCTGGCCCTTTCTAGAAGAAGTTTGCCAAACTTCTGCTCTATTCTGTTAAGTTTTTTCATATTTATAGCCCTGTCCATCTCCCTTCATTTGTCAGCCCCTAGCACTGGTTACCTTTGAGCCTGAGCTTAGCTCCTAACACTCTGTGAAACTTTTGTTCATATAGTAAGTCCACTCTGAGTTTTCCTTTCCTTAACACCAAAAAAGCCATCCCCAAACAGATGGCCTGCAACATGAGACTTCTGGCAGCCAGCTCTCAAGATGGTCCCAGCAATCCTAGCCTTTATACCCCTCTGTGTCCCCCTTTCAATTGTACTGGGGTTGGTGTTTGTGTTTGTGACCAGATGACTATGGTGGAAGTGATCATATGCCATTTATGAGATTACATTATAAAGACACTGTTGTTTCATTTTGATCTCTTTCTTGCCCTCTCCCTCTCAGATCACTTGGCATGGGGAAATCATGTTGCAAGAAACCCTATGGAGAAGCCCACGTGGAGAGGAAGCCTCCTGCCAATGCTATGTGAGTGAGCTTGGAAGTGTATCTTCTGGCCCTTGTCAAGAATTTGGAGACTGTAGCCCTAGCCAACAGCTTGTTGCAACCTCATGAGAGACCTTGAGCCAAGCCACCCAGCTAAGTCATTTCCAGCTCCCTGACCCTCAGAAAGTATATGAGAAAATAAATGTTTGTTTCAAGCAGCTACTTTTAGGGTGATTTGTTACATAGCCATAGATAACCAATACAGAATGTGAAAGGCCTCATATTGTCCACCTGCCACCATCCTTTTTCCCACTCTGATACCCAGTCTATTTCTGGTCATTTTGGAAGTGTGGTTTCCTTTCACGTTCATGGCCTTGCCTCATCTGTGGAACTTGACTTTCGACAAATTTCTCTTGACTTTGAACTTGTGCTCCTCTCCTCAAACTGGAATCCAATCTGTCCCCTTAGCTGTTGTCCTCTCAGTGACTTTACAGTTCAGCACAGACTCCTTGGTTCACTTGGATCCCAGCATGGGAATCGTTTCTAGATAGTTGAACTCAAGATCTCTCGATCAATATTTTCAACAGGAAAACGAGGTGAAGAATTCCTTAGGGAAAAATACTTGCTATGTTTTTATAAATTATTCTTACTAATATCACTATCTTATTTTAGGCCTCTCATAAAAGAATTTTAGAGGCAGGGAGGAAATTTAGAAATGGCATAATGTGACCACCTGATTTATTTATATGTCATAAAATGAGGCCCCCGAGGTTAGGTGATGTTTCCAACATCACTCAGCTAGTTACTGGGTCCATTAATAGTGAGAAATACTATTTAAATGCTATAGGTATGTGGAACATAATTGAAGCTAAATAGTGCTTTCTGAGGGGTGTGAGGCTAAGGTGGGGTTTTGCTGAGGATATCTATTGAGCTCTTCTGCCTGAGTGAGTCCTGGCTCATTAGCAGAGACTGGACACTGAAGACAATGGACCACTGGTATGACTCAGGATGGTTGGGTAAAATAGCAGCTACTAGATGTGAGTACTGAGCTCCGATGGGAAGACGTAAAAATCTTTTATCTACTGATTATGAACTGTATTTGGATTCTATGGAACTGTACTTCTTCTACTGTTACAGAGACAGAGAAAATGATCCCTAAATGAATCTTGGGGAAAAAAAAATCAAAACAGGCTGACAATGTGTGGGAACTGGGTGGATAGTGTAGACAGTAAATGGCTTATGAAATCAATGCAGAGACGTGAGAGGAGGTGTTAGTGTTTCACTTGATATACTTTGATATTTTAAAATCTTTTATGGTAAGAATGTATTTATGCATTTCTTGTGTAATTTTTTATAAAGTTTTACAAATTTTTACCAAAAATTTTAGAAACTGGGCTTGAAAGTAGAATTTGTGGTTATGTGTTATGTGCACATGACTCAATGATTGTGTCTGTCAAACAAACACAAGTGGATTAGAGGCAAGGAAAAGCCAAAAACAGTCTAGAAACTGAGACAAATGCCCTGATAGAAGTGAAAGTCACAGGCAATAGATTCAAATACAACTGATCCCATGAGAAGAAATGGGATGAAGTTATGGCTTAAGAGATTTAAATGAATTGTAATGAAAAGCTTCTTTATGGTAGAGCTATTCAGGGCAGGAAGGAAATTTAGTAACAGATTATTTGGGCAAAGTAGGAATGTTTTCCCTTGGATATCTTATAAATGGAATTAAAAATCACTTGTTTCTGACTAACGGGGTATAGTTCAGCTTGTGGGTTGAATTAGTCAGCATTTTCTCTATTTGGTTAATAATAGAGGAAAAACTAGTAGCAATGTTGATGGTCACAGTCAACATGAAATCATTTTATTTATTTATTTTTAAATTAAATTACATTTATTTAAAAAATTTTTTTAAAGATTTTATTCATTTGAGGAAGACAGTGAGAGCGCATGCGAGAGAGAGAGAGAGAGAGAGAGAGCGCACCAGTGTACAGAGGGAGAGGGAGAAGCAGACTTCCTGTTGAGTAGAGAGCCCTACATAGGTCTTGTCCCAGGACCCTGGGATCATGACCTGAGCCAAAGACTTAACCGACTGAGCCACCCAGGTGCCCCAGCACGAAATCATTTTAAAGTTTTGTTGTTGTTGTTTTGTTTTTTAAGATTTATTATTTCTTTTAGACAGAGTGGTCGGGGGGAGAGGGGCAGAGGGAGAGGAAGAGAGAGTCTTAAGGCAGACTCCATGGCTCAGCATGGAGCCTGATGTAGGGCTCAATCTCACAGCCCTGAGATCACGACCTGAGCCAAAACCAAGAGTTGGACACTTAACCAACTGCACCACCCAGGTGCCCTGACATGAAATCATTTTAAAATAAAATAAAGGTGTGTGATAAATCTATGTGTTCTAAGTACCTAACTAAGTCCTGGGAAATAAAATCAAATTTCATTTTAATATCTCTGGTAGATATCTTCACTTTATTTCTCACATATGTTTTGAGTTCAGACCTCCAAATTTTTTAAATGTCTTAAAACTTACCTATATTTCCTATTTTTTCGGTAATGGACACATAGTGTGAGTAATTAAAAAATATATAAAAACTACAAATGAAAAAAGGCAAATTCCTGGAAAATTTGATACAGTAAAATCTCACTATTTCGGACTGGTTGGGAAAAAAAACCAGAATATTTCATTTTAAATGATTTAAATGCCTTAACATAATTATTATGCATAACATAAGCTAGGATAAAAAAAATAGTTGTTTATGATGAACAAATAAGAATTATCTGACTCCAAAATATATGTAAGGCAAGCTTGTTATTATAAATGCTTTAAACATTTTATCTTGATTAAGCTATTAATTTATTCTAGCAGTAAAAGATGACTGACTTGTTTAGAAAATCAGCCCCTATCCACACGTAATCAGTTTTCAAATAGAACCTGTATTACCCTGGTGGTTTTACTTCCTTGTTTTCCTCCTCTCTGTGAAGGGACAATCTTAGTTCCTGATTGTCTAAGGGAAAGAGACTGAGTCAAAGAAAGGAAGGAGCGACAAACATCACACATAACTTCTACAAAGGAGCTCAGCAAACCAAATGCCAACAATTCAATGAGACTAGTTTTCACACATGATAATTATTTGGCATAGCTGATTTGCTTTAAAGTTCATCCCTCAAGGAGTATATTTATCATTCCCAAATGCTTATATCCTGGTCAAGAAAGGACAGGGGATAAGGGTGTTAGTCCAAATATCATATTGGAATCTTGCTTATTAAGAAATGTTAAAATCACTTAAAATAATGGCTATTTTCATTTGAGACATTTTCACCCCCCCCTTTTCTTTGTGTTGTGATTTTTAGATATCGTATTAACTTTCCTGTTTTGTTTGCTTTTGTGTATTTTCAATTATTAGCTCAAGAGCCATATTAATATTTAAGGATTAAACAATTCTATAAATGGTGGCATTTACAACTATTCAAACATTTATTTTTATCTTTCATACTTTGAAATGTTTTTGCCAAGTTTTAAACTAATGAGTATTTATTACTTTTACAATAAGAAAGAAACTCCCCAGTAAAGGTTAATAAAAGAATAATTGATTCAGAACTTTGTATCTTTCATGGGAGGGTATCCTATCTGAGAAGAGATGTGGAGATTTGTGTCCAGCAATCTTCGCCAAATCATGAGGTAACCAGATGATCTGGGAAGGCCCCAGGCTAAAGTGAATCCTTTTTAGACTCTCCCTGGGGAAACCAGAGATCTCTCTTGCATTTCTCAAAGATTCATGAGAAGGAAATGGAAAGACCTGATGAGACACAGTCTTCCCCCCTTAGCCACAGGGGGTCCATTCCAAGACCCCCAGTAGATACCTGAAACCGCAGAGAGTACCAAACCACATATAGTTGACCCCTGAACACCACGGGGGTCAGGGGTGCGACCCCTGCACAGTTGAACATCTGTGCACAACTTCTGACTTCCCAGAAACTTAACTAGGAATAGCCTAATGTTACCTGGAAGCCTTACTGACCACATAAACCGTCTGTTAACACCTAATGGGTATGTTACATGTATTACCCTACTGTGTTATTACAACAAAGTCAGCTAGGGAAAAGAAAATGTTATTAAAGGGACGCCTAGGTGGCTCAGTCGGTTAAACGTCTGCCTTCGGCTCAGGTCCAGCGTCCTGGGATGGAGCCCCATGTCAGGCTCCCTGCTCAGTGGGGAGCCCGCTTCTCCTTCTCCCTCTGCCTCCAGCTCCTCCTGCTTGTGTGTGCACGTGCCCTCTCTCTGACAAATAAATATACAAAATCTTAAAAAAAAATGTTATTAAGAAAATCACAAGGAAGAGAAAACATTTACAGTACTGTACTGCATTCATTGAAAAAAAAGATCTATGTGTAAGTCAACCCGCACAGTTCAACATGGCACAGTTCGAGGTTTAACTGCACATATCAAAGATGAAGTGTAATTTATAAATTCGGCACAGTGAGAGATGAACAACAATGATTAATAACACAGCACAATTATAGCAATATACTGTAGTAAAAATTATGTGAATGTGGTCTCTCTCTAATATTGTGTTGTACTCACCCTTCTAGTAATGCTGTGAGATGAGAAATTGCCTACGTGATGGGATGGAGGGAAGGCAGTGACTTGGGCATGTGCTGCAGCATTAGGCTGCTATTGACCTGAGTATATGTCGGATATGACCTGAGTATATGAGGATCATCTGCTTCTGGACCACAGTTGACTGTGGGTAACTGAAACCTCCTACACCCTGTCCTCCATGAAGAAATGAGTTTAATTAAAAATTTTTCATTAGGCACAGTGAAGGAAACCATCAACAAAACAAACAATTTCTCCCTATTTAATGGGAGAAGATACTTGCAAATCATACATCCAATAAGGATCAATATCCAAAATATATAGGGAACTTACACAACTTACTATCAAAAAGACAAACGACCTGATTAAAAAAATGCATGGAGGACTTGAACAGACATTTTTCCAAAGAAGACATACAGATAGACAACAGACACATGAAAAGATGCTCAACATCACTCATCATCAGGGAAATGCAAATCAAAACCACTATGAGACATCACACTACACCTGTCAGAATGGCTAGAAACAAAAAGATCAGAAATAAGACTCTTAACTACAGTGAAAAAACTGAGTTGATGGAGGGTGGTGGGTGGGGGATGGGCTAGATGGATGATGGGTATTAAGGAGGGCACTTGTGATGAGCACTGGGTGTTATACGTAAGTGATGAATCACTAAATTCTACTCCTGAAACCAAGATTACCTATACGTTAACTAACTAGAATTTAAATAAAAACTTAAAAAAAGATAACAAGTGTTGGCAAGAATGTGGAGAAAAAAGAACCCTTGTGCACTGTTGGTGGGCATGCAAACTCGTACAGCCAGTGTGGAAAACAGTATGGAGGTTCCTCAAAAAGTTAAAAATAGAAATACCATATGATTCAACAATTCTACTTCTGGGTATTTATCTGAAGAAAACAAAAACACCAATTTAAAGAAATACATGTACCTCTATGTTTATTGCAGCATTATTTACAATAGCCGAGACCTGGAAGCACACCAAGTGTCCATTGCCTGGTGAATGGATAAAGAAAATGTGGCATACATGCCACATGGAATATTACTCAGCCACAAAAAAGGAGAATGAAATCTTGCCATTTGCAACAACATGGATGGATCTAGAGGGTATTATGCTAAGTGAAAAAAGTCAGACAGAGAAAGACAAATACCATATGATTTTACTTACATATGGAATCTAAAAAACAAAACCAACCAACCAACCAAAACAGAAACAGTCTTACAGATACAGAGAGCAAACTGATGGTTACCACAGAGGGGAAGGGTTGTGGGGGTGGGCAAAATAGGTGAAGGGGCTTTAAAAGGTACAAATTTTCAGTTATAAAGTAAATAAGTCATGGGATGTAATTCACAACACAGGGAATATAGTTAATAATATTACAGTAACTTTGTGACAGATGATGACAGGTGGTAACTAGACTTACGGTGAGGACCATTTTGTAATGTAGAAAAATGTCTAATCACTATGGCATACACCTGAAACTAGTAGGATATTGTATGTCAATTATACTTCAGTTAAAAAAAATCCATTAGGAAAGCATTGTAAGCAAAAAAAGCATATGTGTGTATTCACTCATTCACTCATAGTGGTTGCCTCCCGGGAGGGGAACTGGGTGGTGTTTGGAGATGGAGGAAGATTTACCTTCCAGTGTAGACAGACCATTTTGTACCTTTTGACCTTTCAACCATGTACTTGTAATACCTAGTCAAAGGGTAATTTCCTGAAGAAAGTGTGAGGGGAAAAAAATCCTTTGTATTTTTTAATTTTTCCTGAATAACAACATAAGAGGACTAAGATAAGAGCATAAGAAAATGCATAACAGTACCACACTGAGATGTAGTTATTTGTAGGTAAAGGGATTGAGGTTATTTTTCTTTTTTTTTTTCTCTTTTTGGTTAGTTGAAATTTACTTCGTTTCTAAAGTGAACCTATTTTGCTTGTATTATTAAAATAAAAAGGAAGTAGAGAAAGTGTTACAATAATAAACACAGAGAACTGTTGTGAACACTTCCTCCGCATAGGGAGACTTACTTACTTTTATGAGGTAGGTATTGTTTGTAGCACCTGTCTATGGCAAATAGGAAATCAGAGAAACTAAGTACCTGCCCCACGTCAGAGCAAGTCCAGTGGATACAGGCCATCATGCCCCAGAGTCTATGCTCCTTTTTTTTTTTTTTTTAAGATTTTATTTATTTATCTGTCAGAGAGAGAGAGCACAAGTGGGGGGAGTGGCAGGCAGAGGGAGAGGGAGAAGCAGGCTCCCCGCTGAGCAAGGAGCCCGATGCGGGGCTCGATCCCAGGACCCTGGGATCATGACCTGAGCCGAAGGCAGACGCTTAACCGACTGAGCCACCCAGGGGTCCCCAGAGTCTATGCTCTTCTCTGCTATACTGCTCGGCCTCTCAGCAAAGTCCTGCAGCAACTGATAATTAAAAATTACATAAGAAGCAAAAAAAGGGAACATAATACGACTTTACAAAATGATTATAGGGATCTTTATAAAATAGATCAGACAATTTTTTTTTTTTTAAATGGGAGGGAAAACCCCCAGTGTACTTCTTAGCTCAAAGAGAGAGGAAATTTTTCGTTTACTGATCATACTGATTGTGTACAAGTGACACACAATCATTATAAACAACTCAAATAATGTGGAAAAAGCATGAAGGTGAAATGTAAAACACTATTTCAAGTCCAAAAATACTGCTAAGTGCCATTCAATGAACCTTGTTATAGACATCTGTCCATGCATGTGCTGGGCAGACAGAAAAATGGAGAGTAGATAGAATATTTTTGCTTTTAATAAAAATAGTACTCTTAATTTTACTTGAATTCAATTTAAAAAAAAAAGGAACTGAAGGGAAGCCAAAAAGAATTGTTGGCTTTTCTATAAATAGGTTCTTATCTCAACGTATGTTATTTTCTAACATTTTTCTCTGGAATTAAGAAAAGTAATTATGACAACCATTCAGCATTATTGTGCTATTAAAAACCAACGTGCTTCAGATGTAGAAAGGATCAGTGGACTGTCCCCTATTATTTAGCAGGATGAGGATTAGCCCTGTCCCATTTCCTCCCATGTCTGCTCCCCATCTCCCAATTTCTTCCCAGCAGGTGTTTCTGTAATTCTTCAGTCGGAAAAAGAAAAAGATTTATGATACTGTTTGCTTTTCTCCAGATCTGGAGACATTTGTGAGAGTTTTCAGGAATATACTGACTTTTCAGTGTGGTTTCTGGTATATTGGGCAGGATTAGAAGGCTGGTTCCTCCTCTCTACCTTCCTCCTCTGGCCAGTGGATTTAGAAAGTTTTGCATTAATGTGTGATTATGCATGCACATATAAACACATATATGTGTTTGTGTGATAAGTGGCTAACATTGAACTCTTTCCCCTTTGATTCAATTTAAAGTTGTCAATTTGATGATTATTTTACCACAAATTTATAGGTCTTTGCCTTCCTTCTCAATATTTATATATTCAATTGCTTTAAATTTTTTTATGATGTTGGCTAGAGCCTCCAGAACCCCCAGAATATGGCTAAACAACAATTATTGTTTTCCAGCCTATAAAAAAATCTTTTAGTGGTAATGTAAAAAATTCAAAGGGTACAGTGAAAAACTGAGGTTCCCTTAACCTCCCATCCTAGATAGCCAGTATCTTCCCAGATCCTCTTATTTACACTTATATATGCATGCACAGAAAACCTGATTCTAGTTATTTTTTACAAAAATTAAAACTCACAATATATAGTTCCATGATTTGCTTTTCTTAATATTTCATGGAGATCTATATCACTCTGCAAAAATCATCATTCTTTTCAACAATTACACAGTATTTTACAATATAGATGGTCTATAAATTGTCTGTTTCTATACAGATGGGCATTTCAGTTGTGTTTAATACCTAGCTACTAAAGGCAATGATGCCACGTTCAATTCTATACAAATATCTTTGTGCATATTTGTGTAGGGAAGTGTCCTAGAAATGGAAATTCTGTGTTACAAAATAGACACATTTGAAGTTTATACACACACATGATTTTGCTATTGCCAAATAGTCCTCAGAACTGGTTGTATTGGTTTACTTCTTCTCTGATTTTGCATAAGTATGCCCATTTCCTCATCTCTTGCCAATGCTTTCCTATTTTAACCACTGAATAAATAAAAATTAACCAAGTGCTATTAGACATTAGCCTTCTCAACCAGAAAAAAAAAAAAAGTTGTTCACAGTTAAATTGATTTACTCATGATTTACCTGCAGGTTTCTACTGACAATCCAATAATGATGTTAATAGTTAATGAAATCATCAGTGACAAGTTACTCAAATAGACAGAGAAGGATAAGAGACAGAGAGTGGGCAGCAGGCCACTAACACCATTCATAAGAGAGCATGTCAGGGAGCTCTGGGACTGTCACTCACCACTTACATGCTGTCACAGCATATGTCTCTCCTTTATAGCTCTCCCACTAACAGTTTCTTTGTGAATGATTCCTGGATTTGTAAGTCTTAGAATCTAAATATCTGTGTCTTGCGCTGCCCTGTAAGCAACATGAAGGCAGAGACATTCTTGTCTTGCTCATCCTTTCTCCCCAGCATCCTTCAAAGTGGCTGTCACAGGGATGAAAAAGTTTGGACTTTATGTGTGTCAATTCAAGCTTTTTGTTGTTTTATCATCCCCATAACGGAGTTACATGTCACATAGTTTGAGAAGAGGTTAAAGCCTGACACACTAAGACCCTTGGGTTTTACTCTTCTTGGACAAACTTATGATCCCTTTGACCAGGGTGCTCATCAGCACTGCATGACGAGCTCCCCAAGTTGACTGCCTTCTAGTCAACTTGGTCATACACCTTGCAATGTTATAACCCTTTGCCATGATGAGCTATTCTTAGGAGTTACTATGACTAAAAAAATCCATTGCCTTTCACCACTACTCACCTCCCCGCATACTTGTGGGTATAGACTTCCAACCTAGCAGCTGGTCAAGAAGATGGAGTGCAATAGTCTCCTTGGTTCTGCCTGGAGAAGGCTTCCCCCTGCCCTCCAGGATTCAGCTTTTAGGAAATGGCAAAATCTTCCTCTACATTTTGAGTCTGTCCTTTTTTTGATTTCCTTCAAAATATAGGTAACAGAATATCCAACTCACGTTGGCTCAAATAATGAAAATTATTTCATATAACTGACTTAAATGTTGGCTTGATCCTAGTAACTCAAAGATGTCATCATGGGTCTGGTTCCTTTCCATCTCTCCTCTGTCTCTTATTGTGTCAGCTTTATCTTAAGATTGACTCCCCTCATAAATTCAAGATAACTTCCAGATGCTCCCAGTTGCCTTCTTGTTGAAAGAGAGAGAGAGAGAGAGAGAGAGAGCTAGAAGTAGAATTAGTACTACCAAAACCACGTTGTTTCTACCCAGTGGGGAAGAATTGGAATGAATGCTGGAGAAGTTGTGACAATATTCTATGAGTCAATAATAGCTGGCCTAAAATCACCCTTAGTGAGCACCTACTAAGGTAGGTCAAGGAAGTATTACTATCCCCATTTTACAAATGGAATGTATCCAATTTGTACAACTCCACTAAGAGTGGAGGAGGCATTGGGAGATCAACTGAGGAGTCCAGAGACAGAGTTCACAATTAAAACAAACTTGTTGCGGCGCCTGGGTGGCTCAGTCATTAAGCGTCTGCCTTCGGCTCAGGTCATGATTCCAGGGTCCTGGGATCGAGCCCCACATCGGGCTCCCTGCTCAGTGGGGAGCCTGCTTCTCCCTCTCCTGCTCCCCCTGCTTGTGCTCTCTCTCTGTCAAATAAATAAATAAAATCTTTAAAAAAAAATAAAACAAATTTGTTACACGCTGAGAGTGACTGGAGGATTTTTAAGGTGGTGGGATATGTGTAAAGCAACATTTTAGCCTCCTTGGAAGCACTCCATTAGACCGATAGATCAACCATCCAGTTTCCTTATATCACCTTCCCTCTCCCACACCATCTCCCCACCACTACTCTAAAACAGGGATTCTAAAGTATTTAAAAGATTAAATTTTTTCATCATAATTTAGCCAAAAAGAATTAGATACAAATTCAATTAATTAAAAATAGAAACTATAGATAACATTCCAAGACTCCACTATTAGCTTGAAACGGGAAACTAGTAAAACCTAAATAATCTCTCAAATTATAAGATAAAATTGTTTTCTTTAACATAGCCTCCAGTGGTTCTCTGGATCCTGTTGCTTCCTTTCTATTCAAGCAGTGTTCTCCGGTAATTATTTCTTCTTGCTCTTGTGTTGTCAAAGTTCCTCCTCTACTATATCGTTCCTGGCAGTGTAAAAGAAGGCTATCGTTTCTCTCATTAACATGTCCATAAGCCTCATATTCCCTCCAAGGAATAGGGCCTGGCTTGTGGTGGGTACTTACTGTGTATTTGATAATGAATAAATGAATGAAGGAAGGAAGGAATTACTTGATCATCCTTCCCCTTTGCTTTCTGCATCTGCTGAGTCACTAATATCTGTAGATTCTTCATGTCTTTCATGCCTTGCCTTTCCTTCTATTTTTTACCACAACCCCAGGGAACCTTCTCCCACCTCTAATCTTCCACTCAGTTCAGTCCTCAGATCTTCCCAGAGCACTGATGTTGGCTTAAGTTCCTAAAGCCACTTTCACTTACAGATGAAATAGGAAAGTATTTAGCCTCTCTCTCTCACTCTTTTTCCAGTTTAATTTTGAAAAGCCAAATTATTCTCTGTTGCCTTTAATATATGTATAAAATCCTTAGCTCGATTTTTAATGGACTTCATGCTATGATATTAAAATATTTTCCAAACTTTATTCCCAGTTATTCTCCTAACAGAACCTCTCCTCCCACTCTCTTTGGACCACCCCAGGTCCATTCTTAATTACAGATCCTTACATTCTTGCTCCAGCCTCTCCAAATCTGACCTAAATCACAAGGCTTAACTTCCATCTCACTTTCTTTTATTAATCCTTCCTCCAGCCCCACAGCCCAGTGACACCTCTTCTGAATTGGAGCCCTCACTCACTCACGGTTCACCTAGTCGCATGATACGGGCTCAAGAAACTCTTCTACTGTATTTTTAAAACATTCTTGCATAACTTTCCAATGCCAGTTATCTTTTCAATTTTGTTTTGTTCCTCCCAGGATATGATAAATTAGGTTCTTTGTTAATTAAGTCACTCAATTTGAATACTAGTCAATATAGACTAGGTTATGCCATAGTAACCAGGTAACCCTCAGATCTCAGTGGCCTAACAGAGCAGAGGTTTCTTTCTCATCTGCCCTCCTTACCCATCAGGGGCTCTCAGAGACCCAGGCTGACAGACACTCTAACACCTCACAGGTGAGGTCCATACTCCAGGTCTTAGGGTCCTTTGATCAGATGTGACACTCATCACTCTCACAGCCTTTCGAACAGAGAAACTCACATGGCTCCACCTAACTGCAAGGGAACTGGGAAATTGGGATAGCACATAGATTTAAAAAAAAAAAAAACAAAAAACATTTTATTTATTTATTTGGCAGAGAGAGAAAGCACACAAGCAGGGACAGAGGGAGAGGGAGAAGCAGACTTTCCACTGAGCAGAGACCCCGATGCGGGGCTCGATCCCAGGACCCTGGGATCATGGCCTGAGCCGAAGGCAGACGCTTAACGGACTGAGCCACCCAGGTGCCCCTAGCACATAGATATTGAAGCAAACTATTTATATCATGAATAATGCAACAAATAGTTACATAAATTGTGACTTTATCTAGTATGGACCACACAGAAGATAAGTTTCAAGATAGTAGTTGTTTCATGCAGCTGAAAGATGTCATACAATTTATTGGCAGATTGAGAACAAAGAGCTTATTATTGTGATTTAATTTAAGGTGAAAGCTCAATTCAGTGCCAAACCGTAACAAGCTTATTTTTATACCTTGGTGTTAAGTATCAACTGGTGGTGATTCTTGTGTACACAAAGCCATTATTTTTAAAACATATTTGCAAAGTCTTCAGATTTTCATAGATCCCAAGATGACTATGGAAATCATCTCCTTATTTAATACGTGGTGGATGCCTGGTTAGAAAGAAATGTCACTTTTTTAGTATCTCTTACTAGCAACCAAACAGGGAATTGTGACACTTGGTTTGTCACTCACTCTGTATCGAAGGATTTTCAGGTCAGAAGTGTACTTCTCAGTTCCTCTGCTGAAGCGACAAGATCTATAATCAGTTAATGAAATGTTTTCATGAATCATGACTAGGGTATCTCACTCAAATGTAACTGAAATAGCCTAGCCTATTCTGGCTTGAAAAGATAAAGCTGTGTGCGAACTTATTATGCAATAAAGAATAGCTTCGTGTTCATTACCTTCAAATCACGCTTAGTAGATTAGCATTTGGATATGTAAAAGTCAGAGTAATGGCTGGGTTACTTTTGAAGATGTAGATCTGTGGGACATGAGGCGGGCTTTTGGTAGGCATTGCTGAAGTCCAAATAGCTGTTCCTGACTACGTATCAGACAATACTCCTGTTGCCTTTCAAAGCGGAAATTTCTAATTGCAATTTTCCAAATACTTTTTCTCATCGTGTGAAATAAGGCTTTAGAAAGAATCTCTATTATTTGCATGTGTGGCGGATACCGGGAGTATCCAGCACTCTTTTTCTTCCTTCTTACCTCCTCCTTCTTCTTCCCTTTTTTTTTTTCTTTCTTTCTTGCCTTGGGTACACAGAGTTGACACAAGCATTCATTAAGCATTAATGTTCATGGACGTTATTATCACTGGCCCTTATAAGGCTTTTGTCTCATTTGTTGATGAGCAAGTGAATGAGTTTGTTTATTTTTATGTTTGATGTCTTTTATGAGCAGACTTCACTACCCTTCCTGTTTATTACAGGCAAATATTTAAATTTAATCTGCATCTTTGCATTTGCATGCCTTCTTGCAAAGTGCATATTGCTCTTTTGGTAGGTAACTCTAGTTTATGTAAATAGTGTTGTCAATCTCATTCTAGTTATTACTGTGTTTCTTAAGTCCACATACTTTGGGGGTGCCTGGGTGGCTCAGTCCATTAAGCATCTGCCTTTGGCTCAGGTCATGATCCCAGGGTCCTGGGATCGAGCCCCGCATCGGGCTCCCTGCTCAGCGGGGAGCCTGCTTCCCCCTCTGCCTCTCCCCCTGCTTGTGCGTGCTCTCTCTCTCTCTGACAAATAAATAAATAAAATCTTAAAAAAAGAAAAAAAAGTCCACATACTTTGATGTGTGAACTGCCATTGGTTCTGTTACCTGGTAGACCATGATGTGTGTCTGCTGTGGATTGCTTTCCCAGTAATGGGAACCAGGTCACCTCCAATATCTGGCCACCACAAACAATGTTTCAGTGAACATCCTCATGCATGTCTCCAGATGGTCATGCATCAGAATTCCCATGGCATTTGCGCTAGAGTAGAAATATAGGACTTAGCCATGGCATCTTGCTCTGTGAAATAGGTGTGCAGCACTGTACATGAACCCCCCTCCCCATACTCATGAATGCTGAGGCTTCCATCATATTAGCACCATTTGATCTTGTCTCCTGGCCTCAGTTGGTTTATCAGGGGTCAACATGCTGGGCTGATGAGTTCCATCCCAGGGCATTAAAGCTCAGTTAAGGAGAGATTAATCTGAGGGAAGAAGGAATTTTGGTGCAAGTCAGGGCAGTAAGACCAAAGCCCAGCAATATGGACAGAACACTCTTGTAGGAAATTAGGGGGAATCTGAAATGTGGTGAGTTGGGGGGGGTGCCTGGGCTCAGTGGATTCCTAGCTTAAAGGCCTGCAGACAGGCCTCCCTGACGTCGAGACCCCCTGGGCCTCAGCAGTTGGTCCCAGAGCCATGTGGTGAGCAATGATCCAGTTTCAGCAAAACATCATCATCTCTCACATTAAATTAATGATGTTAATTTGAATGTTATTGCTTTTGTAGTTCTGCTTACAATTAATTTGTAAATTTGCTTTGGTTTTATAACTGTAAACGAGCCATGATCATAAGGACTTTATACCTAATTTTATGTTTCTTTATATTTGAGTGGCAATGCAATTAAAAAAAAAAAAAATAACATCAACCCTGAAGGGGTCCCTTTGTTTCTTGAAAGTGTGTATTTTCCAGCTCAGGCCAGAGACGTATTGCTCGAGTCTGATCTCACAGAGTTGGCTCTTGGGTCCAACTTTAGGGCACACATATTTATTCCTGTTTGATGTCGTCTTGGGTTCCAGTCCTGGTGATCTTTTTAGTCCTAATTCTGTCATCCAAGAGACTGCTTTCCTTCCAGCTTCATGCCGTTGGCAGAGTTAAAAAGCATGCGATCGGTCAATGTTCTCAGTTGCAAGCAACAAAATCAACTCTGGCTGATGTAAACAGAGAAACAATTGATCGCAAAGATGTGGGCTGGCTCACAGGTTCACTGCAAAGGCCATAGAACCCCGGGCTGTGGTAACGAAAGAGTAGCCTGAGCGGCAGGAAAGATGCCATCACAAACCGGGGACCAAAACCTGAGTGTGGAGGATGTCACTGCCCTTGTGCCTCGATAGCCAAGCCTGGCCGCCAGTGGCCCTGGATCATGGACGTGGACCCTGTGGTGTGTCGGTGCTGCCCAGAAACCAAGAGCTGCTGCCACAGCCAGTCTCCTGCCACCAGAAATGATCTGCCTCTGTCATTCTCTGAGTTCCCATCTTCTGGCTCAAAACTGGGGGTGCATTAGCCTGAGTGGCTGGGCCTGGGTCACCTACCTGCACCCTGGCTGAAAGCAAGCTGGGAATGCAAGCATCTGGTACTTTCAGGATCTGCTATTGGAGGCCAGCTCTGCCTCCCATCGGGGCTTGTTATGCAAGCAATTCCCCTACTATAGGAAGGAGGTTCAGATGCTGGGCAGCCAAACAAGGAATTGACACTCTCCATGCGTATTTTATCTTCTTTTTTTTTTTTTTTAAAGATTTTGTTTATTTATTTGAGAGAGAGAGAATGAGAGAGGGCGAGTACATGAGAGGGGGGAGGGTCAGAGGGAGACGCAGACTCCCCGCCGAGCAGGGAGCCCGATGCGGGACTCGATCCAGGGACTCCAAGATCATGACCTGAGCCGAAGGCAGTTGCTTGACCAACTGAGCCACCCAGGCGCCCAAGCGTATTTTATCTTTATCCAAGTAATTGGCAACAATGGAGTAGAGGACCAGGGTGAGTGAGGACAGCTAGGGTTGGCAAGAGGCCTTCCTCCTGCCATCCCGCCCGTATTGATGACCAGTGGGATGGATCCGAGGGGTGGGGCCACCCAGGCAGCATCTGATGTTTACCCCTGCTATCTGCCTTACGAGCAACATAGTTTCTTGGGGTTTTCTCGCAAACTCACATTCCCGAAAAGAGGAGGAGGGAGGGGACAGGAGGAGAGCATGTTAGTTCTTGCTTTGTTTGAGTTCTTTCATCTGGCTAGATGCATTTTCAGTAGCATGTAAATCAATGGCTTTATTCATTACTGCAATAAAATTTGCCTTTGTACCTGACTCCCCAAGGAGCTGGAACATAAGCAGGGCTCTAAAATTCACACTTCACCATGCTCGGGCGCAATGTCTTTGTTAAGACTCTGTTTGATCATTTTGCTTTTGATCTGCCTTTGGAAAGAACCATCTAAGTCTGCTGAGGGCCCTCCTACTGCAAACTCTCTGAGAGGGTCCTCTTAGGACCCATACCAGTTCCCCAGAGAAGTATTTCTTGTTTACGTTGGCTTATCACTCAGTCCTGCCTTGCTCTACGGCAGAACGGCCAGACTCGACAAAGCCCGAGTGCGTGGGAAGTCAAGGGCGTGTTTATGAACACACTTGTCTTTGAGCAGTCAGGTGTAGGGGGAGGTGGGAGGATGATGAGGGGTTGGGAAATTCTGTCAGCAATCCCAGGTGGCTGGTCACTCGCTGGTCAACTAGAGACAAGTTCTTTTCCTCTTTGGAGAGCAAGAGAAAGAGGAGCAGCCCGGGGAACACTATTTTCCTTCATGGTCAGGAGGGAGTGCTAAAGTGACAGACATAATGGGAGCCCAGCAGATGTTAATCAAATAAATGTATCTAAACTAGTTATCTATATACTTACAGACAATAATGGATCACCGAGATTTATAACAGCAAGTGCAATCTCAGACCAAAATGCAGGCAATTGCTTTGCTTTCACACGGAATGAGTTATAGAAGCCAAAGTCTAAATATGGTGGGAGAAGATCCCAGGAGAGCTGGATGGTATCATAGACATGCCTGAATGATCGCTCCTCAGGGGCTGCTTACCCAGTGGTCCTGCAGGCCAGCAAGATCCTTTATATGGTAAAAGGCAGCTGCCAGAACTCAGGGCTTGGGCAAGCCAGGCTGGCTTCCTTCCTTCCTGAAAAGGGGCTGCAGTGCAGTTTGGGGTAGCCCACAGAGCCTCCTTCCAGCTGAGATGCTCTAGTTCCCCAATCCTGAAGTAAGAAGGATCTGACCCATCCTCTCTCTTCCCCAACCACTTCTCCTCAACCTGAAAAGGAGGATGGGTCACCTCATGTTCAATCTATGGATAAAGTAAGGCAGGTTCTAAGATGAAATGCACCACAATCTGTAGAGAGATGCCTAGCCAGTTGTTAGCATTTAATTATTTTTGAATGCTAAAATGTTGGCCCCAAGTATGATTTCTTAATTATGTTCTAGAAGCTATATTTGGATTAGGCCTTTACATGTGGATAGAGGCTTCATTGGAAAATTCCTGGCCTTTTAAGCTGGATACAAAGTTGGCTCAGCATTTGTTTATTGCACTCAGCATCAAATACTAAGGTACTTTGATAAGAAAGCCTTTTATCCATCCTTGTTTAATAGAATTAGAAGCAGAGATAGGAGAACTGAGCCTTCTCAGGGTTGCAACTATCAGAATACTTGAATAATTGGTATGATTATTATTAAATACATAAGCAAATTTATTGTGTGTAAGTGAAACCGCATTTGTACTCTTTATAGGGAGAAGCAATATGAAAAAGTTCAACATTACATGATAAGAAGCCAAGGCAGAAATATTTCTCCTTTTATTTGGGTAGCTATCTGTCCTGGGTCTTTGCATGTCTTTGGTTCACTCTCATTCATTCTGGGCAGTGGAGAAGGAGCTCAGAAGGGCTTTTTGCAGTATAGGGTTGGTGAGAATGGGGCCCTCTCTGGGATTTTCTCAACTTCACCATTAACTTGCAGTCAGGTCATTCATATTCTGCTGAGGACTTATATTGAGTCATAGCTAAGCAGTCAGTCCCAGACTGGAGTCCCATCTCTTACTGAGCATCTGTGGACCCACATTTTATCTATTCTATAATGAGAACAGAAGTGGTATCTATCCCATAGTTCGTTAACAAGACAATCCATCCAGAATGCATGGCACATACTAAATTCTCAGTAAACATCATTTATTATTATTTAAATAATCCCCTTGTTGTGCCCTATACTTGCCCTATACTTGCCCTATCTGCCTCTATCATTCTCTGAGTTCCCATCCTCTGGCTCAAAACTGGGGGTGCTGGGCCTGGGTCACCTACCTGCTTCCTGGGCCATCATTCATTTCTGTCACAAATATGAAGAGACTCTCAGATGTATAATAAAAAGAACACTCAGTATTGTTTTTTATGCCTTAATTTAGGAATAAGTAGCATATTCTTAGATCATGCTTGGTGTGGGGATGGTGAGAACTCTGTGAATGCAACAGTTTTAGAAACATTCAAAATTTTTTTTTTAACCAGAACAACAAAACCCTCTGTTTAAAAACAAAGTGATGTATTTTCATTGTTCAGTCTCTGGAGCATTTGAGTTTATAAATTCAGGCACACCAATTTCTTTTAGTCTTTTACTCGACTCCAGAAATATGTATCTATCAAACTTCCAAATCTAAGGTCAAGTCTGCTTACAACACATCATTGTAAGGATATCTTCCCAACAGATGGATTCTCTTAGCATGGACTTTAGGTTATGCATTTCATGATGTATTTGAGGGCTTGGAGGTTCTAAACATTTATTTCCCTCAATTAATAAAATAATTTCTTTCAATTCCTATTCATTCCCCAAAATATTTTGATGGCTTGCAAAAAGCTTTTATTAGAGATACAATTAGGAAAGAGGAATGAATACCAAAAATGCGGTCTAACTGCTTCTAATATTATTGTTCTGAGCTTCCTCGCAGTGAAACAAAAAGGAAAATGAGATTAGTTACAATATTCACGTTGTTTTGAAAACTAAATGCCCACTAGTTGCTTATGAAGAGCACATTTTGTTCTGGTCCTGGGAAAAATCCGAGAGAAATCTCCCCATTGGGTCTCATAAAGAGAAAATTATGTGATATAATTTTTAGAATATTCAAAAATATCCCTGAAACAAATGCAGTACTGAATTTTATATGATTGTCCTTTCATAAGTGGAAGACGTGATACAAAACCACAGTTCAGTAAAACCAACTTGATAAAAAGCCGTGCAGAAGTGAGTTCTCTAGGACCCATGTGCCATGTGAGGTTGCCCTTCTTCCATCATGGACCCAAATCTAGTTCCAGAAAGTCCTCATGAGTAAGGAGATGACTTACCCCAATCCACAGCAGGTTGGTGACAGAGCCAGAACAAGACAGGCCTTTCTTCCACTGAGATCGACCTAGTAGCACTCCTCACCCAAAATCATCGCCTGCAGGACATATAATGCCTTCTAGAGCAGTTCTGTCCAAGAGGGCTTTCTGCAACGACTGAGATCTTCTGTGATCCCCTGCGTGGAGGTATTTGGTGCGGTCCAATATGGCAGCCACGGGCCACGTGTGACGATGGAGTATGTGATAGTAAGACTGAGGAACTGAGTTTTAAGTTTCATTTATATTTAAATACTTTAAATATGAAAAACCACAGTGTCTAGTGGCTGCTTTATCAGACAGTGCGGCTCTAGAGCGCCATCAGGTGGCCACCAAACTCAGCTTATCCCTGCTCTGACTCTGGGCTTCTTGTGCTGCAGGTCTGACAGAGAGGAAGATCAAAAATTGCATTTGTCTGAGCAGTGGTTCTGAGCATGAGTTGACAATGGCTTCAGTCAGGGATGATGGGGAATGAGAAATGTTGGGGCACACGGGTGAGATGCCTTGATTGGCCCAAATGCCTGCAGTGGTCATGGGCCATGGAGCTCTCAGAGCCCTTCAAGCCCCAAGAAGGGCTGCTTCTGCTGCACCCATCCTGATGGCTATGCCTGGAGAGAGAAGATGAAGAGATCAATCTGGGATTGAGGAGCCTGACAAGAGCCAGGCCAGGGTCCACAATGGCGGCTCTGAGCTCCAGGCTCAGCTTCGTCTTTATTTCCTTCTCAGGAAGGAGATGTGGAGTTCCTCAGCTGAGGAACGACAGTGCTGATGAGCAATAATGTCTTAATTCATTTTAATTATGCTGCATATACTACAATTCATAAGCTTAACATTTTTCAAAAATTTAAAAATAATGCTTTAAATAATAATTTCCAAAATTTCAAATAAAAAAAAATAATGGTAAGAGGTAGTAAGAAGCAAACCTCATTTCATAATACAGGTTCAGTTAAGGAAAGTAAAAATAAACCAAATTCCATAGTGTCTTGCTCAACAATAAAATGTGTTTAAAGGGCAATAACATGACAAGTTGCTCCAGCATGTTCCAGTAATTTCTGAAATTTTAACTCCCAAAAGGATACTCTTTGGTGATGCAGAAGGAATGAGAGAAGATTTTAGAACAATGGTAGATATTGCACACATTATTTGAAAATATATAAATTTAAAATAAAAAAGAATAATGCTTGTAACATTTTTATTTTTTTTCAAAAATGTTTTTGTTGTGCAGAAAAATGACTTGCTTGGAAATGGACCAGGGTAATGCAGTTCAAGTAAAAACCTTTTTTATACACTGGCTTCAACCAGGGATTTCCCTAACTATGACTATGTGATTTTTCATAATGATCGTAAATATTAAGGTAAATGAAAAACCATTACTCTCCCTTTTGTACTAATATATTGTGTTAGCTAAATAAAGAGATGTCAGATTCAAGTCTAATTACTTCTATTTCATTTCTGCTATATTTCTGTTTTCTTTATTGTTTTGTTGTCTGGGCTTCCAACCATTTCCTAAAAGATGCAATATTTCTTTATCAAGTAGCAACAGAAATGATGTAAATAAATAATTCCTTACAAATCAAATGAAGTCATTCAAAAGAGTAGAGTGAAACAAATTATTTCTCTCTTCTAACAGCAAGCATATGGGGTGAGAAAAAAGATATATTAAATAAGAATAAGACTCAAATCCAGGGTTTTGTGATTGCAAGTCCTCCTGCTGGGGATCTCATGCTCACCTGGGAAATAGTCGGTTAGGGTACTAGTTTCTTCAACTTGTCCAAACAGATTGAACCTATTTATATTTCCTCCCACTCTCACTTTTTGGGTAAGAGTTACACAGGTCTATCATAGACTGTTAAGAGCTGTCCCTCTTATCTTTTTTTATATTGGAATAGAACTGACATAGAACATTCTGTAAGTTTACAGTGTATGACATGTTGATTTGATACATTTACATACTGTAGTAGGATTACCAGCTTAGCATTAGTAACACCTCTATCGGGTCGCAGAATTATTTGTTAGTTGTTTTTTTGTTTTGTTTTGTTTTGTTTTTTCAGTGGTAGGAATACTTAAGATCTACTCTTTCAAGTACTTTAAAGTTCAAAAGATAGTATTCTTGCCTGTAACTGACCATAATCCCTATTTCTTATTTGTTGTCAAGTTTTCAAGTGCATCGACTTCAACCATCGCATTCACAACATTAAAAATTATATCCATCAAGTCCCGTCTGCATCTGTTCTTTTCTAGATGAAAAGTCCCAGTCCTTTCTGGGAGGGGATTCTGCTTTCTGACATTTTCTTGAGCAGTTAGAGATCGAAGAAGTAGAGATTTGGAAATTATTTTTGCACGATGGTGATCTCAGTTTTATTAGGAGGCCAGGGGGTAGTGTTTCCCTGGAGTCTGATGGGTGCAAGGTTAATTTTGACAATGCTGTGTAGCGCTGAATCCTCATTCTGCTACTGCCTACCCCGGGGAGTAGCTTCACCCTGCTCTGTCGCGGGCTTCTCGTGTATAAAATGGGGCTATCTTTCTCATCAACTAGAGTGTGAGGTTTTTCATTGGGTAGCAGTCCAGACCCATAGCACTCACTCACTCAGTAAATGACAGGCCTGTCATCCCTGTCTGGAGTGACACAAGCGCTCTAGGGGAACAGAGACCGCACTCAGCCAACAATGTTGTCTCTCCTTCCTCTGTGCAATTCTTGACACACTAGTTCAGACCATGGTGGCTGACAGGCCCCAAATGGTGTCACTTAGACCGAGTTCCCAAGCCAGGGCTTCATCCATAACCTCATTGCAGTTTGGACCTCCCCCAGATCAATGCCAGGGAGTCTGCCACTTGGGCCCCTTCCACCCCCACCAAAGAAAGATGACGTCATCTGCCTGATAAGACCTCCTTGCTTTTCCCTTCAGAGAAAGCAGCCTTGTCTGAAACAGCCCTTTCCTTTTGCTAATAACTTCCTTGCCCCACCCTCCTTCTATGAAAACCTTTCATTTTGTACAACTCCTTGGAGCATTATTCTGCTTGCTAGATGGGATGCTGCCCGATTCATGAATCGTCTGATAAAGCCAATTAGATTTTTTTTTAAAGAAAGAAAAGAAAGTGGGCAGTTCCAGTTCCTTTGGGTTCTTGGCTGGTTGAGAGTGTACTGTCTTTATACACAATGAACAGCGTGGCTTCTTACACAATGCTGGTGCGAGCTCTCTCTGCTTCAGAGTGCGGTGGGCGTTGACCACAATGCTGGGGCTGATGGTGGAGGAAAAGCCGATGCTCCTCTCCCCTCCTTCTCCCCTGTCATGGGGTTTCTTCTTCTGCCTGGATCTCCACAGGACTCTTATAGACATTGAGGTTCTGTCTCAGTGTTTACCATTCTGTATCATTTTTTCCCAGGATGCAGGTTTGTTGAATGAATTCGTTCATCCAGCAAGTATATATTCAGTACCTACCATGTGCTGTAGATATGTCAGTGAACAAAACAGACAAAGGCCTTGTCTTCAGAAGTGATATTCTCACGGAGAAAAGCAATCAGTAAGCATAATATAAAGAGTGAATTATACAATGTTTTGAAGGGTGATCAGTGCTCTGGAAGAGGGTAGAGGGCCTACAGGATAGAGGTGGATTGCCATTTTAAATAGGCTGGTTATGGTAAGCCTGACTGAAAAGTGACATTTGAGCAAGGAGTTGAAGGAGATGAAGGTGAGAGGCAGGTGGTTATCCTAGAGGATGGAGGGCCAAGCAGAGGGAGAGGAAGAGTGGAGGGGAAGCATCAAGAAGGCCCATGTGGTAGCAGTGGCAGAGAGGGGAGGGGAGGGGAGGGAGGGGAGGCTGGAGAGTCCTGGGGGCTCGATCCCACAGGACCCTGTGGCCAACAGGGCTGTTGGGCTTTCTCTCTGGAGGATATGAGAGTCATCTCAGGGTTTTGAGTGGAGGAAAAACCTGACTTATGCTGCAAAAGGAACATTCTGGCAGCTGTGTTAAGAATAAACAAGGGTACAGGAAGATTCAGGAACACTTAAAAAATTCATCATAGCTTTCATTGCTTTTGTTCAATTTATCCTGGATTTTCTTCCGAAATAAGAGTTATACCTATCTTGGGTCTCTTGGTCAGTACCTCACAACTATCTGTCACTTTTACAGAGTGCCGCTTTCCCATCGTTTTGGTAAGATTCCTTCAAGGACATTGTCCGTTTATTTACTTATTCGACAGATAGATAGTTATTCAGGGCTTTGAGCGTGTTAATCACTGCACTACGACTGAAGGCACCGAGGCGAGCAGATGGCAAAGGCCCTGCTCCAGAGACACTTACCAACTAACAGGAGCGACAGACAACATCCCAAATAGACAAACACACAGTGATTTCACAATGCAACTGTGCTATAAAGAATATAAAATGGAAGGAATGTTCTAGAAAGGGATGCGGGAGGAGCATTGGGTCAAAGGAGGTCTCCCTGAGGTGACCTCCAACCTGAGACTCAAGTGATAAGAAAAAACCAGCCATATTCCTAGGCAGGCAAAGATGCATCGAGGCAGCAGGAAGTAAAAAGAGGTGAGACGCAGGAACGGACTCGCCTTGTTTGAGGAACGAAGAGAAGGTGGCAAGGAGTGAGCAAGGAAGCAGTGGGGGGTAGCAAGGTCAGAGACGTAGGCAAGGAGGGAAATTAGGTTTCATATTCACAGCGAAGGCAGTCATAGGAGGATTTTGAGAAGGACATGGATGTGGTATGATTTACATTGTTTTCAGCAGGCCAGGGTAGGGCTTTTTTTTTTTTTTTTCCATTCTATGAGTTTATTTCTTTTAATAAATGAGTTGATCTCATTTACATTTATTATTATGATACATTTGCCATAATACTATCATCTTAAATATTTTTTTTCCTTTTTATTGCTTCACTTTTTTTTCTTGATTTTCTTTTACTATATAGTCTGAATTTTAGTTCTTTTTTTTGTTATTATGTTCAATTAGTCAACATATAGTACATCATTAGTTTTTGATGTAGTGTTCAACGATTTATTAGTTGTGTGTAACACCCAGTGCTCATCACCACACGTGCCCTCCTTAATACCCATCACCCGGTTACCCTGTCCCCCCACTCCCCCTCCCTTCTGGAACCCTCAGTTTGTTTCCTGGAGTCCAGAGTCTTTCATGGTTTGTCTCCTTCTCTGATTTCTTCCCATTCAGTTTTCCCTTCCTTCCCCTATGGTCTTCGCACTATTCCTTATGTTTCACATATGAGTGAAACAGTATGATAATTGTCTTTCTCTGACTGACTTATTTCACTTAGCATAATCCCCTCCATTTCCATCCATGTTGATGCAAATGGTAGGTATTCATCCTTCCTGATGGCTGAGTAATATTCCATTGTATATATGAACCACATCTTCTTTATCCATTCATCTGTTGAAGGACAGCTCGGCTCCTTCCACAATTTGGCTATTGCGGACATTGCTGCTATGAACATTGGGGAGAATGTGCCCCCTTTTTGTACTACATCTGTATTTTGGGGGGCAAATACCCAGTAGTGCAATTGCTGGGTCAGAGGGTAGCTCTATTTTTAACTTCTTGAGGAACCTCCATACCGTGTTCCAGAGTGGCTGTACCAGCTTGCATTCCCACCAACAGTGTAGGAGGGTTCCCCTTTCTCCACATCCTCACCAGCATTTGTTGTTCCCTGTCTTGTTAATTTTTGCCATTCTAACTGGTGTGAGGTGGAATCTCATTGTGGTTTTGATTTGTATTTCCCTGATGGCTAGTGATGTTGAACATTTTTTCATGTGTCTGTTAGCCATTTGTATGTCTTCTTTGGAGAAGTGTCTGTTCATGTCTTCTGTAGGGCAGGCTTTCTTAAACAAGACATAAAAAGCAAATCATAAAGAAGATGTATAAATTTCACTGCATTAAAATAAAAAATTCTATTATCAAAAACATGATTTAAAAAGTGAAGCAACAAACACCCATAAAACCAACCAGTGATTAGTATGTAGACTATATCCACTTTTTCCCAAAAAATCAATGGGAAGGAAAAAAGTCAATAGAAAACTGGGTTGAAGATATGAATAGGAAAGTAGAAGTTAATAAGCAGGTAAAAGATGCTCACTGTGATTGGTATTTAGATTTTAAAAGGCACAAGATACTATTTCACACCCATCTGATTGCTAAAAATTATTAGACTTACAATATAAAGTGCTGGAAAGGATGTAGAGCAATAGGAGCTCCCACACTGCTGGGGGATAATAAATTGGTAAAACATATTTTGGAGAATTGTTCAGTAATATCAAGAAAAGCTGAAGATGCTCATTCTCTTTGGTCCAGAAATTCCATCATGGAAATATATACCTCAGATAAATTCTTCCACATGATTCAGGGAAAGATCTTAAATATGATCATAGCAGATGCCTCAGGCTGTTTGGGCTGTGAGAACAAAGCACCATGGACTTCGTGGCTTGTAAACAACAGACACTTATTTCTCACAGTTTTGGAGGCTGGAAGTTAGAGATCAGGGCGCCAGTGTGGTCAGGTTCTGGTGAGACATTTTCCGGTGGCAGATGCTGACTTCTTGCTGTATCTTCACATGGCAGAAGGGATAGGTGAGATCTCTGGGACCTTTCTTATAAGAACATGAATCACATTCATGATGGCTCCACTCTTATGACCTAATCCTCTCCCAAAGGCCCCACCTCCAAATAACATCACCTTGGGGATTAGGTTTCAACATACAGATTTTAGGGAGACATAAACATTCAGTCAATAGCAATAGATAGAATTGTTTGAAATAATGAGAAAGAAACTAAATATCCACCGAAAAATGGATAAATTATTTTATATATTTGGAATGCTATACAGCAGTGAAGTTTAAAAGATACAAAACGAAGTTTATAAGATACAAAATGAAGTTTAAAAGATACAAAAATTATGATGTTTAGAAAATCAAACACAGGATAAAAATATGTAGAAATACCTATGAATGACAAACAAAATTCAGCTTAATGCTTACTTTTGATGGTGAGGAAAGGGAGAATAATGAGCAGGGGCTACCCAAAGGTGTCACTAGTTTGAAATACTCTATTTCTTAAGCCACTCTGTGGGTATATGAGTATAGATTTGGGAGTTTGGGGTTGCTGTTGGTTTTACATTACAAAATGTTATTATGAAAAATATAAGATCCAAAAACAGGCATAAAGAAAAAAGATCCCTTAATCTGCTTGTGGAAAGTGGCAAGCAAGAGTGAAAGCAGAGATAACCAGGGGAGGGTTGACTAATTCATTAATCCAGGCAAGAAATGGTGGAGATGGGGAAAAGTCAAGATGGTGCCAACCAGACTTGGTGAAGCATTAGTGGAGTGAGTTGAAGAGAGGAATCAAGTACGACCCCTAGAATATCAACATGAGGAATGGAACAATGTAGGAACACTTATGAGATCAAGAAGACCAAGAGATGAAGAGGTTTGGGGGTGCATGCAGAGCATGAAGCTCAGTTTAGAATTCATTAAGTGTGAGATACTTAGTAGACATCCAAGTCAGATTGTTAAGTTGACAGTAGATATGAGTGAAGAGCTCAAGGACAGCCGTACACTTTTGGGAGTCATCAACATGTAGATGGCATGAGAACACCTGGAGACACATGCTAGGTAAAGTACAAGAAACCCAGGAATGATGGATGGGCTTCCTACTATTGGCCGAGGAGGAGCTAAGAGAGAAACTTAAAAAAGAGGCAAGTGACATCAGAAGTCAAGTGATAGAAGATATCAAGAAGGGAGGGGTTAATCCTGCTGAAGTCAAGTAAAATGTGGACCAAGAAGTCTCAATATAGAAGTGGTTGGATACCTTCACAAGAGCTGTTTCAGTGTTGTGATCCAGGCAGAATCCGGACTGGATTGAGCTCAAGAGTAAGTGGGAGGAAACAGGGTTGGATCAACGTACCTATAAAAATTAAGCAGAATACATATACAACTGAGGCCCTTTGTGGTACCTCTACCTTTCTCATTTCCCTTTCATCTCAGAGTGAATCACTGTTTTGAAGTTGGTGAATATCATTTTCATTACATATGCATATTTATGCAATGAAGATTCTTCGTGTTTCTAAGGTTTGTACAAATGCTACCATATTTGACATGTCCATGTGCAACTTGACTTTTTTTACTTCTTGCTAAAATACTGAGCTATAGCTCCATGACTCCTGCAGATTAATGGATTAGCTATTTGTAACTGCTCTATAGTAGTCTACTGTATCAATACAAGATAATGTATTCCTTTATTCCTCTATTTATGAATAGCTAGTTGGGTTTCTATTTTTGCTGTACATGACTCCTTGTACTCACGTTCAAAGTTTCTCTTGTTCACATACTTAGAACTTGAATTTCTGAATTTCTATAGGATAAGCGTCTTAGTCCACTCAGGCTGTCATAATAAAATACTGCACACTGGGGGGAAGCTCAGCAACAGAAATTTATTTTCTCACAGTCTGGAGGCCGGAAGTTGGAGATCAGGCTAGCATGGTCACTTTTCTGGTGAGAGCTCTCTTCCGGACCTGCAGACAACTACATTCCTGCTGGATTTTCACATGACTGCACTCTCTCTCTCTCTCTTTATGAGCCACAGTCCTACAGGATTAGGACCCTACTCTTATGACCTCATTTAACCTCCATCACCTCCCAAAGACCCTATCTCTGGGTACAGTCACCTTAGGGGCTGGAGCTTCAACGTAAGAATTTAAGGGTGGCTGGAGATGCAATTCAGTCCATAGCAATATGTTATGGGCTTTTTTAACTTCACCAGATATTACCAAATTGCTCTCCAGAATGTTGTGCCAATTTGCACTCTCATAAACAGAGTAAATATCTACCATTTTAAATGGGAAATGAAAGAAATTAAAATTTTAAATTTCTGTAACATTTGGGGGCACAAATTGATATCTGAAATCAGAAACTCCTAAGACACGAATGTGAAGGGATTTTAGATTTTAGAAACCATTAAATCATCGACTGTAAGGAACCACATCTCTGGGAGGCACACTAAGTGATATGCAGGCAATAGCACAATCAGGCAGAGAGAACACTCAAACACCACACGACTGTTGAACAGGCAGCATTGCCCAGACATCTTCCCATCACGGAAATCAGTTCAGCTGGCACACCTAGATCGTCTCATGAGGCTACTGCTCTGTGCAGTGCAGATCAGAGCACTGCAAAGGCAGACACCAGCCCAGTCTCTCAGTTCCTGGGACACACACCACCTCGTACTTGGCATAGTATACGAAGGCCTTGGTCAAGAACTCAGGGGGTTCAGAGTTCACTGAATGGAGGTGTTGATCCTTTCCTGATTTGGGATCTTGGTTCCTATGACTGGTTTATTGCTAAGGTTCTGACTGAATGGTACCTCGTAGCCTTCTTTTCGGTAATTGGGTCCCTTGGCCAGTGGGACCTGTTGTATCAGATACCTGGAGTATCAGTTACTCCAGCCCTCTAGAATGGGACCTGCTTTGATCTTCCCTTCCTTTCACGGCTAGAGTCCTGCCCACCTAGTGTGGTTTTCTGTCAGTGGTCCTCTGTCAGCCCCCTCATACAGCACATACACCTGTCTCTTCCTTTTGCCTTCAGTGTATCCTGGCTATCCTCGGTCTGACCCATACTGCTGTCTGACCCATTCAACAAATGTGTGATGAGTTCCCACTGAAAGTTATGAAAAATGAAATGAACAAGAAACACTCACAGAAGAAGTGAATTGTGCACTCAGACATGAAGGATGGAGGGGTGTTGGAGAGATGGCCCGGCATTCTAGGTGAAAGATATGCCATTAGCCAAAGGATCATGGTTCTGGAATGGATGAGGCATGGTAAGTTACGTAAAGCCAAATGAGAAGGCTGAGGACAGGGACTGAAGGACAGACCCAGTGCCAGGTGCTACCAAAGAAAGCATCGACCTAGCAGGCTACCATGCATCCATGAAGTAGCTGGAATATTGGTGGCAATGAAAGCAGACAGTACCCAGTCGAGAGGACTGCAGTTTGGATACACAGATGACATCGCAAAGGGTCCCAAGTACCAGTGGGACGCAGGGCAGGTCATCCTCAAGAAGGTGAGGCAGCCAAGTCAATGGCATCAGGCAGATCTGTGTGAGGGAGCAGTCCCCACCACCTAGCTGGGGCTCAGGAAAGAGAGACTCAGGCCTTGGCAGTAGAGATGGGAAAGTAAAGATCCTTTCAGGAGTCAGAGGCAATGAGGCCACTCACCAGGAACCCAGCTTCCATGTGTAAGAGTGGGAACCCTTGGCCAGGCCAAGTTGGACCTCAGTATTGGACCCAGAGCATGCTGGTAGGAGCATGACTACTGTGTAGTCGCCAGAGACTGACTTCTGTGTCATTTTCGATTTGGTTGGTCCTGGGGAGATGAGGGTGGCCTTACTCGCAGGTGGGGCTCAGAAGGTCACCGCTGTGGCTGGAAAGAGACGCCATAGCTGAAATGAGTCAAATGGTGATTCATTCCAATGACACCGGGACCAACTCCACTCTGAGGTCTCACAGACCTACACCCAGATCCCCAGTCATCCCATGAAGGGAAGATATTTTTTGCAGTCGAGAGAAGCAGTAGGAGGCAGATGTCAGTAAGAAGAGCAAATATGTTGATAAATATGACTAATGGCCGCTAAATAGAAAATGTTGGAAGCCAAAGTATTTTCAAAAGCAGTCTGAATGTTTATATACGCAGCCTTATGGTTGTTTTCCAAACGTTGTGCCTTGACCAACATAGATCTAAGTATGAATCGTATGTTGTATTTCCCAAAATACAAAAGCAGGGGCATTATGTAGGATCTGTTGACAATTGCACAAATGTAATGCAATGCTGACAAGTTCTTTGTTCATGTCAGCACACTGGGCTGCCTTGCATAGGCATTTCGAGACTTCAATTGACCTGAGAAACTAAATTGAGAGCACTTAAAAAAAATAGCTTACTAAAGAAATACTGTCTATGGGTTATATTAATCACAAACTTCTCCGAGATTCTGGTCGCTTCTTTTTATCAGCAGCCCCCACAAAGGGTGGAATAGATGTCACATGAAACAGGGAGGTGTTTACTGGGGACCATAAAAGGGCTTTTGGCATATATGAGCCCTTTTGCTCTTTTCTGCAATTCAGGCATTTCAGTGACTTTAAATAATAATAGTAATTATAGTCTATGTCTAGACAGCAGCCTTCCCCCTTTGTGTGATGATAGCTGTGAAAGTCTTTTGACTCACATGCTCACAATTCCCCTGGGAATAAGAGGAAATATTGGTTGCCATGCAGAGGTTCTCATATCTTCAGGGGCAGGGAGGCAGCCCATGTCCCTGACCCACAGCTATGTTGGGGTCTGGATGCTCTGTACCAGCAGTACGGGGTGCTACCTCTTTGCCCAGGCACTGTTTTGCATCTACAAATTTGTTGCATTTGATTAAATCTGAGATGCTACTAATTGTAGAATGTGCCATTATTCCATGTGCCACTAATTTAAAAAGTTGCTTCCAGTTCTCATTGTAAAATGCTATCAACACTCAAGCACACCCTACTTTCAGAGATGTGAATATGGGAAAATGGTAATAAGTGGAAGTGTATTTGAGAGCAGACAAAAAAAAAAAAGTGTTTATGCTATTCTGTGGAGCCTCCTGGAGGTAAAGAAGCAGGAACCTTAGCAGACCCTGAACTTTAAAGACAGAAGTAAACATTGCAGGAAAAGGTACATTTCAGTAAAAGTCCATAGGAGCCTGGAGAAAAAAACTCATCAGGTAGGATGAAGGGGTTTTTGGGGATGTGAACTAAAGAAGGCCTGAAGGTCAGTGCCTATTGGGGTCTCTCTGTGGAGAACGGCCTGCATGAGGGTGGGCAGGGCGGCAGCTGGCTACCCCCCTTGAGGTCACATGGGGGCAAGTGCGTCTGGTGCTGGGGGCAAGAGGAGGAGGCAGGCAATCTTCAGGCTGGGCTTAGGGTGGGCCCTGTGACCCATCTCAGCACCTGTTGCTCTCCCCAGGAACCTGTTCCCAGTTCCTCCTCCCCATAATCGCTCCAATCAGAAACCTTCTTTCTTATAAATTCATACATTTTTGAAAAACATTTTGAAAAATTATTTCTCACAGATGTCCTCATTTGCTTCTCTTATATATCCCTCCTCTCCTCGGATATATAAATGTAGGTCCCCAGTGAGCTTGCTCACTCCTGCACCTCTGTCCTTAGCTCTGGCTCTGTGCAGAGCAGGGCCTCACCAGGAGTCTATTGTATTGAACTTATGTTTTCTTTGCATCCTTCTTATATTCCTTCTTTATAGGACTTGCCAGCAGGCTGGCCCTGTATGAGTCTGATGAGTAAATAAGCCAATGAGACTGACCTGCAAAGGGAAAGAACGAGAAACCTCTGTCAGTATCAAAGACATTATAACAATGGTCTTGGAGATCTTCCTTCTCCATGGTCGGAGCCCCTGGTGCTTCCAGTCAAGGTCAGGAAGAGGAAAAGGACTCATGGGACAGGTGGGGCTATTCCAGGGTTCTAATCTCATGCCCAGGGAACTACCAGCTTACAGAGCCCATGTCTGTGCTCAAGCAGTGAACCGCTGACTCTCTCCAGTGGTAAGACTCATATTCGAAAAGCCTGTTAGCAGGTGACCTTCCCCATGGTCTTTCCAATACAGGGGCTGTGTGTTCTCATTTAGGGCCAAGGCCTGGGCAAGGCAATGGCCGCTTCTTAGTTAATGCCCCGAATTGGTCAGAACAAACAGAACCAAACAAAAACAAACCTAGGTTTCTATGTGGAAAAGAGAGTCTAGCTCCAATTATCATAGTTCAGAACATCTTTTGGGGAAAACAAAAACAAAACCCCAAAATAATAAGCCCCCTGCCCCCCAAATGAAAACCCCTGGCTTCTGTCTGCATGACTTTCCATCCAGTTCTTTCTCAAGGAGAGGGGGCCCTGAGTCTGGAGAGCAGCAGTGTGAATGCCTGAAATAGATGGGAAAGGGCGCATAGCCCTCAGTGAGCAGGGGCCCAAGGGGTCAGAGTGCTGGCTTGGGGTCAGAAGGGCTTGGCTCTGGGTCTGAACTCTGCTGTCTACTGACTGAGCAGTTCCTGGCAGATGCCTCAGCCCCCTGAGCTGCAGTTTCCCCTTCTGTAGTGATACTGCTAGATTTTGGTAGTCCGAGAGCCGGCTGTGCCAGGCCCTATGCTGAGTGAGACAGGTTTCATCAAAGCCTGGGGGGTCGGGCGCCTGGGTGGCTCAGTCGGTTAAGCGTCTGTCTTTGGCTCAGGTCATGATCTCAGGGTCCTGGGATGGAGTCCCCGAGTCCGGGGGGGGGGTTCCCTGCTCAGCGGGGAGTCTGCTTTTCACTGCCACCCCTCATTCTTGCTCTTGGGCGTGCGCTCTCTCTCAAAGAAAATCTTAAAAAAAAAAAAAGCCTAGAATGTAGGTAGTGTCATCATCCTCATTTCCCAGAGAATGTGAGTAACTCCCCAGGTCACCCTGCCTGAGACGTAGCCAGTCCGCGCTCTGGGGATTATGAGATCCACTGTGTAGAGCCACCGTGAAATAGGTCTAAAGCGCCAGGCTCCTAGCGGACACTCGACCAGGGTGGCTCTGACCCACCACCTAACACTGTCCCTACCTCCACCAATGTCCAGACCCTCCTTTTGACGGATTGTGGAGTTTGAAGAAAATGAGGAGCTACGAATCCGTTAGCACTGATCATCAGAAGAATTTCCTCTTGATTACTTATAATGAATCAAAGGAGTCACTGATTTAATGCCCACAGTTTAAATTCCATTTACAGCGCTAAAAATTAAGCATTGTGAAGCCGTTCACAACCACATTCTCTCTTGTACGGATAAAAAGTTATTAATTTCTTAATCCTGTCTGGTATTTCAGACACTGGATGTAACTACTTTGTCCATACAGAAAGCAACTTTGAGAGACAGGTAGTTCCTTCTGATGTAAGATGACACTCTGTTTTGTCTTTAAAAAGGATCTTGCTGGTAAGTAGCTCTTAAGAGTTTATTGTGAAATGAAGCCAGGTAGCAGCTAGATTGGCAGCCCAGATATCTGTGGAGAATTAACTTGTCAAAATACAATCCAATTATTAGACAGACTCTTTTTGTTTCCCTCCTTTGTCTTTATACCATTCCAAATTTAGATCAAGTCAGGAAACATGAGAGGAGGATGAGGGGATGACATGAACAAGTTGGTAAATGAAAGAGTCTCTCCTAGCCATTGCTGAACATTTTGAAACTTTTTTTTTAATTAAATCATTAAAACGAATCAGTCACTCTTACTCTGGGTATATGTGTTCTGCCCACACACATAAGAACAAAACAAAATAATACAAACACATAGAAGGCATAGGACACTTAACTATGTAGTAGTGTTTGTTATTTGGGTTGTTAGGACAACACACGAAAGAACACTTCCTGAATTTTAAAAATTATAACAAGCTATGTTGATATGATTACACCTTCAAATAAACAATTGGATGGTTTCAGCTTGATTTCTGTGAGCTTAAGAACTTAAAATTATAAGAAGGAACACCTGGGAGCAGGGATAAGTCAAACATCATTTACTTTTTACATATTTCTATCAACATATTCTGTTACAATTTTCCTTATTGAAGTATAATTGATACATAATTGAAGCTCTTTAACTCTTGCTGCAAACTGTACATTGATCCCATCTGAGCCTCTGCTTCCAGCCCCTGATGGAGGCTCCATGCTCAGCCAAGCAGAACTGCCATTCTCCACCATGAGTGTTCATTTCCAAGCTCTGAGCAGAGCCCGAGTCACTAACAGGGCACCCGGTCATATGCAAAAGCCAGAGAGAGGACTGTGAGCAATGATATTACCATGGGATGTGAATGGCTGTGATTTCTTGAACTAGAAATGATGCCCTTTACTGAACTGCCTAGAGAAAACCATATTTATTTAACCACATGTCTTTCACCTGACAAAATGCATATCACCAGTCTCATCTAATTACTTAAATAGTGATCATTTGTTAAATTGGAAAAATTTTAAGCCAATCTTAAAAAATGACACCGTTCTCTAACACGTTTGTTATTACTAGTAACGTACGTAGAAAAAGAAAAAACAGTGGAATATGCTACAATAATGGAGATCATCACAATCATGCAGTTTTAGAAAATACGTGTTTGGGGTTTGTTTTTGTTTGTTTTTGTTTTCATAGTCAGACCCTTTGTCCAACATGCAAGTTCCCGCCTTACTTCCTGGAGGCATGGATACATAAGAGCTGCTTCCTCGGGAGTACGGAAACTAGCCAGAGACCAAACAAAATATAAAATAAGGATTTCAGATCAGAAAGGATCTGTGGGCTGTCCCGGTTGGATGGTCAAGATGACAAGGAGGCGAAGAGCCCCGGACACTTCCTTTCCAGAGATGCCTGCAAAAGCTCAGTCTTTGGTGCTCAGTTCCCCAAAAAACAAAGAACAAAAATTATTCTGCACTGAAGACTACAGACAAGTGAGCTCCAGAAAAGGAGGCTTCCTCCTGCAATCCAGGTTTTGCTCCCAAACCATAGGGCAGGAAACAAAATGTTTCAACAAACCACCTCCCCAGGAAGAGCTTTCCCCCTCCTTCCCCCCAGGGCTGTCCCCTAAGTCTCACTTGGTTTAATCACAACGTGTTTGGATAACATGAGTTCCATTTCCATGTGCGTGCCTTTCCACATATGCTGCAGATGAGCACCAGCGATTTCTCTGAGCACATAGATTCTTTCAAAGGAGACGGAGAAATGAGCTCTGTACAGATTTGGGAGATCACCCCTTTTTGCCCACGTGGGAGATTGTTTACTTATTTACAGCTGAAGTCTGTGTGGAGCATTCTCCATCGTAGAACAAGCAGCTGACATGATGCTGCTGGTGTTTGCAGAGCCAAATATCACGAAGATAGTAAAGAAAGGACTGTCACATCAGATAGAAGATGTAATGTGCTCTCACATTTTTCCTCTTCGCACAAGTGTACACATTTCATAAGCAGGGGGAAATCCTGCTAAAAGCCCTCTCCATGCCGTTTTAGAAACACCGAATAATGGTACGTCTGGGCCTTTTTGTTCCATTTTCTATAGTCGAATCCAGTTTGTATTATCTTGCAACCCATTCTGAACACAACTCAAAACTGATGTTGCAAAGATCGAAATTTCACTCCTGCAAAGTGTTCTAAAACGTGCATTTCTTTCTCTCGTTTCTAAAACACAGTTTGAATGTCTTCGTGGGAGCTTTAGTATTTAGGGTCTGGCTGAAGCAAAATGAAATGGCTTCACGCTGGCTAGAGTTCAGCATTTAACACTTTAGAAAACGTCTTTAGAGGGAGTGCAGCTGAAATAGACAGGAATGTACGTTCACAAGGCCATCAAAGGAGCAGAGTGCGCCGGCTGGCCGGGAGGGCCCCCGTGAGCTGCCACAGGCCTCAGAAGACAGACCCGGGATCCACAGGAGCATTGGCCGGGGCCAGGGGAAAGAAAAGCTTTCTTGGGGCTACTGTTCCAGAATTTCTCACTGGCATACAAAGGGACAAGAGAAACTGATCTCTGACAAGGACATTGCTACATCAAACCCAGCTTCAAGAGACTGCCCAAAATGGGTCTCTGCTACTCCTGGGGCGGAGTGGGGGCGGTTGATTTATATGCAGGGGGGAGGAGGGGAGCCATGGGAATGGCTCCAGCTCAGCACCCGGCCCCCCTGGCTGGAACGGAGCAGCCTTAGAAAGGAAAAGTGTGCCCATGTGGTGTATGCATGTGACAACAGTGAAAGGTGCAAGCAGTTGGCTCAAAGCGCTGTGGATGTTGCTGGCTGTGAGGTCCGTTCACCTGTTGCCTGTCTATGAAAAGGCCTGGTGGTTGAGGCAGGCAGCTCTGAAAAGGCTAATGAGGAGCAAACCTCCCCGCAGCTGTGCTACTGATGTCTGTCGCAGGCCAGGGGGCTGTCCCACTGAGGAAGGGCACCAAGGCGGCAGGCCAGTTACACCGGGAACTCTCAGCTCCTACACGCACCTGCAGGGAGGCAGGTAAGGCAGGAAGAAACACGGGGGTGGCCGAAGAGGGGGAAGCTGCCTCAGTCTCTCCGGTGGGGTGACAGAGAACTGTTGCCTCCTCCACAACAGATAAGGACATTTTTACCTCAGTGCTCAAGATGAGATTTGACAATTCTTGGCAAGGAACTAAATAGTAAAGAAATCGTGGATTTAAATATCAATGATTTTCAAAGAAAAAATTAGCTGACCTCTTAGAAAGGAATTGAGATGGGAAGATGCCTACCTCTTTAGAGAATTTGCTGGAAAAGATTTCAAAGGGTTATTGTTGTGTTTTTGTTTCCAGTAATAACAGCTCTACAAAAGCAATGTAAACTATGAATAGAAATAATAATATGTAGTAATCCAGTCACAGGGAGAATGCTGAAAGCTCATAGTCCCGTTTCCTTTTGGTCCAATTTTAGATTTTCCTATGCAAGAGAAATAACAAGGATTGTGGTAAAAACTCTTCTTCTCTCCTCTTTTCAAAAACATTTACTCCATAATTAGAATTTTTGATTCCATACTAATGAAGTGATATGGAGGCAGGGATATTTGAAATTCATAGCTAACTCATAAATATTATCTCCCCAAGAATTTCAGCCTCTCCCCCTGTAGACCTCTTTATATAGAGCACAAGAACTAAACAAACCTGCTTCAGGCTTGGATATTTTAGCTTTTTTGTGCCTAATGCTGGGTCAGCTGACACGGAAGTGAATCCAGCTGAGTCTTGGTCATTCTTGTTTCAGCCAGAGGAAGGTTCAGTTAGGGCCCATTCTGGGTGGAAGGAGACTTTGGTGGGCATTACTAGAAACCGAGCCCTAGTGCCAGTGGTTAGGAGATTTGGGGGTGTGGGGGGCGTAATCAGGTCTGGAGAGGTTGCAAAATTCTAATTCAATTCTAGTAAGTATCGATTTCCCTATTTCTAAAGGAGGTCATGATCATATTCCCCCTGTCCTGAGTTACCCCAGAACCAGGTACCAGATAACTAGAAACCACCCCTGTATAGCCCAGAGCCCGTTGAAATTATTCAAGCTATCCAACCCTATGTTTACTCAGTGCACCTACCCTGCCTTGCCCCTGCCTTCCCTGGAAAACCCCGTACAGACTCTAGACCACACTCTCCCCTCTTCATTTCTGTCTCCTGCTGGACCTGGCGCTTCTTACGTGGCTCTGCAGACTCAGTGTGCATCCTAGCTCTAGGGATCTGTGAGTGTGAACTTCTTCCTTCCTGACAAATCATTTCTGTGTCTGCTGTCGTATTATACCTGATTGAAACAAATCTCAGTACGTTTTTAACACAACAGGGTGACTGATCATGTGAGGCTCAGTGGTGTCTCATGTCTGTCCTGTTCCTGTGTAATGCCTGGGCAGAGGATTAGGTATGCAGACACTTGAACTGCTGTTCCAGTAATGGGGGTGGGGCATCCAGGAATCTTCTTGTGATTCTGCAGAGGAGGGTCTGAGTAGCAGAGCTGACAAATGCAGGACTTAGGAAATTCTAGCCATGGGAGGCAGAACTGGTAGGATCAGGTCAAGAAGAGAGCCCTCACTTAAAATATACCTCCTTTGTATGCAGCAATTCCAATTCTGGACATTTATCATAAGAAAATAACAAGACATGAACAAATATCCTTGAAAATCTTTTTATATTGTACACTGTTTGTAATAAAAAGAAGAAATCAGCCTAAATGGGCTGTCATAGATTTGTTAAGTATGTAATGATAGAGTCATATGATGCATTACTTAGCAGGGTTTCATGTCATGTGAAAATAATAAGATATGTTAATTAAAAAATCAGTTAATAAAACAGCATTATGATACAATCCCTTTTCATAAAATAGACATAGACATATACAGAGATTGAAAATTGGGGTTATTGGGGCGCCTGGGTGGCTCAGTTGGTTAAGCGACTGCCTTCGGCTCAGGTCATGATCCTGGAGTCCCGGGATCGAGTCCCGCATCGGGCTCCCTGCTCGGCAGGGAGTCTGCTTCTCCCTCTGACCCTCCCCCCTCTCATGTTCTCTCTCTCAAATAAATAAATAAAAATCTTTATAAAAAAAAAAAAGAAAAGAAAATTGGGGTTATTGCTGGGTCATGTCATCACACTGATTTTTTATTATGTTACGTTAGTCACCATACAGTACATCACTAGTTTTTGATGTAATGTAGATTCATTGTTTGCATATAACACCCAGTGCTCCATACAATACATGCCTTCCTTAATACCCATCCCCCCACCACCCTCCCCTCTGAAACTCTGTTTCTCGGAGTCCATAGTCTCTCATGGTTCATCTCTCCCTTCCGATTTCCCTCCCTTCATTTTTCCCTTCCTTCTCCTAAGGTCCTCCATGCTATTCCTTATGTTCCACAAATAAGTGAAACCATATGATAATTGACTTTCTCTGCTTGACTTATTTCACTTAGCATAATCTCCTCCAGTCCCATCCATGTGGATGTAAAAGTTGGGTATTCATCCTTTCTGATGGCTGAGTAATATTCCATTGTATATATGGACCACATCTTCTTTATCCATTCATCTGTTGAAGGGCATCTCGGCTCTTTCCACAGTTTGGCTATTGTGGACATTGCTGCTTTGAACATTGGGGTGCATATGGCCCTTCTTTTCCCTACATTTGTATCTTTGGGGTAAATACCCAGGAGTGCAATTGCTGGGTCATAGGGTAGCTCTATTTTTAACTTTTTGAGGAAACTCCATACTGTTTTCCAAAGTGGCTGTACCAACTTGCATTACACTTATTTTGTATGTGTGTTTATTTTCCTGCATTTTCCAAATTCTGTATAGTGAACACCTATTAATAATTTAACTTAATTATTCTCTGGCATACAGACTAGGTTGTTCCTAGAGCAGGACAGGAAAACTCTGAGTACCCAGGAGATTCTCATAGAAGGAGTAAGGACAATGAGATACCCCCTCCCCCAAAGGTTTGAGAAGTTCTACACCGAGGGCTTTGTAAATAGTGAGAGGTCAATAAACACCAGGCAGTGTGGTCTTAGGACAAAGCATGGTAAAAGTTTATTTCCAAACCCCACCTGCTAGTAGGTAAGAGGTGCCGATACCAGGCTCCCTGGCTCTGAGATGAGGCCCAGTGGCATCTGCGACGGGAGGCTCCCCTGGCCACCGAGGTGTTACTGAGCCTGGGCAGAGACAGGTGATGCTGTGGCAGTGCTCCAGTTGGCATAGAGAACTCATAATTAGCAACAGCGGGGTTACAAAGCAAGGAGCCCAAAAAAAGAAGGGAGGAAACATAACCTGCCAAACAAAGGCAAGAATAATCCACCCACCAGATCATCCATCCCTTAAAAACCAAGGGATGATCATACTTACATTAAATACACATTAAAAGGAATGAATGCAGAGACTGTGATAAGAATATAATAATTTGTAAAAAGGGTCAACATAAGAGCATAGGGTAGTTAATCCATCTACAAGCAATGGAAATCAATACTGATTAATTCATTTCAAGGTAAGATCTCTATTTTCATTAGGAAACCAGTCTTTATCAAATTTAAGGATGTGGGTAGCAGTGGCTCTCACTTTTCAATCCCTCCAGGGTGCTCAGCAGAACAAAAAGACCTGGGAAACTCAGGTGCATTTGAAATGAAAGCTCAGCAAATACTTGTTGCATGCAATTGAAGTCATGTGGTGCTTTTTATAATTACAAAGAATTATTATGAAAATGGGGGTACCCCAAATTTTAAGCCTGCTAGATTCATGAGGCAGCCACTTCCTGACAAATAACCTGTAACAATTTCATAACATAGGGTTCGGAAACCTCATTAGACTGCACGCGTGGTGCAGCTGAAGCGCTCGCTGGCTTCCAAGGGTTTGCGAAAATGTAATTAGGCAAACCACAGGCGTCTGCAAATGTGGTGCTTTTGCTGCAGACCGGTGGAGTCTCAGGGTGCCCCAGAGCTTTCCCGGGGACGGTTGACTCTCAGTGTCAGCAGCTCGCAAACACACCTACGATGGTCTTTTTGCTCTTGCAAGAGAAAGTACTGCCAAATGGATGGATTAAATGATGGATGACTGCCGGGTTCAGTTACATCCCTGCGTGTGCCATCAAATGCTGGGACACTTTAGGGGCTACAAAATGGATGCATGGTCATGGTCACTGCTGCCTGTGCCCTGGCAAGATGGGTCTATCAGACTGGCTATAGGTTCTCGGCAGCAAATACCATCTGGTCCCCGTAGAGCTAATTGCCACTGCTCTGCTGCATGCGTGCAGCCAGGGCCCCTCCTGGAAGCTGCCTGTTGGCCATTCTGACAGGATCAGGGGTGAGTCTTCTAATGGATGTTAGATCTACATGCTGGTGAAGCAAATGGTAATGGGTGGGGGAGGCAGATGAGGTGGCAAACACGCCATCTGGACCGTGGAAGAAAAGTTCCCGGTTAAAGGGGACCATTGCTATGGTGGGAAAAACATAGGCTTTGGAATCTGACAGATCTGAACTGGGCTCTGGATACACCATCTAGCATAGCACCTTCATGATCCATTTAGATGCTATATATTTACATCTCTGAGCCTCAGTTTTCTCTTCTGTCAAATTAGGGTAATGGTATTTTCTTTATGGAGTTTTAGGGAGGATTAAATGGTGTGATATATGGCAAGATTATTTTGAGAATTAATTGATATGTACCCCCAAATTCTCTCTCACACACACACTGCCTTATACCTTGTCCATGTTTTAATGATCTGCTAATATTGAGGCCTCTTAACCCCAAATGAAAGTTGAACCAGAAAGAAGAAAAGGTCAAATTCTTGCCCTTTTAATGCAAACAAAGCAAAATACAACAAAACAAAACCAACAACCCTCACTGAGGGAGAAAGGAAATTTTGAGGGTACTTGTTCTGTCAGATCTGCTCTCAACCCTGACCTGAACCTTTCCTGTATACTATCCTACAGAAGTAGAGCAGACCTCGGGGTGTGTAGACCAAAGAAGATGCAGTGGTCCACTAGGGACCTAGTCCCAGGGGGCAAAAGTTTCCCCTCTCGAAGTGCAGAGGCCGGGCAATAACTTAGAATATTACTTGCTCCTTTATCAATACTAGCTTTTCTCTTTCTCAGCCAGGGGATTTTGCTCCTCAGCCCCTGCCCCCTCCAGGTGGGCATCTGGCATTGTCTGACAGTTTTGTCACAATTTGGTGGTGGGGGTTGCTTCCAATATCAAGTGGGTAGAAGCCAGGGATGCGGCTCGATATCTTACTCTGCACAGGACAGCCTCCTTCCTCCACAACAAAGAATGATTGCATCCAAAATTGTAATAGTGCCACGATGAGAAATCCTGCTCTCCATCAGTAATTTGCAGCCTTAGTTATATGTCATAATCATGTGGGGGAGTTTTAACAAAACGTATAGGCCCTGTCCTCTGGTGTTCTGATGTAATGGTTTTAAGGTGGGTCCCATGGTTTTGTGTGTGTTTGTTTTTCTAATTGTGTGTGTGTATGTGTGTGTGTGTTAAAATACACAAGCCATAAAATTTGCCATCTTAGCGGTTTTAACTCTACAGTTCAGGGGAATGAAGTCCATTCACATGGCTGTGCAGCCATCACCACCATCTATGTCCGGAAGTCTTTTCATCTTGTTCAACTGAAACTCTCCCTATTAAACTGTAATTCACCATCCCGCCCTCCCTTCGGCCCCTGGCCACCACCAGTCTACTTTCTGTCCCTATGATTTTGACTATTTTAGATACCTCATATAAGTGGAGCCATCTGGCATCTGACTTATTACACTCGGCATAATGTCCTCCATGTTCATCTATGAAGTAGCATGTATTGAAATTTCTTTCCTTTTAAAGTCCATTGTATAGACGTACATTTAGTGTATCCATTCATCACTCCTTCATCCATAGATGGAGGGGGTCACCATAGTTGGGACCAGGCAGCATGTGGGTAGTACTGAGAGAAAAAAATTCCCACTCTCGACTTCTTCGCTCTTCGTGCGGGCAGGTGGGGGGTCAGAATGACACCTGGAGATATCTCTGAGAGTGACCTGTTTATCAAAGGAGGGAAATCAACTTTTTTTAGGGCCACAACATTTTCTTTTGTGTGCTTAACAACGCCCTGGCAAGTTTACTTATGTTGGTTCGTTTGGGATTATTTTACTCCCACAGTGTAGCTTGTTCACCCCAGATCCAGGTCTGACTCTCTCACTGGAGGTGTGGCTGGGATCTAAACATCACATTCAGACATCCCAGCTAAATGACTCACAGGTAAATGTTGTCATAGCGTGAAAGATTCAACACTTTGCTAGAGCAGTGATTCATAACCTAATAAATTATAACCATCCATGCCAGCCTGATGAAGTTATTTATGGACCCTCTCCTCAGAAAACCACTCAGGTGCCCCCCCACACCTAATATTGCCTTTTCCAGATGGCAAGAATGCATATTCTCTGATACACCAACAATTACATCTTGATTAGAGCACACACATGCTTCTTTATCCCTGTCTCCTGTAATATTTATTTCATGAGGTCATGAATAAACTTTAGCCCTTCTCTAGCTTAACTTTCTAAATTACACTCCTGGATTTTTTGACAGTTGGGTGAAATGAGATAGAGGAGAATAGTTCAGTCTGGCTTTCAGACAGAGTGCTTTATTCTAATGGTTATGGACTCGTAAATTGTAATACATTTTTCTTCTCTAATCTTTATGCATTGAACATGTCCAAAATACATATAGTTATTGTGGGTGTTATTGCCCACTTCATATTGTTTCCAGTGGGGCATGAATTCTGTGGGTGAAAATAACTGTCCCTCTTTCGGTATATCTTGACTATTACTTTAAAAAATCCTGGAGGTAGATTATAATCCTTTCCTTCCATGGTATTCTGGAGTATTGTGCTGCAAGCCCAAGCCTCATTCCCAGAACATAAATGAAGTTTACTGCAAATGAGACCATTTTAAAACTTTTTAAAAAGACAATCTTAATGTGAAAGTAATCCTTCAGGAAAAGAAAAAAAGCTAATCATACCCTCATATGGAAAATGGGTAAAACTGAGAAACACTAATGGGTTATAGAGTTTATCATTTGCAGCTCACATGGCCCAGTCCTAGCATAGCTAAAAGTAATCACATTGCTTTATAGCCACTCCGCTGCCTGTGTGGTCCCAGCCCAGCTCCTAATTCAAGTGCCTGGTGTTACAAAAACTATTGTCCACTGCCATTGGCTCAGGAGGGAGCAGTCATGGAAGCTCGGCTATTTGCCCTTTCTTTGAGTGAGCACTTGAGGGTAGGGTTTTGGCTCATTAGTTGTAACAGATGTTGGCCCTCGGCACACAGTCCCCATGTAAGCATAAACTGAAGAAACTTGTTCTCCAGAGGTTCCAATACAGCATCCACCTTTGGAGCCAAACTCATTCAAAGACTCCGAAAGAAAAGCAACTCATCTTCTATTATGAGTACAAGTCGGTGATCCAGGTAAGCGTAAGGACTCCCCACAGTGTGGCAACTGTGGCCATCTCTGAAGTCTACCAATTGTCTTTATAAGCTAACTTCTTCAGATTGGTCGATTTAGACTTCACTGGAGACCCAGACATAGGCAGCTCAAGGGCCCGACAGAGAAGAAAGGCATATCTGAGAGGTAATATTTCCAAAGTGTCAGACATTTATAGTAAACATTCCAGAAGCAGGGAAATCAGTCTAGTCATGAAATATATGGAGCAGAATAAGGTTATGTTTTGGTATAAGATAAGTGTTATGTATGACCCGCTAAGATAACGAGCATCAGTGTATGTATGGCAGAAAGCACGTCGTCTGCACACAGGCCGCCAGGGTTTGAATTCTAAGGCTTTCATCTCTGGTTGTGGGATCTTGGGCAAATTGACTTCTCTGTGATTGGTTTTCACGTCTGTAAACCAGGGTGTGCATAGTACTTGTGTTGAGTTGCTGAAATTTCAGTGAAATAATATATGTAAAGTATTAGAGCCTATGGGCAGTGCTTCAATCAATCACTCCTCCAACACATATTTATTAGTGCCAATGACGGGCCAGGTGCTATGCTTGGCATTTGGAAAATAACAATGGACCAAACAAACAAACAAACAAAAAACCCAAAACAAATCTCACACACATACACACCCCTCAGAAGCTCATGGAGGTGATATTTTATGGCGAGTGTTCAATAAATATTCACATTTTATAGCAAACGGTCAATAAATAATAGTGCTATGAAGAAGCTAATCGATTGGTTTCATCATGGATGGAACATGGCTTCCAGGAGGCCTAAATTCTGTTTATCCAAGCATGTTGCTCAGAGGATGTGACCCCCTTGGGATAAGTTTCCTGATTTTCTAATGAACCTCTTCTCTTTCTTGACATTTTTAATATTGCTTAAAAGCTGGCCTCACCCGTAGCCAAGGAACTGGAGGGCTGAGATTGTGCCTAGAACCTCACCGTCTTCACGGCCTCTGGCTAGGACCTCTCCACACAGAGGCCGTCCCCAGAGGGCTGGGAGCTCCTTCCAGCACTGTGATCTGCCCTGATGGCTGCAGCCGTGGCAGGTACAAGTTTTTGGCTTCAGTGTGACACTCGAGCTCGTCTGTCTTGGTAGCTACAGCCCCTCCTGACCTTTAGCGAGCCTTTGCCCCTACTTAGTGTGCGAGAGCCCTGAATAAAGGCACTGTTGATGTTTCTGCTTGTCTGACTTGGAGCAGACTGGCTGGTGCGGCTGAGCCCACAGTCGGTCTCCGACAAGTCACAGAGGTAAGAGGTGTTTGTTAAAGAGACCCGACACCTGAGACGCTGCCTCCCCACATCCCATGGGGTAGGAACCAACCAAAGTTGCTGACCCCTCTTTCAGTAAGTTCCAATTCACTACTGTTAATCTTTTTCATATTTAAGATTGCATGCACAGCTATGCAAATTAGCAGAGGCTTAGAAGCTCAGGATTTGAAAGAAACAGAGCTCATCTAAAATGAGTTGGTGGACAAGTAAGAACTTAACCAAAAAATTTAGAATATACTCCAGAGCCCTGGAGGAATAGTTCTGCCTAACACCAGGGAAAGGCAGGTTGAAAAAAGCACATGGTTAAAATGTCTTTGTATGAAAGTTTATAAGCTATCTGTAAGGTATATGTAGCAATATTACATAATCTCTACACACATCTACATTATACGTGTCTGTTTAAATTTCCGAATTGATATACAACTTTGCTGCATGAGCACAATTTATACTAATAGGACTCTTTAAAAGTAAAATCTACAGGGGCGCCTGGGTGGCTCAGTCGTTAAGCGTCTGCCTTCGGCTCAGGTCATGATCCCGGGGTCCTGGGATCGAGCCCCGCAGTGGGCCACCTGCTCGGCAGGATGTCTGCTTCTCCCTGGGGCGCCTGGGTGGCTCAGTCGTTAAGCATCTGCCTTTGGCTCAGGTCGTGATCCCGGGGTCCTGGGATGGAGCCCCGCATCGGGCTCCCTGCTCTGCAGGAAGCCTGCTTCTCCCTCTCCCACACCCCCTGCTTGTGTTCCTGCTCTCGCTGTGTGTCTCTATCAAATAAAAAAAATATTTATAAAAAAATAAAATAAAATCTACATGGCTGGCTTTAGAGGATGATATATCCATAATAACTTTTAAATGAGATGAATAAAACCTATAGATTTATAGGACTGACATGTAAATCAAATAACTATCAATTTGGCTGAGGTTCAGAAATTATTTTCATGTTCCAAAATTTAGAAAACATGCAACTTTGCCGTTAAAGTATATTTTTCTCATTGTCTTTAGTGAATGGGTTAAAAGAAAAAAATGTCATTTAGATTTGATTTAGACCGAGGCTCTAAAAACTTCTGTGACTTCTTTAGGTTCCATTAAAGTTGCTGCCCCAGTCCACGAATTTCATCATAATTAAAAGATTCAAGTCTTATTCCATTAAATATTTCATAATAATGAGTTGTAAAGTGGACTTCCTTGAGGTTTCATGTGAAGTAGCAGAGGATAATCATCAAGAGAAGAAAGAAGTGGATCAGAAACACTGGATCAGAAACCCCCAAACAGTTGAGTTGTACATTTGCAAGATTTATGTCTCCAAAGTTAGAAACTGTAGGAATTAGAAGAAAATGTAGATCATCCCTGAAGAAGCAGAAAAGTGCTTTTCAAGTTTGACTTGCTCCTTCTCTGAATATTTTTTCCTATTAAAAGAAAGTAGAAGTGGGACACTGGGGTGGCTCAGTAGGTTGAGCGTCTGCCTTTGGCTCAGGTCATGATGCCAGGGTCCTGGGATTGAGCCCCGCATCGGGCTCCCTGCTCCTGCTTCTCCCTCTGCCTGCCGCTCCCCCTGCTGGTGCTCGCTCTCTCTCTGACAAATAAATAAATAAAATCCTTAAAAAAAGAAAGAAAGAAAGAAAGAAAGAAAGAAAGTAGATGCTATAACCTTAGTTATAACTTTAGTTATATACTGTCTTGGAACAGTATTATAATTGCCCCTATGGGTCATCTCTTTCCAATAGGCTATTCTGAAAGAGTTCAAGCTTTTTTCTGTTTTTCTTCTAGTTGCTAAAATAAGTCTTGGAAAATTCTAATTTTTTGGTATTAATTGGTTTCAAAACCTCTTGAAATAAAAGTGACCCAGAGGCTGAGTTAAAATATTGCAGCCTTAAAGAAAAAGTAAACATAATACTTCCTTCAGGAAAAATCGTATTTTTCAACAAGATACAGAGACATCAATGTTGTTTACTTTTTATGCACTGTCCTCTTAATTTTCAAAGTAAGGTCAGAATGACAGAATCATTAAAATAAAGGTTAAAAAGAGCCAAGAAAGACAATTGAACTAATATTTGTCTCAGGCAACCTCGATGAAAGGATAATTTCTGCAAGAGATACGGAAAGCTGTAAAAGATTTCTTTTACAAAATGTCTCTTCTCCATTTTTATTCCAAATTGCTGAAGTTGACTTATAACAACCCACAGTCACTGACGTTTTAAAGGCCTTGTTCACAATTGAATATGGATTTGTAGATCAAAAATAGTTTACACATTTTTTTAGTAATGTCATCTTAGCAACCTGTTTCTCCTATTGCCATTGTCCCAACCGTTGAAAAGGTTTATAACAATTTACACAGAAGTATTTTCAAAGTGCTTAAGAATAGCAATCGTTCTCTGGGCCTACAAGTTGGACCTATCTGTCCAACTTAGCATTAGGAAAATAATAAAGATACCATATCTGTCCTCTGGGATATTTACAGGTGGCCTATACAATGTATGTACATTGTATGTACATTGTAGTGTTAAGTGTCATTGCTGGGATACCGCTTTCTAGGGAAAGAATGACACAAGAGTATCTAGAGCTCATTCAGTCCTCGCTTCTCACCTTACTGGTGAAGTGAAAGAGATTGGAATCCTTTATCTGAAACCACACAGGTAGAAATGACCTGACGTAGCCCAGCGTTCTCCCCCATCCCCCAGGACACACACTTTGGCTAACACTTGCAGCGATCCAGTTTGCATTGTCTGATGTACCAGAGAGGGGAGAGGGCATATCTGGTCTCCCCACCTGCACCTCTTTTCTCAGATGCTCAGAGCTATCCACTTTACCTTAGCCCTATTTGTCCAACCCAGCATTGGGAAAACGAAAAAGACAAAGCATGTGGAGCTCTCCCCTCACCTTTAGTGAGTTAGCACTTGTGAATGACGCAGGGACTGGAAGGCTTTCAAAATTATCCCAACAGTTCTTTATAGCTCTGTGGCCATTTCCTACTCCTCACCAGAAGTGAATACGAATGAATGCCTTCCTTAAAAATAATTGCAGGGAAAACAAGTGAGTGTTGCCTGTGGCTGTGGGTGGAGGGAGGAAGAAACTGTAAAGGGACAGGAGGAATCTTTTGAGTGATGGAAATGTTCTGTATCTTTGTTGTGATGCTGGTTTCTCAGGTGTATACAACTGTCCAAACTCATGGAAATGCACGCCTCAAACAGACTCTGTTTTTGCACATACATTCTTTATCCATAAAGTTAATTTTAAGAAAACTGTGCAGGGAATCCTGTGATAAAAGCTTCTGGATTATTCTCTCTTATTATGAGATGAATAAAATAGGCTCTGTTATTGTTTTATCTAGTTTTGTAAGATTATCATAAAGTAATTTTAAGAAAGCCAAACCACCGGGCACCTGGGTGGCTCAGATGGTTAAGCATCTGCCTTCGGCTCAGGTCATGATCCCAGAGTCCTGTGATCGAGTCCCGCATCGGGCTCCCTGCTAGGCGGGGAGCCTGCTTCTCCCTCTGCCTCTGCCTCTCTCTCTCTCTCTGACTCTCATGAATAAATAAATAAAAACATTTAAAAAAAAAAAAAGAAAGCCAAACCACCTATCTTTAGGACACGGGAAATGAAAGATTTCTGAGACTTGGTACATTCAAAACTAGAAGATTGTGTAAGAAAGGTGAATTTGATTCAAGATTCTTCCCTTTCCTACCTTGGAAAGGACTGGAAACTGATCTTCATTGATGCGAGAAGGAAGAAACCCTATCTTTTGAATTCTTTGCTGACCAGACTGTCCACCTCAGTCAGTCCACGGGCAAAAAAAAAAAAAAAAAAAGAAAAGAAATACCTTTTTAAAAGCTTACTGCTTTCCTTTACTTATTTTCCATTTGACCTGACATCTAAAAATATACAACTATCCAGTAGTCTCCCTTTCTCCATCACAGCGGATAATTAATCTATAGTTCTGGCCAACTATCTTAAGTTTGTCAGTTAACGTCTATCTTTAGGCATGCCGTTTCACATCGCCTCTCCAGAGTCTCCAGAGAGAACATCTAAATGTGGTGCCCTATTTTCATGCAACCTAATGCTCCTGAACCTGATACTATCTCTTGAATCTTGGATTGGGCTTGGTGTGGCAGGCACAGAGTCAAGGGTGCTGAAAAAGCCTAGCTAAATATTTCTCTTGAAACGCCATGGAAAGTGTATGGTGTGATCTCTGCTTCTGTGATAGGAAATGAAAGAATTATAGGTTTAAGACATTAAATGGAATGGGAGGAATTGCACGTAGCTAATAGTAAGACTAATTAGGCCTTTTGCTGATTCCGTTGGGTCCTTAAATAACAGCAGCGCTCCCTCTGGGGCTGATGCTGGCCGCACACTGAAACAGCGCTGAAAGGGATGAGGAGGAGTGTCTCACTGGGCTGGCATGTGTTCCCCGGAGCACCCATGCCTTCAGCCCTGGCTTCCTCTGCTCTTCCGCCAGCCCGGGACGTCTTTCCTTCTGTCCTTGCTCACCTCTTTGCCTTTCCTGTAGAAGCTGTCCTATTCATAAGTATGACTCATGAGAATCCAGGACAATAAGTAATTTAATGACCAGAAATTAGGAAAACAAACTAGATTTTTCTCTCTCTGAAGTCCTTCCTCTGGGGTTATCACTGATTCTTTGTGTGGTGCTTTACTTTTCCCTTTCATCTTGTCTATTTCCATTAAATACTGTAATATTTTTTTAAATATTTTATTTATTTGAGAGAGAGGGAGATCACAAGAACAGGGGAGGGGTGGAGGGAGAAGCAGATTCCCCACTGAGCAGGGAGCCTGATGTGGGGCTCGATCCCAGGACCCTGGAATCATGACCTGAGCCAAAGGCAGACACTTAACCGACTGAGCCATCCAGGCGCTCCAATACTGTAATATTTTATGTTATTTCCCCCATACATATATTTCGTTTATGTACATGAAGAATAAAAAATGAGGGGTGTGCCTGAGTGTGGAATGGAGATCAGAGAGGGGACAAACATACAAATTATGGCAAATGTTGCAACGCAGCATTGTTGCATGTGTGCTGGTATTTAAGAGAGGTGGAATGGGGCTAAGGATAGGAATCAAACTCTGCTGCCTACCTGTTGGGTTGACCTTCGGCATACATGCTACCTTTACTCAAGCTGTTTCCTCATCTGTAGAGGAGAATATTACCTACCTTGCAAAGTTGTTAAGACAATATATATAAAGGTCATAGTCAATAAAGAATGATATAAAAGCCTCATTAATAGGAAACTCACTGGGTTGACATTTCAATCCTTCACTTCTGGAGACACTGCCCACTTTTAAATTCCACGATCTTCCTAGCTTAAATAAAAGCTTATTCTTTTATTATGGGAATAGACATATCACCTTGTGGACATAAGCAAATGCCCCTTTGGGAATTGCTCAGCAAGGCAGTGGAGACTGGAGGAAACAGCATGACTTTGTAGACAAAAGGCCTGGTTATGGCCCAGATCAGCGCTGTATTCGTGGTATGACCATGAGAAGATGTTTCTTGTTTTGTTTTGTTTTTAATAATAAAATTACATGTTCCTAACCCTCTCTGTAAAAAAAACAAACAAAAAAACACAGAATTTTGATGTACAGATTTGGTTTTAAGAAACCACTAATACTGAACTAAACAAGAACAGCTGTTAATAATTCAGTGACATCTCAGTTGACAGCAGATTAGGATCAGAAGCTCACATCTGGAAGTGTAAAGAGGGATGAAAATATTATAGGAGGAACTTAGAAATTTAACCTGGAGGAGAAGGGAAGAAGTAGAAAACACGCTCATCATTGAAAAAGAAAAGCAACTGGGTGTGAGGCATTTGTAATAAGAGTTTGGGTTTCAGTGAGCAGGGATTCTTCAGAGGAAAGATGAAGGTGTGTCCCTGATGCAGGACAGGGGTGAGGTCTGGAGAGCAGGGTCCGATGCACCACTGCAAAAATTCAATAATGGCAGACATTTTAAAAGTATTCACGAGAAAAAAAAATAGTAAACTGGCTGACTGTTTGAAATTTAAACTTGTTGCTCCACAATTGAGAAACCAAACTCAACAATATTTTGTAGTTGAAAATAGATCTCAGAGGACACAAAATAAATGAACAATGGAGAGATATGGTAGAAAGACTCAGAAAACAGCCAGTCAGGCTAACCAGCGTGGTTGCCTTCAGCAAGCTTGTGTGCTCAGGGTGGTAGTTTTATATTTACTACAGATGATAGAATCATATTTTTCTGCTAAGGGGACTATGGTGGTGACTTTAAGATTTTATTTATTTGAGAGAGAAAGAGTGTATGAGCGGAGGAGGAGGGGCAGAGGGAGAGGGAAAAGCAGACTCATCACTGAGCAGGGAGCCCCCATGCCCAGGGCTTGATCCCAGGACCCCAAGATCATGACCTGAGCTGAAGGCTTACGCTTAACAGACTGAGCCACCCAGGTGCCCTTTGTGGTGATATTTATTGAATGCTTACTATGTGCCCTGCACTGGGCTAAGTGCTTTCGTTGTAAAAGCTCATTTAATCCTCATGAGAACCCAAAGATAGAGCTACAAGTTTGTTTCCCACTTCAGAGAGGAATAGACATTGAATGAATGGTCCCGTGATGTACCCCAGGTCACAGAACTAACAGGTGTTTGGGGTTTGAACCCATGCCTCTGTTTCCAAGGGCTGGTTCTTAATTTCTATCAGCCCAACTCCTCGTTGTCATATTTGTCTCCTCTGATAGGGCTTGGGGGCAAGCATGGAAAAGGACATATGTGGGATGGCAGTGAAAGCAAGCTACCTTCCCGGGATGCTTCAAGAGTGACTGGGTGCTGATCACATGCTAGCTGAAAACAATTTAAAACCTTTTAGAGATTTGAGCATATTAATGAAGACATTTTCATTCATTTTTATAGACCTAAGCAAGCTTATTTAAATCAAATAACTACCATGGATGAAGTGTGAGCCTTTACCAGTGCAGATGGATCTCAAAGACATACTGTCAAGCAAAAAAGAAAAAAAAAAGCAAGTTGTGGAATGCTATGTACCAGTTTTTTGTTTACCATTTGTTTAAATGTTTGAAATACAAAGTGGTAACATATTATATATGGATAAATACACATTTAGTAAAATTATGAAACCATGGGTCATGTTGAGATTCATATAACACCAGCTGCTCTAACAGATAAGCCTGGAATTTTAATGGCTTTAATGCAATAAATTCTTATTTATTTTCGTTTCTATTACAATCTAATGTTGGCGTTCCTCATTCCTCCTGGCCAATGAAGGATCCTGCTGTTTCCACCTTGTGGTCCTTGGTCCCTCTGTCTTCAGGTGGCAGATGGAGAGAAGGACCATGTGCAAGGCAAATCTTCAAGCCACTACCTGGGCAGAGAAGTGACACGGTCACTGACGCCCAGGGTCCTGTGGCCAGAACACCTAACTGCATGGAAGTCTGGGGGCTACAGTTTAACATCAGGTCCAAGGAGACAATATAACTGATTTCGGTGATTTGCCACAGAAGGGAAGGGCAAACAGGAACTTGTGGATGGTTGCTATGTGTAGTCAAGAAAAGAGGAAAAGTAAAGTAAGTATCCAAAATTTAACATTCTTATGACTGGGTGAGGGGTACCTGAGTATCGTATTACTCTGCATACTTCTCTATGTTTAAATGCTTCACAGTTTTGAGAAGAATGAAAACAGTGCAAATGGAACCTTTTCTTTGCATGTTACCTGTGTGTGGTTTTTAACTGATACAGACCAGCAGGCTAAGGCCCCCAAGCCTTACTTTTCCATTTCAAAAGGATTGTAATAAAGAAGAAAAATGTATGACAGAGACTGTGTATGGCCCACAGCACCTAAAATATTTACCATCTGGCGTTCTGTGGGAAAAGAAGAGGTTGTCAACACTGTGCTAAAACTAAAAGAAAGTAGGACTCACTGTCTTAAAACAAATTAAAATTCATGATATGCCAGACACACATAAATGTTTCTCTTTATTTTCCTTCTTATAAAGCTCAACCAAGTAGGTAAACAGGAAATTGAGGCACAGAGAAGTTAAGCAACTTGCACAAGGCCACACAGCTATTAAATAACATTTAATGGAATTCAAGCCCTGGCAGTCTGGTTCCAGAGCCCTTGTTCTTCACTCTTATACCATTCTTTATTCCTAATTTATATTTTGATTTCTCATATTTCAAAGCATTTTCTGAAAAAAAATTTTTTCTGAATCTTAATAATGAACTGATAAAATTACTGTTTACGTTAAAGCCATATGTTTCCATTCAAATTTTATTTGGCATTTACTTATGCTTATATGCACCATATACACACATATGTATAATTGCATCTTTCAGCAAATGAGACTTGTACCAGGCAGTGAGGTCATCTCTGAACTCTGCCTCATGACAGTAAAGGGAGTGTTGCGAAATGGTTGCTATTTGAAATAAGGGTGTCAGGTCTGCTGCTTTGGGAACCACTGCTGTGGAGTGGGAGAAGGGGAGGGTTGAACTTGCCACTGTAGGAGACACAGGATTAAGGGACGCAGGGCAGGAGGGGAATGTGGTAACAAGGAAGTCAATGTAGCAGATTTGCAAGGCACGAGGTGTCTTAGTTGGTTTCCAGGAAACAGCCTGAAGTGGAGATTCCTGGGCAGGTGATTTGTTAAAGGAGTGCTTTTAGAGAAAATCTATAAGGAAGTGAGGGGCAAAGGACCAGTAAGGGAAGAAGCTAAGGGAGGATGTGGGGTTAATTAGCCTCTGGCCTCAAACCAACCCCATGTGACCCTCTGGAGCATGACCAGCCCCACAGCATCGAGGCAGTCTTTTCAGCCAGGAGTCACGTGTGCATTCCCATCGGTTCAGGGCTCTTCTCTGGAGAGGGGCTTTGCTGTGAGCCCTCGGCAGTCAGTGTGGGGAGCACCCAGAGGATGGGTGTATGACCTGAGGAAGGGGCTCTAGGTGGACCATCCATAGCATTCCCTTGGCATCTGCTGCAGGCTGGTAAGCTAGAGACCACAAAGTCTTTCTTGGAGAAATCCAACCCAAGGTCATGCTGAGGACAAGTCCAGCTCGAGCAGTTTGTGCATAGGCATTGGGAGGGAAATCTGATTGAATCAGGTTGATGATTGGAGGTACAGCAAGTTTAGACCACTCTTTAAGGCACTTGGATTGCAAAGGGAATCTGAAAATAGAGTGTCAGGTAGAGGGACCTGTGGAGGGGAACTTTTAAGTTCTGCAGACGTCCTAAGCCACAGCTTCTTCTGAGCGGTCATGTCTTGTCCCTGCTCTGGCCACACCTAATTCAATCTGGAATGGGTGGGTGTCTAATCTATATAAGCTGCCATCAGCCTGGCAAAAGAGGCTTGCTGATGGCACAGGTGGTGACTCGCTGAACTAATCTTATCTTTACTTCTAGGGATCTTGAATGTAAGGCTGACTTTGTAGAGCAGCGATGGGGCAGCTGAGTCATGAGCTGGCACCAGAGTTGGTTCTGGGCCATCTGCACTGTCTTGAATCATTAGAGCACCTGCTGCTCACCAATGAGCCACAACTTTCCAGTGCTCCTGGCGGGGGCACTGCTGGGACTGTTTCCTCTCTCGGTCTGCAGCATCTTATACTAAATCCTCATTAACTAAGATATCCTTTGGATATCTTTTCTGACCATCTCAAAGAGCCTAGCCCAGGACAGGTGTTACCAGGGGGACAAAAAAGGGCTTTGAGTTATGTTGCTTCCAGTCTAAAATATCATTAGTTGTAAGGCACATCCCCATTTTATGTTCCAAGAAAGAAAGAAAAAAAAATCTTTCTTAAGAATTGTAAGGGTCCTTTCATTGTAAGAAACATTCTGATATCAGAGATATTAAGTGTGAAAAATGTGTGTCTTAGAATTGATGAAATATAGCATATTCAGAAAGTGAGAGCTGGGATGTTTATAGATTGAGTGGAGAGAACTGTTCTTCAGACAGAAGATGAAGATACATCAGGAGGGAGAGTGGGATAAATAATAAAGCACGGTCCCTGCAGAAGCAGAAGCGAGTTGGCTCAAGGACACAGAGGAAAGTCTCCATCCTTAAGAAATGTACGGTGGGGCATGCAGATATGTGTGCAGGAGAGAGAAGGGGTGTTTAGAAAGCTTGGGCTTTTGGCCTCTCTTTTCTCAATAGTTAGGAGCAATTTTGTATTTCATTTTGAAATTATTTCAGGGTGTCTTTTAGGAGTTCTTTTATAAGCTCAAAGTTGTGTTTCTGAGTGTTAACTGCATTTTACCAGTGATTTTAAGAGATGGCTGAAAGCATAAGGATGTAGAATTTAGTGTTTAATAAAGGACAAACTCCAATACAAGAGTGCTGCTTCTATGATCATGAGTACTTCAGCGGAATTGCAAACAATTTCATATGATATTACTGAAGGATGTGAGCTCCAAATTATGATATTTAACAAAAATACTGCAAGCTCAGAAGTGCAATGCTAGAAAAGCCTGAGTACATGTAAGGTGTTTATTACATCTACAAAGGCCAGAAAGTTCAGCTGAACCCATCACTTGAATATATAGATGAGAAAATGAGGCCAGCAGGTGATGTAACTTGTCCAGAGTCAGAGAAAGTGTGTGGAACCAGGACTTCAGCGCTTCTCCTCCAGGACAGGGGGAATTTCCATGCCACTCCATCGCTCTCGTGGCAGTTTTATAAATTCTCTCTTCGGATGAAGTATTGCAGTCATTTTTGAATAAAGTTACATGTGTTCATGGTTTGTTTCCCATCAAGATAGTCATTTTACTAATATTCAGCTCAAGGTAAAGAGATTCTTGAATTGGGGAACTTGACACTCAGTGCACCCGTGTCACATCCGTACAGGACTTCAATTTATCCTCGGTGAACATCAGCTCACCAAGGCAGAGATTGCAAGGGTGCTCTTCCTTCTGTGCATCTGGGTCTTAACTCAGGGCCATGCCTTACTTGGACCTCACCTTTGTGCAACTTCACAAATGACGTAACATTCAGATATCCCATCACCCTCCCCAGGCCAGCTACCGAGCATCTCACAAAAAGGCTGAGAAAGAGCTTCCAGCCATATTCCCCAGTGGTCATACCCAAGGCTCAGACGTGTTGTGTGTTGCATCGACCTATCTCTGTTCTTGCTAATGTCTCAGGCTGGAAGCATCTCTACCTACCAACCTCTTCAAATGCCTCTCCAGCTGCAGAACTGCCCAGCACTTAGCAGACGCCTGCTGTTTACAGGTGTCAAGGTGAGTGGGCATGGGCTTCCAGCAGGGCACCGAAACATCCTGGTCTCTGCCATCATAGGTTTCACAGTCCAGTGGGAGGGAAAATAGAGCAGCTGCACAGAAATCCCCACATCACAAATAGCCAAAACCGATGCTCTGACTGTAAACGACGTGGGGGTTGGGAAGTCGCCTCTGAGTAAGTAACACTCAGGATGACACCTGATAACTCTTTCAGCTCCAGCAATATCCACATGTTCACCAGCAAATACCTTGGGTTTTCTGGCTTGGGACCTTTTGTTCACGGTGTTCCCTTTAAGAACCTCCTTTTTCACCCATAGCACCGCCTCCAAGAATTTCCTTCTTCATCCGACCTGACTCCTACGCTCAGCTTCGATGCCACCTCCTCAGAAAGCCTTCCATGAGCCTCTCCTTTCAGCACTTGGGTTTGTTGCCTCCTTCTGTGAGCACAGGAAGAAGGCCACCTGACATGCCATCACACGGTCTCAGGTCCAGTGTCCTTTCCAGCCGTGGGCCTCAGGCAAGTGACTCCACTCCCCGGGGCCTCATACTCAACATCTCTAACAAGGGAAACACCTCATCACCTACCTATCCAGCTGTCTGGGGATTAGAGAAGGCAACATTTGTAGTTGTTGTTTATCATGGTGATATTTGTTAGGTATGGAAGTAATATTACAAAGGCTAGGAAAATAAGTTTTCTCAAAAGCCATGAACCCCTTGACTCTTTTTTATTGCAGAGCCTAACAAGTATTTTTCCCAGTGTCCAGGAGACCACAGGAAGACACTCGACCATTATTCAATTCATTAAGAAATTTGCTACATTTATCTTTCTAAAATTAAATACAGTTAGGTTGAGAGTTTTAGTAAATGTTAAGTATGGGTAATTAATGGCAAATATTTTGCTCAGAGACTCTCAACAGATCATTTGTGATTAATTTGAAGGTTAATAAAATAAAATAGCCACTTTTTCTTTCTTTTTAAGATTTTATTTATTTGGCAGACAGAGCACAAGCAGGGGGAACAGCAGAGGGAGAGGGAGAAGCAGGCTCCCCGCTGAGCAGAGAGCCTGATGCGGGGCTCAATCCCAGGATCCTGGGATCATGACCTGAGCTGAAGGCAGATGCTTAATTGACTGAACCACCCAGGCGCCCCAAATAGCCACAGTTTCACTGATAATACTCTCAACACACGCACATACACACACTCATGTGCACACACTTGCATTTCACATATTTGGCCCCAACCAGGTTAATTTCCTCCCAAGTTTGTTACTTCAAATGTTTCTTGAAATCTTATTTGTACTTTCTCCATGCCCCATTACCAAATTCCCCATCTCTCTTCTTACCAAATATCAAATACAAATAGATCTGAAAATACAGTTTTGTGTCAGAAATAGCTTTTACTTACAACATGGACACTGTAATATATATCAATATATGTCAATATAGCGGACCTCGATGCAAAGATGTTTTGTCCCATCTGAAGGCAGGCTATGTGGTGACCATGGCTTAATTGCACCAATTGGATTCAAATGTTTGAATGATTAAAATAACAGGATCCATTTTAAGCCAACTGTTTTTGCTGTTCCATAAACTCACAACCATAAACTCACAATCCTGAGAGTATTTTGCTAATGCATTAAATGCAGAAAGAGAAATGAGTGAATTGGTCTTTTAACTTTACTCTTCCATGCTGAGGAAAATTCAGAAAGTCTAAGTGAAGGCCCTTTTTAAGAAGTAGCCTCATAAATTTTAGCAAAGGTTGTCTTCTCCCCTATTGTAGGACACCTATAGAATACAACAAAATGGCAAAGCCTATGCCTATTTTGAAGCCCATAGGGCCAGCACTCACGGGGGCGGTTGTTGGGGGTGGGTGTGGTTGGCAGATCTGGTGGTGATGGTCTCAGCAGCCGAACAAAAAGCTCCCCACTCTCCCTCTCTGCTTCTGCCCTCAGTCTGGCTCCTCACACAGCCTCTCCAACTCATGGGCCACTTATGAACCAAGCATTCTCAGACTTCTGATTATCTTTAAGGTTCCTGTAAAACTTCCATCAGTTTGGGGCTGGTTTCAGAAAGTGGACTTTTAAAAGAAGCCAAAAAATAATCTTTGGAGCTTTTAAGTAGCTTTGAAATCAAATATAAATTCTCAGCTTTGAACTAATCACCTCAGACAAAAATGACAAATACAAAACCCTTCACCCTTATCCAATTGTTCTGGACAATTTCTGAAGCTTCGTCAACCATTTTTACCTTCCATAATATCCTTTCAGTACAATTTAACCTCTCTTAATAGTGAATCCCAAAGGAAGATTAGAATAGTAATCAAAAAAGGAGAAGTAGCCTCAAGGTAAAAAGTAGTATTTTTAATCCATCAAATAGTTGGTGTTGACTTTGCCTACCTAACTTACAGATTCTTCATTAGGATCCAAGATGATAATGGAGAGAAAAATATTAGCGAATTGTGAAATGGTGTATAAACGCAAGGGACTAATTTCATGGTATAGTTCTGATTGTTGTTTTTATTTTTATTGTGACTAAGAGTTTGGTGCGGGCCTGTAATCAGCCAGAGAATCTTTTGGAAGAAATAACAGATGACTATCTAGAACTGCATAAGAAAACCTCAACCATTGCCTTCCTGCCTTCCCCAGCATTCCTGGAGCCTGACTGTCAGCACCAAGCTTCTGTGAGTTCCATTTGATTATTATAGTGCTTTCTTTCAATCTTACCAGGTAGGAAGGCTTCTGGCAAATATTGTTCAGCAATTCATTCACCAAACATTCCTGAGTGGCTGCTTGTGTACTAGGGCCAGATCTATGCGAACAAAACAAAAATCTCTGCCATTGTGAAATTTATAATCTAGAGGGGGCAGACTATAATCAACACAGACTGAAACTAAGTGGCTAAGTCAATTAGAAAATGGAAAACAGAACAGGTTGAGGAGGTCTGAGGCAGTGGGGAGTGACCAGGTTAAACCGCATTGAGCTGGTGACCTTTAAGCAAACACTAGAAGGAGTTGAAGGGGAACCACACAGGTTCCAAGCGGAGGCACAGCCAGTGCAAAGGGCCTGAGGTGAGCACCTGCACAGCCTGCTTGAGGAGCAGTGATGAGGCTAATCTGCCTGGAACAAAATGAGTAAGCAGGTGAGTACAAGGAGATGTAACGTCACAGAGGCGGAGCTGGATGAACTGGAAGTGGTTACCAGATCTTGAGGGCCTTATAGGCCATCTTAAGGACTCACTTTTTTTTCTTTTAGTGAGCTGGGATACTTCAGACTATGGAGAAAAGGAACAATATGATCTGATTTGTCCTTTAAAAGAATCCTCCTGGTCATAGTGCTGAAAATAAATATGATAGTGTGTATTTGGGAAACACAGTGACCAGCCAGGAGGGTATTACAACAGTCCAGGGGATAGATCATAGTATCTGGACCAGTGCGGTGAAGGAGGAAGTGGTGAGAAGTGGTAAGATTCTGGATATAATTGGAAGGAAGAACTAAGATGACTTCCTTTCAGATTGGATGTTGCATGTTGGACAGGGGGTAGTCAGGGGACACTCCAAGCTGATAGGATAGTACTTTTCTTACTGGCAGCTTCCTGGGAAGCATGATCCAGTTATTGAAACATCTTTAGGTTATTTTGTTAAAGTACCCTTTAGAAAGTTGTATCAATTTACATTCCCATCAACTTTTTTTTTTTTTTAAGATTTTATTTATTTGCGAGAGAGAGAATGAGAGACAGAGAGCATGAGAGGGAGGAGGGTCAGAGGGAGAAGCAGACTCCCTGCTGAGCAGGGAGCCTGACGCGGGACTCGATCCCGGGACTCCGGGATCATGACCTGAGCCGAAGGCAGTCGCTTAACCAACTGAGCCACCCAGGTGCTCCTGCCATCAACTTTTAATTTGTATTTGTTTAATTAGTACTGAGTTTGAGCTTTTTTTGTGTATTTATTGGGTATGTGTTTTTCTTTATTGTATAATCAAATGTTCTCCCATTGATATAAATGTCAACTAGGCAATATATTATATTCCCACATATCCTGGGCTAACCACTACCTCTTATATTCAGACATTTTATGGCTATTTTCGCATGTTTATTTTTTTCAGATAAAATATGGAAATGTTTTGTTCTATAATGTCATCCTGTTGGGAATTATACATATTGAATTTAGAGATTAAATTAGGGAGCCTTGACATCTTTCAGTATCTTATTTTTTGATGTTCATTTTGTAAATGATCACCTTATAAGCTTCCTTATTGTTCCTAATTTTTGCTCGTATGTTAATCTTAGGTTTCCAATATGTAAAAGTGTGTCATCAAAAAAGAACAATAGTTTTGATTCTTTCTTTCCATCGTTAATAGCTCTTATTTCATTCTTTTTGTCTGTGTTTGTCAGCATATTCAAATTAATGTTAAAAGAAATTTGTGAATTCTAAACTGATTCTCACTGTAATTCAAAGGATGGTGTTTGTTTTTACCAGTATGCTTGCTGTTTCTAATTTTTATATATATACATTTAACAATAATGTTTCAGAAAAGATAAAGATTTTAGGAAATAGCTTTTTTTAAGATTTTATTTATTTATTTGACAGAGAAAGACACCGCAAGAGAGGGAACACAAGCAGGGGGAGAGGGAGAGGCAGGCTTCCTGCTGAGCAGGGAGCCGGATGCGATCCGGGGCTCCATCCCAGGACCCTGGGATCATGACCTGAGCCGAAGGCAGATGCTTAAAGACTGAGCCACCCAGGTGCCCCAGGAAATGGCTTCTTAACATTAATTAAAATGGTCATTTTTCTCTTTTGTCTAACTAACATGGTTGAACAAATTTGCATTTCAGCACTTTAGGGATGAATCCCATTTAGTTGATTATTAGTTTCAAAATATAATAAATATCTTTCAGTTAATGCTATAAATAGTCACTTAGCAAATCAGGGCAACAACACATGATTTCAGCCTTGCTTCCAATGGCTTCCATTTGTTAATAATGAAAACTAACTACAAATAAAATGTTGTGTAAGGAAGTTCATAATATCATGGACAAAGTTTACTCTTACATTTTGGATAATTCTGAAAACATAAGCCATGATTGGTAGCAAAAGCTTAATGTTTCAGCTTTATAGCATAAAGTACAAAATGAGATGAATCCATTTGGGGCTTTAGATGTAGTAGGAAAGAATTACGAAGTTTCTGCTAGGATGATGAAAACAAAAGCATGTTCCACCCTTAATTCCCATTGAAATAGACCAGCAACCAGGAGCCACTTGACACACCTTCCTTTCCCAAATAGATATGTTCAACTGGAAGATTCAACATATAAAATAGTAAGTTGTTTGGCATTATGTTGCTTTATCTTTCAACCTCAAAAGAAGGGAAAAAATTGCTAGGGGACATCCAATTTACTTTCTCTCAAGGGTGATTAATTAGATCAATGTCGAGGCTCTAGTTTTGATTTAAAAAATAAGAGGTGAGGTCTGGGAAAAGGGAGGTATAGTGGGGCACAGAGATTTTGGGGGCAGTATGCACAGTCTGTCTGGTGAATACATGTCAGACATTTTTGTCCACAGAATGGACGTGCAACACCAAGAGCAAGCCCTAACACTAAGCAGGGACTTCTGGTGATTGTGATGGGTCCGTGTATGTCCATCATGTGTAACACCTGCACCCCTCTGGTCTCTGGTGGGGAATGGTGGTGGGGGCGAGGCTGTGCATGTCGGGGAGTGGGGAGTATCTGAGAAAGTGCTGTACCTTCTGCTCAATTTTGCTTTGAACTTAAAACTGTTTTATTTTAATGTCTTAATAAAGCAAACCGGAATAAGCAAGGGTGGTGAGGGGTGCATCTCCATCCGTGCCTGTCGTGTTCTGGCCTCCTCAGCCTCATTTTCAACTTCTTTTGGCCCCAAGTTCTCCCCAGGTGTCTCAAAGCTACACTCTTGGGTCTCTATCCTGCTTTCATCAGATTCTCTAACTTTATGCCTCTCTTTTCCTGGAAGCACTTATTTTGTGTGAACTTGTGTGCCACCTTTGGGACTGCCTATCTGGTCTTCAGAGAAGGAACCAGAGACAATACGTAACGTAGAAACATTCAGACCAATTAGAGAGCAGTGAAGATGAAGGAGATCTCCAGTTCTATTAAAAGCTGCATTTTAATATTTATAAGGCCAGAAATGAGTTCAATTTTTCAACCCTGAGTCCTAAACCCTGATCAAGACAAAGAGAAGATGTTGCACCTGCCGTCTTGAGGCCTCCTACCTCATGCATATATGCAGGCCCACAGTTTATAGCAAATCTCCCTGCAAAGGGGCCTATGTATCCTGTTATCAAAGTGTAATGGCAAATTTTGTTTACCAGATACTAAAAAAAAATATTTCCCCTCCAGAATATGTATTTTTTATCTTCCAATTCCAAATGATTCTTGTGAAGGCCCTCGTTGGAGGATTTCCTCAGCATTTTTCATGTATAGTAAATCATTCCGTCTCTATGCAGCCTGACATTTTCTAATAAGAACTTCCCTTAGGCCTCGAGATGACTCTCCTGGTGAGAAGTCATGACACGTCTATTCATCTTCTGTCTTTCCAGAATCTCAGGAACACCAGGTTTGCTGTAAAGGGGTACAAGTCTTGTACTTTGTCTCAACCAAAGTGACACAATGAAAAGGGCTCAGAAATGCCATGAGCACAATTCTAGTAGTTGGACCTCAGAGCTTTTCACGTGAAAGAGACAAACCTCTCTAAGCCTGTGGGCTCAAGTGGAGAATGTTTCCACAGTGGGCATGCAGGTGTGTGAAACTCCTCTTTGTAATATATAAATATAAGTATATAAAAGGGACCTTATATGGTATTTGGGTGATGGCGTGATTCCCTGGGTACCATTTCTAGGGATGATTTGTTCTTCTTTATTTCATTCTGCTCCCTCTTTCTCTCCTTTTCTCCCTCACTTCCTTTACCCCTACTCTCCTGTCTTCCCCTTCTCCCTCCTTCTCTTCATGGGATACTCCCTTAGTACCTCCCACACGCCAGGCACTGTGCTAGGCCCTTTGGATGCAATGGTGAGTGAAACCACCATGTCTGTTCTCTTGGAGTTCACAATATAGTGAGGGAATAGAAATTAACCAAATGATTACACAAATCAATATTACAAACATAATAACTGCTGAGAAAAAAGATATAGAGAGCTGCATAAGACCCAAACTGGGAAATCAGGCAAGAGTCCCCTGCAGTGGTGCTATTTGAACTAAGACCATGAAAATGAGGAGATAAGTAGGTAAAGAAAGGAGTAGGGAAGCGCTTCTACTCTAATGGCCCAGCATGTGTGAAGGACAGAGGTGAGAGCAACCTTAGTGGCGAAGAGACTGGTGAGGTAGGCATGGGCCAGATCATGCAGGGCTAGGAGATCCAACCAAGGATTTTAGTCCAGAGCAAGGGGCAAAAAAAACCACTGAACAGTTCTGTTGGTGGTGCGTGTATGTGTGTGTGTGTGTGTGTGTGTGTGTGTGTGGTGGGGGGGGGTGTTGAATCGGTCAGGTTTGCATTAAATTTTTAAATTTATTTATTTGAGAGAGAGAATGAGTGGGAGCAGGGGTGGAGGGAGAAAGCCCCCCGACACGGGGCTCTATCCCAGGACCCTGAGATCATGACCTGAGCCGAAATCAGATGCTTAACTGACTGAGCCACCCAGGCACCCCTCAGGTTTGCATTCTTAAAGATCATTTTTGTTGCTGTTTGGGAATGGATTAGGGAAGAGCAACAGGCTCATGAGAGGCCAGCTTTGGGTTCATAGTAGGGCTCCCAGGGGTTTGACCCACACTGACAGCAGTGGAAATGAAAAGGAGATGCTGGATTGACAGTCAAAATGTAAGGTCCATAGTTCTCCATAACAGGTTAGATATGGAGGAACACAAGAAAAGGAGTTATCCAAAGAGGACTCCTACATTCTGGCCCACACCAGTGGACGGTTGCTCATGCCATTCACTGCGAAAGGCAACTGCAAGAAGATAGAGGTTGTGGTGGTCATAGTAGAACCAATCATTCATGCAGTTTGGGACATAATGAATTTGAGATACTTTTGAGAATCCAAGAGAGATACAGAATAGATCAGATCACTAAGTCTGGGGCAAAGAGAGGTCTGGCTTGGAGATCTACAGCTGGAGGTCATTGGTGCACTGTTGCAACTGAAGCCAAAGCTATTGATGAGATTGCCCAAGAGGGGAGACAGCCTATAGAGTGAGCCAGAGGAGCCCAGTCTTGAGGAAGTCCTACATTAATCACCGGGTGATGGGCAGTGAGTGTGCAAAGAGGATGGAGGAAAAGGTGTAGCATCATGGAAGCCAGAGAAAGGAGGGAGTGGCCCATACTGGAAAATACAGGTGACAGGCCATATAAAAGGACTGAAAACATCCAGCGGATTTATGTACATCACTGAGGACCTCCTTTGTAACCTTCAGCTTACCCGAAAGCATAAAAGCAAGCATGGGTCACTGAGCAAAGCAGGTCCTGAGTAGAGATGGAGGGACTTAAAGCAACTTACTAACATATGTGGTTTACTTTACAATGACTTCTCGAAACAAAACAAAATAAATGAAAAATAATACATTGAAATTATTGAAATCTGAGGAGATGCAACTGCAGATACGTGTTTTCATACCTACTTTGTATTTTAGTTTCATCCTAACATGCTATTTTTTTTTTTTTCCCTTAAGAAGCCTAAAAAAAGGGCGCCTGGGTGGCTCAGTTGGTTAAGCGACTGCCTTCGGCTCAGGTCATGGTCCCGGGGTCCTGGGATCGAGTCCCGCATCGGGCTCCCTGCTCTGCGGGGAGCCTGCTTCTCCCTCTCCCACTCCCCCTGCTTGTGTTCCCTCTCTCGCTGTGTCTCTCTCTGTCAAATAAATAAATAAAATCTTTAAAAAAAAAAAAAAAAAAAAAAGAAGCCTAAAAAAGCCAAGGGTCTTGTTGAGAACTGCAGCAGAATACATTCAGTAGTGGCTACAAAACAACCAGCCAGTCAACCAAACAAATAAAAATGAATAAAAAAAAAAGTTTTCAGGTGTGCAGACTTAGAAAAGATTCTCGTCAATGACTAGTGTTTTCAGCCAAAATAGTCCAGGTTGATATCAAACAATTCAATAGCAGTAATTTTTTAACAGTGCATAAAAGCATGTTCCTAGCGACTTACTTGAGGTTCCTGCCCAAAGATATTTTTCTCCTAAAAGCAATTGATGAGATCCTATTTCTCTCACTTTCAGACAGATAGGATTTCAGTGAACATCCTTTCTTCCTTATGCTTGGACCTAGGAATGCTATTTAGTCAATACCTTCAAATGTATAATCAATGATTGCTCAGTATTCCCCCTTGCCCCAAAGGGCCCTTTTGGATAAGTTCTAAAACTGTCTTCCCATGAAATCAATGGAATTCCCAATTTTCATGTCTGTATCTTTAAATGAATCTCCTGGGAGAATTTGTTATTCCAGAGATCTGGTCAGTAATGGGGAATTCCTCTAGACCAGAGATGAACAAATTTAAGCTCAAAACAACCATGTAAATAGGTATTCATGGTTTCAGTTTTAAAGATGGGAAGGTGCAGACTCAAAGAGCTTAAGCACCTCACACAAGAGCACTCAGTGAGTCAGAACAAGACTTGAACGTGGATCTTCTGATACCTAATAAATACCTAATTTCCTCATGTCACTATTGACCGCTTCTTGGACAGAGCAGCTGGTGGCTTTTTGAGATGTCATTTTTATACAGAAGCTTATCTCTGGCATTATTACTGACACCACCCTGAAGAGAAAGCCCTTTGTTCTTGGTCCTAATCTGGTGTAGGTCAGGAAGCAGTGGAGTGCATTTGAGGTTTCTTCATATCCCCTCTGCAGACCTTGGCTAACCCTAGGCTGCTCTTCCAAGATGGCAGCCAATACATTGCTGAGGAGGACAGTACAAAATTGTTCAGAGCACTGAAATCGTGGCTAAGGAGAGCAGACCTCTGGCAAAACTAAAGACAAAGAAAAAAGTTTCTTTGAACTGAAAGGAAATGATAAAAGACAGGAACGTGGAATGTGAGGGATGAAGAAAGAACAGTAGAAAACATAAAAATGAGGGTAAATATTATAGACTATCCTCTTGAATTTTCTCAACTATGGTAGATGATTGAAGCAAAAATTATAACATTGTCTGATGTTCTCAATATATGTAGAGAACATGTTAATTACTCTATGAAGGGTAGGGAATTAACAGCGGATAAATCAGACTTAAGAGCAAAGGAAACTTTAAGGGTCAAAGAGTACACACATTCATATGTTGGTAAAATTGGAGAAACCTGAATCAGGTGTGTAGGTTGTACCAACGTGAATTTCCTGGCTTTGAAACTGTGCTATGACTAGGTCTCTGTTGATGTCAAACATTAGGATAAAGGACTTCTCTGTGCTATTTTTGCAACTTCCTGTGAATCTAGTATTTCAAAACAAAAAGTTACAGAAACACTGAAGAGCAAGCATAATAAAAGAAAAATTATCTTCCTCCCTAACACTCAGCTCTCAATATGATTTAGATATTTTATCATTTTGTTCTTTTTGTGTGTAAATATGAGCATATTTGCAAAAAGGGCTTATCGTGTTCATTTTTTTACTGTTTTTTAATTTAACAAAATGTCATGAATAGGTTTCCTTGTTTAAAAATTTTTTTCCTGTAATATCCTTTAATGTCTAATTGGTATTAAAGAGATGAAAACAACCCAGTTGTTTTTCAAACTCTTTTAAATAGCAGAACACTTCTTTCTTAAACCCTGGGATTATAGGGAGATAAACGTGGAGCTGCTCTTTTCAGAGGGGTGAGCAGGAGACCCAGGGACATTTTGTGTGGTCTTCCCAGTTGTCCTGTAACAGCCCGTGACATGTCCCCAGCAGACCTTTAAGGCTCTGGGAATGCAGGTGAAAAAGTGTGTTTAAAAAGAGTGACAAAAATGCTGTATTAGATACACTTAGTGCTACTTTTTAAATTGTGAACTCTATCCCTAACCCTTTACCAGATGTGGTAATCACCTTGGCCTCATATTTCACTTGATGAGGAAACGAGAAATAAATGTGAGATGTAGTCACTATGGTGATAAACAGTCAGGGGAATAAGTTAGTTGACCTTGTTTGTGTCTTCCAGAACTTTTCATTTAAAATTCCTACTTTCCTAAGCTGTGTTGCTATAGACTCAAGCCGTCCATCTTGACAGCTGAGTGTTACATAGCAATATATTTTCATCTAAAGAAATTAGTTATTGGCATAACACTCCTAGCAATGCAGAGTTTTTCTTATTGAAATTGAAAATATGTCAAGACCTCCAAAATCTTTCTGGTAGTAATTAACCTAAGCATGCCCTATATGGTTTTTGCTAGTATAGATAATTTGTAAATATGGCACAATTTCTTTAAAAGTTTGAGCATTTAGGGCGCCTGGGTGGCTCAGTTGGTTAAGCGACTGCCTTCGGCTCAGGTCATGATCCTGGAGTCCCTGGATCGAGTCCCGCATTGGGCTCCCTGCTCGGCGGGGAGTCTGCTTCTCCCTCTGACCCTCCCCCCTCTCATGTGCTCTCTCTCATTCTCTCTCTCTCAAATAAATAAAATCTTTAAAAAAAAAAAAAGTTTGAGCATTTAATGAAATCGTCAACTACAGTATATAGATCCAGCTACATAAAATGCCTCTTACAAAGGCACGTACTAAAAATTATATTTAGACTGCAGCTTCCTAAGAAAACAATTAATGCACCATATCTAGTAACACATACTTCTGCTATAACCGAATGGAAAGGCAATGTTCTCGCAGCAAGACACGCCTTTGGCAATTCATCCCATTTGCAGAAGTCTCAGGTGCCAAATTTGCTGCTAATCAGGTTTTCTATCTCAGCTGACAGTCCTGGTGGAGTGCCATGCTTTTATTTTCTTGGGCTATTTAATGTCACGATTCAGAACTTGAGAAAAGGTGGGATCGTCCCTACTTGGTGCACAGTGTGAAAGGGAAACCAGGTTTGTGATGCTCCCCATTTTCTGGGGAAAACTATGATTGATGCAAACTCTAAAAATCATTCCCAGATGACTCTAGCAATCATGCAAATGTTAGGGTGTAATCACTTCAAGGAGCACCCCTCCTATAGCTTATCGGAGACCGCAAGCACCCATCTCATGCCATTCTTTGTGCAAAGCTCAATTACCTTGCCACCTGGACTAAAATGCAGTTCCAGGGGTTCTCAGAGTTTCAGTACGGATGCAAAGGCACCTCAACCTCATTATTGTTTCTTTGTGACTTTCCATTAATCGTGTTCCATTTCAAGGACTGTTGCAAGTGCTTTCTGAAAAGCAGCCCAATGAAGCAATTAACAAAACTGAACCATTAACTCAACACAGTTCTGTGAGATCTCCATTAGTGAAAGCAAGTGAACTACAAAAAAAAGGCTGGACAAGGAGAATGACGTCCGTGTGCCCGGGCTTTGCCGGGCTTCCCGGTGCCTTCGTTGCTTCTCATGTGGAAATGACACGTGTTTCTATGGACACGTGGGAAAAGGCATGGTAACCTTCTGTACAAAGTCAGAGTTTATTCATGTGGTGTTTGAAGTTTCCCTCTTAATGCATCAGGACCTCCATTTCCCCATAAGGCAGGCAGATAATGGAGCAATTCCTCATCTGTGAGATCAGGGTTCTTAGTGTAAAGCTTGATTCATAAGCAAGACTCACGGCAAAGTGAAAGAGGGTCTGTGTCGGGGCGCCTGGGTGGCTCAGTTGGTTGAGCGACTGCCTTCGGCTCAGGTCATGATCCTGGAGTCCGGGATCGAGTCCCACATCGGGCTCCCTGCTCAGCAGGGAGTCTGCTTCTCCCTCTGACCCTCCTCCCTCTCATGCTCTCTGTCTCTCATTCTCTCTCTCGCAAATAAACAAAAGAATCTTAAAAAATATATATATTTAAAAAAATGGGACTTGTTTAAAAAAAAAAAAAAAGAAAGAGGGTCTGTGTGTTCTTAGTGAAATCAAAAAATGGATGTGGATGATGAGCCGGGGAACCTGGAGTACAGGAAGAGACCCTGACCATGCAGGCTGGGATTTGCATACTGGGGCCAGGCTACATAATACGAATTTGACTCACATGGTCTTCTCCTCCTTCTGAGCACCCCGTGATCTACAATATACGGTCATCAATTTACAACCGGCACATCACGTGTTCTGAGCATTTCACACTGGCTGCTACACAAAGCACAGAGTTATTAGGGACATAAATCAAGAGTTTCCGTGCCTAAATAAGGATTAATCTGGAATCTGCACTCGAGACAGGAGAACGGGGAAGCAGTGTCGGCCATCCCCATGGTAAACTCCAACAATTCCCTTCTCATGCTGCACAGTGTGGATTCGGTTTCTATGGGAAGAAAGGGCCAACAGCCAAGCCTGCCTGTGGTCTGAATCAGTTAGGACCTCGGAGGACCCCAGATGTAGGAGCTTTCTCTTAACTGATACAATTTGGTGATGAAGAAGGATGCCTGGAAAAACAGAGCTGTGACCAGCAGAAAGAGAACAGAGGATCCTTCCACACCAATAAAACCTCAGTCTGCCAGATCTTTGAGGGGAGAGGGCTAACTGTGATTTGCCTCTGCGAGAGACAGGCATGATCCAGGTGAGAAACTTGGGCTTGAAAACGGCCGCCTCCTGGGCAGCCAATGAGTTCATTAAAGGTTAAATGACTTTTTTTTTTTAAGATTTTATTTATTTGCGAGAGAGAGAGAATGAGAGACCAAGAGCATGAGAGGCAGGAGGGTCAGAGGGAGAAGCAGACTCCCTGCCGAGCAGGGAGCCCGATGCGGGACTCGATCCAGGGACTCCAGGATCATGACCTGAGCCAAAGGCAGTCGCTTAACCAACTGAGCCACCCAGGCGCCCCAAGGTTAAATGACTTAAGGCCCAGCTGAGTCAATTAGGATGTCAAATAGCCACACAAGGGAGGTGGAGAAATGCTCACAGGGCATCTGAAAAGCACGTAGGTTCTTGGAAGGGGGGTGTGGAGAGCCATTGGATGGGGAAGGCCATCATCTGTCACTGCTGGCTGATCCTTGGTTGGGTGAGTGGGATGGAGCAGAGCGGCGATGAGGCCCAGCCTCCCCGACCTCCGGAAGGATCAGCAGGCAGTGCTGCATTATGATTTCTCAGAGGTTCACAGTACCATCATCTCCATGAATTCTACCCCACCCACGTAGGGGATTCAGTTACATGAAAAAAAAAAATGTGTCTTTGGGTACCGTTTGACAGCGGATGAGTAAATTGCATTTATAAGAGGAAAGCAAGGGATGTGTCATTATGACTGGCATGTAACAACTGCAAGGTCAAAAGCATAAGCTGCCTGAGTAAAGGCATCCCTGTCCCAGGAACATAATTCCCAAGGCTGTGATCTGTCAGGGATTTGAGAGGTTAAGCATGTTAGCACAGAGGGTATGTGTGCACGCACGTCTTCTTCCTAAACCGCTTCTTCGGAACTCCCTGGGAGGCTGTTAAGCTTTCCTGATGTACTCAGGTGCTGAATCCATGGGGTTTTTTTGGTTTTTGTGTTTTTTCCCCTTTTACCTTTAGCATATTCTGGGAAGTAACTAACTTTTTGCTTATTGCAAGAAGTATTAAAATGTTTACGGTTCTCACTTTCACTTCCTTCTCTTCCCCCATACATTTGCTCACAAGATGTATGAGCAGTTTAATCAGGATCGTACTCGTCTAGTTTATGTTACTATATTTCTAGCTTTGCATCTCTTTCAATTTCCTTCTTTTACAATGTCGTGCCAAAAATAAAAACAGAGGAGACAGAATAGTGTCTCTCACTTCCAATGAATCATATCGTCGTGCATCTAGCTAACTGAGACCATGAAATCTGCAGGAGAGAAAAGAGCAAGCTTCAAGCTAATCACAGTTGCACTGAGAAAACAGAAGCCAGTGGAAGCACATCGAATCTTCACAGCAGCCTCCAGCTGGCCCAGGTGCTCCTCCTTCCCCCATGGCTACAGCTCAACTGTCCACGCTCCTGGACCCTCCTCTTGGGCCCCTCTTTTCTACTCGGGGGCAACTCCCCAGGCTCTTTGTTCTCCTGTCCTTTGATTACACACAGTTTTCCCTCCCATATTTAAAAAAAAGAAAAGAATCTCTATTGACCCCACTCCAGGTTCTACTTCATTTCTGTGCTCCCTTTACCGAAAAACACAAAAGAATGACTGATCCTGTCTCTCCCTTCCTCCTATTTGCTCTTAAATCGGATTCAATTGAGCTTTTGTCCTCACTGCTACACCGAAACTCCTCTTGCAAATGTCACCGATGACCCCCCTGTTTAATTGGACTATCAGTAGCGTTTAGCACAGTTTCTCATTCCCTCCTAGAAACTAGTCACTTGACTTTTGGATACCACATTCTGCTGGTTTCTCTTCAAACTCTCTGCTGGCATCCCCCCTCCGCCTTATCAGTGTTCTTAGCTGGACCCTTTTCATCTTGCTGACCTCTTGCTTTGAGTGCCCAGGGCTCCACCCCTTGGGGGTCTTTTCCCCTCTCAGGACTTTAAATACTGTTACCATAATCACGGCTTTTATTTTCTGCACGCTGATGTTTTGACATCTAGGGCCTCGCTGACCTTGGAGGGTCTGCTGCTCTCAGGGCTAGCCAATTCCTGGAGATGGTAAACAACTTGCCTGCCGGTGAGCTTGCCTTTCAATACAAACCAACCAATCCAGAGCCACTATCCACCTACCCTCATCATCCCAGGGCCAGGTGTATCAGACCTATAGATACAGCTCCTTTGCTCACAGCCTGCTGAAATTATTCTAACTAGCTGGTTCTACCTTACCCGACTTACTCTGTCTTATCCATTCCTTTCCACGAAAATCATAATAAAGGTTCTTGCCTGCAATTTCCCTGTCTCTCTGCACCTCCATCTCCGCTTGGTGCTTCCCCATGTGGCGCTGTGTGCTGTGTCTCCTGCTTCTAGAGAACTGTGAGGATAGACAACTTCATCCTTCATGATAGTCATTTCCATGTCTGCATGTCTTACCATACCTGATTTTTTTAAAGATTTTATTTATTTGAGAGAGACAGAAAGTGAGATAGCGAGAGAGAAAGAGAGAGCACGAGCTGGGGGAGGGGCAGAAGGAGAGGGAGAAGCTGACTCCCCGCTGAGCAGTAAGCGTGACCCAGGGGCTCAATCCCAGGACCCGGGATCATGACCTGAGCCAAAGGCAGATGTTTAACTGATTGAGCCACCCAGGTGCCCCTTACCATACCTGATTTAAATAACTCCTGGGCACCTTTAAAATATTTATAATCACACACATCACGTACTCCTTTCTCTTATCTCTTACGTCAAGTCCCACGGCAAATTCTCTTGGCTGTACCTTCAAATGATATCCAGAACCTATCCTTCTTTTAAAACAAAACTCACTGCTGCCTACACCCATCTTCAGCTCATGAAAACATACCTAGAACATAGTCATGCTCAATAAATATGTATTGCGTGACTGCCACAGTTTATATTCTACTTATTTTATGGTCTGATTAATTGATAAATTAATGCACATCCTACATTATTACAAGTAGGATAATATAACACTTTATTTCAATTTTTTTAGACATGAGGAAAGATTAAATTTTATTGTCCCAATGTAAGCTGAGCCCCTGAGATGAGATTGCCTCAAGTCCAATTCCATTCTCTGTAGAAGTTCGAACCCCTTCCGAAAGTTTCCATGAATCCTCAAGGATCTTGATTCTCATGATCACCTCTGACTCCAGCTTCCATGGACACAGGCAAGTCTTGCCATCCTGTATGTACCCTCTTTGACTCTACGATGTGGAAGTTGACAACAGACTCATTTTTCACTTTCACAAATTATTTTGAGTATAGCACAACTTGCTGAATAATTGTGTTTCATAGAGGAGGGAATTATATTTCAGAAACATAAACGGTTTCAAATGGAACACCCAAATCATTGTTCGCTCAACACTGGGGATGTTTTAATGGCCGCTTCACTCCATATGGTCCTCAGCATCATGCACCTTTTCTTTCCCCACTTCCTCCCTCCCCTTCCTTCTAGACTGCTAGTCCACCTCCCTTTAAAATCCTCCTCATTCTTTTCAGGAACAGAAAAAAAAAAAGGACCTTCTGTGTTACATGATCTTCCACCTAAGGTGGTAGTTGTGGGTTTCTTTGTCTTTATTATGAATTACTTTTTATTATAAAAAATTTCAAACATATAAAAATATAAAGACTAGGGCAATGGACATCCATAGATCACAACATCCAGATCTAATAATTGTCAATATTTTGTCATACTCGCTTCATCTATATTTTGCTGAACCCTTTTAAAGCAATTTACAGATATTATGGCATTTGGCACCTTTAGCAGCATTTTCAAAAAATGACATTCTGCTACATAACCACAATGCGTTTTCCACATCTAACCTATGAATGCTGTTCCTGAATATCATTTAATGCCCCGTTCATTTTCAAATATTTCCACTGGCTCCCAAACATTTGTGCTTTGAAATCACCATTTTATTTATTTACTTATTTGGCCAGCGAAACCTGTATTTAAAACAGCATTCCATTGTAACGAAATATTTTAATATGGTTGCTTTTTCCTAACGCTTGTCTTTGTGCAAAGTGGAGACAAATACCAGTAGCCAAACGCTCTTTATTAAATTACCTGTTGAAGTAAACCCATACCATTAAAGTGGGGTCTCTATTTTACACAGCTGTTTAATGGCATAAGATGTATGAACTCATTTGTTAAATTGGGATCTGTAAACAAAAACAAATGGGAAGAAGAGCAACAGAGACAATGAGTAATGGAAACAGTTTCCAGGCTGCAAAAGCCGGGGCTTTAGGAGGAATTATAGGCAGCCCTGAGGAAAGGCTTTCTGGGGTCCCTGTGGCTGTTGCCTAGCAACAAGCCCATTACACAGGGGCACACTGGAGTCCAGTTAACAGGGCTCAGGGGGGAGCACATGGGTAAGAGGACCAAATTTCTTCTTTTATACTATGTTAATAACTCAGGTCTCCGCAGTCTCTGGCAGTGGTTGAGTGTCTGAAGAAATCACCCCCGTGTGATGCTTTACCCACATTAAATCCCTAAAGGAAGAAAACGACTGTAGCTTAATTTATGGTGCACGTGTCATGACTTATTTGGCCATCTATCCATCTGATAAGAGTTAAATATACCATATGAAAAAGGAAATCATCCAAACTCGAATTAGTTTTGATTTATGGGATAAAGCTCTAAGACCCATCCAAATTCACTCCTAAGAGCAAATGAAGTCTGTGTCACAGATTTCACTGCTATTATTATTCTTTTTTCTTTTAAAATTGCTTTTAAGTAAATTACTGCATTTTTCAGGTTTGCCCTCTTCCTTCCCCTAGGGTGTTTATCTGACCCAAGAGGATAGCTTCTCTGTCATCTGTTTTTGTCTAAAATTTGTCAGGGGAAAAAAATATTTGCTTCGATAGTACAGTGTTTTAATAAGGTAATTATGCTGATGATCATTAATAACAATACCATCCTTTAAAAAAAATGTTCAAAATGCTTTTCTGGTGCTGCTTCTAACATTTGTTTGAGCTACGTTATGCATTAAAACCAAAGTCAGGACAGGAATCCCAGTCTCCTGATACCTGGTCTCACTTTCCACTGCTTACCCTGTATTTTTCACTTTCGTGTGTGTTTTAAAGTTTTTAAATTATGCAAAATACACATAAAGTTTATCATCTTAGCCATTTTTAACTGTGCAATTCAGTAGTGTTAAGTGCATCCACACCCTTGTAAAACTAATCTCTAGAACTTTTTTCACCTTCCCAAACTGAAACTCTATACCCATTAAATAACAGCTCCCAATTCCCCTTTGCCTTTGGCCCCTGGCATAGAGACTTTCTGTCTCTATGAATTTGACTTCCCTAGGTACCTCATATAAGTGGAATCATAAAGTATTTGTCTTTTTGTGACTGGCTTATTTCACTTGGTATAATGTCCTCCAGGTTCATTCATGTTGTAGCACATGTTAGAATTTCCTTCCTTTTTAAAGCTGAATAATATTCCATCTTATGTATAGACCATATCTTGTTTATCCATTCACCAGCCAATGGACACGTGGGTCACCTCCACTTTTTCAGTATTGTGAATAATACTATGAACATTGGTATACAAAAATATCTCTTCAAAAGTGCTTTCAATGATTTGGGGTATATACTCAGAACTGGAATTTATGGATCATGTGAATAGTCTATGTTTAATTTTTTGAAGAACTGCCAGGACTGTTTTCCATCATGACTCTACTGTTTTACATTCCCATCTGCGGTGCATAAGGGTTTCAGTTTCTCCACATTCTCCCCAAAACTTGTATTTTCTGCCTTTTTAAAATAGTAGTCATCCTAATGTGTGTGAGGGGGCATCTCATTGTGGTTTGGGTTTGCATTTCCCTAATTGCTAGTAATGTCGAGCATCTTTTCACATACTTATTGACCATTTGTGTATCTTCTTTGGAGAAATGTCTGTTCAAGTTCCTTGTCCATTTTTTAAATCAAGTTGTCTGGGTTTTTGCTGTTGCTGTTGGTTTTGGAGTTCTTTATATATTTTGTATGTTAGTCTCTTCTCAGATGTACAATTTGCAAATATTTCCTCCCTTTCTATGGGTTGCCTTTTCACTCTGTTGATTATTTCCTTTGATGAATGAAGTTTTTAATTTAGATATAGTCCAAAGTATTACATTTTACTTTTGTTGACTGTGCTTTTGGTGTCATATCCAAGAAATCATTGTGAAATCCAATATTATGAAGATTTTTCTCCTACATTTTCTTCTAAGAGTTTTATAATCTTAGCTCTCAAATTAAGTCTTTGGTCCATTTGGAGTTAATTTATGTATATGATATAAGGTAAGGGATCAACTTCATTCTTTTACATGTGACTATCCATCTTTCTCAACAATAGTTCTTGAAGAGACTGCCCTTTCCTCACTGAATGATGCCTTCCTCAAAAATCATTTGACCATATAGGAAAAGGTTTATTTTGGGGCTATTTTTTCCACTGGACTGTCTGTCTCTAGGCCAGTACCACACTGTTTTGATCACTGTGGCTTTGTAGTAAGTTTTAAAATCAGAAAATGTGAGGCCCCCAACTTTGTTCTTTTTCAAAATTGTTTTGTCTATTCAGAGTCTCTTAAAATTCACATGAGTTTTAGGATGGATTTTTTAATTTCTGAAAAAAAATCATTGGGGTTTTGATAGGGATTGCATTTTTTTTTCAAGTGTTTGGAGGTTCCAGAAACTCATTTGTCTAGTAGTATGCTCTGAAATCTCAAAGTTCTGCAGATGATAAAAGTAAGACTTAGAACCTATTTAAAGGCAATGGCTATCTTGGCCATATTTTTTTTTTTTGGAAAATAATTCTTGATGTTCAGGAGACTCTAACCTTCCATAATAACAGCAAACTCTTATATAAGGCTTACTTATTCTCTAGGCACTGTTCTAAATGGTTTACATGTATTAAATCATTTGATCCTCACAACAGTCCTGTGGGATAGATACCACTGTTAACTTCATTTATAGAAGATGAAACCAAGGCACCAAGAGTTTAAATACTTTGCTCAAAATCATAGAGCTAGGAAAGGACAGAGGTGGGAACCCAGGCAAGCCTAACTCCCAAGTCTTCACTCTTAGCAACTACACCATCCTGTGATTTCACATTGTTCGTTTGTTCGTTCATTCATTCATTCATTTCATCCAACACACCTGGTTATGAGGCCCTAGAAAGTCAGTGGTGAGCAAGGTAAACACTGTCCCTGCCCTCACAGGCTTGTTCTTATGACTGATGCACGTAGTAGCTAAATGCTAATGGCTGCTGATGTCCTACATCACCCTGGTTATACCAAGTTATCATAAACCTCCAGGTAAGTCACTGCCAAATTGTCAAGGACTAGGCTTTTCATTAGAGAGATAGGTCTCAGTACTCATTCATTGATTCACTCATTTATTGGGTACAATTATTATTTGCCAAATGCTGGTTCAAACTGTGTTGAGGGAAAAGGGATGTACAAGAATGCACTCAGGTGCTAGGGACTGGCTTTTATCAAAAAGGCACTCAGGGTGTTTAGGGAGCATAGAGAATACTCCAGCTGGTGGGTTAAGGAGGAAGGCTGCTGTCAGGAAAGGCCCCTCATCCTCCTCTGCTTGTCCGTGTGCAGAGGAATATCCGTACAGTTGGTGTATCACTTTTCCTTTTTCCATAGGATCCATAGAATAATGCACAGGAACACTTTTACTTAAAGTCCCTCTCAGGTGTGGCTCTCCCCTTCACGGACCACTCAGCTGCTAAATCTTCTAAATCCTTTGTACTGCCCATCCCACATAACTTGGGATCACCATTCACAAGCATGACTAACCAAAGAGCCACATGACTCTAAATTTCATTTAATCAGTTGTAATATAGAAATTAGAAGTTGTGAAAGACCACCTCAGGCTGTGGCAGGGCTGTCAGTGCCCTCCCCATATCCACTGCCCTCACAACTTTGTGGGGTGGGGTTTCCAGCAGCCAGCACTTACATTTCTTTGCCTGAAGGCATTCAGTGGCCTCCAGAGTGAACTTCGTACACCTAGAGAAGGAGCCAAAGTGCCATGGGATCCATAATATCCTGAGAGCAGCTCCTATATCCTATTGGATTCAGGGGACATCCAGAAGTGCATTTTTTACACCGGTTCCTGCATTCCCTCAGCAAAATGGGAGTCCAAGGCACCCTCGGTGGGGACTACTTTGCCCTTTGTCAGCCACCTTTCCTTTCTGTCTTGCTTACTGTCCTATAGGTGCTTCCTGGATACTATCCCAAAGAAGCTTATTGCACTTGAATCTTTGTCTTGGAGATTATTTCTAGGGTGCCCACACTAAAGGCACATGAGAATTCCTCTCATAGAGGCTTGACAGGGTCTTTGTACTGTTCCCATTGGGACCTTCACATCCACATGTGCATCACAAACACAGCTGTTCTGTGAAAGATCTTTGTGCAGAAAGCATCATGTCCTTCCTAGGGCAGTGACCAAGAATCTCAAACATGTGTAGATATGCCTTTCAGAAGCCTTCATTCTCAATTACTCCCACCACTACTTGGCCTTCCCATTTATTTGTTACTTCATTTCATTCCAGATGCATTGTTTTCAGAGTCCGGTGTGTGTTGGTCATGAAGGAGCCCAGCAGATTTGCTTTTAGTGCTTCTGATCCTCAGGTTGTAACAGCTTGGGGTGGGGGGGCAGGGATTTTATCACAGTTGAAATCTCTCCTTGAAGTTACTTTCCCCGACCACGTGCCAGCAATCTGCAGATGCATTTCTCCTATATGTCTCCATATCTTCTACGATGGGGAAAAATTCTGCTGGGTTTAGAGAGACACCATAACATTCCAGCACACTGGCTATATATATATTAGCCAGAACATCATCAGTCTGGAGAGGAGCTGAGATGTACTGTGCTAGTAAATCAAGAAAGAAGGCAAATATCCGCAGATAGGAATGATTGAAAGGTGGCAGGGGGAGGTAAAGTTTACAGAGAGTAAGAGGGAAATTGACAAAGGGGGGGCAGGGAAGGAGAGAGACAAGCAAGGAATAGGAACAACAACAACAAAATCCAAACATGTTTTTTTTGTCTGCTTTGCGGCTCTGCATTTGACCTCCGTGCTCGGAAAACAAAGAGAAAGAGGAAAAAACATTGATGATCCAACAGCCTCCAGTGCTGCAGTGGACAGCACCCCAAGGCTCCTTCTGGGGCTTCTGAGTCGTTCTTACAGAACTTCAAGTGTTCCGATAATTGCTGCCCTAACAGCTTTGCTCTGATTTTTGTTTCTCATCACATTCCACACACACTGACAGTGTCAAAATCAGAGTCTGTTTTAGACTCTGGGCTTATTAAGTGGCTGCTTGGAGTTTTCTTAGAAAATGGGAGGTGGCCAAGACCAGCATTGGGGCACTATCTTACAATTGCATTATTTAACATATTTTGCTACCCTTTCTTTCTTTCCTTTTTTCCCCCAGGGCTGGAAAATGACAGAATGAGTTTTATCTCCCTACCTTTTGAATACTATTTAACCAAAAAGTGAATAGCAGCAAAGCAAAAATGCTTTCCTGTTTTCAAATTGGCAGGCATCCTACCATCCAGGGAAGTCAATTTCATCAGCCTGATGGGAAAACACCGCGTCCTTTTTAAATGGAATTGTCCTCTCGGAAACCAAAGTTCCACAGAAGCAAATCACCAGCTGTGCTGGTGCTGGTGCCGGATTAAAGATGAGGATCGCATCTTGTGTTTCTGCCACCCCCCTCATCATTTCTAAGCCACAGACACACAGAAGCCGCCTGATCTGCTTCTCCTCTGAGTCTCTTCAAGGGTGGGAGAGTAATGGCCAGGAACACAAAGAACACACAGCCCCCGCACATCTGGAAAAGGAGCATCCAGCCCAGGGCCTAGAACAAACTCTGCTCTGCAGAAATCACCCCAAGAGATTCAGTGTCCACAAGGAGCAGATGGGAGCCCTGCCTCTCTGAGATCTGGCTCCGAAGGCCCCTCCCCTCACAGCGGGAGCAACAGCAGGGGGTGAGCCCCCCTGGCTCCCTCTGAAGCAGGGAAGGCAGGAAAGGCCGGTTGACTTTGCTTCTGTTCCAGTCTGAGGTTTTGGCTCCAAGTCACTCAGAAGGGAGGGAAGCCGCCTCCGTGGGGGGGGGGGGGGGGTGACATGGTTCTATTCATATCTCTACTGCTGGTGCTGCTGCTTTTGTCACTCACAGGCACGCCCATCCCCATCTGTGAAATGGGGCGGGGGTGCTGACCTTGGATGATGATCCAGGTTTGACTGATATATGCAGAGCTTTGAAATCTAGAACAAAAGGTGTAATGTGAACATAAAACATGTTCTTATTTCTCCCCCACTGCTGCTGGCACTCTGTTCTTCCTCACCATAGACTCCTCCAGGATTTTGTTCAGAAACTGTTGCTGCTCCCCAGACAATGCCTTCCCCACCGAGTCTCTGGCTTCCCATGTCCTGCGATGGGTGGCCATCCTTATGGCTTGGGGACAGCGCGTGAGTGGATCTGATGTTTTGGCTCATGACTTAAATGAAAACTTTAAAACACACGCAACAACAGTGATTCCCCATAAACACGGGAAAACTTGCTGCTTTCAAATGAATGCAAAAGACCTCTTTCATTTTCTGTTTGAACTCAATGTTTGCGCGCTGGTCCTTTCACCTTTCTGCGAGGAACCCACAGCCCCAGGGGCAGGAGGCCGTGTGCTGGGAACTCAGCAGTGCTGGGAGTTTAGGAGGATGGAAGGTTGCTAGTTATTCAGGAGCCCAGAGCTCCGGGACTGACGGAGGGAAGGGAGTCTCTTTACTATTACCTCTCATACATTGCCTCCATAAATATCTTTCTATTATTATTTCTGCTGTTTTTAGATTTAGTTTATGGATGTGATTAATGCTGTATCCGAATGTGAAGGGAATTACTACCCTTGTTAAGATTCTGACCACTTGGGGAGAATTGCTTAGGCTTCTCTTCCCTCTGCAATAAACACATCTGGTGGATGGCAAGGGACTTATTTTTCCCTTGGACTCCCAGAGCGTGCTTGGTCGGAGTGAGCTTTAAGCACCGAAGAGAGCATTCCCTCAAACATTTAACACACTTTAATGCTGGCTGAGGAAGCTAATCATCCCAGTCTCAGTTATGGGGGAAAGTATGGGGAGCCCTACTGGAGCTGATTCATCCCGTAAAAACAAGGAAAGAGTGGCTAAGACAAAATTGAGAGGGATCCTGCCCTGTGTGGGTCCCCTACTGCCAGAACATGTCAGCACGGAGTGCTAGCGGTGTCCCTGTCCTGTCCCCGAAAGGCAGTTCTCTGCTTCAAATGGTGACGAGTTGTAGGGTTAACAGCTATACTCATGGTGGGGCTCTCCATCAGCTGGGTGTGGGGATGAGAAACTAGATCCCCGAGAGAGGCTCGTCCATCCTCTGGACTCTGGGAGTCCCTTTGAGGAGTGGTTTGGAGGGAAGAGGTACTCACCCAGCAATCCCAGTGGCCTTGATAACATTTCACTGAGCCACAAGCACAGAGCCAAGACGCATGTGCATGTGTGTGTGTGTGCATGTGTGTGAGATTTCTCAGCAGAACCCTTTCCTGCACTTCAGAGCCATATATCCGATGGCTCATCTGTACTTGGATGTCCATAAGCACCGATAGCACAACATCCTTGAAACCCATCCCATATCGTTTCCCGGCAAGCCTGTTCTTTCTTTTCCTTATTTCAGAAAGCCATCTGCTCATCTGCCTGCTGCCCAAACCAGAAAGCTGCTATTTGCCTTAGCCTTTCAGCCCCCAGTCCATATCCATTAAATCGCCAAGTCACTGTGGTTCTGACTTATAAACATCCTGTCTGATCACTCTCTGGTTCTCCATTTGACTGCCACCACCATGTCATAGGCTCCATCCTTTGCTAACCCGGATCGCTCCGTCTTGTGTCTCACATCCATTCTCCCAGAGCAATAGAGTGACATTGGATCTCTACCACTTTCAAACAAGGGTCAGGCTGTGGATGTGACTTAGAAGACCCTTGGTGGTCTGTTCACTCTCATTAACGCGTGGAGCTCCAAACACCTAGCTGTACTGAATCACTCGCAGTTCCTCAAACCACCCTTGTCCCTTATTGGGCATCGGCAAATATTAATTTTCCTGCCTAGGACAATCTTCCCCGCTCTACACCTAATTCGAATTCACCCTTCAATTTGTGGCTTAGATGCCACTTCTTTCGAGAAGCTCTTTCTGCTCAAAGATTGTGCAGAATACCTTTCCAGGATACGGCTGGTACAGTGCTTACACAGCATTCCCGAACCAGAGGTAAAATCAGTCAAAGCATTATAGATAGACAGAGGGACCTCCTACAATGAGAACTTTCCCTATAGCCCTCGCACAGCTGACCACCCCCAACCCTATTCTGAAAGGACCTGAGAAGCCATTGTTCACAAGCTAGCACCTCCCATCTCACACCACATAACAGCAAAGTCATCTTGTGCTGTGCTCTACTGGCCTACTGACCCGCGAATCCCCGTATGAGGTGATGAGCTTCTAGAGAGAAGCAGACACTACATTTTGTCCAATTTTTCATTCTCAGCATAGAGTATGGTTTCAAACACCTAACAGCATTTAGATATTTGTTCTATAAAAACACGCATGAATCTTTTTGAACCCAGTTCCATCATTTTCAACTGTATTATGCTTTCCTTTCCTCCCTTTTTCCTATTTTACTTGAAACTCTCTATTTTGCTGCTCAAGCCAGTACATCTACATAGACCCACAGCTTTATACCCTATGCAAACCTTGGTTCATCTTACTCAAATAAAAAACAGAAAAGAGGAGCTAGGGCAGCAGCAACAATGGTGATTGGCACCACTTAGGATGCACCTGCTGTATGCCAGGTGCTGTCCTAAGCTTACATTTGCTATTTCACTTATTTCTCGACACGCTTCTATGGAGGAGGTACTGTTAATGTCCGCATTCCAAAAATAAGGTAACCAAGGTATAGGGGAGGGAAGTTTCTTCAATATTATAAAGTGGCAGAGCCAGCATGCAACCCCGGGGAAGACTGACTCTAAAATCCAGCCTTTGAATCAATATGCTAGAGTTGAAATGGAGTTAAAATATGATACTGTGAATGCTTTCTCCTGGGAATTTTCTCCAGTGTGAATGAAAATAGTCCACCGGATTTATATTGTTAACAATGCGTAGGAGGGACTAGATTTCAGGGATCCCTTCCTTTCAGGGAAATGATCACTTTCCTCTGAGGATCAGGAATGAAAAGGCCAGTTGTGTCTTCCGAAGAAAGGCTTCCTGGATCCTCTTAGGATTGGGGGTCAGCTGTGGCGGAAGGGTTTTTAAGAGAAGTCCTCCCTTTTGTAGGAGGCCCCTCCCTGTTTTTAGCCAAAACCCCTTTTAATGGACTTTACCACTATTCAGGAGTGCTGTGCAAGCATTGTGAGCATTGACTATGGAGTGTGAAGATTAGAAGTGAAAACTTTACTTCTGTTTACCACCAAACATGTTGGCCGAGAAAGTCATTGGCTCGAAATGTTATGCGTAAGTTGGGGCCTGAGATGGCGGCACCCAGAGGAAAACTGCCTGAAATCCTCAGGGACCAGAGCTGCAGAGAGGGTGGGTGCAGTGACCCCAGGGGAAGCTGGAGAAGACATAACAGAGGGTCCCATTGCCAACATTGCAACTAGACCCATCTGAGTATAGAAAGTCTTTGAGAGGATGGTGTCAGTCCATGCACGGCTTCCCCCAAGGCGTGGACTGCTCCTACTCCCTGCCCACCTTGTTAAGAGCCAAAAGCCTTACTCAGAGATATCCTGCCTCCTCCGACAATTCCTTCCTTCGCTAATACCAAGCCTCCTAGTCAAAAATCTGCTGCTTCTCTCTCTTACCCCTCTTCCTGCCTTTCTTCCATTCTCAGAGACTAAGGTGTGAGATAAGGGAGAAGCAATAAGGCTTCTAAAGAAGCCACCGTCTTCTGCCTGCCCTCAAGGTTCAGACCTATCTGCTCCCAAGGTAGCCACTCTGACTGTGGTGAAAGAGAGATTAAAAGCCTTGATTAGAGCTTCAGAATTTTAACCAGTGGGCCAGGCTCAAATAGAAATATGAGGCTGATCTCTGGTGCTTTAATGCCAAAGTATTGGACCAACATTTGTACCAGGGCAAGATGGCTTCCAGATGAGGCATCTGGCATTTGAGCTCACAGGAGCATATGTGTTTACTATGTCTAGATAAGTCAACACTTTCACAGAGCCCCTACCTTGGGCCCAGAACTGGACCGAGTCAACTCTGAGTGTCTGGTAGCAGCCATGCATGTATTTGCTTTTAGCCTTGTGACAGCACAACAGCAGAATGGAAAAGAAGGCAGTCGTGTTGAGAAGAGGGAGTTCTGAAGATTTCTCCCAGTGTGTACACTCTTCCAGCTCATTGGGAAAGTTGCTTCCTTCACTTCCTTCACATTCATTGAGAGTCTTACTTCTGCCCCTGCCATAGATTCGCCAGGTGAGGCTAGCAGAACAATGCAAATGGGCAACATGGAAACCTGGAAAGGAGAGGTCAAAAGTAGGCAGCCCCTGGACACATGGCTGGCGGAGATTTACTCATTATTTTTTTAAGTGGCAACACACATAGTGCTTATTGTTGCCTGGTCCCTGATCAACATTAAATATACACCCATGTTTGTCCATAACAGCCCTATGAGGTCTTATTATTATTAGCCCCATTTGATGGATATAGAAATGGAACCACAGAGAGGTTAAGTAAACTATCCAAGGTTATGCCAATGTGGATTTTATTCGGCTAACACCATGGGCCAAATTCACTTGCCAACATTTATAAATTTGGAAATTTCCACCAAAATCCAGATTTGTGGGGTTTCTTTAAAAACTGGAAGATCTGATAACCCTGGGCCCTATGGTAAGCAAAATCAAGCTGTAAAATGGAAACATTTATTAGTTAGCGTGCAAAAACCCCCATATCTGTTTTTGCAAATCTGGCAAACTTCTCACTCTTCTCTCAGCGAGCACTCTGAGACAAAAATGACACAGTGTTCTAACAGCAGATTCAACTCTCCTTCTAGTGAGATTAGGCAAGATTATAATTCAGTCAATTATGAGCCAAAGAATCAAATGGAGCTGCAGCCCGAAGGTATTTCTTCCGAATTGCTGGGCTACTGGGCTTGTAAGATTCTCAAATCCCATTCATGCAAGGATGGAAGAGCATGCATGAAATTTACTCATTACATCTATAAGAAATTATTTCTAATGATCAGGGTAATTATATAACTTCCTGTCTAAACTAGGACTCTTACAAGTGTGAAAGTGGTCGTCTATTTCTCAGTTTATTGCAACTTGTCTTCAAATCCATCCTTCACTGCCTGCTCTGCTATAATATAGGTGAACCTTGTGATTATTTTTCCTTAGCCAGCTGGAACGTGGTGCTGCTTTGTCAATATGGAACCCAGGAGGGATGCTGGGGGAGGAGGGTGCACTCCTCTCCAGGACTTTTCCCATGGAGTTTCTCCAGAAGCCGAGGCTGGTGGCACATGGCGGCCAGCAACGCCCAGTGGCCAGCAGCTTCCCCCAAGCAGCCCCGTGAGCAGCATTGCAGCTGAGTGCCACCAGGGAGTTACCTCTCTGTGCATAACTTCCCTAAGTGCTGAGGCAAAGCACCTCCTCATGGACAGCTTCCCCCAGCACTTTAGAAGGCAGATTTTCAGCAAGTTCCCCTGACGTGGCACTACAGTGATTGATTTCTCAGACATCCAGGAAACCATAGGCACATCCACTCCTCCAAGGAGGCCTGGAAACCAAGCCTGGGAGGAGAGGGGCTGTCTCTCACCTGGGTGCTCTATTTCAGGCTTAGGGGCAGGGCTGCATCTTAGATCTGCAATTTTGTATTTCTTTGGAATTTTCCTTAACTTGCATCAATTTCCCATTGTTCCCGTCTCCTGTGACTAGTTGTTTATATTAAACTTTCCCTGTACAAATTACTGTGTGCTTGCTGTTCTGATGGGACCCTGACTGATAAACAGTTGGAACGTAGAATGTCTCAGGAGATGGACTTGCAAGGATGGGATTTGGGGATTGGTTCGGTGGCACCCTTTGGTTTGAGCACACTGCTGAGCTCATTAGCAATGCGAGATGGGATGCTAGTAAGCCATGGTACAGCGCCTTCACAATTAGTCAAGCTATTACCTGTGGTGGATTATGATGAAGTGCCAATTAAGCATGTGCCTTGGGAGCCCAAGTGGCTGCTACAGTTGACCTTTATGGTAATAGTGATGACTGTAAGGTCTATGGTGTGGGATGGATGGATCCTTCGGAGTGCACTTGAGCACAGAAAGAAAGAAAATGACAAGCTCAGGGCCTTTGGCTCTCAGCTCAAGTCATGGTCCATGAGACAGGAGCTTCTATGAGAGCCCTGTAAGAATCTTATTTCTCGTTGTCATAGGGCTCACATTGCTAAAAATCAAACACAAAATTTAATTGCATTGGCTGCTGAATTACAACAGTTATATTCACAATCTCATCAAGTTTCTCATGTGAAAGCCAGAGCATTGAATGAGGGAAACATACACTCCTGAAACTGAGAATGGGAACATCTGGTGGGAAAGATCGTCACATGAAACTGGCATCCAAGTCTTACCAGTACAAGTGGGGCTTGCTCTCCAGGTTCCAGGGACACTAGACTTGTTTGCTTAAAAACCCTGTGATAACCTCACCCCAGTGGGGCAGATACCCAGAAAAGTGATGCCTGTTCTCCTCAAGACCCTCCATAACTACCGCATGGTGCCGCTGGGCCCAAAACAAGGCTCCATCTCAGCATCCTGCAGGGGTACAGGCACCCATGATGCCCAGGGAGAAATAGGTTACATGCCAAGAGGATTGCAAGACTTTTTTTTTTTTTTTAAGATTTTATTTATTTATTTGAGAGAGAGAGAATGAGAGAGAGAGTGAGCATGAGAGGGGGGAGGGTCAGAGGGAGAAGCAGACTCCCCGCCGAGCAGGGAGCCCGATGCGGGACTCAATCCCGGGACTCCAGGATCACGACCTGAGCCGAAGGCAGACGCTTAACGACTGAGCCACCCAGGTGCCCATTTTGCAAGACTTTTCTAACAGGCGAACAAGTGTGGGGCTGCATTCCAAGGGTGGTAGTCTAGATAGGGAGGAATATACTAGCAGAAAGAAATAAGTTCTTTGCTATCGGTGCATTGACTGGTTTTTGGATTTCCTGTGTCCGCTCCTGCCTTTGGAGGCGGCCATAACAATGGACTTGTTTGGTTAACTGAACTTGGGACTCAACAGCGGCCTACATTTCATGAAGCTGAGAGGCCAGAGGATCCCCGGCATAAGGTAGAGGAGGGAATCCAAGGATTTAGGGAACTGGATTTATCACGTGTGACCCACACAGGGGCCGACCCCCACAACTGTACCACAAGAAGGTGGGGAAGACAATCCCTTCACTGAGGCTTTGAGAAGTATAAGGGGGATGCCTGCACCTGCCGAAAGCTCTGGGGTTGCTCTCTTTTGCAGGACAGGTACGACCCTAGGGGATCTGGTCATGCAAATGGGCTCCCTGATTTCAGCGGTGCCCATAGGATCCTGAAGTGGCAGAAACCCTGATGGGCACATGCACTCTGTACGATTATGCCTGAACATCAGGTGTAAAGCAGCGACACCAGGAGGTAGAGTCACCCTGCTTAGGATTATTAACGAACCATGTAGTGCAGATTCAGATAACATGCCTGGAATGTAGACCTTTGATTAGGGTCTTTCAAATGGTAACTAACCACCGCTGGAGTATGAATTTCTAAATGTTAACTAACAGCACCTAAGGCATAGATTAAAATTAAATTGTATACATGTATGTATCACACAGAATGTGCTGAAGTATTCTGGAGTAAATTATAGGCAATATAATCAACACTCTTTCCCACATGATAATCATCAGCCTCAGCTGAGTGCTGGCCACTCTGGTAGGTGGGACATGTGGCTCTGCTTTTCCACAGTCCCTGCCACTCCCTAGAAGCTCCTCATGACAGTTTCCTTTGCCATTTGCCATCATGTTTGCTCTGTCACTTCTCCTCTTAGATGTGGTAAAAGGAAAGTGGAATATTTATTGTACCACCTCTCTATCAAAAGAAGGAAAATGAAAACTAAAGCTGTATTTCAAGAAAAAGTAGGAGAGAGTACAGTTATTATTTGTACAAAATATGTCAATGCAATTGATGTGCAAAGCAAAGTGAATTCATTTGGCAAGAATACAATTGAAGACACTGCGGTGGATGGTTTTTCCAAAGATGGCCACTGTGGCATCGTCTCCCTGGATGTTCTTCTGTAACGTGACCAGTTGGGGTTTACAGATGACAAAACCCAGGTGAAATGTCTTGCTGTGAGGCCACCCAGATTATCTACAGCCCAATTTGGCCCCAGACTCAGTTTTTCTGATCCCAGTACAATGCTCACAGAAAAGTAAAAGCAAGCCAAAAACAGGGGGTCCTGGAAAGTAGTTGTCTTTGTAGAGTGGTGCCTGGTTGGTGAATACGAGTTTGGAGAGAATTGGACATAAAGACAAGACTTTCAGATGCAAGAATACAGGGAATAAGAAACAAAGATATTTGCATCTGAGTTGATCTTAGTGATTTGCTTGACCCACAAAATGTGGAAGTAACATTCTGGGACTTTGAGTCCGGTCAACCCATGGAAATAGGAGAGATAATAATAAAAGGTTGCTTTAAGTCTTTAAACCTGGGTGTGGTTTGTTATGCAGCAGTTGATAACCAAAATAGACTCCTTATGAAGTAAGCTTATTTTCTACTTATTGTTCTATTTCTGCCTGGGACCGGATAGGCATGGGAGTTTGAGACCTCCCACTTCAGAGTTTTGTCAGTGTCCAACGCTGATTTCACCTACCTATCTTAACTAGCATTATCCATCATGAATATTCATGATGCATAAACACATATTCAGCTGGCTTCTGTTGAGCAAATGTTTTTTCTTGGGGGAAGAAGAAGAATCTCCTAATCATTCTCCACCTCACAGATAGGTTCCTGGGCCCTTCAGGTGCCCCTTCAGACAGGTACGCAATTTATATAGGAATAGTTAATCCATTTTTTACTTGAACTTGAACTGAGGCTTTTACAAAGAGGTTAAATGAAGCTATTTCACCGTGTAGGTGGGATGGAACCGAGGCCTGTCACTCAGGCAATAATCTCAGGTGACCCACTGTGAACCAGGATGCCATCCTCCTCCCAGCCCTCTCCCCGCTCTGACCTCTCTTGACTTTGTTGCTTACTCTCGGTGCTCTTGCATTTGACCTTCTTGTCTCCATCTCCAATGGACCGTTTCCAATCTGACAGCCAATTCAGTCTCTATCCCCTCCCTTCAACAAGTCCCCCACGCGGACCAGGCACCACCCTGGAAACAGCTTCCAAGAGCCCCTGTTCCTCAACTGTTCTGTGAGCACCGTGCTGTGAGTCCAATCTGGGCCCGGGACCAGGTTGTACCTGGATAAGCGTGGTGGCCTCGGACCCAGGCATTTCCCCTCCATCTCCTCATTGAAACGAAGGACTGCTGTCATTCCTGGACAGCTTCTAGTGCCATGTTCTTCCTCCCACATTTGTCTTCCTCCCACATTTGTCTTCCTCATCCCCCATTCTGGCCGGGCTCCCAGGCGCTGTGTTCCTCTCTAACACGCCTGCAGGCCACGTGAGCCCTTCCTAGACCAGCTGTTTTGCAGCTCTATTGGGATGAGGCTCGGCCACAGTGTATTTTATCCCTCTCTTCTGAATATATTATTTTGCACTTTGACCTTAACTGTTTCAGAAACCCCATCGAATGACTGCAAAGATGAAACCCAGGCTGGTTGTAATTTTGGTATATCAGGAAAAGCAATTGCTTGCTTCATCTATCACTTAGCTCAGTTCCACACTAATCAGATCAGGATCACATAATAACATTTCTCATAAGGCGACAAAATAGTTGAGTTCAAATAACGCCTTTACCAAGCCTTGAATCTATTGTTCCAAACAATTAAACAGCATTCCTATCAGAGAAGGCCATCTTTTTCCTGCCCAGGGCCAGTGGGCCCTACTTTGGGAGAGACACACACAGACAGGAAGCCACTCCTCTTCCTCTTCCTCCACCTGGCCTCGCTGCCAGGACCTGGCTCCGGAAAAGGCCTCGGGGGCCCCAGCTGCTCAGTTGGTCCCGGGGGGCAGCCTGGAGCTGCGGTGTCGCTTGAGGTCTCGCTGCTGCACAGAATCCGGTCACTGAGAGGGGGCCCTCCCACCCGGGCGATTATCTCCTTCTTTTTCCTGAGACCCAGCCCTGCCAGCAGAGCTCCCCAATGCTATCAGCATTCTGCTTCTTCCCCTGCAGATAGGCTTGGGAACAACTTCTGAATATAAAGCCTTTAAACAATGAACAGCGTTTGAGATAGAATTAGGGCTAAGTCCTGAGCAAACAGCTGGATGAAATATGTCTTTATCTGTGACTGTCTCTAATTTAAACAACCCATAAGATGTTTGTTCTAAATGCTGGCCATATCTGGCTCTGCCTGTCTTTCTGAATCCCTCCCCCCTACACACACACACACACACACACACACACACACACACACACCAGCTGCTGGGAGAAAATGACATCCTTTCCCGCAAGTCGCAAGTCGATGAATTTTCCCTGTTGTCAGGAGGCATTCCCCCTAGTGTCGGCGCTGGGTTGGTTTTCTGGGGGCCATTGCTACCAGGTATTTCCGGGGTGGCATGGTGTGGGGTATGCTGCTTCACCCCAGTCGTGAGAATCTGCGGCTTAGCTGCCTGTCTTTCCAGGCCTCTCTGATCTCAGTCCAGTTTTAATTGAATCCTTTGCAGAGCTGGCCGGGGAACAAACGACATGGAGAAAGTGGTCCATGGGATATTTACATGTCACTAATGGGGCGGATGAGGGGCCAGGTGGAAAACCCTAGGAGGGGAAGGAGAGAGGAGGGCGTCCTGATGCACAGACAAGGGCTGGGAGCACAGCCCGGCACAGGTGCCAACTTGGCCCTTGGGTGTCTGTCTGGAGTGAGCAGGAGGACCCCTGAGGAGGAGGACTGCTCTCTGAGGGCGTGAGATCCCATGGGCACCCCCTCCCCTGCTGACCTCACCCCTCCCTCCACACTGGGAGAGTCTCGGTGCTCTTTGCTGACCTTCCTGCTTCCTTGTGTCCTTGCATGAGGGGAGAAGGTGTGCCTGCATCTGTGTGTCCCTGTTATCCTCACAGCCTTGCTGAAGACTCCTGGATCAAGGTATCACCACAAAGATGTTCTTGCAGGCCTTGTGCCCCTCCCTCCCTGGCCTCCACGGAAGTCACCCTGACACCTGCCCGAAGACTCCGCAGCAGGGACAAAATGAGAACGTGCCCATGAGCCCTGCACAGCCGGGGACAATACGATGGCCTCACAGGCCTCTGTTTCCACTGGAAGCAAGTGGACTTGTCTCCAAATCCCGTCTTCTTTAGGACTGGTGTGAAGAGTCCCATGGCCTCCTGGCAGCAGGGTGTCTGAGGCTTGCAAATTTCTCTGGGGGTGCTTCCCAGAGAGATAAAAGGACCCAGCTTTGCTCCAGCTTCCTCCCCACCCCTCCCCCAGATTCAGAACTATTTCAGGGACATGGAGTTTGACCGGTGGCCCAGAAGAAGTGCATAAATATAAGGGACTTAAGATGTCGGTGTTGGAAATACGCCAAGTGCCCTTTCATGCCATTGACGTATGGGTTTTCCTGCCTGCCCGTTATGGTAATTCAGCTAAACTGGATGAGCAAGCCGCACAGGGCCGGCTCTTTTGTAGGAAGAGGTGCTTGGCTCTATACAGACGGCTGTAATTATCAAGCTCCTGATCACAATATCATGGTGCGGCACGAATATTCAAGTTCCATTCAGAGAGCACCCTGAAAATCATCACATTGCTAATTATAAATGTGACTGCCAAGACCCCAGCTTCCTTCTATTCTTCTTACATCCTGCAGATGGCCAAACTTAGGAACTAATCACCAGATTCCCCTGGAATAGCAGCTGGTGGCTTGATAAGGCAGGGTTTGGGCTTTGGGCTTTGGCAGAATCTGTGAGAGACAGAGTCTCTATCACAGCATGGGTTCTGTCTCTCAATGGTCAGGACACTGTGAAAGCACCTCCCTGTGCCTCAGCATGGAGCCCCACCCTGGAGCACTCCAGGTAGATAAACATGCCACCCTTCCTGACCCCTGGGCATCACTAGCTCTGCTGTGGTGTTATCCCAAAGGACCTGGCCTCCTTCGAATGTGTCTCCCCAGAGTTGGGAGGGTGGCAGAAAAGGTGTATCATTTTGCCAGGCAAGAGGCCAAATTATATATAGGTATGTAGACTTGGTCTAGAATAGTCTTTGTTAAAAGTAGAGCCTGGGATCACCTTTCAAGAAATAGAGCGATTGGCTCCATCCAACACACATGGCAACAGCTTAACCTCTCCCCTCCTCACTAGGTGTGGGGCATTGTCATTGTGCCTTCCAGCCATGGGGCTCATAGGTGTTAATAGTTCTGTTTCTTCATTATTATTTTTAATATGGCTGTAAATCTGGCTGGCTGTATGTGTCCAGTAGAGAATCAAAATGAGAAAACATTATATTATTGGTCCAGGTGTCTGGGAGCAGTGGAAGGGATCAGGGGATTTGGAATCAAATATGTGCATTAGAGGCCATCAGCCCCTCCCCTGCTGTGTGACCTTGGGCCCGTCACTTCATCACTCCGGGCTCCAGCTCTTTCTTCCTGCAAAATGAAGAATGTACTAGGAGCTTTTTCAGTCATTGATATTTAATATTAAATCATTTAGGAGCTATTGGTTGTCCACTTGAGCCAGGCAACGTGCTGGTTGTTGAAGACAAAACAGCATTAAGCCACTTGCCTGCAGTCTCTCCCTGCACATTGGGGTACAAGCCAGGCCATGAGTAAACATCCCGCAGTGTGGCAGATGAGGAGATTGCCACCAGCTCCCTGCTCTGGGGAGAATTTGCTGCCCAGTGGCAGACAGCCCCACATCCAAGGTCATGCCCTCCCTGTGACTCAGCAAGGCCTGGGGATAAAGGCCCAAGGCAGGTCGACTCTGGGCCCTGTTTGCTGCAGAGCCCGCTGGCTGGGCTGAGGCTTTGTGGGGGCTGAATTTCACTGGACTTCTTGTCCCCAGTCCTGCTCTGCCCTTCCTTTCACAGATCCCTATCCAAAATCCACATCTTGTCCTCCAAACTCCATCTTAGCGTGTACATTCTGGAGACCCGACCACAGTGAGGCAGCTGGAGAGGTTGTGTGGGGTCCTGGGGGCAGCTATGCAAGACGCAAGTTGGACCCTATTCTTTCTTCACTGTGGCCATGGACGGGGAAGGGCTGCATCTGAGCATTTCTGGTCTTAGTTGGGGTGCAAAGAGTTTGTTGGGTGATGTAAGGAGCTGGAGTAAAAAGTGGAGGGACAAAGGAAAGCCACACGGTGGCCACTGGTGAGCTGCCTAACCCTGTGGGTAATGGCTCGGTCTCCCAGGGATCCACTAGGGAACATACAGAATATGCTACAGAATTCTCCTTCTATTTCCTTCTTTCTACTCCCCGGCTCCCAAACTTGTTAGGTAAAGGCTGCCTCCCCCTTCCACCACCCTCCCCATTTCTGGGCTGCCTTGTTCTTTGGAGAAAGACCTGAGAATGGAGAAGTGGAAAGACACAGTGGGCAGTTGAAATGGCCCCACCAACAGCATCAAAAAGACCATCACCCACAGCAGCAGTTGAAAGGAGCGGGGGCTGAGCAGGGCACTGTGTGGTCCGGTGGTCACCATGGCCTGTTAGCACCTGCCCCGTCCTTGGGTTGCTGTCATTCCCGGCTGGGGGGCTAGCCTAATCTCCCCCAGGGACCCGCAGACCAAAGACTGAGGCCAGGCTGGGCTGTGGAGAGGCTGCTCGGACACAGCGTGGGGAGGACAGTCGTGCTTGGTCCCAGGAGCACGGGGGCCGTGGCTCCGTGTTCAGGCTTGCGAGCCAAACCACGTGGCTTGGGTCCTCGCTTTGCCACTCAGGAGCTAACGTACCATTTCCCTGCCTGTGGGATGTGGATAATCAGAGTGTCCACCATAGAGGGTGGTTGTGAGGCTCGCATGACATCATGCTGGAAGGCACTTTGCCACCGGCCCCCCGCACGGAGACTGAGGTCAGTACTTGTTAACAGTCAGTGTGATGAGATCTTTCGCAGAGTGTCCTTTTTGCCGTGGAAGTCTGAACACCGCTCACTCAGCCGAGCACAGCTGTGGGTTGTGGCTCCATTGTCCTTGTAATAACCCCCAGCAAGGCCAGCAATGCAGACGTAAGAAGCAGCCTTAGAAGTATTTCCTTCTCTTCTAGTGCGTGAAAGGGCGAAAGGAGCATTGTTGTCGGAAAGAATAGACTGTGCCCTCCATACCTCGAGCTTCTCGGGCAAGGTCCATGGCTGACGTGGGGCCTCTCTGAGGTCACGTACATCTATAATTGCTTCAGGATAACTGTTTTAATGCTTGTCCCCAAATCACCCTTTATGCTCCATGAAACAAACTGCTTTAAAGTCATCTTTCAGCAGCTTTGTTTTGTGTTTACTAAATTACTTATTCTACAATAAACCCGATGAGAGGCATGCTTCATTATTCTTGAGTTGTGCCCTTGCAGACGTATAATAATCGTGGATTCAGACCTTTCTGGATTGTTTCGAGGTTTCATTCATCCTTTAATTCCCTCCCTCCCTGCCACATCTTGTGTCACCCTCGTCACTGGCTCTCCCCCAGCCTGCAGCCCAGCCTGAGCTCCTGGGCTCAGTTTGTGGGAGGAAACCCTCCCTGGGCTTGGCAGCTTTCATCAGCTCTCTGAGGGATATAAAATAGGGACCGCAGAAGCAAATAGTAGCACAAGGCAGTTACCACTGACTCTGACCTCAGGCTACAGTTCAAGGACAGATTGTGTCAACTGGGAAGGAACTTCATTGGTGTTAATAACACCCGTCCTATCATGTGAAGCACTTAATGCACTGTTGGATGAATACTGACCTAAAGACAAGTCCTGTTGAATCTGGTATACTGGAACTAACAACGGTTGTGAATGTGGACACATGTGGGTGAAATCCCCTATGGAGCATATCTAGCACGTCTTAGGTTCCAATTTCAAAACCCTAATTAAAGCTTTCAAATTTTCCTTCCTAACAAGTGTGCTCTCCCCAAGGGTATTTAAGGATAAATCTAGAACCTGATCAAATGCCTTTTAAAATATTGTCTAATATTATTATAATTGTTCATGACTGTGTCCAGGCACAACAAAGGAGAGAGAAAGATAATGTGTGTATTGAATGGGAGTTGAGGGGGTGCTAGAGAGGCAAGGGTCCACAGCTTCTCTGCTGGCTGTGGCTCAGTTTGGATCATGGAAAGAACTTCCCTCAGGAGAAAGAACACTCTGGACAGTCCTCTGAGCACAGAATAGATGAACAGGAGTGCTCCTCAAAACCAAAGCAAAACAGGTAATCAAACACCAAATTTGGAAGTACTAGTTGGTGAATATGCTCCATTTTGGAGGGGCTTGCTCAGAGCTGATATCCACTCTATCGAGTTCATTCATCATCGAGTAAAAGCCAGATGTTTGGAATATTGGTCCTCTGTCAGGCCCTCAGCCTGTGATGGCAGCTGCATGCTCCCCATTTAATCATGGAGCCTCCCAGCCTACCTTCTCCACATTCAGGGTCCAGTGCCTTGACCCAGTTCTTACTTGGTGCATTATTTAGGGTAGGCGAGGTATACTGTGTAGGGCAGGTGCTTTTCAAGGACAACGATTTTCCCAGTTTCTCCTTAAATGATGACCCAGGGGTTGGGTTCCTGTCACTGTACACTCCATCATGATGGGACTCGCACATGTGAGTGAGAGAAGGAAACAAGGAAGATCATTCATGGGAAGCTTTTTGACTAGCTTAGAAGGCAAGGATACCATTCTTCCCACATTCCATCAGCCAGAACTCGGTCACACACTCCCAATCCCTGAGAGTCAGGCCAGGAAATGCCAGGACTCAATGCCTGAGTGCTAGGACAAGGGCACGGTATTGGTGAGCACCCAGCCAGGCTCTGACACCCTGGACATGACTTCAGGCCATCCCTCCCCCGAAGAGTTAGCTAATGCTCCACTCTGCCATGATCTCAGGTAGTTCGCAAGCATGAATTTATGTTCAGAAGAGGTAAGTGAAGTGTTCAAGTTCACAGAATTAATTTAAAAGGTATAACTTCCTCGTTTTTCAACACTCAATTGTACCAGTCAGGACACACAAGCAATGTGACAGTAACAACTTTCAAGTCTTAGTGGCTTGAGACAAAGGGTCTATTTCTCACTCCAGATCCCGTGGGGATCTGGAAAACGAGCCAGGGCATCACCCTTCTTACCGTGGTTCTCATTTCAGCCTATTTTGATCTTTTACTTCCTTCTTCTCATCATCAGCATTCCTTCACAATGATGGCTGCGCAGGAAGAAAATGTGGGAAATTGCACACTGAATCCTGTGTACCTGCACTTGTGAGTGTCCCACACCACTTCTCCCATTCTGCCACAGCTCATTCAAGGAGGCAGGAAGTGGGATCTTACCAAATGTCCAGGAAGGAAGGAGAACAGAAAACCTCAGTGAGCACTAATAGCTTTGTCCATCCCTATAGGTCCTGAGGAAAGAGACTCAGGAAAGCTCACTGGGCCCGGGTTCAAATGGTCACTCATGCTGCTCTTATTTCTATCATTATTTCTTCAGAATGTAGAAACTTGAGTGTCTTGGGCCCTAAGATACCTGGTGCTTTTGATCCACCCAGTATCTTCTTTCTATTCTAGACCCTCTTTATTCTGTTCTATTCTAGACCCTCTTTATTTCAACCTCTAGTGGCTCTGGTGGGATTGTCTGTCATGAGTCTTTGCATTCGCAAGGTAGGGTAGGTTTCTTCTTCAGTCAGGGGTAGGTTTCAGTTTCTTTAGGATTATGGCCTGAAAGGAAAGGGCTTGCGCTGACAAGAGCCACTTTCTCAATTCCTCTCTGTGGCAGGGAAGAATGAGGACCACAGGCAACGGGAAACAAAACTAAGTTAGACAGACAGATTCACACACACACATACACAGACTCACACACACAGTGGGTGTGGAGGGCGTGCTCTGATGACATAGTTGGGACCCTGGATCCAACCACATCTGATACCACAGACCCAGTAGAGCCCCAGCCCATAGTGGTTTCCCCTGGGCTGGTTTGAGGTAAATTTTCTTCACTTACAAACCAACCAACAAACAAATCCTCTTAATGTGCTCAGATATATAAAACTTTTCAAATAGTCTTCTGGAGAACTTAATCTCTGGCACCTGGCAGGAGGAGCAAGCAGGTGTACTGGTGTAACTATGAGAGAGAAGCTGAGCATTGATCCAGACAAAGAGAGACATGAAGGAAATGGACACATGTCTGGATTTTTGGCTAAGAGCTGGGATAGGATTAGGAGCAGGAGGACCAGATGCCATGGTTCTCCAGAAAGTCTGTAGCCATTTAGGGAGAGGAGGCTGATGGGGTTCACTCTGAAGTCTCAAGTCTGAGCAGTGATACACACCTTCAGAAACTTGGCATTGGAACAATGATTTTCTATGTCATCTCTGGCATGAAGCATAACATAGGATATTTCTAACAAAACCGAGTCTAAACAGCACATTATCCTTCCTTCACATTTTACTATAATCTTTCTAGTTAAAGTTTAAGAAACAAAAGAGGTCCTTTCTGAAGATAGGTGTTAGGATGCAAGCATACTCAGCTTCCAGACCCTCTGGATGCTTGGATGGAGAGGTAGTCGGGTCTTACCTGTATGTGGATAGAACTCCGAAGAGAACAAGCCAGGGAGAAAGGAAATGAGAAAATGAACAGATCTTTAGTATTTATTCTGCTTTAGGTGCCTGCTTTGTGCATATGTAATATTTTTTATCCTGTAAGATCCCAAAAGGAAGTCTACTTTTTAAATGAGGAAATGCAGTCTGAGAGAGGGTAAGTAACTTACTACTGTCCTAGAGCTAGCATGCTGCAAAGTGTGATAGGAGCAGGCTCTCTCTGATTCCAACACCCTTGCACTTTTCAGGGAACAATGATTCCCCTGGCAAAGACCCCACCACCACTGCTCCGGCCCCTGCTCTTGCTTGCAGAAGCCCAAAGTTCTGTGGCAGAAACTAAAACATGAAATAAAGCCTTTCATTTGTGATAAAAAGTAAAGCTCCTTTAGATTTTGAATGAGAGAGAGTCCAAAAATCAGAAAGTCTTGTGTTCCCAGTGAGAGACTTCATACATTTCATAACTTTGTGTCTGGTGGGAGCAAGTCATGAGGTCAAGGGCCAGATGCCAGTGTTGTTGGAGTAGGAGTAAAGTATGAATCAGCCTGGAAACTGGTAGGTAAACACTCAGCTGTATACAAACCAGGGAACAGTGATAAGACTCTGGGCTTCCAGAAAAAACAGTTTCCATTTCACTTCTACCTCTGTGATAGAAAATGAGGAGGAGATAATAGCAGATAAAGCAAAAGGGTAATATAATAGCAACAAAACCCACAGGCACAGAACAATATTTTGAAAAGCTAACATGGGAGAAGGTGTTTCCTCTCTTGAAATGCTCTGGAATCATCAGGGTAGAAATGGATGGTGAACACTGAACATCTATTGGCTTTATAAAGGAAAATTAATGTGGGAGATAAGTTTCAAGGACAGCAAGTTGAGCAGGAAGTAAGGTACAATGGAATACTATACAACAGTGAAAATAATGAACTGGAGCTACAAGTAGCCACATGGATAAATCTCAAAAATATAATGTTGTATATAAAGGTTACACATTGTATTATATTGTTTACATAAACCTAAAAAAATAAGCAAACCAGTTAGTTCTATATACTGTTTAAAGTTACGTGCATAAGTATAGTCAAGCATGGGATCAATAAATACCAAATCCAGGATTGCAGTTAACTCTGGGTGGGAGGAGGGGACAGGATATTTGGGATGAAGAACAAGACATGGAATTCCCACTGTGTTTGTGATATTCATTGCTTAAGCTGAACAGGGACAAATTGATATTTGCTGAATTGGTCTCTGCATGTTTTTGATGTGTGGAATATTCCCTAACAAATAAGACAAAGGTGGATGACAAGGATTAATTTAGCATAGGAAAGTATAGGGCAAGGGGTCCATGGGCTGGGGAAGGACTCTAAGATTCCCTTAGAGTGATCTGTCTAAAGTGTGGGGTCCTGCTGTATTATATATTTGGCTAATAGTTACAGTGTAAATATCACATTTGGAACTTGTTTTTGCTGATGAATCAAACACTTCACATGTCTTAACCTCTCACTTGATGCAAATATAATGCCAGTCACACAGTAGAAAAATCTCTTGTGGCTGATTCATTATGGGAAACTGATCTGTTTTCTTTTCTAGTCTTTTTTATCTTGGCCAAATTATAAATATTTTAAATACAAAAGAGGAGGAAGAACAATGTCATATGCAGTCCTTTGGGGGAGATAGCTAATTCAACAATAGAAGACAGTGTTCAGGATGAACAGAGTATTGCATTCAGTTGTAGCCAGGTTCCATCCTTGCAAACTGACAAAAGTAGAAACTTGTGTTATTATAACATAAGAAAACAAAACTCCTTTTATTTATATCTATGATTTTATGTATGTCTATATCATATCTATGATATAATTTATATCTATTGATTAAAATATCTTAATAGTCTTTACAATACAAAGAGCTTTTATAAATCCAAAAGAAGACAAATACCCCCCCAAAAAGGACAAGGAATATAAGAGAATTTACAAAAAGAAACAGATGAACAAAGACATCTTAAAATGTTAAATTTCATTAGAGATATGCAATGTAAAAACATTGAGGCTTCATTTCCATTTTTCACCTATTAAATTGCAGAAGACTATAAAAATTGAAAAGACCACTTTTTTTTATCATGAGGTTCAGTAGCAAGCTGTAGTATATTGTTTTCTGTGGGACAAACACACGTTCCATATGGAGAGGGAAAAAGGTCTGAATTGTCTTTGCAGTATGACATGGAGTGTACTGAAAAATCCTATAAAATTTCTTCAAATTAGCCCAACATAGGCAATTAAATTTCTTCTCCTGCTCAATCTTTAGATAAGATGCTCAAGGGTTTTATTAAAATACAGCTTATTATCTGGGTGTGGCAAGGCCCTAGCTATTACCAACTATTTGATCCATGCTAAAATTAATTTATCAGATTAGCTGCTAATGAGCCACCAACAAACTCTTTTTCTTTTAAATGTTTATAGTTTTGAGCAGAAAATATAGCTGCAATACCAGACCACCTGATATATATACAACAAACAATGGGAAACATGTATGTATGTATATATTTATATATACACACACACACACATTTATATAGTACAACATTGTAGAAATTATTAGTTTTAGGCCCCTCCCAATAGTAAATACTCCTTTAATCTTAGGAATGAAATGAAACTTATGATAAAGTTAATTTGGCACATTCAGTGAGATACATGGTTATTTTTGTACCATGTAGTAATTAGTTACAAGTGGTGGGAAGTCCATAAAAAAAAACCAATGAAACAAAAATTTAGTCTTCTTTCTTACCTTATTAGTTTCAAATATCTATAATCAGTATCAAATTAACATTTTTAAAGCAATTAATGAAAGAATATTTGACCTTCATGCATATACATAATGTCATTGATTCTTATTAAGAAACAAAAGTTTTGGGGTGCCTGGGTGGCTCAGTCGTTAAGCGTCTGCCTTCGGCTCAGGTCATGATCCCAGAGTCCCGGGATCGAGCCCCACATCGGGCTCCCTGAGGCCTGCTTCTCCCTCTCCCGCTCTACCTGCCTGTGTTCCCTCTCTCGCTGTGTCTCTCTCTGTCAAATAAATAAAATCTTTAAAAAAAAAAAAAAGAAACAAACAAAAGTTTTCAATGAGACCTCCTAACTCTACCAATTCCCCAGCTTTTGACAAAGGCCTAGAAGCAGGTATTCAACATTACCAGGTGTCTTAGTATGGAGGAGCTTGATGCAAAAGTAATCTTGGCTTACAACATTATGGATTGCAGACTCAGGGGTGGGAAGAACTAATTAAGGGTTGGTGGCAGAGAGGAAGAGAAGGACCACAGGGAGAAAAGAGGCTGAATCCTACAAAATAATGTATTTTGAAAGATATGAAAGATGGGAATGGACAAATCAGGAAAGGGAAGAAGATGGATCCCTAGAAATATCTTCCCGTTAATACTGACTCAGCACTGAAAGCCATCCTAGAAAACCTACAACATGTTTATATGGAAGTCTGAGCTTAGATGTCACTTGGTACCAGGGCAAGCCAAAGCCTGGTCCTGTTGCCCCTTCGATGCTCCTATTCCTATCATCTCCTCATGGGCCAGCTTTCCTTTAGTTTCAGGCAAATCCAGATGTTGAGGATTAAATATTTAAATAAATGGAAGAATATACACTCTATGAGAGTGATGCAGAATTAAACTCCAATTCACTCATTGTAACATGTCTTGTTGGAGGGGAGGACAGGATCTAGATTAGCGGGGTAGGTGGTCAAGAGGACAGAGCAAGTTCCCGCAGAATCACCCACATTCCACTTCAAACACAAAGCCATAATAAATAAAATAATTTTAAGTGCACATTTGCTTCCTTTTGTAAAGACTCAGTAAAAACAAACAAAGAACTCAGTACTCAAGAAACAGAATAATCATCTACTGAACCAGAAATAAAGTGGGAACACAGAACAATTATCAGGGACCAAGTCTCAGGCCTGTTGGAAACCAGGAGCAGAGATAGGTAGAGGTAACCAGGAGTTCTCCTCCAAAGAGAGAAAGGGGTTCCCCATGCACAAACAGACAAGAATGCTCTGGGGCCCCTTGCAGAAATGAGTTATAGCTACTAACTAGAACTGTGGTAGAAACTAGCTTCTTGCTTGGGTGGAAGAAAATAAACATAAACAGCTCTGCAATATGAAACTGGTGGCAAAGGGATTAGGTTTGCATGTATGGGCTCAAGCTCTCAGCCTAAGTCTTGATTCTAATGAAGGACTGGGCAGTGCTGGGAAGTGGCAACCTCAAGGTTGGCCATGAGGAGATGGGATGGAAGAGAAGAACTCACACTCAATGTTTCAAAACAGATGAGGAAAATGAAAGTCATAAAAGATAGCCAAAAAACTCAACAACTGGAGAATTCATTCCTGAAGAAATGAAAATAATAGAGAAATCTGAGAGAATTTAAAATTAGTATGGTAGTATCTTCAAAGGATATAAAAAGGAGAAAATTTTATTTTAAAAAATACCAAAGCTGGTAGATATTAATCCTTAATAAGTGAATATGAAAAAGCACCAATTAGGAGCCAGGAAGTGAAACACACAGTAATTGAAATGAAAAAGAAAAACCTGGGGTGCCTGGGTGGTTCAGTTGGGTGAGTGGCTGACTCTTGGTTTTGGCTCAGGTCATGATATCAGGGTTGTGAGATGGAGCCCCAAGTTGGGCTCCATGCTCAGTAGGGAGTCTGTTTGAGATTCTCTCCCTCTCCCCCTGCCCCTCTCCCTGCTCATGCGCACTCTCTCTCTCTTTCTCTCTCTCTCAAAATAAAAAAAGAAAAGAAAAACTCAACAGGCTATCAAATCTTTATAAGACACAGCCAAAGAGAAGATGTAATACAATGAATTAAATATTGAGGAATCCACCCAGAAAACAACACAAAGACATTAAGAGATGAAAGGAAAATGAAAAACACTGAGACTTGTGAGCAAAAGAGGCCCCCCATGCACTGATCAGTAATTCCAGAAGTAGGGGAGAAAGGAGTGGTGATGGGTAATCCTCAGAGCTAATGCCTGAGAATTCTCTGAATAAAGAAGTATACAAGTCTTCTGGATAAAAAGAACAGAGTACTACATAAGGAAACAGATAATCAAAATATAACTGCAGATCATCAAGAAAAAGGGAAATTATTAAAAGATACCAGAGAGGGGGAGAAAACCAAAACCCACAAAGGGATATCAGCTAGATTGAGAGCATACTTTTTCCATCAGAAATAGTAGGGACCAGAAGACAATGGAGTAACATCATCCACAGGCTGAAGGAAGACATGGTCAACCCAGAATTCCACACACAACTAAATTATCACTCAAGAACAAGGGCAAAATAATTCCTAAGCTACAGACAAAGGATGTGCATCTTCAAAAAGGTAAATAAATCTAGAAGGAAGCTGTGAGAGGCACACAGCATTGGTCACTAATAGTGCAACAAAGACCAAACTCTCATGTTGACAACGCCAATATCCCAAGAAAATGCTCGACAGGTGACATGGCCCACTGGGATGATATTAAACATCAGAGATGCGGTAAATGAAAGTAAAACCAATTCACAGTTAAGCAAACTTCATTACTGTGTAAGGAAGGAAGGGGGGGCAGGAAGGGGTGAAGACAAGGAAAACAGGGGACAGGGAGGGAGGAGTTCATCCTGCTAGATTTCTCAGAAAGCAGAGAAATGAGGTGGGGCTCCTGAAGAGATGTGATTGGAAATGTGGGCAGAAGGGAGTTGAGTTCTGTCACCTTTACCTCCTTCCCTGGGGTATGTGGGGTGTGGGGGCCAGGGGACCCACGGAGAGTTTCTAAACATGTGGGAATCCATGCTGTCTGCAGCCTGAGAGATATAGTCTAAGAAATATTGCCGTGCTGTGAAATTAATTGCTTTCAGGAAAGAAAGCCTCTGGTGATTTTACCGTGTTTGACGAGGAGAGAAGGGGAGCAAGAAGAGGGCTCCATAGGAAGGGCAGCCTGGGGCATAGGTGGGACCCACACCTCCAGGGGACCCAGGCTGGGAGCGGAGCAGTGATTTCCCAGAGCAAGAGGATGGCTCTGAAGTCAGAGGCTCCTGTTCAGAATCAAGCCAGCCTGCATTTGAGGGCACCCTTCAGGCTAGGTGAGAAGTGCAAATGCAGCTCTCTGCCCCAACCCCACCTGTTAGGAGCTCAAGAAGCCAAGGGAGGCAGCTGCTGTGCTTTGAATGGGGCTTTGGGGCGATACATGCTAAAGAGGATTTTTAACAACTTTGCTCAAATGTTATGAATGAAATCTCTTCTTGGTCCTCTTTGAAAATTAATTAAGGTGTTAAAATTGCTTTTAACTGCTTCTTTGGCTGTGTGACCAGAGTTTCTTTGGAATGCAATGCTGCACTGAGAACGTGAAGATCCCACTTTATTCAGGTTATGCACATAAAACATAACTCTTCCTCCGGCGGAGAAATAAAACAGCTAATCTTCCTGCCTCTCAGTTTTGGCCTGCCTAGGTGCCTCGGCTAAAAGCTACCATCCTAGGACCCTAGGATTCCTCAGTGGCCGAGAGTGCAGCATGAGGGAGAGTTAGATCGGAGGGCTGTTTTTACCTGTCACATGGTAATAAAAGTCAGTCCCCACAAGAGGAAGGCTTGAGGCTACATTTCTAATGCACAGAATCATGCCTAAATATTTGTTAAGTGAAACCACATGGATGGGGGATATGCCTTGACATCTCAGCTTTCGCATAGGCTCTTGTATAAATACCTCCCAGAACATGCATCATAGAAACGAAACAAAAGTTGGGGTTGACAACTCAATGACAACTCAAATATTGCATAGGGTTCAAACAAGCCAGGAAAAAAATGGTTTTGAGAAATAGGTTCCTGAGTGTGTGTGTATATATATATATATATATATATATTTTTTTTTTTTTTTTTTTTTCCCCCTGACTGCATTTTAGGTGGAGGAGAAAAGGAATCCATGCTGTTTCTTGTCTGAGAGATTTAGTCTAAGAAATATTGTTGTGCTGTGAAATTAATTCCTATCATAAAAGAAAGCCTCCAGTGATTTAAAATTATATTGCATATATCTATATAGTATATTACATATAGTACATTAAAAAAGTTAAAGTAAATTAAAAGCCCTAAAACAAGCCACGTATTATTTCAAGATCCCAGTGGCATATTAATTATGCCTTCTGCTCTATTCGTCTCTTTTGTAAATAGAGGTAGTCTCAGAATTAAACCACTTGATTAATAAGGGCCTTTGCATAGAAACAGCCATTAATTCTGTTCCCTGACATTGTTACAGGGCTGTGGCCACCACAGGTCCTGGCTACTGCTCACCCTACCAACACCCCAGAGCTGTTGCTTGAGGAGCCCCCAAGGCTGCCTTCCAATTTCCACTTCTCCTCTTTTATGCCTTAAGCTCCCCCAGCCCTCAGGTCTTTCGAATACCCTGAGTAGCATTCCAACTGTGTGGATTCCAGCTGTGATGAATTAGGCTTTCGAGGCTAGCCTGCGAATCTGCGTACCACTAAGAACATGTGGATCAATTGTGAGTCCGTACAGCATAAGTATTAAGACTATTAGGACTCAAGAGGAGTCAAGACCACCTGTGTTAGTCTCCAGGCTCTGACATTTGTTAAGGGTGGAAACTTGAACCATTCAACTTCTCTTTGCCTCAGGTTTCTCATCAGTAAAATGAGAACAATAATTGTAACCAACCTTATAGGTACTATTATGGGCTGAATTTTGTCCCCTCAAAATTCATATGCGGAAGTCCTAACTCCCAGTACCTCAGAATGTGACTATATTTGGACATAGGGCCTTTAATGGGGTAGCTGATCCTATGACCCAGCAATTGCACTTCTGGGTATTTACCCCAAAGACATAGATGTAGTGAAAAGAAGGGCCATATCCACCCCAATGTTCATAGCAGCAATGTCTGCAATAGCCAAACTGTGAAAAGAGCCAAGATGCCCTTCAACAGATGAATGGATAAAGAAGATGTGGTCCATATATACAATGGAATCTTACTCAGCCATCAGAAAGGATGAATACCCAACCTTTACATCAACATGGATGGGACTGGAGGAGATTATGCTAAGTGAAATAAGTCAAGCAGAGAAAGTCAATTATCATATGGTTTCACTTATTTGTGGAACATAAGGAATAGCATGGAGGACATTAGGAGAAGGAAGGGAAAAATGGGGGGGGGGGGTTGAATTGGAGGGAGAGATGAACCATGAGAGACTATCGACTCTGAGAGACAAACAGGGTTTTAGAGGGGAGGGGGGGGATTGGTTAGCCCGGAGATGGGTATTAAGGAGAGCACGTACTGCATGGAGCACTGGGTGATATACTAAAACAATGGATCGTGGATCACCACATCAAAAACTAATGATGTATTGTATGGTGACTAACATAACATAATAAAATTAAAAAATAATAATAAATAAATAATGGGGTAGCTGAGTAAAACGAGGTCTTATGGGTGGACCTAATTCCATAGGACGGGTGTCCTTATAAGAAGAGGAAATTAGGATACACACACAGAGGGAAGTCCATGTGAAGACACAGGGAATAGACGGCCATCTGCAAGCCAAGGAGAGAAGCCTCAGAAGACATGGACCCTGCCGACACCCTAATCTTGGACTTCTAGCCCTCAGAAAGGTGCAAAAATGAATGTCTGTTGTGTAAGCCACCAGGCATGTGGTACTTTGTTATGCAGCCCTAGCAAATGAAGGCAGGTACTTTAGAAGATTCTTTGAGACAGCACATGAGTCAAATGCTTAGAAAGGTGCCTATGATAGTTGACATGTGATAAATGTCAGCTCTCATTATTACATAGGCAAATATGTCACTAATTCTAAATAACTTTGTAAAGAATTAAGATTTAGATCACAACCAGTTCATACTGTAGGTACAATTATATTAGAATTACCTTGAAAATTGTCTTCTTTATGTTAAACATTCATCTGTTCATTCATTCTTAAAATAAACGTTATCACTGCTCACTTTGAGCCAGGAACTACGTTTGGTGCTAGGAGTACGAGATGGGTAGGACACAGTTTGTAAGCCTTCCTTGAAGAGCTTGTGATATGTAGAAAGGGTCCAACATGGCGCTTGGCACCATTAGAATGACACAGTGGTGGCTGGAGCCCAGTAGGTTTGCGCATAGCAATAAAGGAGGACAATTGTGTGTCTGCAAGACAGGCAAAAGAGGGGCTCTCTGGACCTGTGGAAAAGTAGCCCAGCTGTTATAACGATGTGGGCTTTCTAGGGAAACTGCAGTCACCGGGTGCCGACCCACAACATCCAGAGAAAGAAGGCTCTGTCTGAATAAAACTTACAGGCTGGGCTGAAGGTTAAAAGGTTGCACACAAGGGCCAGCTCCGCTGGCGCAGTCCTAGACAGGGCACCAGCATCTGGCAGGTGTGTAATCTAGCAGGGGGGAAAAGATGCTGATGCCAACCCCTCCACCCTGCCACACTCTCTGGCAGAGAAAGACTGGAATAGTCACTTAGGTGGTCCTTAGGGAGGCTGCTTATGTAGCTGGGTCAGATTTCTTTAAAATTATAATGTCATTAGTGAGTTTCATAATGTCTTTATTTTCTCAAACCACCTGATTCAGGTATAACTCATATATAATAAAGTGCACATATTTAAAGTGTAATATTTGATGTTTTGACATATGTATCCATCAGTGAAACAGGTGCCATGATAAAAGTAGTGAACATATCCCTCATCTCCCAAAGTCTCCCTGGGCCTCAGTGAGCCTGCCTCCCCCACCACCACCTGCATGAAACCACTGACCTGCTTTCTGTCACTATAAATTAGTTGACATTTCCTATAATTTTATATGAATAGAATCAAACAGTATGTGCTTTTTCATCTGTTTCTTTTGATTCAACATAATTATTTTGAGATTCGCCCATGTTGTTAGTGTATATCACTAGTTCCTTCCTTTTTTGTTCCTGAGTAGTATTCCTTTGTAGGAATATGCGGCAGTTTTCAACTGTTGGTGGACACATGGGGTCATTCCCTGGATTGGGCTTTTGCAAATAAAGCTATGATGAACATTTGTGTACAGCTCTTTGGATGGATATATACTCTCTTTTCTCTTGGGTAAATACCTGGGCATGGAATGGCTAGATCTTTATGCCAGGTGTATAGATACATTTTTAAGAAACTGAAACTGTTTTCCAAAGTGCAGAATGCTTGTATCATTTTACATTCTTACCAGCAGCGAATGAGATTTCTAGTTTCTCCATATCCTCCTCAGTATGTCCAATCTCTTCTCATTTTTGTCATTAAATAGTCATACAGTGGCATATCCTTGTAGTCCTTATTTGCATTGCTCTAATGACTAATGATAAAATGTTCCCTCAGATCTTTTGCTAATTTTTTTATGGGTTGTTGATTTTCTTCTTAGTGCTTGGAGGGTTTCTTATATATTCTGGATTCAAGTCTTTTATCAGACATATGCTTTGCAAATAGTTCCTCTCTGTCTGTGGCTTTTCATTCTCTAAATTGTGTCATTTGAAGAGCAGACTTCAACTGTAATGAAGTCTAATTAGTCAATTTGTTCTTTTATGGCTCATGCTTTAGGTGTCATATCTGGGAAATATTTGCCTTACTCAAGTTTATAGTTTTACCCCCTCTCTCTAGAATTTCTATAGCTTTAGGTTTTACATTTAGATATGTAATCTATTTTGAATTAATGTCAATTAGGTCCAGTTGGTTCATGATTGTATTCAAGTCTTTTATTTTCTTACTGATTTTTTATTTAATTGTTTTATCAATTACTGAAAGAGGGACACTGAAATCTTTGGCTATAATCATGGGTTTGCTTATCCTTCCCTGTACATCTATCAGTTGTGCTTCGTGTACTTTGAAGCTCTATTATTAGGTGCATATTGAAGACTATAGGTCTTACTGATTAATTGATCCCTTTATCATTATGAAATGACCTTCTTTATTCCTGGTAATATTCTGTTCTGAAATCTACTTAGTCTGAAATTAATATAGGTATTATGACTTTCTTTTGATTAATGTTAGCATGGAATATATTTTTTCTTTCATTTAATTTTAATCCATGTCTTTGTATTTAATTTGTGTTCTTTGTAAGCAGAAAATATAGTTGTGCCTTGGTTTTTAATCCAATCTGGCATTTCTGGACTTTTAATTGAGGCATTTAGACCATTAATGTTTACTGTGAATATGAATGGTCTATATCCATCATCTTGCTGTTTATTTTCTATTTGTCTCTCCTTTCTTCCATTTGTCTTTTCTTTTTTTCCCTTTTTCTTCCTCTTATGCCTTCTTTTGGGTTAAACTATGTAAAAATAAAACTATTTTTAGTATTCTATTTTATCTTCTTTGTTGACTTATTAGCTCTAACTCCTTGTTTTGTTACTTTAGGGCTGATAGTATGTATCATTAACCTATCCTAGTTGACCTTGAGGTGACATTGCACTACTTCACATTTTGTCTTAGCCCATTTGGGTTTCTACAACAGAATTCCATATAGACTGGGGAGAGGGTGAGGCTGAAGTAACAAACATTTGTTTCTCACAGTTCTGGAGCCTGGGAAGTCCACGATCAAGATGCCAGCATAGTCAGTGTCTAGTGAAGACACTCTTCCTGATTTGCAAATGGACTTCTTCTTGCTGTGTTCCCGCATGATGGAAAGGAAGGCGAGAGAGAACAAGCTTGCCTGTCTGTTCTTATATGGCCACAAATCTCATTAAAGAGGACAAACCCACAGGACCTAATTATTTCCCAAAGGCCCTATTTCCTAATATCATCACACTGGGGCTTAGGGTTTCAACATATGAATTTCAGGGAGACACAAATGTTCAGTGCATAATACATGTATTATAAGAGCCATAAAGAGTGTATTCCATTTATCCCTGCCTGCCTTTGTGCTATTGTTGTCATATATTTTACTTTTACATGTTACAAAACCCACAATACATTGTTATTATGTTTGCTTAAACAATTATCTTTTAAACATATTTAAATAATAAGAAAAAATGACCACATATTTCATCATTAGTTACCATTTCTGGTGCTCCTCATTCCTTTGAGTAGATCCAGATTTCCATCTGGCATTATTTTTCTTCTGTCTGAAGGACTTCCTTAATTCTTATAGTCTGGGTCTCCTAGGGTGATGAATATTTTCAGCTTTTGTGTATCTAAAAATTTCTTTATTTTGCCTTCATTTTTGAAAGATGTTTTCACTACATATAGAATTTAAGTTGACTTTTTTTCTTTAAAGACATTTCTCCACTGTCTCCTCTCTTACACTGCCACTGACAAGATATCTGCTGTCATCCTTAAATATGCACCTCTGTACACACCTCCTATCTCTCCTGCTGACTTTTAAATTTTCCTTGTCACTAGTTTTGAGCAATTCTAGTCTGATTTGCCTTGGTGTAGTTTTATTCATGTTTACTGTGTTTGGAGTTCATTGAACTTCTTAGGACTCTAAATTTATCACGTTTATCAAGTTTGGGAAATTGTTGGCCATTATTTCTTTAAATACTTTTCCCCCTTATCCCCTTTGGTGACTCTAATGCTGTGTATATTAAGGTGCCTGAAGTTGTCTCACAGCTCACTAATGTTCTTTTCAATTTTTTAAAAATACTTGTTTCTGTGTTTGTGTGGATAGGTTCTATTGCTATGTCTTCAAGGTCATTAATCTTTTCTCCTATAATAGCTAAACTGCCATTAATTCCATTCAATGTACTTTCATCACAGACAGTTTAGTTTTCATCTCCAGAAGTTGGACTCGGTCATTTTTTTAAATAAACTCTACCCCCAATGTGGGGCTGGAATTCACCACAAGAGATCAAGAGTCACATGCTCCACTGACTGAGCCAGCCAGGTACCCTGGGTTCGGTCTTTTTTTTTTTTTTAATCTTGTAGATATCTACTTAACTTTTCAACATATGAAATACATTTATAGTCACTGAGTGCCCTTGTCTGCTAATTCTCGCATTTGCGTCACTTCTCAGTCAGTTTTGATTGAGCAATTATTCTCTTCATTATGAATCATCTTTTCCTGCTTTTTTGCACTGCAATTTCTTCATTGGATGACAGAAATTGTCAATTTTGCCCTTTTGGGTACTACATAGTTTTGCATTCCTATAAGTATTTTCATGAGCTTTGATCTGGGATGTAATTAAGTTACTTGGAAACAGTTTCTTACTTTCAGTCTTGCATTTAAGATTTGTTATGTGGGACAAGAGCAAGGTCAATTATCACCCACTACTGAGGCAATAGTCTTCTGAAGGCTTCACCCAGTGTTCTGTGAATAATGAGGTTTTCCAGTCTGACTGGTGGGAATAGACACTATTCCTAGCTCTGTGTGAGTGTCAAATTCTATTCCTTCTTATCCTTTAAGATGAGAAAAGATGACTCTTTCCCCATCCTTGTTTTCTTCACCTACACCCTGATGAATACTCCGATGAATATTCAAGGAGAACCTTCTGCAGATCTCTGGAGTTTTCTCTCCATGCAGCTGTCTACTCTCTGTCTGTCCTACAAACTCTAGCCATCTCCTTCTTCTAAATTCTCAACTTATCTCCTCAACTTGGTAAATCTGCTCCTCCCGGACTCCCTCCTTTCTGTGCTTGCCTTGGAAACTCTCTCAAGGAAGTGAACTCAGATGGTTGCAGGACTCACATCATTTGCTTCCCATCTCTCAGCAATCACATCCTTCATGACTGATGTCCAGTGTCTTCAAAGCCAGTGCAGCATATATTTCATTCACAAACAAGTGTGATGTCTAGTTCCAGAAGTTATACTTCATCATTTCCATAATCCCCTGCTGGTGAGAAAGTTACCCTCTCCAACATGTGTGTGCTGGGAAGTGGGGGAGAGGAGAGACCACAGGGCATGAATGATCCTGAAGTCAAGGATCACTAGAGGCTGGTCACGATCCACAAGAAGTGAGTGAATACACTAACTTGGGGAGTAGGAAAATTAGACTGGATGGACAGGATAGAGCCAAATGATAGCACTTCAGAAAAGTTTTGACAGAAATAATTCCTTCCTACTTTGTATTCTATAAACACCTCTATCTCAATTGAGTTTTCACCACACTGTTTCACTATTATTTAAGTGCTAGTCTCTTCTACTAATCTGAAAATTTCTTTAAAGCAGAAACTATGTCTTATTCATCTTGGGTCCCCCAAGCTCTTTGTATCATGCCTGGGTTGTAGCAGGAGCTCAAGCATGGTCTCTTGAGTGGAATCAAACTGATTGGGCTGGAACAATAAATTTGCCAATGTCTAGGGTGCCTATGTGGATTAGCCAATTAAGTGTCTGCGCTCGGCTCAGGTCATGATGTCAAGCCCCGCATCGGGCTCCCCGCTTAGTGGGGGGTCTGCCTCTCCCTCTCCCTCTGCCCCTCCCCCTGCTTATGTTCTCTTTCTGTCAAATAAATAAATAAATAAAATCTTTAAAAAAATAAATTTACCAATATCTATTACATGGCTCTAAATGTTAGGTATGCTAAGCTGGAAAGTGTGGCATATTGAAAATGATGCTTTAGGAATGCTGATTAGAACAGAGGGGTTATAGACAGAGGTCAAGAAGTTCTATTCCAAGGTTAATGTGGCAATTCAGGCATAAAATGGTTAGACTTGAAATAGATGGAAGTGAGAAGTAACAATAAAGTAGAAGACTTGAATCCCAGGGCCATATGAAGAAAATAATCGATAGGGCTTACTGACAATTGGGTTTGAAGGGAAGAAAGAGCTAAGGTGAGTCTAGGGTTTCAAGCAAGGACATGCAAAAATTGTGATGTCACCAACAAATTAAGAAAGCACTCAGACTGGATGCATCACTTCTCTTCCAAAATTATTCTTCCTTTATTCCCTAAGAGACCTAAACTAGAAGTTTTAGAATTGTTCTTGACTTTTCCCTCTTCCTTACCTATGAATCAAGACAAAGCTTGGCTTCTCCAGGAAACAGACTCAGATGGAGGTTAGTGTGTAGGATGCTTATTAGGGTGTGCTCCTGGGATAAGCCTTGTGGAAGGGAGGTGCAGCAGGAGTAGACAGAAGGACAACCTTGAATCATTCCACAGGAAGCAATGGAGCTAGATCAGCCCTCACAGTGGCCCCAAATTGGACCAAGTGGGCCATGCCTTTATGCCCTCACTGCATGCAGTCATTGGACTACACCAGGATGGGAAGCAGCCTCACATGAGAAGCTCCATGCAAGCCCCGCCATCCCCGAAGGATTAGCAGTTGAAGACCATCTGCTCATAGAATTCCCATAACTGAGGCAAAGGGCCTTCATTTGGGTGGCACATCACAGTGTCCATCCATGTCACTACCACTCCCGAGTCTCTATCCTCACCCTCACGAGTTAGTTATTTGAAGTTCTCATTACCTTTTTTTTTTTTTTTTAAGATTTTATTTATTTATTTGACAGAGAGAGAGCACAAGTAGGTGGAGCAGCAGGCGGGGTGGGGGGGGGGAGGGGGAGAAGCAGACTCATCCCTGAGCAAAGCCTGATATAGGGCTTGATCCCAGGACCCTGGGATCATGACCTGAGCTGAAGGCAGAGGCTTAACTGACTGAGCCACCCAGGTGCCTCTGAAGTTCTCATTACTTTTTTTCCTGAATTGCTACAGCCAGGTCCTAGTTTCTCTTTTTCCTTACTATCTTCAACTCTCTCCAATCCATTTCCACACTGCTTCTATGATGATCTTTCTAAACACAGACATAAATCAAGCCACCCTTCATCATAAAACCATTCAAGGGCTTCTCATCACTTGTGGGATCCAGTGTGGATCTCCACCCAAGCTGTACTTTGGTCCCAAAAAACTTCTCAGAGTTGGTGCTGGGCTTTAAATGGCTTCAGATTCTTTCTCTGCCAGATGCCTTCCCTCTCTGATCTGATTTTCTTTGGTTAGCTAACTCCTCCTAACCTGTTTTTCCAAACTCATCCCCTCTGTGGAAGCTCCATGACTCTGCTAGCCTAGGTTAAGTGACATTTCAATATGTTAGTACAATGCCCACTATTTGCCTCTTTGTAGCATTTATTGCACAATGCTCCAAATGTCTGTTACCAGAGACTCATCCCATTGAGAGCACACAATTCTCTCTTTTTAACCCAGCACCTAGCACATGACCCCCTCCCATGAGAGGGGGCTCTTAAATGTTTGGACAGTAAATTAATCAAATAAAAGTTTAAAAAATGCTCTTATTCAATTTTATTCTCCTGGTTACCAAGCATCCTTCTTTGGACATCTGGAACAGAGTTTTTCAAAGGCAGGAATCAGTCTATCAAATGAGGCTTATTTTATGGGTCAGCTCCAAATTTCCAGTAAAAAAAAAATTGCCATCTATGAAGTTTAGTCAAGGAGCTACTTTGGCTCATCACTAAAGATCTTCTCTGTAGATGCTGATGGAGGTACTGCAGGGAAGGGACTGCTGACTGCTCTGAGCCCCCTCTCCAACTTTCCCTGGGCCCTCTCCTTCCCATTTCCATGGAGAAAACCCAGGAGCAGAAGTAGGAGAGGAGTGTGTGTCCCTCTCCCTCCCCAGGAAGCTTCCAAGCTATATGGATGTCTTCTGCCATTGGTTTCTGTGTTCCAGACTTCTAAGCTAGATGAGAAGACAGGATGCCATGTGAAGAATCCCTCCTGTTCCCCACCCCCCAGGCCAGTGTGGCCCAGACTCCACCCTCTCACTTTTCCTTCCCTGAGGTAAGAGAGAATCCAGGCTCGGGGATTTGGTCCAAGATGGTGGAGGAGGAGGAGACCTAAATTTCATCTTGTCCCAGAAATTCAGCTAGCTAGTTATCAAACCATTCTGAACACCTACAACCTCAACAGGAGATCGAAGAAAAGAATAGCTGCAACTCCACAAATAGAAAAGCGACCACTTTCTGGAAGGTAGGACGTATGGAGAAGTGAATCCGAGGCAATATTCGGGAGGATAGACTGTGGGGGGTGGAGGGGGAAGCCTCCGTCAGCTGCTACCAGCAAGTGATAGAGCCGCGGAGCACAAAATCAGAACTTTTAGAAGTCTGCTCTGCTGAGGGACGTCGCTCCAGTGGCTAAGCAGGGGGTGGAATCCTTGCGGGGACAGTGTGGTCTCGGGGCCCTTGGGGTCACAGAAGACTGGGGGTGCCTGAGTGTGGCAGAGCTCCCAGGTATTGGAGCAGGAAAGCCCAATAGCTGCAGAGATGGAGCTGAGGCACAGGCTCTCAGCTCGGGGTTGCCATAAACCATGATCCGGGGCACAGTCGGGCCACTACTCCTCCAGCAGGGACCCAACAAGCGGCAGATCCAGGGAGACTCCCCTTCCTCCCCCGGGAGGAGTGGCATGGGAGCGCACCACAGGGATCTGCTGGGTTTGGAGACTCCACACGGGGTTGGGTGCCAGCGATAGAAACGCTTGGTCACAGGCCGGGTGAGCATGGAGTGCGGCTGGAGACCGGGGAGACGGGAGTGACTGACTGCTTTTCTCTGGGGTCGCACTGAGGAGTGGGGCCACGAGTTCTTGGCTCCTCTGGGGCGGAGATTGGGAGGCCACCATTTTCACTCTCGTCCTCCAAAGCTGTATGGAAAGCTTGCAGGGAACAAAAGCTCCCGAGAGCAAACCCGAGCAGATTACTTAGCACGGACCCAGCAAGGGCGGGGCAATTCCACCTCCGGCAAAGACGTTTGGGAATCATGGCAACAGGCCCCTCCCCCAGAAGATCAGGAGAACAGCCAGCCAAGACCAAGTTTACAGATCAATGAGAAGGGCAGAACTCCAGCACTAGGAGAATACAGCACATAGAATTCATGGCTTTTTTCCCCATGATTCTTTAGTCTTTCAAAGTTAATTTTTAAAATTTTCTTTATTTTTTTTCTAGTTTTTCTTTTTGAATTTTTCTTCTTTCCTTATTCAACCAACTTATCAATTCCTTTTTTAAAATCTTTTTTAATTTTCATTTTTACAGTCATATTCTACCCCTTTAATGTATTTAACGTATTTGTGTGTGTGTGTGTATAAATATATATATATAAATTTTTTTATAAATATATATATATATAAATTTTTCTTTCTTTAAACTTTTGGGATGCAGTTTCTTGTAACACACCAAAATATACCCTAAATCTAGTGTATGGCTTTGTTCTATTCCCCACCTGATCACATCCTCTCCTTTTTTTTTTTAAATTTTTTCTTTCTTTTTTCAACCAACTTCTTATCTTATCAATTCCTTTTTATTTATTTATTTTTTAAAGATTTTATTTATTTATTTGACAGAGAGAGACACAGCAAGAGAGGGAACACAAGCAGGGGGAGTAGGAGAGGAGAAGCAGGCATCCTGAGGAGCAGGGAGCCCAATGTGGGGCTCCATCCCAGGACTCTGGCATCATGACCTGAGCCAAAGGCAGACCCTTAACCGACTGAGCCACCCAGGCACCCCTTATCAATTCCTTTTAAAAAATCTTTTTCAATTTTCATTGTTACAGTCATATTCCATCCTTCATTGTAATTACCCTTATATTTGTATATATATATATTTTTCGTTCTTTAAAATTTTGGGAAGCAGTTTCTTCTAATAGACCAAAATGCACCCAAAATCTAGTGTGTGGCTCTGTTCTATTCACCAGCCTGATCATATTCTTTTTTTTTTTTTTTTTCTGCCCCCGCCCCTCCCTCCAGTTTCGGGTCTTTTCTGATTTGTTTAGTGTATATTTTTCTGGGGTTGTTGTTACCCTTTTAGCATTTTGTTCTCTTGTTCATCTATTCTTCTCTGGACAAAATGACAAAATGGAAAAACTCACCTCAGGAAAAAAGAACAAGAGGCAGTATCAACTGCCAGGGACCTAATCAATAGGGACATTAGTAAGATGTCAGAACTAGAGTTCAGAATGACGATTATAAAGATACTAGCTGGGCTTGATAAAAGCATGGAAGATACTAGAGAATCCCTTTCTGGAGAAATAAAAGAACTAAAATCTAACCAAGTCAAAATTAAAAAGGCTATTAATGAGGTGCAATCAAAAATGGAGGCTCTAACTGCTAGGATAAATGAGGCAGAAGAGAGAATTAGTGATACAGTAGACCAAATGATGGAGAATAAAGAAGCTGAGAAAAAGAGATAAACAATTACTGCATCACAAGGGCAGGACTCGAGAGATAAGTGATACCATAAGACGAAACAACAGTAGAATAATTGGGATCCCAGAAGAAGAAGAAAGAAAGAGAGGGGCAGAAGGCATATTGGAGCAAATTATAGCACAGAACTTCCCTAATTTGGGGAAAGAAACAGGCATCAAAATCCAGGAGGCAGAGAGAACCCCCCTCAAAATCAATAAAAATAGATATCAGTTGTATTTCTATACATCAACAACAAGACAGATGAAAGAGAAATTAAGGAGTCAATCCCATTTACAATTGCACCCAAAACCATAAGATACCTAGGAATAAATCTAACCAAAGAGGCAAAGAATCTGTACTCAGAAAACTACAGAATACTCATGAAAGAAATTGAGGAAGACACAAAGAAATGGAAAAATGTTCCATGGTCATGGAATGGAAGAACAAATATTATTAAAATGTCTATGTTACCTAGAGCAATCTACACAGTTAATGCAATCCCTATCAAAATACCATCAACTTGGGGGCACCTGGGTGGCTCAGATGGTTAAGCGTCTGCCTTCGGCTCAGGTGATGATCCCAGGGTCCTGGGATCGAACCCCACATCAGGCTCCTGGCTCAGCAAGGAGTCTGCTTCTCCCTCTCCCTCTGCCTCTCTCCCTGCTCATGCTCTCTCTCTCTCTCTCTCTCTGTGTCTCAAATGAATAAATAAAATCTTAAAAAAAAAATACCATCAACCTTTTTCAAAGAAATGGAACAAATAATCCTAAAATTTGTATGGAACCAGAAAAGACCCTGAATAGCCAGAGGAATGTTGAAAAAGAAACACAAAGCTGGTGGTATCACAGTTCCGGACTTCAAGCTCTATTACAAAGCTGTCATCATCAAGACAGCATGGTACTGGCACAAAAACAGACACATTGATCAATGGAACAGAATAGAGAGCCCAGAAATGGACCCTCAACTCTATGGTCAACTAATCTTCGGCAAAGCAGGAAAGAATGTCCAGTGGAAAAAAGACAGTCTCTTCAACAAATGGTGTCGGCAAAATTGGCAGCCACATGCAGAGGAATGAAACTGGACCATTTCCTTACACCACACACAAAAATAGACTCAAAACGGATGAAAGACCTAAATGTGAGACAGGAATCCATCAAAATCCTTGAGGAGAAAACAGGCAGCAACCTCTTCAAACTCAGCCGCAGCAACTTCTTCCTAGACACATCACCAAAGGCAAGGGAAGCAAGGGCAAAAATGAACTGTTGGGGACTTCATCAAGATAAAAAGCTTTTGCACAGCAAAGGAAACAGTCAACAAAACCAAAAGACAAACGACAGAATGGGAGAAGATATTTGCAAATGACATATCAGATAAAGGGCTAGTATCCAAAATCTATAAAGAACTTATCAAACTCAACACCCAAAGAACAAAGAATCCAATCAAGAAATGGGCAGAAGACGTGAACAGACATTTTTCCAAAGAAGACATCCAAATGGCCAACAGACACATGAAAAAGTGTTCAACATCGCTCGGCATCAGGGAAATCCAAATCAAAACCTCGAGATACCACCTCACACCAGTCAGAATGGCTAAAATTAACAAGTCAGGAAACGACAGATGTTGGCGGGGATGCGGAGAAAGGGGAACCGTCCTACACTGTTGGTGGGAATGCAAGCTGGTGCAGCCACTCTGGAAAACAGTATGGAGGTTCCTCAAAAAGTTGAAAACAGAGCTACCATATGATCCAGCAATTGCACTACTGGGTATTTACCCCAAAGATACAAAAGTAGGGATCCGAAGGGGTACGTGCACCCCGATGTTTATAGCAGCAATGTCCACAATAGCCAAACTGTGGAAAGAGCCAAGATGTCCATTGACAGATGAATGGATAAAGAAGATGTGGTATATATGGAATATTATGCAGCCATCAAAAGGAATGAGATCTTGCCATTTGCAACGACGTGGATGGAACTGGAGGGTATTATGCTGAGCGAAATAAGTCAAACAGAGAAAGACATGTATCATATGACCTCACTGATACGAGGAATTCTTAATCTCAGGAAACAAACAGGGTTGCTGGAGTTGGGGCTGGGTGGGAGGGATGGGGTGACTGGGTGGTAGACACTGGGGAGGGTATATGCTCTGGTAAGCACTGTGAATTGTGCAAGACTGTTGAATCTGAGATCTGTACCTCTAACAAATAATGCAATATATGTTAAGAAAAAAAAAAAGAAGAAGAAGATAGCAAGAGGGGAAGAATGAAGGGGGGGAAATCGGAGGGGGAGATGAACCTTGAGAGATGATGGACTCTGAAAAACAAACTGAGGGTTCTAGAGGGGAGGGGGATGGGAGGATGGGTTAGCCTGGTGATGGGTATTAAGGAGGGCACATTCTGCATGGAGCACTGGGTGTTATGCACAAACAATGAATCATGGAACACTACATCTAAAATTAATGATGTAATGTATGGTCATTAACATAACAATAATAAATAAATAAATATCTTTCAACTCTAAAAAAATAACATATAATAATAAAAATGGTTTGCTATCCATTTTTAATCTTCATGAAATGAATCCACTCAATTATGGAAGTTATACAGAAACTGCTTACTACAAATAATGCAATGAATACATTACAGAAATAATTAAGTGAGAACCCAAGTGAAGTAGAGCAGTATTCTATACCAATGCTTTTTCATAGCCAGATTAAAAAAAACAACAACAACAATCTATAGGTAAGACACAAGATATAGAGAAATAAAAACCAAAACAATAAGTAAAAATAAATAAGGTTCATTGTAGAACATTGAGCTACATCCCACATTTCTCTGTCCTTCAAAATATTACTACTGTTACCTAGGAATGAGAAATAACAGGTACTCACTATAACCTGTGCTCTGACTTGTTAATTTATTACTAATAGTTCTGATCACTTGCTATGTATAAAACATTCTGGCAAGAGGTATAAAGAATACAAAAAAGAAAAAAAAAAAACCATGAAACCTAATCCTTGTCCTCCAGGAGAGTAGAGTCTGGTTGAGGATTGAGGTTGTGTCCAGTGTATGTATAATTATAAGATTAGGTGAGGTGGGTTCTGTATCGTATAAATAGAATAAAAACCATTTTCCTCTGGAATTTAGAAGAAAATGAAATAAGGAATGACTTTGGAGGGCCCAACTGGCCTTGGCCTCGAAAGGGGTATTCTCTTAATGGAGATATGAAGGAGCAGCAGGGGAGGGGTATGCACAGGAAAAAGCATGGTGGGGTATGACAAACAACTGAGTATAAAGAAGGAGAAAATTCAGGTGGGAAGTTAAGGAAGACAGAGCTAGAAAGGAAGATGGTAAAATTGTGGGAGCCTGAATGTTAGGATGATTTTCAGACTTACTCTACAGGTAGAAGGGGGCCACTGGAATTTTTTGAGAACAGAAGTGCTGTCGTCAATGCAGTGATTTAGGAAAATTATTCTTTGTCATACAGAAGTACATTGTCATTGGAAGGGAAGAATCTGGGTGCATGGGGAGTGATTAGTGAGCTGATTAGAACTTGGGGGTTGTATTACTTTGCTAGGACTGCCATAACAAATTACCACAGACTGGTGGGCTTAAACAACAGATACTTATTTTCTCTCAGTTTTGGAGACTAGAAATCTGAGATCATGGTGTCAGCAGGGTTGGTTTCTTATGAAGCCTTTCTCCTTGGCTTGTAGATGGTCATCTTCTCCCTCTGTCCCCATGTGGTCTTCCTTCTGTGTGTCCGTGTCCTAATTTCTTCTTATATGGAAGAGTCGTACTGGGTTAAGGCCCCCCTAATGACTTCACTTTAACTGAATTACCCTTTTAAGAGGCCCTATCCCCCAATATAGTCACATTATTCAGGATTGGGAGTTAGGACTTTACCATATGAATGGGGGGCACAATTCAGCTCGTAACATAGGCAGTAGGGGCTGGAATTAGGATGGCTTCCTTGGGCATGGGGAAGGAGAAATAAATCTAGAACCATAAGGAAAGTAAAACTAACAACTCTTTAAAGATTTTATTTATTTATTTGACAGAGAGAGACAGCGAGAGAGAGAACACAAGCAGGGGGAGTGGGAGAGGGAGAAGCAGGCTTCCTGCTGAGCAGGGAGCCTGATGTGGGGCTCGATCCCAGGACCCTGGGATCATGAACTGAACCAAAGACAGACGCTTAACGACTGAGCCACCCAGATGCCCAAAACTAACAACTCTTGATGAGAAGTTGGGTATGTGCAGAAGGAAGAAGGATGCTTGGGAGAGATTGTTTCTTCTAAAAGATGAGGGATGAAAGGAAAGGAAGAGAGAAAGGATAAGGATAGTGACCTCAGATAAAAGTTTTAATTTTTGTATAGAGCAGAGTTCAGCACATTTGGAGATAGAGGGGAAAGAGGAGGGAGACAAAGAAGCCAAAGATGATCTAGGGAGGCAGAGCAGAGGGGTTAACACAAGCAAACGAATTAACTCTAGATCTGCAGGGGTTATCTTTCCCCTTTAGTTTAGACAAGAGAAAATGGAGAGAGCACAGATGATTCCAGAGATCCATTAAAATGTAGAGGATGGAAAACAAGGGAACTCACCCCTAGTGGTCCTAGTTTTCTTGTAAAGCTCAAGGCAAAATGTACTGGAAACATTTGGATTAGTTAATAAACTCAAGTTTTATCTTTGAGAGTCAGAAAAGCTGTTGGAGTCCCAGTTCTGTTGTGAGACCCTTAACTGTTTGCTTCCCTAGAACAGGAATGCCACCTCCACAGAGCACAACTGAAATGTGCTTTTAAAAGCATCTTGCAAACTGGAAAATTCTCTAAAATAATTGGCTGCTATCATTATTTTATTTATTATTTATTATGTGAGTGTGAAGACTACCCATCGGTCCTTTAGGACTACCCTGGATCCAAACGGGTCTCAATCTTTGGATGTCTTGGGGCCCCCTCCTTGGACCAGACTGGGCTGAAATAGACCAACTCTCTACAGACACTGGGCAGACCCAGAGCTGGCCTTGAGGCCACTTCTGACTATTGGACCTTGAACCTGGTGCTTTCATAATATGATGTACTGAAACATCTCACCACAGTGTCCAGAGTAATTTAGTGCCCACACAGTGAGATTTAACATGAAGCTAGCTGCTAGCACTTCATAAATTACTTCAGTGTCTTGCATTTTTATATATCAGGGTGTCATATTCCCTTTTAATCTATCACTTCAGGATACAATGTCACTCTCAAATTTTTGAAATATTATAGAAAAGATTCTTTACTTCTTTGGTATGTATCAATGACTTATTATTTACAAATTGCCAGTATTACTCTAGAATTGATGAACAGGTTGGTTTCTAAAAGCTTGTTGGAAGTCAGCTATTTCTCCCAAGATGAAAAAAAAATTCTTATTATAAAAATGATATATATGTTGGTGAGGTTTCCAGGTCAACCTACAAAAATCTATATAGCCCTAAAACAGATGGGATATCACAGCCTTACAGCTTCCTGTCCAAAGCAAGTGGAAGATTCTTTCTCGGACACACACATCTCATTGCTCCCAGTTGGGTCATGTGTCCATTTTTAGATACTTCCTCTGGGATGAGACGTGTTCATTGACTTCAGCCACTCAGAGGGTGGGGTGGAGTAAGGTGTCCCTGAAACTCCCAGGCTGAAAGGCAGACGGGCCAATACCTCAATAAAAAAGGAAAAGGAAGGGAGGCTGGAGTCTGGACAGCTGAGCACAGCACCCTTATTCACCACACATGTGCTAGAAAATGAGGCAAGAGTAGGCAGTATGTTCTCTCCATTTTCTGTAGAAGGCCAACTTCTAAACCTCCAACTTCCTCCTTCCTGTATCCTTCTATCCAGCACACCCAGGCTTTCACTAAGGCCACATCAAAACCTGTGTTTTTTAGACTAGTGCAGAATAAGCCATCTGATTCCCCCAAGTTCTTCACACCATGCATTCCTCTCTCCTACAATCCCCCACATAGGTGTTGCTCTTCCCAGTTGACTTGCAAGAAGGAGCTACAGATTAGGAGAAGGAAGGGGAAAATGAAGGGGGAGAAGTCAAAGGGGGAGACGAACCATGAGAGACTATGGACTCTGGGAAACAAACTGAGGGTTTCAGAGGGGAGGTGGGTAGGGGGATCGGTTAGCCTGGTGAGGGGTATTAAGGAGGGCACGTACTGCATGGAGCACTGGGTGTTATATGCAAACAATGAATCATGGAACACTACATCAAAAACTAATGAAGTACTGCATATGACTAACATAACATAATAAAAAAAATAGTAAATAAATAAATAAATAAGGAGCTACAGAGATGAAGGCACACTAAGACTGATAAGACAATAACTCAGATATTCGTGTTTTTATTTCTACCCCCAACTTTCCAGTTAATCACGGATTGGTGAAATTTCAGGCCTTATAAGCATAAAGAAATAGTAAAGGGAGGATAAAATGGAAGTAGAGTTGACAAGCAGACCAGCATGACTGAGTGTCTTCCTCTGCATACACATGCCTTATTGTGTCTTCTATTTATGTAACCTTTCCCTCCCCCAGTTCTGGGTCCACTCGCACCCTAAAAGCTCTAAGGGGACACCTAAGAACATGCATGACAGTGGCAGCAAGGTAGGGGAATATCACGTTTGATGTAAGTTATGGACTCCGTCCACATTCATTCATCAAGTAAAGGCCACTGCATGGAGTTATAGATGAATTACTGGATAGACACATGGCAAATGATAGATACAAATACACCATATTCTATTAGCTTTAAGTCATCATCAATTATAAGAAGCACTATTATTTTATATAAAAGGAAAAAATACTGCCAATTACAAGAGCCATCACTATTAAAAATGAATTGATGGAATACAGTATGCACATCCTTTCCAAAATTAGATTATTTTGTAACTAACTGCCATTTATAATAAGTAGGTAAGAGTCATAGCATGCCAAGAAGGTGTCAAAGGAAAACTCTCATTTCAATTCAGGGGTAGCCTTGCAGATGAAGATTTGAGGAAGTCATTTTCCCTTTTTTTATCAAAAGTCCAAGGTTTTCCCATCCCTGGGCCCTTTAGACCATCCATACAAAAATCCATTAATAGCATCTGGGCACGTGCTGTATACAAGTCACTGTGCTAGGTTCTGTGGAGGGTACAGAGAAATATAAAATATGGTGAAAGCCCTTAAGATGTTTGAAATTAGCTGATAAATCATCCAGAGTAACAAAAAACTTTAGAATCAGAACAAGTAGGTTGTGTTCCAAATGGCTCTGGAAGGATCTGTAGGGCCTGGCACCAAAGTGAAGACTTTGGACTTGGCCTGGGCCTTGTGCTATGGGCAGGATCTGGACAGTGGTGGTGGAGGGGCCTGTGCCCCACCAGCAGGGGAATATAACACTCTGATGCAGAAACTCATCAGAGATCTCCTTGGAGCCAACTGGCTGCTTACCCACTCCCCCCACCTCCATCAGGGAATGCAATTGGATGGACAAAGGACCAGTTAGTAGACTGATTTAGTTTTCTCTGCCTCCAACAAGCTTCTGTCTGCAATCTTCTGGCCAGAGAATCTAAATGGGGTTCTTCTGATTCAGTTCTTAGCCATGCATCCTGGCTGACTGAATTCTCTTTATGCTCCAAACATTGATATCATGGGACCTCTTGGTGGAGCTGTTATATGGTCAGATGGGAAGCTATCAGATGGAAAACCCTTGCCCTTGATCACAGCTCCCTCCTGAGTCTCTGAGGATCAAGGACAATGATTAGCAAATTGAGGGCTGAGGAATATTTGTGTTGCCTAGGGCTATGGCCCAAATCTCAGTGCAGAACTCCAGTGGGGCTGGGCTGGATCCTGGCAAACACTCATGTGTCCAGGACTGAGATCTACAGAGCCACTTTTCTCTCTAGCTTAATCCTAAATTTCAGATCATACTGCTTCCAAAAGAAAGGGCAAATACATACATTTTTGACAGATAAGAACTGGAACAGAGAGTTCCCGTTTCCTAGTAAAAGCTTATTCCTATCTTCAAGCTCAACCCACCTGAAAAAGTGGGCTTATTCATTGGGCCAGCAGGTTTCCTTCTTGACAGTAGAGTCAAGGGCCCAGAGACAACTCTCTCCCAGAGAGTCCCAGGAGTGACTCTCATTTCTGACACCAAAATCAGAATATATGGACTGGCAAAGGAATAAAAGTTAAAGCACATAGGATTCTCTTTTTAATGAATATCATTTATTGAGAAGAATGGATGATTTAAAAATCTAGGCACTACAAAGACTAGGGTAAAATATTCTGTGAATTTTCATATATGTAAACAATCAGAATGTTTCAGGTTAAAAGAAAATAGAAAACTCTTTCTTCAGAAGCAAGTTGGGGAGAGGAATAGCAAAGACCTCCTGAAATAGCAGACTAACTACAACAGCTCTGTACTTGGCTTTGTCCTTTGGGCCATGCAAATATGGACAACTGGGTCAGCTCCTAGTTCAAAATACTTCCTCCCTACCCTTTGTGCCCTCCCTTTCCCTTACAGCCCTCATCCACCACTATTGTGACTCAGCATCTCTGCTTTGTCTAAAATGTTAAATAGTAAGAGGTCCCAGAGAATTCCTCACTTACTTTTTGTTTTAAATCGATCAACCAATTCTAGAAAAAAAGGCTACAAATTGTGTCCTCCTATGGTAACAACAAATTATGGGTCATTAGTCTTTAAAAAAGATTCTAGCAAAATTTTATTTTCTTGCTACATTAAAAAAAAAATGAAGCCAGCAAGACTTACATTTTTCTGCACAAGCTTCTGGATATCCCCAAGCTCCGCCCACTAGAAAATAAGCCAGATCTCCAGCCTGGAATTGGGAGTGTCTGATCAGCACTGCCCTCCTCAAGTGCTGAGTGAAGGAGCTTCATGGAGGCTCGATGTCTAAGTGGTTTTTATTCCTTTCCAAAGCTAAGTGCCAGTCTCCAAAGGTGCTGCTGGACAAGGAAAGGCAGATTCATACCTTCTCTGAGCTTCCACCTATGCCCTCATTTCCCATCACAGGTACTCTGACTCCCACCCACCCGCCCATTTCCCATCATTGCTCATCCCCTGCTTCTCCCAGCCTTTCCAGCCCGATGCTTCTTGCCTTGGCTGGCCGCTCCTTGCCTACCCACGTCCACCTAAGTCAGGGCAGAGGGTCAGGAAAAAAACTACACATGATGGTCTTACAATACACATGCACATACAGGAAGGAGCACGCGCACAAACATACACACACACACACGCATACACACACACAGAAATATGATTTTAAAAACACCATTAGGATGCTTCCTTCCAGAAGCAAATTCCTGGCTCTCCCTGGTAGCATTTCCTGTTTGAGTTCACAGAGGATGGTGTTACAGTCAAATGCTATAAATAATAGTCTCCAACTAAATGACACCTGCTAGAAAGTTACTTCTTTATGGGTTTCAGAATGCAGGTTTGGAGGGGGTGGGGAACGATGAAAGATAGATTCGAGCTCTTCACACATCACTCTATTGATTTATATATGAAAAAATATGGAATCTGTCAAGGCAAACAGCACTATGTTAAATGTAAAATGTGATCCCAGCTGTGGTGGCCACTGCTGCCAGTACATACATTTCAGGAAGTCAATTTACTTTTAAATGGAATTTTAACATTGGTGAAAGGAGTCACACTGAATCCCTTATTTATATGAAACCTGTCCTCCGCAGAGAAGAACAATGCACAGTCGGCCGGGACAAGAGAGGAAGGAAACTTCAGGAAACATGTTTGGTTTCTCAATTGTTTATTCTCATCTGGATGCAGTGGACAAAGAGAAGGGGGTGTGTGGCAGGGGGACAGGGAAGGTCCACATTACAGGCCTTGCCAGCTTCCCAGTTCCTGGGGCCCCATGATTGGTGCTTTGGGCTGGAGCTTTCCTCCAGCACAGCACGAGTGGTCCCCACTTCAGGACTTGGGGAGCTGTTTTTCTCAGGACAGATGGGAGGAGGTGCCAGCTACAGACAGCCACATCGCCTTGCTGAAGGCCTATATGGAATGGAATGGACATCAGTTCTCTGAATCAGCTCTGAATGAGAGCTGTGGGATCTGGGCCCATTGCTTCACCTCTCTGGGCTCAGTTTCTTCATCTGTTAAGTGGGGGCAGCAATGCCCATCTGGTGGGATTTCAGGAGAATTAAATGAGAAGACAAATGTACAAGTGGCACAGGGCCTAGCGAGTCAACAATAGGACTTCTCTCTTCTTTTTTCCCTGGGTGAAGTGAAGACATGTCCTGCTGAGAGGAGCTGAGACTGCTTAGTGCTAATGACTCCGGTGAATTAGTCAAATCTACTTGCTCAGTTAGCTGAGGCACTGGTTTGTTTTGGCACAAGGAAATGTATGGTAAGGGCTTAAGTAAAAGTGTGTGAACAGTAAGCCAGAAACTCTGTGGCGGGGCAGAGGATTACCTAAGTAAATAGCAATTCTGATGATTGCATATGTGCAGTACCAAAAGAGGATCCTCTCCCTAGGCAGAAAGAGCAAGTCCTGTCTCTCCCCTGTCTCGTGGAGCAGGGAGTGGTCTTGGGAGGAGGGTCACAGAACAACGTCCTCAAGAACCATCATGGAGCTGGAAGGGAGTTTCAGCTTGCCTGTCCAGCTGCCCCATGATGCCTGATCCCAGCATCTTGTGGGCGTCTCTGGTGCCTGCCATTCCTGAACTGTCCTCAGGCCCCTGGGCCTCACAAGAGAAAGCCATTCTCTCTGCTTGCCAGCCTGGGCTCCTTGACTCCTTTGGAAATGATGTGAAAATAGAGTTTTATTAATATTATAATGGACAAGATAATCCATGTGAGTTAACAAGAATCCACACAGCTCATTTGGGTCCTAATTAGAATCTGGAAATAAATTCTCCACTGTGAAATCTGTATCATTTAATAATCAAGTTAGGTATCCCTTCCACATTAGTTCCCCAAGTGTGGTGCCTTTAATATAAATATCAATAAAGAATGGATTACATGCTTTTACTTTGATATCATGAACAGTGATATGTGCTTTGGGAAAGATTATAAAGAAATCACTTAAGCATCACAGATCTCCCCCAGCCCCTGCTGCATCACCCATGTAGGCTTTGGGGAGATAAACACAAGAGCACAAGGAAAATGAACCCCTGACTCCCATCATCCCAAAGCAGCTTTGACACGTATATGACTGTGGTTCATCTCTCTCTCGCTCGCTCTCTCCCCGCAAAAAAGGCAAAACATACCCCAAATAATTCATTTCAGGCAATACACATCTATCAGAATCACACAGGGAATAATGTAGGGTCAATTCTATCTGTGGGGTTTTTTCCTTCCTTTTTAGATTGCAGGTGCCTTGATATATATTGTATTATAAGCTGATTATTTTCTCCATTTTGGCTCTAAGACATTTAATTCAACCTGTTGTTTTGAATTCCAAAGCTCAGTCTTTCTGGAGGGGCAAGAACTTTGAGTTTTCAAACAGGCTATTCTTTTCTGCGCTAATCACAGTGAAACAAAATGCGCCTTTGGTGCCTGCCACACCCGCTCCAATTCTGCTTTCTGTCTGCCCCTGGCAAATCCGGAACTTGAGGCTGGAAAGCCTGGGACTCGAAATCCAAACTAATGGAGATGCAGAAATAAGCGTTGTGCTATCCCTGTTTACATACATCCTTCACGTACACCCCCACTTTTTTTTTTTTTTAAGATTTTATTTATTTATTTGACAGAGAGAGACACAGCGAGAGAGGGAACACAAGCAGGGGGAGTGAGAGAGGGAGAAGCAGGCTTCCTGCTGAGCAGGGAGCCCGATGTGGGGCTCGAACCCAGGACCCTGGGATCATGACCTGAGCCAAAGGCAGACGCTTAACGACTGAGCCACGCAGGCACCCCCACCCCCACTTCTTAGGTCAAGACAGGGACCCTCTGTTGCCGGCCTCTGAGAAGATGCTTCCCTTCGTGAGTGGCCCTTGGTCTGTATCTCCCAGCTCTGTACCTACTAGTTGAGTCACTAGTCACTTAACCTTTCTCAGCCTCGATTTTCTCATCTTAAGAAACGGTAATATAATCGCTCCCACATTATAGGGTTTGTTATAAGAATGAGAAATCCATAGAACAAGCCTAACATCATGCCAGGTACATGGCAAGCATTCTTACATTCTTATCCCCCTGAGGTCCTCCCCCAAGTGAGTCATTAGGATTCTTATAGCTGCATCTTTTGCCTCCTCCAACCCCATTGCTGCCCCCCCTAGACTCAGGTTTGGGATTTGGGGGTCTGGGCTGGCTGAGGAAGCAAGGGTGACTCCTTCCAAGAAAAACAGGATGTGCAACAAGCAGCAGCCAGACATGAAACCAGACCAGAGGCCCCAGGTGACAGATCGGCAGAGATAGAATGCCCAGAAGGCCAAAGGGTGTGTGGCATGGCGATCCCTGACCAAGGGGAGCAAGACAATCTCAGAACAAGAAGGTTTGCATGGAGGGCAGGAAGCAGGACCTGGAGAGACTGTTTTGGTAATTCTGGATTCCTTGCACTTCCATATGAATTTTAGGATCAGCTTATTGATTTCTGCAGAAAGGCAGTTGGAATTTTGATTGGAATGGCTTGTAGCTTAGGGCATTGGGGGAGTATTACCATCTTCTCAAAATTAAGCCTTCCAAGTCATAAATGTAGAGTGTCTTTCTATTTATTTAGGTATACTTGTTCTACCTTCCTGATGAATTGACCTTTTTATTATAAAGTGTCTTCCTTTTTCTATATGTCATCATTTTTGTCTTAAAGTCTACTTTGCCTGATAGTAGCTCCACTCCAGCTCTCTTTTGGGTACTCTCTGATGGTATATTTTTCCAACCTTTTACTTCCAAAAATCACCATTTGTGATTTTTAATTTAAAGTATGTCTCTTGTAAATGGCATATAGTTGGATAAGGTTTTTTAATTTCCATTTTGCCAATCTTTGCTATTTGATTGGAGTGTCTCTACCATTTACATTTAATGTAATTATTATAAAATAAGATTATATGTCATTTTACTATTTGGTTTCTGTGTACTTCTTGTCTTTTTAATCTTCCATTACTGCCTTCTTTTGTGTTAAATAGATATTTTCTAGTATATCATTTTGATTCCCTTGCTGTTTATTTTACTATCTACTTTTGAATTATTTTATTAGTGGTTGCACTAAGGATTAAATTAACATCTTAAGACAGCATAGCTCAGACTAATACCAACTTAATTTCAATAGTATACAAAATTTGCTCCAATATAGCTCCATGCCTTTCCCTCCTACTTTTTATTATTATTGTCATCAAATTACATCTTTATACCTTATAAACCAATTCAACTTTATAATTATTGCTTTAAGTAGTTTTCTTTTACATCAGCTAGGAGAAGAAAGAGTTACAAACAAAAATACATTTATACTGTCTTTTATATTTAACTATATTTTTATATGATTTTTGTTTCTTTGTATAGATTTGATTTTCTCTCTAGCATTCTTTTATTTCAGCTTAAAGAATTCCTTCAGAATCTCTTGCAGAACAGGTCAACTAGAGACAAGTGTTCTGTTTTTGTTTTCTGGGAATGTCTTAATTTCTCACTTGTTTTTTAAATGATAGTTATGCTGGATCTAGAATTCTTGGTTAACAAGAATTTTTTTTTCTTTTCAATACCTGAGTATATCATCTCACTGACCTTTGGGCTCCATGGTTTCTCAAGAGAAGTCAGCTTTTAAACTTTCAAAAAACCCTTGTTTGTGATGAATCATTTCTTGCTGCATTCAAGATTCTTTTTTTTTTTTTTACAACTGTAGTACAATATACATAACATACAATTTAAATGTATAGTTCTATGGTGTTAAGTACATTCACATTGTGCAACCATCACCACCATACATTTCCAGAACTTTTCATTTTCCTGAACTGAAACTTTGTACCTATTAAACAATAATTCCCAACTTCCTCATCTCCCCAGCCCCTAGAAGCCTCCATTCTACTTTCTTTCTCTATAAAGTTGACTATTGTAGGTACCTCATGTAAGTGGTATTTGTCATTTCTTTGTCTGGCTTATTTCACTTAGCATAATGTTCTCAGGGCTTACCCATGCCATAGCATGTGTCAGAATTTCATTCCTTTTAAAGCTAAAAAATTTTCCATTTTTATATATACATCTTATTTATCCATTCATTCATCAATGAACATTTGGGTTGTTTCCACCTTTCGGTTACTGTGAATAGTGCTGATATGCATACTGATATCATGCCTGGGTTTTGACAGTTTGACTGTGATATGACCAGTTGTGGATCTCTTTGTATTTTTCTACTCAGAATTCATTAAAATTCTTGGATGTGTAGCTTGATGTTTTTCATCAAATTTGGGATGTTTTCAGTCATTATTTCTTCAAATATTCTTTCTGTCCCTTTTCTCTCCTATCCTTTTGGGACATCCATTATGCATATGTTGGTACACTTGATGGTGTCTGACAGGTCTCTGAGGCTGTTCATTTGTCTTCATTCTTTTTTCTTTCTGTTTCTCAGATTGGATAATCTCAATTGACCTGTCTTCAAGTTCACTGATTCTTTCTCCTGCCAGTTCAACTCTACTATTGAATGCAATAGTGAGTTTTTAATTTCAATTATTTTACCTTTTAACCCTGGAATTTCTTCTCTTTTCTTTTTTTTTTTTTAGATTTGTGTGTGTGTGAGAGAGAGATAGAGAGAGAGAGAGCACACACAAGCAGGGGGAGTGGCAGGCAGAGGGAGAAGCAGGCTCCCCGCTGAGCAAGGACTCGATCCCAGGACCCTGGGATCATGACCAAAGCCAAAGGCAGACACTTAACTGACTGAGCCACCCAGGCATCCCTAGCCCCAGAATTTCTATTTAGTTCTTTTTATAATTTTTTCTCTTTATTGTTATTCTGTATTTGGTGAGGCATTAATTTCATAAATTTCTTTAATTCTTTAAACATAATTTCCTTTAGTTTTTTGAGACTATTTATAACAACTGATTTGAAGTATTTTTCTAGTAAGCCTGTTGTCTGGATTTCCCCAGGTAAAGTTTGTATTGGCTGCTTTTTTCTCCTGTATAAGGGCCATACCTTTTTATTTTTCTGCTTGTCTCATTTGTGTTGTTGAAAAGCAGACATTTAAAATAGTATGATGTGGCAACTCTGGAAATCAGATCCCTCTCCTTTTTCCAAGTGTTGTTGTTTCTGCTGCTGCTGCCATTTGTTTGACTAGTGACTTTCCTGGATTAATTCTATTATGTTTGTATTCCTTATTGTGTGTAGCCACTGAATTCTTTGCTTGGTTAGCTTAGTGTTTAGCTAATGATTGGATAGAGATTTTTTTTTTTAAGACTTATTTTAGAGTGAGAGAGTGTGTGAGAGTGTGTGTGTGAGTGGAGGGAGGGAAAGAGGGAGAGGGAGAGAGAGAATCCCAAGCAGACTTCCTGTTGAGTGTGGAGCCCAACCCAAGGGCTCAATCTCATGACTCATGAGATCATGACCTGAGCCAAAATCAAGAATTGGAGGTTCAACCAACTAAGCCTCCCAGGTGCCCCCTGGATAGAGATTTTCTTGAACACCTTGAACCAATATGTTTCCTCAGTTTTTGCTGAGGGACTCTGTATACAGGTTGAGGCATTCCTTCAAAGATCCAGTGTTTACAACTGTGCCTTAGCCTTTACTTCCTGATTGTGTGCTCGGAGCCTCAAGGTGAGCCAGAGGTGAGAGTTTAAAACTTTCTACATTTTATGAGCAGTCACATAGCTCTGCACATGTGCATTGTCTTTTATATTCCCCAGAATTTGCTGGAACTTTTCAAAGCCCACCACAGATCTCCCATACTCAGTTCTTCTTTTTAAGTTTTTTGTTTTTTTTTTTGTCAGCTTCTTGTTAGCCCCAACTGCTAACAGTGCTACAGGAAGCTGCCAGGTTAAACAATTGCTGTTAATTGTTTTCAGCAATTTACCTAAAGATATTGCTGTTCATACATAGGAAATTCTGAGTCATGTGAAATAAAGTCAAGCAGTGAGAATGGGGTTTTCCAGTGACTGGCCAAATAGGTCAAATAGTAACAATTCTCTAAGGATGGGGCTTTGAGGGAACTCCAAATCTGATCTGCCTTCTCCAGTGGCTGCTCAGGTACAGCTCTCATAGTTGTGAGAGGAGGATAGGATGAAGGCAAGTGAAAATGCTATAGATCTTTGTATTCTTACTGAGATTTAACTTTCTTGAATAAACTCTCTTCAGGCTGTTGTAAGCCTCTAGTTAATTTCCAGAATTCTGATAAAGTTGAGTTTGGCAGTTATTGCTAGTGTTCTCAATGCTCTTTGGGAGGAGTAGATTTGTAGAAGTCCTTATTCTACTGCCCTGGGAAACAATCTTGCAATGTAAATAGAAGTCAAGCATGTAGAGAAAGCAATGAAGAGTTTTCCAGGAAATAGAGATAGTAGCATAAGTGAGTATGGTCCATGAAGAGTAGTTTGGTGTGGTTGGAAACAGAAGGTTTCCATGGGAAAGCTTTGGGGAGATGAGAATGAGAATCCAGGCAATGACCAAAATACAAGTAGCTTTCTAACCAGATTATTTACCTCTGGTTTTTAAAATTTAGGATTTTAGATCATAATAGCAAAAGCTGCAGTTTCAGAATAATAATTCCTTTTGGTAGCTATATATCCCCAGTTGCCCGACCACTCCTCAGTCCTTGGGCTCTGTACATTATAACCTGACACTTGCCCATTTTCTCTTCCCCAGGAGCAAGGGAGCACTATGTAGACCTGGGCCCCACAGCCTTAGGCTGACCCCTGAGAGGAGTTTTATCTTCACCCCTTGCCTCAAAATGCCATTTCTGCCTGAAAGCAGAGTATGCTTTCTCTGGGCAAACATAAAGATGTCGTATTAGATATATTGATGGAAGCAATAAGATCACAAACAGAAAGATAAGGAATCATCAGACAGTGCATGAAAGCTGGAAGAAGCTGACTTTTATATTATACCTTCACCCCTCCTTTTATTTTCTTTACATTAGTCCTGAAAATCTTAATTTGATAGCATGACTACCCCAGTCTCTGCCCTTCACTCTCCAGCACCAAGAAACAGTCCAGATGAGCAGATTTATGACAAACTGCACTTTACCTGAGAAGTGTAAGCTGTGAAGAGAACATTGTATGGGGATCAAATCTGGTTCAAATCTGTCTGATCCACCACTGTGAGCAAGCTACTACTAACCTTCCCACCTGGTATTACAGCTTCCTCTCCTGTCAGATAGCATGATGATCCCAGCCCCTTTCTGACCTAATGCAGACTTAAAAAAAAAATGACTTGGGATCAAAAAACTTTAAGCTCTTTGACAAAATGTTCCCACTTAAAGACAAGGCTCTCTCCTCATCCCTACAAAGATGATTTCTAACTTAACAAAGACTTAGAAATACCTTGAGTTCCTGCTCTGAACTCTGTAGCTCTTCCAGAGGGGAAGGAATGCCTATTATTATGACCATCCAGATGAAGGGAGAGCCAGCTGTGGCAGGTGGTGGGAGAGGACAGAGATGGGGGTAGTGGCCACAGCACTGCTGCCTAACACTCCATCACTTATGCCAAACAGACCAGGCTTGTATTCTAGAACTAGATTCAGCCCTTTAGAACCTCATGGGAGTGGGGTGCCTGGGTGGTTCAGTCAGTTAAGTGTCTGTCTTCAGCTCAGGTCATGATCCCAGGGTCCTGGGATCAAGCCCCAAGTCAGGCTCTCTGCTCAGCAGGGAGTCTGCTTCTCCCTCTCCCTCTGCCCCTAACCCCGCTCATGTTCTCTCTCTCTCTCAAATAAATAAAATCTTATTTAAAAAAAAAAAGAACTTCATGGGAGAAATGCATTCTACTTTTATTTTTTGCATTAAAAAAGAGTCCACATTTAAAAAGAAAATTTTTACTTAAATTTTGCTTAACTACCATCAAGGAGGAATGTTCATTAGCCCTGCTCCTGTGAGCCATCAGCACTGCTATGCAGAGTGCTATGAGCAGGACTGAATTCTATGTGGTGCACAGGTGGTGCTTGGAGGAGAGCTTCGAGGGGACTATGCTCCAAGCTAAGGCAGATCAACCAGGCTGCTGCTGGATTCACCTGTGAACATAGCATGGAGAGGAAGGAGCAAACTCCAAAATATTTAGGAGGTTTACTTGACTGACTTCATGATTTCTAGGCTTGGGGCAAAGTAGGAGCAGAGAACTAAGGATGGCCTCTGGGTTCCAGTTTGAGTAACTGGGTGTTGGTCCCATTTACTGAGACAGTGAACAAGCCCAAGGAGGAAGGTGATCTCGGTTTAGGACATGCTGAAGCTGGTATTTCTAGAATATTCAAGTGCCTGGGTTCCACAAGTGTGTGTGTGTGTGTGTATTTTTTTCCACATATATCTCCATATATATATACACATACATATACACAGAGAGAGAGAGAGAACAAAGGAGGATATTTGTATCATTTTGCTTCTTCGTTTCTTTTTTTTAGAATAATCATAACAGCTAAGCCTTTTAGAGCTATTTCTATGGTCAGTCACTATTCTAAGTGCTTCACACATATTAACTCAGATGGGCCTCACTGCAAGATACAGAAAGTACTATCATGTTGAGAGGTCCTGGGAAGACAGCCAGGAGAGAGGAAGAAATTGAAGAGCTTAGTGGGACCACATGGACAAAGAGGTGAGATATAAAAGTGCAGATGGAGGGGGTGGTGAGGAGAGCTCATATGCAGAGATTTTAATAAAAGAAAGTTGTCCGTGTATTTACACATGTGGGGACTTGCCTGAAGGTTGGCATTTCCCTGTCAGAAGAGCATCAACAAGGGAGGTGGGGTTGAGTGGAGGCCTTGAGGAGAGTGCTGAGGTATGGGACAGCCTCTGAGGACAGAGAGGGAGATGCTGAGCAGGAGACCATGTGTGTGCAGCGGCTCCCCTCTGGAGTAGTCTGAGGGTGCAGGGGCACAGAGACAGCTGGCTGACCAGCCCAGATCCACTCCTCACTCTCCTTACTAAGAGAGCCCTGCTCTGTTTAGAGAGGCAACGTGACTACTGAAAGCACGTACATGTATCAGCCTCCCTCGTATCCGTGGGGGGGGTCTGTAACTGGCCAGTGAGATTGGCCGAAATCCCTGAGTCGTCCTTTTAAGAAAGGGCTTTTTACAATTTTGTTTGTTTGTGGGCACACCCAACTTGCACCTGCCCTTTGCCCTATGTCCCTCCCTTTTCCTCCCTGGGATGCAGAAACCATGCTAGAAGTAGAGTAGCCATGTTGTGACCATGAGGTAACAAGCAAGAGGACAAAAGCCACATGTTAACCATGACTGAATGAGGAGGAGGAAAGAGCCTGTCAGGAGCACTGTTCATAACCATATCAGCCCTGTGGATTTCTTCTGTGGAGGAAAAAAGTGAAACCTCTAATTAAGCCACTGATGTCAGATTCTATTACATACAACTAAGGGCAATCTAAGCTGGTCCAATAGGGAAAGCAGATGGTGGGACTTGATGAAAGAGCCATGGGGTCCAAGCTGGAGAAGGAAGGAATCAGGAGGAAGGGTCAATGGCGCCCAGGAGATTGAATGTTTAGGGTGTGAAGGCCTGGGCCCCATGGGAGGATAGGAATTTCGACCTGAGTATTGATTTCTTTTTTTTTTTTTTTTAAAGATTTTATTTATTTATTTGAGAGAGAGAGAATGAGAGAGAGAGAATACATGAGAGGGGATAGGGTCAGAGGACGAAGCAGACTCCCTGCCGAGCAGGGAGTCCGATGCGGGACTCGATCCTGGGACTCCAGGATCATGACCTGAGCTGAAGGCAGTCGCCTAACCAACTGAGCCACCCAGGCGCCCTGAGTATTGATTTCTGATGTGAGTTGTGACAGGTATGACAAGACCCAGGATGGAGAAGAGGCACAGGTCACTGAGAAGCCTTGGAAGCCGGAACCCACTCCCAGCAGGGCTCACAGTGGGTGACCTTCTCAGGGATGCCTCAGACTTTCAGTCAAAGATCAAAGTCCTCTTGTGCCTCCTTTCAAAACTTCGTGGGTTTGTAATAACCTCATCTTGGTCCCTGATGATGTCATGTGGCTCTGTTCTTAGCCCTCACTTACACTTCTCTTTTTTCCCCTTCAAAGATAATTCCGGTAGCAAAGGCATTAATGGACACTTTCCAGAAACTGGTACGGCTCTGTCAGTAATGTTTCCTGTAGGACTGCAAATACAAAAATACAGGCTCCAAAATACAGTTACCTGGTAATAAATCATCATACCCTCTTTTCCAAAGAAAATGCCACTTCCAGGATAGATATCCACTTTTGGTTCTTCACAAAATGATGAATGGCCCCATGCTAAGACAGCCATTACATAAACTCAGCCAGATCTTGATGCATAACCCAGGGAGAGATTAGTGAGTTACCAGCTAGCCCCTGGTTAGTGAATGCCAGCCCCTCCTCACTGAGCTCTGCCCTAGAGACCTCAGCCCTCGTGCCCTGCTTGGACTGGACTGCCCCTTCCTCAAATGTCCCCCTCCCTGTCAGCCTTCTCCTTGCTGTTCCTAGGGCAGTCCGAAGAGGCTAACTTGAACCCCAACAATTATGTTCTGACAGCAGCTCCCTGTGTTCTTTCTGCAGGGTCTCTATGGCAGTCTCAAGAATCTTCTGAAATCTCTCTTCAGACTCATTAGCTGGAAAGTGATAAAGCTCCAAGCCATAAGACTGGATGATTTGTTACTCCAGAAACATTTCATTTTAATTCTCTAAGAAATTGCTCAGGGTGAATCTTGGAAGGTGGCGGGGCTTGGAGTGAAAACTATAGTTGAATCTTTTCATACTCAAAACGACTTGCTGTTAAAATCATTGACTACTTTTTTTTTTTTTTTTGGAATGCTTGACTGATTTCACACACCCTGCTCTACAAATATTGACGGATTCTCAGGCTGTGTTGGTTCCCCAAGCACACGTAACACATAATCCTTGGCAAAATTACTAAAGGAATCATTTATATGGGTTGGAAGACTGCAGCTCTGCCTGGAGAATTGCATTATTTCTTATCTCAACTACACTGCTGTCACTCTCCAAGCAGGCCTGTTGCGTGGCTCCCTGGAGACCTTCCACTGCAAGGTTGTGAGATCAGCCGCCTACAGCCATATTCCGAGACGAGCTGCGTATCAGGGGCGAGATACACAGCAGACAACTTGTCGCTCCTTCCCCTCCAGAGAATGCTTCTGCTCTGGCCGGGGGACACTGAGGCCACCTGCACTCTGATAGGACACTCGAGCAACAGAGAAATGGCTCACAGGGCAGGTTCAGGACTGGTGCAGGCCTGGCTTTGGCTGAGTTAGTTAGCATCTGTCTAAGCCTGATATCTGCATCTAGAATATTGTTGTTACCTACCTCATTTGATTACGCGTGAGAATGAAATCAGATCAAGAAGCTAAAGAGCCAAGCACAGTGCCTGACCTGTCATAAGGGATCCATACACAGTCATTGTCATTCTGGCACTTAATGGCCAAGTTCTCTGCAAAGCTAGGAACACTTGTTCCTAATGTGCCCCCAAACCTTGACTAGCTTGAAAACCAGTGATTCTCAACCACACTATGTTATCTGAAGCAGGAAAGGGAAAGAGAGAAGGGCATCTCTATTAGATTTGTAATGCAAACAACTAAAAATGAATCTCAGGTGACTCTTCTTGAGGTTCAGGGGTTCCCAGGAAGGACCCCCCCATCCCTAGTGCGTGTATGTTGCGTGTGTGTGTGTATGAGAGAGAGAGAGAGACGCGTCTCTTGCTGGGAGATTTCTATGTTTATTAAAGGAAGCATGCATTTCAAGGTTGAGAAACACTAATTAATATATACAATGATGACATTTTATAGCCCACTGCTCTGGATTTTTATTTTTTCAACAGATATTTATTAAAAATCCAATCAACTTCCTGAATACTCTCTAAAATAGGAAGGAAACACTTCCCATGCTTGCTGTATTCCTTCTTGTCCTGGCCCACGGGGAGCACCAGGCAGAAAGCTCTGCTCACAGAAGAGTGTTTGGAAAAGACCAGGTATTTACTGAGCACGTACTGTGTGCCAAGCACTGTTCTAGTGGGTGCGGCATGGTGGTGAACAGGAGACAGTGTCTACCCTTACAGAGTTTACATCTAGTGGGGGAGACAGACACTAAGTAAACAACAAATAACATTCTTTAAGATGGTAATAGGTGTCCCTTATGAAGGGCATAAAGAGAAGTCACAGAAATTCCTGTGTGGAGTAGGAGCTGCTGTTTTTAAATAAGACAGTTGGGGATGGTCTGTCTGAAAAAGGGAATCAGAATCATGATAATATACAGGCAATGGGAAGATCCAAGGCAGAGAGAATGGCATCGAACATTTAGGATGATTTTGGTTATAAGCAAACATCTCTACTCGGAAAAATAATTGCCCTCAGTAATAAGGAAATTTATCCTCCCCCATAACAGCCAGTCTAGAGAAATGCCCACCACTGGGGTTGGTTATTCAGCAGTTTAGCAATATGATGAGATCCTTTCTCTCTCCACTTGGCCATTTTCAGCACTGATTTAATCCCTAGGCTGCCATCCTATAGGACTGTAAAAACGGCTGCCAGAAGCCTTACCCACACCCACCTTCTCTCCCGGCTCTCTCTTAGAAGCGGGCATTCTTCCCAGATGCCCCTCTGCTGAATTCCCCTCCCTTCTCATTAGTTCAATTTGGTTTAGGCCTGTCCATCTGAGCCAATCCCTGACAAGGGGAACACAATTACCAAGAACGGTCTGGAATAATCCCCTGGAGAACCAATGTTGGAGAATTGATGCTCTAGGCAAAAGAACAGTTGGCAAGTTCAAGAAGCAGAAAGAAATCCAAACTGCTGAGGGGGCAGGGAGGGGAGGAGAATTTAGAGGGCAGATATTTTAGGAAATTGCAGGAGAAGCTATCCCAGGGTTTATACAGGGGAGTGGTAGAATCTGATTTGCATTAAAAAAAAAAAAAAAGGACACTCAACACTCATTCCCCAGGATGGAACAGAAGAACAACAGCCTGGAGGGGAGGAGGAGGTGGGGGCTAGGGTCGATATGCTGCAGGCTATTTCCCTGTTAGGTACAAGAAAGAAGTGGGTTTAACACAAGTTGGAAAAGGAGAAAATCTTCCAACTTCTCCAAAGAGGGCAGAAGTACTGAGTTAAAGAATGACAGCAAACTGGGTTACCTGTAGCAATAGCCTAAAGCCATAATGCAGAGTAACAACCTCTAGTTTATGCCAAAGTCATGAAGCCACAATTGTTCTTGGTAGACAAGTGGCCCAGGACATCCTCCTAGAAAAGCCTGACAGTCAAACCAAAGAATGCCGGAAAGTGATGTGAAAATGAAGCAGGTACCAAAATGCCCTCAGTTTGGACCAGGAAAAGATGCTAAAACATAATAGCCATCTGAGAAGCCAGCCAATCTGCTTTGAATCAGTAAGGATTTGGGTATCCATCCCATTACCCTATGCGGACATCATCCTTCCACGTCCTAAATGTGCATCCTATGGTGGTTTATATACCTGGTTGAGCATCAGAAACACCTGGAACATTGTCCGAAATCCAGCTTCCCAGGCTGGACCCTGGATCTAGAGAATCCAAATCTTCACAGGTCAAGGTTCCTAGGTGATTCTGACGGTTAGTTAGGAGTGGAGCCCCTGTACCCTGAGGGAACATTCCAGAGGAGCTGTGGCCAAGAAGAGGTCTGGCAGGGGCGGCTGTGAGCCTGGAGGGCAGGAGAGAACAGGTATCGCCCCGCACTGTCTACCTCCGCCTTCAACCTCTATCAGCCTGTTTCCGCTTTGCAAACTGGGAAACTGATAAAACAGTCTCTAGCATTCCATTTGGCTCTCAAATCTATGATCACGTGATTCTCTGTGGGGGTACAAATATTTACATTACTCTATGCATGCTGGACACAAAAGCACCAAAGAATTTTGTACACCTGGTGGAAATAAGAGCAAATAAAGTTAGCGGGATAGTTTCAAAACCATGCCCCAAAGGGTTAATGAGGTTAAAACTAGCTGAAAGTTTAAAGTTTGTTTTTCAGAGAACTGTTTCCCCCTAATCAACTACTGTGTCTTTTCAGACCCCTCGAACAAATCCACTAGCTGGTTCTTCAGAAGCCTGGCCTCAAGGTCAACTGATGTGGTTCTGGCCCATGAACAAGCGAAGCCCTGCATTCCTTACCTGAGATAAGCCCAAGACCCCATCCAGTTTATCCCTGCTCCTGGAACAGGCCCAGAGCCCCTGAGGCTTGCTTGACAGTTACCTCTGCTTCATTATAGTATTAAAATCTCCACCCAAGGAGGAGCACCAGCTTTATTTACATAACACAGGACGCCTGGATAGGCATATTTTCTCAGGGTGCTTGCAGGACCTTACCCCAGCCTTTACCCATGATGACAGAACTCCCCTTTCCAACCCTCCACAGCAGGAGCCCACTCACTCCTGCTCAGGGAGTCTCGGCTTGGAAAGGTATTCCCTGTGATGTCTGCTGTAGATACAGTTCCCTTTATGTGACAACTCCTGCTGGTGTCTACCTGTAACTCACCAAGGAGCTGTTGGTCTGGTTAGTTTCAGGCACTTCTGATAAAGTACTGCCTCTCCAGTCAAAATGGGAAGTGCAAGCTGATGTGCATTAGGCCACAGAGGAAGGTTTCCCTGCATCCTTGAAGTCATAAAAATGTCCATCATGTGTTTGAGAGAGGACCCAGTTGTTGCCTTATACCTCCACTTTGATCTGACTCTACTTTCTAACTGATTAAGTTCCTTGTCCCAGCCTATCTTCCTACTCAGGCAAAAGACCCTTCAGCAAAGCATCGTGAAGGGGACCAAAACTACCCCTCCAGCAACAAGGACTGCCCTGATGCCAGCAAGACCCCGTGTGGTTGACCCCAATGACTGACCACTGACATGTGCACCCACCCACCTGTGTGCCATGTTTTCCTTATATAAACCTGGAAGTATTTTCAGCTGTTTGGAGATGACCTTTGGGACACTAGTCCCCTGTCTTCCTGATGCTGGCCTCACTGAAATAAATTCCTTTCTTGTTCCGCCACTACCGGTCTCTCTGCCTCCAATTTACTACTGGCAAGTGGCCAAACCTGGTCCATCTGGGACCCTAGAGCCCAGATGCCCTTGGACCTTGTACCCAGTTATATTTTTACTAGGCAAGCAACTCTTCCCTTTAAATCTAATGATAATCACTATACATTGAACACCTACCAGCACTGTCCTGGGAGCTGTACTTGTTAGCTAATCCCCTATAATAATCCCAGGAGGTAGGATTATTCCCATTTCATGGAGAAGAAAATGAGCTCCTAAAGTTAGTTGGCTTACCCAAAGTCACACAGCAGAGGAGGATTCCAGCACAGTTGGTCTCAAGCCTCTAAGCCTTGGCCAAGCCCTGACCGCTGACCCCAGTTCCAGGGTGGTGGGGGTGAACAGTCTCCTGAGCTAGCTGTGTATCTGAGGTCCTGAGAACTAGCTTATAGTGGCATCAGAAGGCCCATCTGATCTCGGGGACTGTCAGGAGATGCTTCTGTTCCTTGAAGCACTCCCTGTGGGTTTGGTGGGGCTTTTTGTCCCTCCTCTGCCTTCCCCACCTGCTCTGAGCTCTGGGGGCTGCGCGTTTGGGCCAGTGGGTGGCAGTGGCAGGAGATTGGAGAGTGAGAGGAAAGTGAGATCAAGGGGGCTTGATTTCCTTGTTGTTGTTGTTGTTGTTGTTTCTTTTTTAAGATTTATTTATTTATTTGAGAGAAAGAGAGTGCGTGAGTGGGGGGAAGGGCAGAGGGAGAGAATCTCCAGTAGACTCCCAGCTAACTCACAGCCCACATGGGGCTCAACCCCATGACATGTGAGATCAGGACCCCAGCTGAAATCAATGGTTGATGCTCAACCAACTGAACCACCCAGGCACCCCTCCTTGGTTCTTTTAACAAAGGCCAAGTTCCTATCAGCCAGCCCCCTCGTGCAGCCACCAGTCTCTCTGCAGGCTGGGGCCCACTCCCTCCCGTGCGCTTCAGGCCTGAGGCTGGCACTCTGCTCCACCGTTACTAGCCCTGGGTGCCCCAGCACCTCCTCTTGATTTCCCTGAATTGGGCTCCACTAGTGTAAATCATGTGGTCAGGAAAGTCCCCTGGATCCCCTTTTAGAGGGCGCTGCCTCTAGAGGAGGCTATCAACTCCCAGGGGAACATCCCCTGTCCCAGCAACCCAGTGCAGGGCAGTGCATGCTGGGAAGGGCTGCGTGAGTGTGTGAGTGTGGGCATGGGTGTGCGAGTGTGTGTGCCTGTGTGTACACGTGTATGTGAATGTGTGTGAGCCAGCATGTGAGTGTACGTGAGTGTGCATGTGTGGCAGTGGGTCGGTAGGATTTCCAGGCAGTCCTGTAAAGCCCCAATCACACCTCCATAGCCTGCCCAAGCCATTGAGGGCCACACCCTCCTGGCCTACTCCCACCAACTGCAAACCCTCTCCCCTGCCTCCCAGGGCTCCCCAGCAGTGGTGCCTCGCTGCCTGCACCTGCCCCTTTAACAACCATGACCTACCCTGGCTGATTACACTGTTCCAGATAATGTGCCTGGGTCCTTTCTCTACATGTCATTCCACCTCACTGGTAAGGTAATATGGTGGCTACCATCTCTGTCAGCCCAGCACACCTTCTTCCCGCAGCCCCTGACCCTGATTGGGGCATCCTGGCAGAGTTTGGGATCATCAAATTGTGCCCCAGCTTGGTTCAGGGGTAGGCTTGGGGGTCAAGCCAGCCTGATGAGAACCTCTCTCTGGGAACTTGGGAATGGTGCTGGCAGGACCCCTCTGTTCTGCCTCTCAGGCCCAGAGCCTATAGGATGTGAGCTCTCCGTGCCTTGGCCCTGCCAGTGTGCAAGGTCCAGTGGGAGAGAATGAGACGACATGAAGGAGGAGCAGAAAGGCCAGAGATTCAAGCCCTGGTTCATGTGTCTTCAGCTACATCTTTGCCTTACAGCATATGAGCTGATGCCCCCACTTCTGTTTAAGCCAACCTGAGCAGAGTCTATGTCACTTGCAACAGAAGGGAACCCAACTAGTACACAGAACTGTAATTATTTTGTCCATTTTGCAGTTGAAGACGCTAAAGCTCAGAGAGATGAAGTACTTGCCAAGGCTCTACTCTGATATGGGTCAGAGCTGGACTGGGACCCAGTGTTTGCCCACAGCCCCTGCTCTCAACACCATGGCCTTCTGACTCTCCCAGGTCCACTCTCAGCCCCTCCCTCTGTCCCATCAAATCATACCAGCTCTGCAGGAAAATTATACCATCCTGGAAAACTGGGGGATAAAAGGAACAGAGGTATAGGGGGTGGAGGGAATTTAGGGAACTACACGGTAGGAAGGAAGAATTCTGCCAGCACCCAGGAGCTCAGATGGCATGGATTACAGGAGGCCAAATACACGGGGTTCCTTAAAAGTTCCTGCAAAGCTTTTCTCTAAGCAGTGCGTGTTAGGGCTTCCTTGGGTTTGAAAAGGCGGTGAAGGGGATGCAGGCCCCTCTTGATCATTCCTCTGTATGCTGAGCACTTTCACCAGAGGAAGAAAGATGGGGCTAAGCCGTCTGAGATGTGAATCTGTATCATACGATGGGAACACAAAATGAAGCAGTAAAATAGAAAAAAGCTGGATTTTAGACCTAAGAGCCTTGAGAAGGCAACAAACGGATTTAGGTTACTTTCATCTTCTCAAAAAACAAACAAACAAACAAACAAAAAAGCCTAAAACAAAAAAAAACACAAAAAACAAAACCTCAATACTGGTATTTAAACTGGCATTCAAAGGTGGCTCTAAATCAATCCATTAGCAGCTACAAAAATCATGTTGGTCTACTCCAGAAAAACTGAAGGAGAACCAAATTTCCCTAGAGAAGGAATGGTTTGCTTGCTCTCTAAATAGACTGTTCACTCTGTCATTTAACACCTGCAAATATTTCTACCATTGAGCTTTGCTAAGGTCAGATTGGATAAAACATATTTAGATACAATCAAATCAATCTATATTCAAAAGACCCTTCAGAAGAAGACCCGTTTGTTGTCCTGTGGCTGAAGCATTCCAAGGAAATGCAACCCGCCACGTTTGCGGGTTTCCTGGGCACGCATGCCGAGTGGAGGGGCAACCGCTGTGTGTCTGCGCCATCCTGACTTCCCCACAATGTGCAGAGAATCCAGGAAAATCTGCACAAAGTCTGCTTAAGCACACAGCTAAAATGGACTTGGGCACAAGGAGGAATTCTTTGTGTCTTTTGTGGTTTTCTTACCACTCCCTGCAAGCATTCTCTGTTCCCCACTGTCAGGGTGGCTTAAGAGCCCATGGCTCTCCCTCATCTGTTTGCTTGTGTTTTCCCCAACCTGTAAGTCCTACCTGACTTCATCTGCCCCGGATAGGAAAGTTGGTGTGACCTGCAGGGTCTGGAGGCTGGTACAGAAGAGCACCGAGCTCTTTATTGGTGTCTGAGTTACTGGTCCTTTCTGTGTGTAGGTTCCCCATCTATAAAGTAACAACAGTGAACGTTAACGAGGTTGCTGCGAAGATGGATTGAACTACTCAAGATGAAGCAATTAGGCAGTGCTTGGGCCATAGTTAACACCCAGTAGAGGTAGGTGATGATATTACTATTATTTTCTTTCTCAAAAACAGCTTTGAGGGGGGCAGAGCAAGATGGCGGAGGAGTAGGAGACCTGGATTTCCTCTCCTCTCAGGAATTCAGCTGGATAGGGATCAAACCAATCTGAACACCTACAAACTCAACAGGAGATCGAAGAAAAGAAGAGCAGCAACTCTCTCATCAGAAAAGCGACCACTTTCTAGAAGGTAGGACGTGCGGAGAAGTGAATCCGAGGCGATATTCGGGAGGATAGACGGCGGGGGAGGGGCCTCCGTCGGCCGCTTCTGGCAAGTGATAGAACCACGGAGCACAAAATCGGAACTTTTAGAAGTCTGCTCCGCCGAGGGACATCACTCTGGTGGCTAAGCGGGGGGTGGAACCCTCTGGGACAGTGTGGTCTCAGGACCCTCGGGGTCACAGAAAGACCGGGGGTGCCTGAGTGTGGCAGAGCTCCCAGGTAACGGAGCAGGGAAGCCGGCTGCAGAGGCGGAGCCCAGGCGCGGGCTCTCAGCTCGGGGTCGCCATAAACCGGGATCCACGGCACAGTCAGGCCACTGCTCCTCCAGCAGGGACCCAACAAGCGGCAGATCCAGGGAGACTCACCTTCCTTCTCTGGGAGGAGCCGCGGGGGAGCGCACCGGAGGGATCTGCTGGGTTTGGAGACTCCACCCAGGGTCAGGTGCCAGAGATAGAAACGCGCAGTCACAGGCCGGGCGAGCACGGGGTGCGGCCAGAGACCGGGGAGACGGGAGTGACTGACGGCTTTCCTCTGGGGGCTCACTGAGGAGCGGGGCCCCGAGTTCTCGGCTCCTCCGGAGCGGAGATTGGGAGGCCGTCATTTTCACTCTCCGCCTCCAAAGCTGTACGGAAAGCTCGCAGGGAACAAAAGCCCCAGAGAGCAAACCCGAGCAGATTACTTAGCTGGGAGGGGGCAAGGGCGGGGCAATTCCGCCTCCGGCGGAGACATTTGGAAACCACGGCAACAGGCCCCTCCCCAGAAGATCAGCGAGAACAGCCAGCCAAGACCAAGTTTACCGATCAATGAGAACGGCAGATCTCCAGCGCTAGGGGACTAATGCACATAGAATTCACGGCTTTTTTACCATGATTCTTTAGTCTTTTAAAGTTATTTTTTTTAACTGTCTTTTTGTCTTTTTATTTCTTTTTGAATTTTTCTTTTTCCCCTTTTCAACCAACATCTTATCAATCCCTTTTTTTAAAAAAAATTTTTATTTTTCATTTTTAGAGTCATTTTCTATCCCTTCATAGTAGTTACCCATATTTTTGGCTTATATATATAAGTTGTTCTCTCTTTAAAATTTTGAGATAGTTTCTTCTAACAGATTAAAATATACCCTAAATCTCTAGTGTATGGTGTTTTGTATTCCCCTGCCTGATCACAAAATCTCCCTTTTTTTTCTTTTTCTTTTTTCTTTTTTTAAATCCTCTTCTTTCTTTTTTCAAACAACTTCTTATCAATTCCTTTTATAAAATTTTTTTATAATTTCCATTTTTACAGTCATATTCCATCCCTTCATCATATCAACCCTTATTTTTGTACATATATAAGTTTTTCTTTCTTTAAAATTTTGGGAGGCACTTTCTTCTAAAAGACCAAAATACACCCCAAATCTAGTGTGTGGCACTGATCTATATACCAGCCTGATCATATTTGATCACATTCTGGTTTTTTTTGTTGTTGTTGTTTTGTTTTGTTTGTTTTTGTTTTTATCTTTATCTTTTTCTATTTTTTCTTTTTCTTTTTTCTCTCTTTCCCTTTCTTATCCCACTGCTTCAGGTCTTTTCTGATTTGTTTAGAGTATACTTTCTGGGGACGTTGTTACTCTGCTAGCATTTTGTTCTCTCATTAATCTATTCTCCTCTGCACAAAATGACAAGACAGAAAAAATCACCTCAACAAAAAGAACAAGAGGTAGTACCGACTGCCAGGGACCTACTCAATACGGACATTAGTACGATGTCAGATCTAGAGTTCAGAATCATCACTTTAAAGATACTAGCTGGGCTTGAAAAAAATATGGAAGTTATTAGAGAAACCCTTTCTGGAGAAGTAAAAGAGCTAAAATCCAACCAAGTAGAAATCAAAAAGGCTATTAATGAGGTGCAATCAAAAATGGGGGCGCTAAGTGCTAGAATAAATGAGGCAGAAGAGAGAACCAGTAATATAGAAGATGAAATGATGGAAAATAAAGAAGCTGAGAAAAAGAGAGATAAACAACTACTGAATCACGAGGGCATAATTCGAGAGATAAGTGATACCATAAGACGAAACAACATTAGAATAATTGGGATCCCAGAAGAAGAAGAATGAGAGAGAGGGGCAGAAGGTATAATGGAGCAAATTATAGCAGAGAACTTCCCTAATTTGGGGAAGGAAACAGGCATGAAAATCCAGGAAGCACAGAGAACCCCTCTCAAAATCAATAAAAATAGGTCAACTCCCCGACATCTAATAGTAAAACTTATGAGTCTCATAGACAAAGAGAAAATCCTGAAAGCAGCTCAGGAGAAGAGATATGTAACCTACAAGGGTAGAAACATTAGATTGGCAACAGACCTATCCACAGAGACCTGGCAGGCCAGAAAGGACTGGCAGGATATATTCAGAGCACTAAATGAGAAAAATATGCAGCCAAGAATACTATATCCAGCTAGGCTGTCACTGAAAATTGAAGGAGAGATAAAAATCTTCCAGGACAAACAAAAACTAAAGGAATTTGCAAACACGAAACCAGCCCTACAAGAAATATTGAAAGGGGTCCTCTAAGCAAAGAGAGAGCCTAAAAGCAACATAGACCAGAAAGGAACACAGACAATATACAGTAACAGTCACCTTACAGGCAATACAATGGCACTAAATTCCTATCTTTCAATAGTTACCCTGAATGTAAATGGGCTCAATGCCCCAATCAAAAGACACAGGCTAACAGACTGGATTAAAAAACAAGACCCATCGATATGCTGTCTGCAAGAGACTCATTTTAGAACCAAAGACACCCCCAGATTGAAAGTGAGGGGGTGGAAAACCATTTACCATGCTAATGGACACCAAAAGAAAGCTGGGGTGGCAATCCTTATATCACACAAATTAGATTTTAAACCAAAGACTGTAATAAGAGATGAGGAAGGACACTATATCTTACTTAAAGGATCTATCCAACAAGAAGATCTAACAATTGTAAATATCTATGCCCCTAACATGGGAGCAGTCAATTATATAAGGCAATTGATAACAAAAGCAAAGAAACACATCGACAACAATACAATAATAGTGGGGGACTTTAACATCCCCCTCACTGAAATGGACAGATCATCTAAGCAAAAGATCAACAAGGAAATAAAGACTTTAAATGACACACTGGACCAAACGGACTTCACAGACATATTCAGAACATTCCACCCCAAAGCAACAGAATACACATTCTTCTCTAGTGCCCATGGAACATTCTCCAGAATAGATCACATCCTAGGTCATAAATCAGGTCTCAACCGGTACCAAAAGATTGGGATCATTCACTGCCTATTTTCAGACCACAATGCTTTGAAACTAGAACTCAGTCACAAGAGGAAAGTCGGAAAGAACTCAAATACATGGAGGCTAAAGAGCATCCTACTGAAGAATGAATGGGTCAACCAGGAAATTAAAGAAGAATTAAAAAAATTCATGGAAACCAATGAAAATGAAAACACAACTATTCAAAATCTTTGGGATGCAGCAAAGGCAGTCCTAAGAGGAAAGTATATAGCAATACAAGCCTTTCTCAAGAAACAAGAAAGGTCTCAAGTACACAACCTAACCCTACACCTAAAGGAGCTGGAGAAAGAACAGCAAATAAAGCCTAAACCCAGCAGGAGAAGAGAAATCATAAAGATCAGAGCAGAAATCAATGAAATAGAAACTAAAAGAACAGTAGAACAGATCAACAAAACTAGGAGCTGGTTCTTTGAAAGAATTAACAAGATTGATAAACCCCTGGCCAGACTGATCAAAAAGAGAAGAGAAATGACCCAAATCAACAAAATCATGAATGAAAGAGGAGAGATCACAACCAACACCAAAGAAATACAAACAGTTATAAGAACATATTATGAGCAACTCTATGCCAGCAAAGTAGATAACCTGGAAGAGATGGATGCATTCCTAGAGATGTATCAACTACCAAAACTGAACCAGGATGAAATAGAAAACCTGAACAGACCTATAACCAAAAAGGAAATTGAAGCAGTCATCAAAAATCTCCCAAAAAACAAAAGCCCAGGGCCAGATGGCTTCCCAGGGGAATTCTAACAAACATTTAAAGAGGAATTAATACCTATTCTACTGAAACTGTTCCAAAAAATAGAAATGGAACGAAAACTTCCAAACTCATTTTATGAGGCCAGCATTACCTTGATCCCCAAACCAGACAAAGACCCCATCAAAAAGGAGAATTACAGACCAATATCCCTGATGAACATGGATGCAAATATTCTCACCAAAATACTAGCCAATAGGATCCAACAGTACATTAAAAGGATTATTCACCATGACCAAGTGGGATTTATCCCTGGGCTGCAAGGTTGGTTCAACAACCGCAAATCAATCAATGTGATACAATACATTAACAAAAGAAAGAACAAGAATCATATGATCCTCTCAATAGATGCAGAAAAAGCTTTTGACAAAGTACAGCATCCTTTCTTGATCAAAACTCTTCAGAGTATAGGGATAGAGGGTACATACCTCAATATCATAAAAGCCATCTATGAAAAACCTACAGCAAATATCATTCTCAACAGGGAAAAACTGAGAGCTTTCCCCCTAAGGTCAGGAATGCGGCAGGGATGTCCACTATCACCACTGCTATTCAGCATAGTATTGGAAGTCCTAGCCACAGCAATCAGACAACAAAAAGAAATCAAAGGCATCCAAATTGGCAAAGAAGAAGTCAAACTCTCACTCTTTGCAGATGATATGATACTTTATGTGGAAAACCCAAAAGACTCCACCCCAAAACTGCTAGAACTCATACAGGAATTCAGTCAAGTGGCAGGATATAAAATCAATGCGCAGAAGTCAGTGGCATTCCTATACACCAACAACAAGACAGAAGAAAGAGAAATTAAGGAGTCCATCCCATTTACAATTGCACCCAAAACCATAAGATACCTAGGAATAAATCTAACCAAAGAGACAAAGGATCTGTACTCAGAAAACTATAAAATACTCATGAAAGAAATTGAGGAAGACACAAAGAAATGGAAAAATGTTCCATGCTCATGGATTGGAAGAACAAATATTGTGAAGATGTCAATGCTACCTAGAGCAATCTACACATTCAATGCAATCCCCATCAAAATACCATCCACTTTTTTCAAAGAAATGGAACAAATAATCCTAAAATTTGTATGGAACCAGAAAAGACCCCGCATAGCCAGAGGAATGTTGAAAAAGAAAAGCAAAGCCGGCGGCATCACAATTCCGGACTTCCAGCTCTATTACAAAGCTGTCATCATCAAGACAGTATGGTACTGGCACAAAAACAGACACATAGATCAATGGAACAGAATAGAGAGCCCAGAAATGGACCCTCAACTCTATGGTCAACTCATCTTTGACAAAGCAGGAAAGAATGTCCAGTGGAACAAAGACAGTCTCTTCAACAAATGGTGTTGGGAAAATTGGATAGCCCCATGCAGAAGAATGAAACTGGACCATTTCCTTACACCACACACAAAAATAGACTCCAAATGGTTGAAAGACCTCAATGTGAGACAGGAGTCCATCAAAATCCTAAAGGAGTACACAGGCAGCAACCTCTTTGACCTCAGCCGAAGCAACTTCTTCCTAGAAACATCGCCAAAGGCAAGGGAAGCAAGGGCAAAAATGAACTATTGGGACTTCATCAAGATAAAAAGCTTTTGCAAAGCAAAGGAAACAGTCAACAAAACCAAAAGGCAACCGACAGAATGGGAGAAGATATTTGCAAATGACATATCAGATAAAGGGCTAGTATCCAAAATCTATAAAGAACTCATCAAACTCAACACCCAAAGAACAAAGAATCCAATCAAGAAATGGGCAGAAGACATGAACAGACATTTTTCCAAAGAAGACATCCAAATGGCCAACAGACACATGAAAAAGTGCTCAATATCGCTCAGCATCAGGGAAATCCAAATCAAAACCTCAATGAGATACCACCTCACACCAGTCAGAATGGCTAAAATTAACAAGTCAGGAAACGACAGATGTTGGCGGGGATGCGGAGAAAGGGGAACCCTCCTACACTGTTGGTGGGAATGCAAGCTGGTGCAGCCACTCTGGAATACTGTATGGAGGTTCCTCAAAAAGTTGAAAATAGAGCTACCATATGATCCAGCAATTGCACTACTGGGCATTTACCCCAAAGATACAAAAGTAGGGATCCGAAGGGGTACGTGCACCCCGATGTTTATAGCAGCAGTGTCCACAGTAGCCAAACTGTGGAAAGAGCCAAGATGTCCATCGACAGATGAATGGCTAAAGAAGAAGTGGTATATATATACAATGGAATATTATGCAGCCATCAAAAGGAATGAGATCTTGCCATTTGCAACAACATGGATGGAACTGGAGGGTATTATGTTGAGTGAAATAAGTCAAACAGAGAAAGACATGTATCATATGATCTCACTGATATGAGGAATTCTTAATCACAGGAAACAAACTGAGTGTTGTTGGAGTGGGGGGTGGGGTGGGAGGGATGGGGTGACTGGGTGATAGACACTGGGGAGGGTATGTGCTCTGGTAAGCGCTGTGAATTGTGCAAGACTGTTGAATCTCAGATCTGTACCTCTGAAACAAATAATGCAATATATGTTAAGAAAAAAAAAAAAGAAGAAGAAGGTAGCAGGAGGGGAAGAATGAAGCGGGGGAAATCGGAGGGGTGGACGAACCATGAGAGACGATGGACTCTGAAAAACAAACTGAGGGTTCTAGAGGGGAGGGGAGTGGGAGGATGGGTTAGCCTGGTGATGGGTATTGAGGAGGGCACATTCTGCATGGAGCACATGGGTGTTATGCACAAACAATGAATCATGGAACACTTCATCTAGAACTAATGATGTAATGTATGGGGATTAACATAAGAATAAAACAAACAAACAAACAAACAGCTTTGATCATTTCCCACTTTTGCTTCAAAAATTTACCATCATTTCCAGGTCTTCATTCAGCTGTATAGCATTCCAAGCTCTATCGCTATCTCTAGATGTCCCCAACCTAATTTTTCACTTCTATACTAATTTGCATCCTGGAGACCTACTGATGTCTAGTATGCCTTCATTCCGTGTTTGCGGAAATCCCATTACATGCCAGGTGCTGTGCTAGGTGAGGCGAGATAAAATGAGTCACAGTATCCTTTTCTCCCTGGAGATTACAAAGCACTCCCGCATTGCTCTGCTTTAATAAAAGTCACCGGTGGTCTCTGTTTCTCATTTTTGATGGATATCGTGGCATAGAGTTGCTGCTCTCCACTATGGAAAGAGGTGTGCTGTTGATCATCATGGTGAAAATAGGTGAATGGATAGAAGAATTATAGGAACGTAGCTCAGTGGATATGTGACATAGGAATGCTGGTGTGGAAGTTCAATTTGGGATTTAACTGAAATTTACCAAGAAGCTACAGTTCATAGAGTCTCATTGGCTGCCTATCAAGGCTGTGGTCTTGGATCTTACCAGTGATCCAGGGGAAGGATAGAGGTGGCAGGCCTGCAGCACAAACAAATGTGCCCTCAGGGTACACAGCACTCAGCCTTTGTGTCTGCCTCCAGATCAGCCCCAGAGCCCCAGGAATATGGGGATACTGTCCTATAGCTTGTGATGCTTGCAGTACTGTAAAACTAAACTTAGGAACACACAAAAAGGTTGAACATGCCCATTTGTCTCAGAGAAACACTGTCAGCTTATACAAAAGGACAAGGGAAGCATCATTTCCTCAATAAGATTCCATGAGAAAATGGAGTTGCCCATGTTTATTTCTTCTAGCTGCTCAAGTATGGAAGCAGGGATCCGCCACTCCTGCAAGCAGGCAACACAAACTTACAGTGAACCCACCGCCTCTATGGGGGCATGGGTACACCTAACATAGATGGCATGATCACTGGGGGAGGGAAGAAAAGATCAGGGTTCTAGATTTAATTTAAAGTCAGCTTTTAAACATGTATATTTTATATTGTTCATAGTAGTTTAGCATAATGGTACATGTAAATATATCGGATATATGTGTATCTATTGAGGATGCTTAAAATTTATTATGGAGGTGGGTACAACACAAATGTTTGGCAAGTGTGGATCTGAATATTTATATTCAGCATCTGAATTGTACGACTTCTGAATGAGTATTTATAAATACCTAAATACATATGTCAGTTGTGATTTGCCAATGGTTCTTCCCAGTCTTGGCAATTTTTTCTTCCTAAGGTGGGTAAACATGAATTTCATAGATGAACAGGTGGGTGGGTAGGTGGAGGGATGGATGGACCTGCAGTACTTGGTTATATTTACTTGAACCGGGGGTCCCTGTGTGAGCATCAGGGATTCTGAGAACCCTTTGAAATTGCACAGAACATACCCCTAAAAGATTAAAAACCACCCGTTAAATATTGGGGGAAGGGGCGCCTGGGTGGCTCAGTCGTTTAGCGTCTGCCTTTCGGCTCAGGTCATGATCCCGGGGTCCTGGGATTGAGCCCCGCATGGGGCTCCCTGCTTAGCGGAGAGTCTGCTTCTCCCTCCCTCACTCCCCTTGTTTGTGTTCCCTCTCACGCTGTCTCTCACTCTGTCAAATAAATAAAATCTTTAAAATAAATAAATAAATAAATAAATAAATAAATATTGGGGGAAATTTTTAGGGAAGTTTTTATCACTGAATGCAATTAAAAGTGCTTAAGGACATTTTATTCTTCAGATATTTATTGATTATGATGAGTGTTCGGATAGCAAGATTATGCCGTTGCTCGACAGAGGGGAACAGAAAAGCACCCCCCCACCCCACTGTACGTGTTTCTATGAGGGAGAAGGCAAAGGAATGTGGCAGTAGGAACAATGTGAAAATGACTGTAGAATTGTTTTTTCTGTTTTAAATGCAATTCAATCCTCAATCACAGGTTGTAATGTTTAATACCGATCAGCATTTCTTTAGCATTTAGACATTTACTGACGTTATTTAACTTTGAGAACCTTGGCAGAAGATGATATGCTTTCAGTTCATTTATTTATTCAGTGTAGCAAATAAAAGTCCAGAGCCTAGCAGGGTTTCTCATTCAAAATGGGTTATCGGAAAATACTTGTCCCAGTGAATGCCTCTCTTCCCCTGAGCTCAAGGAGCCTTGAATATGGAAAACCTACTGCATGGAAATGATCTGTATTCACTAATGCCAGTGTAGGTCAAGGGGCTGGCGAATCTTCTACTTGGTCCCAAATGCCCTGTCTCCCTCCCTGTTAAAATTTCAGCCCCCAAAACCCCCACATACCACGATAAAGCCATCATGATGATGAACAGTGGTCTTAATTGGTATTAAAGGATATTTATGTTGGGAAGACTAAGTTAAAACCCATAACTGATTGGAGCACTTGAATAATAGAATCCACGGAGTCCCATTAGTATTGCATTGACATATTAGCTTATCTTTGTACTTGATGGCAAAAGGATACAGATGAGAGCCTTGCACTGTTGCACATCCAGGCTAAGATTTCTGACCTCAGATTTATGTTATCTACAGCAACAAACCCAGCTGCCTACTTCATGGTCTGAATTACAGATTTTCTGGTTAGCTGGACAACATGAATCTGCTACCACGATTATGTCTACAATTACAACCCCCTTGAGTGCCCACAGCATTCTAATGCACTTGTTTATTTTATCCTCTGGTTTTTCCTTCCAGTAAAAGTGCATTGGCAGTGCCCACATCCTCACCCCTGGAAGGTGCTGTACCTTGTTCCACAACACTCAGCAGAGCTGTCACTAGACAGATATCTGTGGTTCTCTCTGGAGTGACTTCCTCCACTGTTCTGCTCATTGCTGCCTTTCTCTCTTCAAAGGAGACTTTCTTTCATCACAACTTTCCAATCTAAGAAATAATGTGCTCAATACTACCCCTCTGTTCAAGGAATGCACTTTCCCCGAGCAGAGCAGAGAGGAGCTTTCAAATTTAGTAAATATTAGCTGAGTCCTGCATTGCTTTGGGCACTAAAGACCCCTTCTCAGTCTTGAGAGTCGTGGTCTGTGTGACCAGCAATGTATCTGCTCCAAGGTTTTCCTCCCAAACATTCCCTCCAGCTGTTCAGCTCTGGTCCTGTAAGCTTGAGACATAATCTTCATTCTACATCTGGTTTCTAGTTCTGAGTCCTTCCTTTTTCCTTTTTTTTTAAATAAAAATATGATCATATTATACATGTTGTTTTATGATCTTCTTTTAAAAATGTAAAAATTTTAATTGCAATGATGATACATCTTTTTCATTTTATTTTATTTTATTATGTTATGTTAGTCACCATACATTATTAGTTTTTGATGTAGTGTTCCATGATTCATTGCGTATAACATCCAGTGCTCCATGCAGTACGTGCTCTCCTTAATACCCATCACCGGACTAACGCATCCCCCATCCCCCTCCCCTCTAAAACCCTCAGTTTGTTTCTTGGAGTTCATAGTCTCTCATGGTTCGTCTACCTCTCCGATTTCCAGCCCCTTCATTTTTCCCTTCCTTCTCCTAATGTCCTCCATGCTATTCCTTATGTTCCACAAATAAGTGAAACCATATGATAATTGACTTTCTCTGCTTGACTTATTTCACTTAGCATAATCTCCTCCAGTCCCATCCATGTTGATGTAAAAGTTGGGTATTCATCCTTTCTGATGGCTGAGTAATATTCCATTGTATATATGGACCACATCTTCTTTACCCATTCATCTGTTGAAGGGCATCTCGGCTCTTTCCACAGTTTGGCTATTGCAGACATTGCTGCTATGAACATTGGGGTGCATATGGCCCTTCTTTTCACTACATCTGTGTCTTTGGGGCAAATACGCAGTAGTGCAATTCCTGGGTCATAGGGTAGCTCTATTTTTAATTTTTGAGGAACTTCCACACAATGGCTAACAGACACATGAAAAAATGTTCATCATCATTAGCCATCAGGGAAATTCAAAACAAAACCATATTGAGATACCACCTTCCACCAGTTAGGACGATGATACATCTTTATTTTTTTATATTACTTAAATATATGAAGTTAAGTCTTCAAAGAGTATTTCCAATGTAGATAGAAACACAAGCATTAAAATATAAATACACACTTAAAAAGTCAAAATGAAATTGTAATATACATCTTTTTTCTGGAAATTGATTTTTATTTCTTATTTAGCACACTGTGGATATTTTCCACATCAATGAATTGTATTTACATCATTGTGAATATATAGATTGGATGTAATATCATTTATTTAACATACCCTGCATTGTTTGATATTTAGAATGTTTCCTATATTTTGCAGTCATGAACAATAAAAGGATGAGCACTCTTTCAGCTGAATCTTTTATTCATTTTTGTTATGGGAAATTTCAAACATGCACAAAATAAGGAGAATAGTATAATGAAACCCCATATCTACATTACCTAACTTCAAAATTATCAACACTTTGCCAATCTTGTTTCACTCATCTCCCTTCTCCCAACACACACACACACACACACACACACACACACACACACACACACACACCTTTCTCTTTTTTTCCTGGAGTTCTTTTTTTTTAAAGATTTTATTTATTTATTTGAGAGAGAGAATGAGAGAGAGAGAGCATCAGAGGGAGAAGCAGGCTCCCTGCCGAGCAGGGAGCCCGATGCGGGACTCGATCCTGGGATTCCAGGATCTTGACCTGAGCCGAAAGCAGTCGCTTAATCAACTGAGCCACCCAGGCGCCCTTTCCTGGAGTTCTTAAAACAAATCTGACTCTAGTTCTTTTGAAGAGATGTATAAGGAAAGACTACCAAATAAGACCTCCTTCCTTCCTCTCCTCTCTCTTGCCCACCTCTCTGAGGGGTGCTGGATGGGGGAAAGCTGAGCCTGTCCCCCCTTGCTTTTCCTATGAAGTTAAAGTGGCAGGTGTGTTGTGCACCTGCATGAACTGTGGAATCAGAAACATGTACTTTCTGTTCTTGGCTTCCTCACTCCCTGGTTTTCTGAATTTAATCAAGTTATTTAGCCTTCTGAGCCCAAGAGTTGGAATTATAATAATACTAGCTCAGAAGATTTTACTGGGAAGTGAATGAGATTGTGAATGTGGGTAAAAAAAACCAAGCACAGTGCCTGGCATGGACACGAAAGTGTGTGGTCAGTGTCAATCATTTTCACTCAGGAAAGTAGGTCAAGCAGAGACTCTGGGCACCTGAGCCCAGCAGCTGAGCTTTGACCATGAAGACGGTGGCTCTACAGCACTAATACGTGTCCTGACTTGTCACCAAGCCATGAAAATATTATGTGTCTGTATAGCAAAGCCATGCCAGACAGTGTGACTGTGACATCGTCAATCCAAGCCAAGTAGGGACATTCACTATGAATTGCTCCAAACACAGATGGTCTAACCAAACTGTAGTTGGTTAAATTGAGTCACCCATGACTTGCATTTCCCTAGTGGAACACCACACAGGTCTTAATTCCAGCTCTGGGGCCTGTGACTCTTGGCAAGTCATGTCACATCTTTGGACCTGGTGTCCTGACCTGTGGAATGAGGGCACTGGATTCCGCCATCCCCCAGGGTGGTCCAGCAAGGAAGGCACACCTAGAACAGAAAATGCTCCATCTCCAAGTTGGCCTGAGCTTGATTGTGCAATAGAGTATTCACACCTATGTATGCATTTTGGGTTGTGTGGTTGAAAGCACAGGCTTCAGTCAGCAGACTTGTGTTCAAGACTCATTATTCACTAACTCCAAGACTGAGAGAAAGTCTTTCTCTCACTAAGTTTCTGCTTCCTCAACTGGAACATGGACATAATAATGCCTGCATCACAAGGTTCTTCATTTATTTATTTTTTTAAGATTTACTTATTTCTTTGAGAGAGAGAGAGAAAGCAGGGGTGGAGAGGCATAAGGAGAGGGAGAGAGGACTCCCTGCTGAGCATGGAGCCCAATACGGGGCTCAGCCCCACAACTCTGAGATCATGACCTGAGCCGAAATCAAAAGTCAGATGCTCAACTGACTGAGCCACCCAGACTCCCCAAGGTTCTTCATTTATTTGTTTGTGTATTCAGTTCATTCATTGAGTGAATTGAAGGCAACTGTCCTAGTTGCTAAGAAGACAGCAATGAACAGAAGAACCAAAGTCCCTGCCTGTGTTCTCGTGGGGAGGCAGAGATAAGATGTCACATCTTTTATTTAATTTATCCTCCATTTAGATGTTTTTAAAATCATAGATGTTTTAAAACACATAGAATGTATTTAGGGGTGGAGGAAAGTAAATAAAAATCAATTGTAAAATAAGTAATAAGTCAGATGGAGATGAATGCTAAGGAAAAAATAAAGTGGAAGGGAGGAGATAGGGAGTAACAAAGGAGCAGTGAGAAAGTAAAAGGGGACAGTGTTGCAATTTTATTTTATTTTTTAAAAAGATTTTATTTATTTATTTGAGACAGAGAGCACAAGCAGGGGGAGGGGCAAGGGGAGAGGAAGAAGCAGACTTCCTGTTGAGCACAGAGCCCTAAGACATGGGGCTTGATCCCAGGACCCTGAGATCATGACCTGAGCTAAAGTCAGACACTTAACCAATTGAGCCACCCAGGCACTCCAGTGTTGCAATTTTAGAGAGGTAGCCAGGTAAGACCTCACCAAAAAGGTGACATTTGAGTAAAATCCCAAAGGAGATGAAGGAGCAAGCCACCAAAATATCAGGAGGAAGAATATTCTGGAATTAGCAAACAGAAAGTACAAAGGTTCTGAGGCAGGACCATGCCCAGAATATTTTAGGAATGGAAAGGAAACCTGTATGGCAGGAACAGAGACAGTGAGGGGGCTAAAGCCAGACAGGTAATGGTGGGTGGCTCTTTTAAGACCATTGTAAGGACTTTGCCCATTATTCTCCCTGTGTCTGGAAGGCGCTGCCATGTTCCAAGCACAGGCATGATATGGTCTAACTCAGCATTTTTCAAAGTTTGGTATGGGGGCTACTGGGAGTCTCTGAGACCTTTCCAGGGACCATCATGAATTCAAAACATTTTCATAGTAATGCAAGAGATAATTTACCCTTTTCTTTCTCATCTTCTCATGAGTATACAGTGGACTTTTCTGGAGGCTACATGACATAACAGAGTGAAAATAGGAGCAGAGGCACGCCTGGGTGGCTCAGTCGTTAAGTGTCTGCCTTCAGCTCAGGTCATGATCCCAGGGTCCTGGGATCGAGCCCTGCATCGGGCTCCCTGCTCAGCAGGAAGCCTGTTTCTCCCTCTCCCACTCCCACTGCTTGTGTTCCTTCTCTCACTGTCTCTCTCTGTCAAATAAATAAATAAAATCTTTTTAAAAAAATTAAAAAAAAAGAAAATAGGAGCAGATAGGAGAATCCATTTATATCTATATTCTATTAAGATAGATATTAATGAGATTTGCAAAATAAACTTTTCAAATATACACTGTTACTTTTCTCACTTTGGAAAGAGTTGTTTTGCGTAAAATTATTTTACTTACATTAACATGCAATGGGTTTATTATTATTTTTAAAGGAATTAATTATTTAATTATTTAATTTATTTTTAAGCTTTCAGCTTTAATTTATACAACAGCAAATACCAATAGATATAATGCACATAGCAAAAGCTTTTTGTGGTCCTTGATTACTACTAAGGACATAAAGTGTTTTGCAACCAAATGTGTGAGAACAACTGGTCTAACACAGGTTTGAACAGGAACCCACGTGTTGAGTGGATATTGGTGGAACAGTATCAATAATAGTATGGTGGGTTGATTAGGATGGCAGCAGTGGAGAAACAGAAGTGTTTAGATTCTGGACATATTTTGAAGGTGAAAACTGTCAGAAATTGCTGATGGACCACATGTCCATCACAGATCTCTGAAAGAAAGAGTCAAGAACTACTCCTTGGTTTTGATCTGATCAACCAAAAGGCTAGAATTCCCATTTACTGCAGTGAAGAGGACTGGGAGAAGCAGGCTTAAAGAGGGGGCTTGGGGGGGTGGGGGCAGATCAGGAGCTGCGTGTTGGACACAATTCATTTTAGATGTCTGTAGATAGAGATTTCAAGTAGGTTGATGTCCATGTAAGTCTGAGGTCCCAGAGAGGGATCCAGGCTGGAGATATAAATTTGGGGTGTCACCAGCATATAGATGCATTTAAAGTCATGCAACTGGTTAGGTGCTCCCAGGGAGTGAGTATGGATAGACAAAGGGTTGCATCCAAAGACCCTGGAACATGCAGTGGTAGAAGAGAAGAAGAAATATTTACAAAGGAGACTGAGAAGGAATGGGAGAAAAAGAAGAGCTGTGGATTCCAAGTGGGTCAAGAAGGGAAAGTGGGCCATAACCTTGAACAGTGAGCACTGACTTTGAAGTTCACAACTGTGGGTTATGGGCGCCTTTGATGGGAACAGTTTCTGCGGATGGGTGGAGTGACTGGAGTGAGTTAGTGGAAGAATGGGGGAGGTGAGCATGGACAGCTCAGTGGAGTTCACTGTAATGGGAAGGAGAGAAATTGGGGGCGGGGTGGAGGGAAAGCACAGTCCAGAGAGAGCTTTTGAGTTACTTTTCTTTGATATTAAAGGGGGGAAAGTATATTTACTTTCCTGATGAGGAAAAAAGAGTGGAAAGTCAGGCTTTGAGAGGACAGGAAAGAGCCCGGAGGATCGTAATTAATTGCACAAGGGAATTCTTAGAAGGGAGAGGATGGGGGGTGGTAAGTGGAGTAGTTGGCCTTGACTGGAATGCCGGCAGGGATACAGGCAGTCTGGGTGCAGGTGCAGGGGAATGGGGTGTGTGCAAGTTCCATTCCCTCTGCCTCTCTTCCCTCAGGGAAATCAGAAGTCATTGCAACCCTGAAAGTGAGTAGGGGGTGATTCTTAAAGAAAGAATATGTTGAGATTGTTATCTTGGTAATTACAAGACCACATGATACTCTTTCGTGCTGGGCAAATGCTTGATGCTATTTATTCTTAACCGTAGATGTGGGAAGGCGATGCTATTTTTCACTGTGTCTTATGCATCCCCAGCATAAAGGGTATTATTATTCTCTATAGGTCATTTGCACACATTCAGCAATATTTGTCTTCATATTGACACCTTTCCAGATTTCCCATTGTACTCCTTAGGTCTATAGAGATGTTGAGAAGATGTTGCTTTAAAATGTATATTTTTTAATGTAGTTTTGATGACAGATGATGAGAAATGGGTTTTTTAAGGTTCTGTACCTCCGGCCTGTAGTTACCCATCAGAGAGTCTGGTGGAATTAGATAAATTAAATTGCCCTATGCAATGTCATTTTGTTTCCAAAGGAAGTGACTGAAAAAAGCTGCTTCGTGTGTACATTCAGAGCTGTGGTACCTGTAGACAGAGGAGTGCCAAGAAAGGAGGGGAGGGGAAGATATTAAGCCATGTGTTCTCTTTCCAGTCAATTTCTCTATTAAGTCCCAAGGGCCTTCCTCTAGCCCAGGCAGCTAGCAATGATTCATCACTGTCTTAGGAGGAAGTTGCCTTGCAGAATCAAACAAAGGCAGTAAATTCTTGGATTTTAAGTTCAAGAGACTTCTCTTTCCATGTCTCTCCTTCAAGTCTGGGAAGAAGGAAAGCAAGAGAGGTGACCACTGGCTGCTTCCCCCTCTAGCCATGGAGGGAGGTGAAAAGGAGTAGAAGCCTACCTGGGCACAAGGACTCAGTGATGAAGGGAAGTCACAGCACACACATTGGCAGCAGGAGATCAGGAACATGGCCAGGTGGGTTCAGGCCTAAACAGGATGTCTCAGTCTCAGAAAAGCCAGGGAGAGCTTTCGCAAGTTTCCTATGTCCTTACAGGGGCCTATGGGTTGGGACAAGAAAGAGGCAGGGTGGAGACAGACTGTTCTAGGGGATGGTAGAACTCCAGTGGATGCCTGCAGAGGTGACCCCATCAGAGAACCAGGGAGGATGCGTGCGTGACACGGCAAGTCCCAGTATCTACCACTGCTCGCTCCTAGCAGACCTCACAGTCCTGTGCAAATGCTCCCAGACTGAGTGAGTCACCCTGAACTGAACTGACTGAATCCAATCCTGAGGATGACCACATCTCTTCATTACATGGATTGTATTTCTGCCACTGGGAAGCTTAATTGGGTTACGAAAAAGTAGAGAAATCAACCCTCTACCTGCCTGCTTTGCTTCTCCATTGTTCAACGCAAAGTGGAAATACTCTTTGAAGAAAGAACAGATTTAGTCACTCACATCTTAGTATGAATGAGCTTATCACAGTGGTTCTCAAACATGGGAGACTTTGCTCCTGGCAACAACTGGTGATGTCTGGAGATATTTTTTGATTGTCACAACCTGGGGAAAGGGGTTGCTTCCTACTGGTTTTCAGTGGGAAGAGACCAGGGAGGCTGCTGAACATGAGTCAGTGCCCAGGGAAGACCTCTGTGACAAAGAATTATCTGTCCCAAGATGTCAATACTGCTAAGGCTTGGAAGCCCTTAATTTCTCTTCCAAATCAAAAGATACGTTCATCATAAAATGACTGAAATCCTCAGGGAGGTAGGTAGTGCAGATGGAGAAAGGATAGAAATTCAGAGAGAGAAAATAAATTCTTCCTAATCCAGAGTTTGATGTGCAGGCAGTTTCAGTATGGTAACTTCTTATATCTAACAATGAAGCAACCAACAAGTTCGTGGCTAATTGCATCCTACTTTCAATAGTACACAAAACAAATGCTCAAAATACCAGCAGGCACACACTATAAGAGACATATGAAGAATTCACTTCAACCCCGCCTGTCACACACAACAAATATCTTGTCTGTCCAGTTCAGTGACAGTCAGGCCTAGTTAGGCTTACGGATTGGTGAAGGTCTATCCTTGGAGGTTAGGGAGTTGCTTTCAATAGCCAAAGGTAGATAAACCTTACAGTTCTTTCTTATTTACTTTTTCATAACGCTTAGATTCTGAGGGACTTGTCTGAACACTTTTCTTTTAAAAAGGCTGGTTTCATCATAGCTCCAGGTGGAAATGACTCGTGAGCACACACAGTCTTTCTCACGCCTTGTTTCAGCCATCCCACCTTCCAGAGCCCACAGTGGCCTCCAAATGGACCTCCCACCCCCAAGAGCATGAGGCTAGGAAGCAGTCTCCTCACCTCCCAGAACATCAGGAAGAGTTTGGCATCTGTCCTTATGTAGTTGCAAAACAATGTGGTATAAGTGAAATATTTTTGACAATGGGGAAATTCATGTGCATACTGTTGGGTCAGAGGTGGCCAATCCCACATTCTTTGCCAGTCCCCCTGAAAGCATTCTGCACTCCTAAGCTGGTCATTCTTTTCTCTTGCCCTAGTTTTCATGATGCCATCATTTTGGTTTCTCTACTTCTCTAACTGAATGCTCTCTTTTGGTTTTCCCTATCTCCTCTTCCTCTTGCTATTTCCACTTTTGTTCCTGATCCTGCTTCACTCTCTATTTTGGCAACCCATCTGAACCTCTTGGCATCCACCACCTCTTCTTGGTGGATAATTCCCAGATGCTTTTGTATATTCTGAATTCTCTCTTGAGGTCAAGGCCTGAATTTTCAGCTGTTTACTGAATCATATGATTCCCTCTGCCCAGTTCCACTAGATAAAATGAGGATAATAATAGTGCCTACCTCATAGGTTTATTGTGAAGAATACATGAGCTAATACTTGGTGTGGAGTAAGCACTCAAGACATGTTGGCTATTATCATTACTGCTATCTTTTCCACTTAGAAGCCCTAACACTACCTTAAACTTATGTCCACAACTAGACTCATTTTTTTCCAAAATCTTTTTGTTCTTCTCTGTCTACCCTTCTAGGCACTCAACATAACCTTTAACAAGGATAATCACACCATTTATTGTCTAAATTGGTACACTGTGAAGAGAGTTGTTATTACACCAGAGCAACAGGCTTAAGCCACAGCAGTCCCTGGGAAACTGGAGGGTTGTGTGGTTCTTCTGTCTTTAAACCTCTTCTCTCCCCTTCACTATTAGGGCCTAATGAAGATGACCTCACTCTCTAATTTGGATAAGCACACTATTCTCCTCAGAGGGTTCCCTCTCCCCTACCTATCCCCTTCCAATTTATCCTATGTATCTTTCCCTGCTGCAAAACTTTCATTGTTTTCTAATATCTTCAAGAACAGGGTACAGATTATTTCGCTTAGACTTCAAGGCTTTCTGAGATCTCACCCCACACTTAAAACCTCATTGCTCAGAACCAGGCCAATCAAATGGCACCACCACTGTCCACAGACCCATCCTGAACTTCCCCTTCCCCTTCCATGCCTTTGCTCTGGAATGTTCCTCTCCCTCCCCTTCCTGGATCCACGTCCTACCCACTCTCAGAACTCATCTCCCCTAACTCCTCCACAAAGCGTTCCTACAAGCATTTAGCATGTAAAGGTACCTGATTTCCTATCCACTTTCTCTTCTTGGAACTCACAGGATACTTAATTTATACCTCTTTTTGTGGCACTTATCCCTTCCAAACTATTTTTTTTAAGATTTTTATTTATTTATTTGTCAGAGAGAGAGAGAGAGCAAAGCAGGGGAAGTGGCGGGCAGAGGGAGAGGGAGAAGTAGGCTGCCCGCTGAGCAAGGAGCCCGATGTGGGGACTCGATCCCAGGACCCTGGGATCATGACCTGAGCTGAAGGCAGACGCTTCACCGACTGAGCCACCCAGGCACCCCTCCCTTCCAAACCTGAATTATGTTTATTTAGATTCTTCATGCATTTATCTCCCCATCATATACTGTAAATTCCTTCAGAACAAGGATGTGAGTTCAGTTTATCCAAGGAAATTCACACTTGGTGGATGCTCAACAGATAGTTGCTGACTTAGTGATACTTCTATGGGTCTTTTTGAATATTTTTTATTGCCTGCATCTAAAAGTATATGTACTGAATTTCCTTACTGGTTGTGTCATTGGATAGTTCCAGCGGACTGCAGTGCCCAGAAAAGCTAGTTAAAGGTCTCATCCCTTTTTTACCTTGGGAGGGTGGGGCTAAGGGAGCATGGCATGTGAAATGCTTTGAGAAAACTAGAAAGGGAATATGAAGCTCATTGATATTTATATAAAGTAAATTGTCCTGAGGCAGTGACAGTTTGATTTGCAGCTAGGCAAACTGAGGCTCAGGAACTGTAATACGGCTTTCCTCGGCAGCCCCGACCACATCCAGGGAACCACTGCTGAAGCTCTGAAAGGTTTTCTCATCTAGCCCCTCCCTTTTCCCTCAGAGGAAAACCGGATGGCACCAAGAGGGGAGGTTAGACCCCCAGGGTCACAGAGAATGTGTGACAGTTGGAACCCCTATCTCCTGCCCTAGATGGTTTGTATCTTTCAAAACCAGCATTCAGGTAAAAGAGATGAGTCACTGCTTTGTATCAATGCGAAGCAGAAGAGAACATTTGTAAACTGTGTCACCTCTGCCAATGAATACCTGCCTCCCATGCAGAGCTGCCAATAGCACAGCTGGTCTGAGAATTCAGGGGCCGCCTGGCACCTCCCCAGCTGGCTGGCAGGTCACTTCCTTGGGGTCACAGACACGAGTCGGGGTGTTGTTTGCCCTAGGCTGGGCACAGAGCAGGGTGCCTTACCTCAGTGGCTCACTTCATCCTCACACACCTCTGAGAGCTCCCTGTTGGAAGAGATTAAATACCCAGTCAGGAAGCTGCTAAGAGAGGAGTTGGGATATGAACCCAGGTAACCTAATTTTAATAACCATGACACCATTTGCAGTGAGGAGCTGAAGAGGATGGGGTGGAGGGGAAGTTGCTGACCATGCACACCCAGGCCTGTGGCAAGCACAGTCCCCTCACGGAGGTGCAGGCACACTTCTTCCAGAAGCCTCTTCCTTTTGCTTATACTGTGTCATCTCTGCACATAGCTGAATATAAGCAGGAAGACCCAGTTGTAAAACTGAGACACTCCTCACTTTGTTGCCAGCCTTGCTTTTCTCTCAACATCTTCTTCTAACCTATTCCAGGTGACCACTGTTTTTCTACATTTGAAAGTCTCTTCTGTCACAGCTATTAAGACCTAATATCATTTTATACTGTTTGCCTGAAATTTATTCACACTTTTGTGTAGCCTCTCCTGGGAATTTTGCGTAGTTGAGCTTTCTTGTTATCCCAGTGGAATGCCTGGCGTAAGTCCCCTGAAATGAGTTCTAGGCAATGTTCGGGACTTAGGGGAGATATTTGGGAGGTCATGGAGCCCTCCACTTATCCCTAAAATTATTCTCTGCCTAAGGCTTGCCCTGAAGGTTGACCCACTTTCCTTACTGTGCACCCAGGGCTAGGGCTGGGGCCCGAGAAACCTGGAGCCTGGGCCCCCTCTCAGCCCTTCTAGAGTAGGGCAGCTTGGATCCTTTCAGCACAGTGGAGAATGCAGAGCAAAAGCAAGTGTTTGTTTTCACTCCCCATGTTGCTTTTGTCTCCCCAAGCAGTGGCAGCAATCATAATAGGCTAATGAGTCCATCTCTTAAGTACCTAATACGTGCCAGGCACTATCCTCAATCTGTTACATACCTTGTCTCTAAGTCTATAGTGGTTGAGTGTTTGTATTCGGGTATCAAGTTATCATAGTCTGTAACTTTAAATATTTGCTGTGAGAGTAAGTGAAAAAATATGTGTAAATACTTAGCACAGGGACTAGTGTCTAAGAAGTGTTCTATAGGAATTAGCCTTTCAGGGTAGGTGCTAATATCTCCATTCTGTGGGTCTGGAACCCAAAGCTCAGAGAGGTCAAGTAAAGTGTCCAAGATTATATAGCTAGAAAGTAGAGAAGTTAGGATTTTAACCCAGATCTATCTGATTTTCTCTACTACTGATATTGTCCATGGCTATTTGGGTGATGCCGAAAGTATCAGGTAACTCATAACTCAGTGGCTCATTAGTTTTTGGAAGTATACTATTCCTGGTTTGGTACATTAGATTTGTCCCCATTTATATGATTAAATGGATCTCATGTACAATCTCAGGTGAGGAATTTTCTCTTTTATTCTAATAAGGTAATGGTAGCTGTTTTGCAATAAGCAACTTTTTCAGAATAGCAATTTCACTTTTCAAAATCTTGAGATCATAATTCAAAGACCACTCATGCATAAAAACTGAACCTCAAGGCCTCTTCATTCCCAAGTCAGGGCTCCTGTATGTGGTAGGGGTTCAAGGAATGGAAAGTGATGCATGCATTTGTGAAGAATCATCCCACGTGGTCTACATGTGCATAAATACAGTAACCTATAAATCGCCAAGACAGGCCCACCTGGAATCCCATCCAAGAAACTACAAAAGCTTTTATAGCCACATTAGCACAAAAAAGGCTTCAGGTGTACTTGCTAGAAGGTGTTCTAATTTCTACAACCCAAGGACAACTGAGTCAGGTTCAGCCAGTCTGCATTGCATTTCAAGTAAGTGGTGGTACTTGCTCTATTTTTATTAGTAAAGTCTGCGTAAGGTTAACTACCTCTCTTCCTCCCTTCTATCTAACCTGTTCATCAACCTCCCACTATCCCAGAGGATGCCTCTTAGATTTCTTTTTTGTTGTTTACTTGCTAAAAGTAATGCAGAGATACAGATCTGCCGTCCCTGCCACTTTTGTTATGGGAGTTGGGGCCATTAATTCATTGTGGTATATGCTAATGCCCAGCTGTGGCTGGTGATTGTACAATATTATTTTTCACAGTTAACTCATGACCCTCTCAAAAGGCACATGCTTAAAGTAAGTGTCAGTGCAGCAATATAGCTATATATTATAGCTATAGCTATAATATAATTACAGCATACATGGCTTTGATACGTCTTTGTTCACCTTGCTCTCTAGATAGCACTGACTCTGCAGAGCACAGGGGTACCTCTAGAGACAAACGCAAGGCACTCAAATCCTGTTTTCCAACGCAGTTGCAAAGGGATATTAGAGCTCATCTTATCTCCCTGAAAACATGTTCAGGCCAGACAGTATTTGGCAAGATTTGGGCTTAAGAATTTCTGGAATGATCCAAGGCAGTGCTTCTGGAAATACATGTGGAAAGGACCACAGTTAGGTTTGGTTTTGCTTTTTACAATTTATAATCTATTGCATACTGATACTTATTTTAAATATAATAAAAATGAATTACTAGAACAATTAAATGAAAAAGGACGTAAAAATATAAGCTCCAAATTTAAAATATTAGATTGAGCGGACATAAAGTTACTCTTTGAAATTCCTATGAATGTTTCTAAATGCTTACTCTCAATTTCTGGACTCATCTCCTCATGGACCAGAAACAGTTTGCAGACAGACACCTTCCTCACACTGTAGATGACTATATTGGTATGTGGTGAGCAATGGACCAAGATGCTTCCCAAGAACCACCCTCTACCATGCCCCGATCTGACGTCTAATCGTGCTGTCTATCATAAGACCCAGCCCAGGTATAGACTATCACTTCATGTTGAGCAGAACAGTGGAGGCCACGTGCTCCTTCTGTGGGCTGAACAGCCTTCAGCTCTTAAATGATGACCCTGGTCATATCAGGATCTGGTTCAAGAGCACAGTTGACTGTATCTACTCTGTTCATGAACATACAAATCACGGTTTTCCTATCTGGTCCCTTAAGAAGGAACGCCTTGCCGCTCTGATTAATTATGCATCAGTTAATTAATTTGTTGGCTTTAGTGAATTGAATCAATTATTTTAAATGGCTTTTAATTGTTAATATATGCATCTTAACAAAAGACAGAAGCTGTTAATAGAATTCAACATGAAAACCTCCCAGGACAGGGGATGGCCTTGTAAAATAAATTAAAGTTTCCCAGATGTTTTCATGATGTCCAAAAAGCCAATAGTGTCTGAAGCAAAATGGGGTTCTGTTTAAGGGTCCTTTGAGAAGTAATCAACAAGGTGTGAGAATTTATCAAAAGATCATTGTCATCCATACAAATGTCTCTAAGCACCAACACATAGGTCTCAGGAAAACCAGAAGGTTCCACCAGAGCAGGATTCTCTCCATTGGATGGTGTCAGTCTCAGCTAGAGCTCAGTGTCGTATAGCTGAGGTGGGCACTGAATGCGAATGATGAGAGTGGCCTGGAGGAACATGGATTCTCTTTTTTTTTAATTAACATATAATGTATTATTTATTTCAGGGGTACAGGTCTGTGATTCATCAGTTTTACACAATTCACAGCGCTCATGATAGCACATACCCTCCCCAATGTCCATCACACAGCCACACCATCCCTCCCACCCCCCTCCGCTCCAGCAAACCTAAGTTTGCTTCCTGAGATTAAGAGTCTCTTACGGTTTGTCTCCCTCTCTGGTTTCATCCTGTTTCATTTTTTCCTCTCTTCTGCCTTGTTTCTCAAATTCCACAAATCAGTGAGATCATATGGTAATTATCTTTCTCTGATTGACTCATTTCATTTAGCATAATACCCTCTAGTTCCAACCATATAGTTGCAAATGGCAAGATTTCATTTTTTGATGGCTGCATAATATTCCATTATATCTATATACCACATCTTTATCCATTCAACAGTTGATGGACATCTAGGCTCTTTCCATAGTTTGGCTATTATGGACATTGCTGCTATAAACATTGGGGTGCACGTGACCCTTCAGATCACTAAATTTGTATCTTTGGGGTAGATACCCAGTAATGCAATTGCTGGGTTGTAGGGTAGCTCTATTTTCAACTTTTTGGGGAACTTCCATACTATTCTCCAGCGTGGATGCACCAGCTTGCATTCCCACCGAGAGTGTAGGAGGGTTCCCTTTCTCTGCATCCTTGTCAACATCTGTCATGTCCTGACTTGTTAATTATAGCCATTCTGACTGGTATAAGGTGGTATCTCATTGCGGTTTTGATTTGTATTACCCTGATGCCAAGTGATGTTGAGCACTTTTTCATGTGTCTATTGGCCATTTGGATGTCTTTGGAAAAATGTCTGTTCATGTCTTCTGCCCATTTCTTGATTGGATTCTTTGTTCTTTGGGTGTTGAGTTTGATAAGTTCTTTATAGATTTTGGATACTAGCCCTTTATCTGATATGTCATTTGCAAATATCTTCTCCCATTCTGTCGTTTGTCTTTTGGTTTTGTTGACTGTTTCCTTTGCTGTGCAAAAGCTTTTTATCTTGATGAAGTCCCCAACAGTTCATTTTTGCCCTTGCTTCCCTTGCCTTTGGTGATGTGTCTAGGAAGAAGTTGCTGCGGCTAAGTTTGAAGAGGTTGCTGCCTGTGTTCTCCTCAAGGATTTTGATGGATTCCTGTCTCACATTTAGGTCTTTCATCCATTTTGAGTCTATTTTTGTGTATGGTGTAAGGAAATGGTCCAGTTTCATTCCTCTGCATGTGGCTGCCAATTTTGCCGACACCATTTGTTGAAGAGACTGTCTTTTTTCCACTGGACATTCTTTCCTGCTTTGCCGAAAAGAATGTCCATTGACATTCTTTTGAGGGTCCATTTCTGGGCTCTCTATTCTGTTCCATTGATCAATGTGTCTGTTTTTGTGCCAGTACCATACTGTCTTGATGATGACAGCTTTGTAATAGAGCTTGAAGTCCGGAACTGTGATGCCACCAGCTTTGTGTTTCTTTTTGAACATTCCTCTGGCTATTCAGGGTCTTTTCTGGTTCCATACAAATTTTAGGATTATTTGTTCCATTTCTTTGAAAAAACTTGATGGTATTTTGATACGGATTGCATTAACTGTGTAGATTGCTCTAGGTAACATAGACATTTTAATAATATTTGTTCTTCCATTCCATGACCATGGAACGTTTTTCCATTTCTTTGTGTCTTCCTCAATTTCTTTCATGAGTATTCTGTAGTTTTCTGAGTACAGATTCTTTGCCTCTTTGGTTAGATTTATTCCTAGGTATCTTATGGTTTTGGGTGCAATTGTAAATGGGATTGACTCCTTAATTTCTCTTTCGTCTGTCTTGTTGTTGATGTATAGAAATACAACTGATATCTGTGCATTCATTTTATATCCTGCCACTTTACTGAATTCCTGTGTGAGTTCTAGCAGTTTTGGGGTGGAGTCTTTTGGGTTTTCCACATAAAGTATCATATCATCTGCAGAGTGAGCGTTTGACTACTGTGTTGATTCGGATGTCTTTTCTTTTTGTTGTCTGATTGCTGTGGCTAGGACTTCTACTACTGTGTTGATTAGCAGTGGTGATAGTGGACATCCGTGCTGTGCTCCTGACCTTAGGGGGAAAGCTCTCAGTTTTTCCCCATTGAGAATGATATTCACTGTGGGTTTTTCATAGGTGGCTTTTATGATATTGAGGTATGTACTCTCTATCCCTATACTCTGAAGAGTTTTGATCAAGAAAGGATGCTGTACTTTGTCAAATGCTTTTTCTGCATCTATTGAGAGGATCATGTGGTTCTTGTTCTTTCTTTTATTAATGCATTGTATCACATTAATTGATTTGCGGATGTTGAACCAACGTTGCAGCCCAGGAATAAATCCCACTTGGTTGTGGTGAATATCCTTTTAATGTACTGTTGGATCCTATTGGCTAGTATTTTGGTGAGAATATTTGCATCCATGTTCATCAGGGATATTGGCCTGTAATTCTCCTTTTTGATGGGGTCTTTGTCTGGTTTGGGGATCAAGGTAATGGTGGCCTCATAAAATGAGTTTGGAAGTTTTCCTTCCATTTCTATTTTTTGGAACAGTTTCAGTAGAATAGGTATTAATTCTTCTTTAAATGTTTGGTAGAATTCCCCTGGGAAGCCATCTGGCTCTGGGCTTTTGTTTGTTGGGAGATTTTTGATTACTGCTTCAATTTCCTTAGTGGTTATGGGTCTGTTCAGGTTGTCTATTTCTTCCTGGTTCAGTTTTGGTAGTTCATATGTCTCTAGGAATGCATCCATTTCTTCCAGAGTGTCTAATTTGTTGGCATAGAGTTGCTCATAATATGTTCTTATAATTGTTTGTATTTCTTTGGTGTTGGTTGTGATCTCTCCTCTTTCATTCATGATTTTGTTGATTTGGGTCATTTCTCTTTTCTTTTTGATAAGTCTGGCCAGGGGTTTATCAATCTTGTTAATTCTTTCAAAGAACCAGCTCCTAGTTTCGTTGATCTGTTCTACTGTTCTTTTAGTTTCTATTTCATTGATTTCTGCTCTGATCTTTATGATTTCTCTTCTCCTGCTGGGTTTAGGCTTTATTTGCTGTTCTTTCTCCAGCTCCTTTAGGTGTAGGGTTAGGTTGTGTACTTGAGACCTTTCTTGTTTCTTGAGAAAGGCTTGTATTGCTATATACTTTCCTCTTAGGACTGCCTTTGCTGCATCCCAAAGATTTTGAATAGTTGTGTTTTCATTTTCATTGGTTTCCATGAATTTTTTTAATTCTTCTTTAATTTCCTGGTTGACCCATTCATTCTTCAGTAGGATGCTCTTTAGCCTCCATGTATTTGAGTTCTTTCCGACTTTCCTCTTGTGATTGAGTTCTAGTTTCAAAGCATTGTGGTCTGAAAATAGGCAGTGAATGATCCCAATCTTTTGGTACTAGTTGAGACCTGATTTATGACCTAGGATGTGATCGATTTTGGAGAATATTCCATGGGCACTAGAGAAGAATGTATATTCTGTTGCTTTGGGATGGAATGTTCTGAATATGTCTGTGAAGTCCATTTGGTCCAGTGTGTCATTTAAAGTCTTTATTTCCTTGTTGATCTTTTGCTTAGATGATCTGTCCATTTCAGTGAGGGGGATGTTAAAGTCCCCCACTATTATTGTATTGTTGTCGATGTGTTTCTTTGCTTTTGTTATCAATTGCCTTATATAATTGGCTGCTCCCATATTAGGGGCATAGATATTTACAATTGTTAGATCTTCTTGTTGGATAGACCCTTTAAGTAGGATATAGTGTCCTTCCTCATCTTTTATTACAGTCTTTGGTTTAAAATCTAATTTGTGTGATATAAGGATTGCCACCCCAGCTTTCTTTTGGTGTCCATTAGCATGGTAAATGGTTTTCCACCCCCTCACTTTCAATCTGGGGGTGTCTTTGGTTCTAAAATGAGTCTCTTGCAGACAGCATATCGATGGGTCTTGTTTTTTAATCCAGTCTGTTAGCCTGTGTCTTTTGATTGGGGCATTGAGCCCATTTACATTCAGGGTAACTATTGAAAGATAGGAATTTAGTGCCATTGTATTGCCTGTAAGGTGACTGTTACTGTATATTGTCTGTGTTCCTTTCTGGTCTATGTTGCTTTTAGGCTCTCTCTTTGCTTAGAGGACCCCTTTCAATATTTCTTGTAGGGTTGGTTTCGTGTTTGCAAATTCCTTTAGTTTTTGTTTGTCCTGGAAGATTTTTATCTCTCCTTCTATTTTCAGTGACAGCCTAGCTGGATATAGTATTCTTGGCTGCATATTTTTCTCATTTAGTGCTCTGAATATATCCTGCCAGTCCTTTCTGGCCTGCCAGGTCTCTGTGGATAGGTCTGTTGCCAATCTAATGTTTCTACCATGGTAGGTTACATATCTCTTCTCCCGAGCTGCTTTCAGGATTTTTCTCTTTGTCTCTGAGACTCGTAAGTTTTACTATTAGATGTCGGGGTGTTGACCTATTTTTATTGATTTTGAGAAGGGTTCTCTGTGCTTCCTGGATTTTCATGCCTGTTTCCTTCCCCAAATTAGGGAAGTTCTCTGCTATAATTTGGTCCAGTATACCTTCTGCCCCTCTCTCTCTTTCTTCTTCTTCTGGGATCCCAATTATTCTAATGTTGTTTCATCTTATGGTATCGCTTATCTCTCGAATTCTGCCCTCGGGATCCAGTAGTTGTTTATCTCTCTTTTTCTCAGCTTCTTTATTTTTCATCATTTGGTGTTCTATATCACTGATTCTCTCTTCTGCCTCATTTATCCTAGCAGTTAGCGCCCCCATTTTTTATTGCACCTCATTAATAGCCTTTTTGATTTTGACTTGGTTAGATTTTAGTTCTTTTATTTCTCCAGAAAGGGTTTCTCTAATAACTTCCATGCTTTTTTCAAGCCCAGCTAGTATCTTTAAAGTGATGATTCTGAACTCTAGATCCGACATCATACTAATGTCCATATTGAGTAGGTCCCTGGCAGTCGGTACTACCTCTTGTTCTTTTTGTTGAGGTGATTTTTTCTGTCTTGTCATTTTGTCCAGAGGAGAATAGATTAATGAGAGAACAAAATGCTAACAGGGTAAAAACGTCCCCAGAAAATATACTCTAAATAAATCAGAAAAGACCTGAAGCAGGGGGATAAGAAAGGGAAAGAGACAAAAAAGAAAAAGAAAAAGAGAAAGAGAAAAACAAACAAAAACAGAACAAAACAAAAAAAAGCAGAATCTGATCAAATATGATCAGGCTGGTACATAGATCACTGCCATACACTAGATTTTGGGTGTATTTTGGTCTGTTAGAAGAAAGTGCTTCCCAAAATTCTAAAGAAAGAAAAACTTATATATGTACAAAAATAAGGTTTGATATGATGAAGGGATGGAATATGACTGTAAAGATGAAAATTATAAAAAATTTTATAAAGGAATTGATAAGAAGTTGTTTGAAAAAAGAAAGAAGAGGATTTAAAAAAAAGGGGTAGAGAATGTGATCAGGCAGGGTAGTAGGAAAAAACCATACACTAAAGATTTAGGGTATATTTTGATCTGTTGGAAGAAACTATCTCAAAATCTTAAAGAGAGAACAACTTATATATATATATGCCAAAAATACGGGTAACTACTATGAAGGGATAGAATATGACTCTAAAAATGAAAAATAAAAATGTTTTTTAAAAAAGGGATTAATAAGATGTTGGTTGAAAAAGGGAAAAAGAAAAATTCAAAAAAAAAATTAACTTTGAAAGACTCAAGAATCATGGTAAAAAAGCTATGGACTCTATGTGCAGTATTCCCCTAGCGCTGGAGTTCTGCCGTTCTCATTGATCGGTAAACTTGGTCTTGGCTGGCTGTTCTCGCTGATCTTTTGGGGGAGGGGCCTGTTGCCATGGTTCCCAAATGTCTTTGCCGGAGGCAGAATTGCCCCGCCCTTGCCCGGTCTGGGCTAAGTAATCTGCTCGGGTTTGCACTCAGGAGCTTTTGTTCCCTGCAAGCTTTCCATACAGCTTTGGAGGCTAGAGAGTGAAAATGGTGGCCTCCCAATATCCGCCCCATAGGAGCCAAGAACTCGGGGCCCCACTCCTCAGTGCACCCCCAGAGAAAAGCAGTAAGTCACTCCCGTCTCCCCGGTCTTGGGCCGCACTCCGTGCTCACCCGGCCTGTGACCGCGCGTTTCTATCTCTGGCACCCGACCCCGTGTGGAGTCTCCAAACCCAGCAGATCCCTGCGGTGCACTCCCGCGCCGCTCCTCCCGGGGGAGGGAGGGGAGTCTCCCCGGATCTGCCGCTTGTTCAGTCCCTGCTGGAGGAGCAGTGGCCCGACTGTGCCCCAGATCACGGTTTATGCCAACCCCGAGCTGAGAGCCCGCGCCTCGGCTCCGTCTCTGCAGCCAGCTTCCCTACTCCGTTACCTGGGAGCTCTGCTACACTCAGGCACCCCCAGTCTTTCTGTGACCCCAAGGGTCTTGAGACCACACTGTCCCACGAGGGTTCCACCCCCCGCTTAGCCACTGGAGTGATGTCCCTCAGCGGAGCAGACTTCTAAAAGTTCCGATTTTGTGCTCCGCGGCTTTATTACTTGCCAGAAGTGGCCAATGGAGGACCCTCCCCCGCCGTCTATCCTACCGAATATCGCCTCGGATTCACTTCTCTGCACGTCCTACCTTCCAGAAAGTGGTCGCTTTTCTGTTCAGAGAGTTGTTGCTATTCTTTTCTTCGATCTCCTGTTGAGTTTGTAGGTGTTCAGAATGGTTTGATCCCTATCCAGCTGAATTCCTGAGACCAGATGAAATCCAGGTCTCCTACTCCTCTGCCATCTTGCTCCTATTATATATGTTATTAAAGAAATTATGCTATTGCTTTGGAACTTTTGATTCAGAGAGAATTTCCTTTTGTTTACTGTATTGCTGAATAATTCCTCCGTTACCTACCCTGACTCCTCTCCAGAATAGCTATGGCTTTGGCAGTGCTTGCTGGCTAGACAAATATATCATTGCAATTGGAAAAATATCATAAGAGGGACAGTTCCAGGTTTGAAAATAGGGCAATTAGCTCTCAGCATGAAAAGGTGTGTCAGATGTTCCTGAAACTGAGTGACAGATAATGTTGGCTTCAATCAGGCATAATACCAAGGGCTGAAATGGCCATGTAGGATGCCTCCCTGTGCGTTTCTGTCAGAGGATGGCTTCTGACTCTTCCACTACTTGCCCCGACACAGTTTGCCAGTAGATAATTGTGCAGAGGGGTGTGTGTGTGTGTGTGTATATATATATATATATACATATATATATATATATATATAGGGTCAAATATTTATTCTCCTCATCGTTTCCTTTATTAGTAGGAGGAATTCTGCTGCACAAATGATACGTTAACATTTGAGAAAAATCACCATAGTAGACACTTGATGTGGGCATCAACAGCAGCCTCTTCCTTTGGAGAACTGCTTTGCCTCAGTCGTGTTTCTGGTGGGGCTACCAATGGTGGTTCCTCACAGCCTGCCTGGAGAATCACAGCACCAGCCCCGAACCCAGTGATTGGTCACAGCAGTGAGTGTATCCCCCACACCAGGCCAGTAAGAGAGCTTCCCTGGGAATCCTAACACTGTCACAAGACAGAGATGTTCCTTTCCTCCGGGGTTGCTACACTGACCTGACGTAAGCTTTCCATCCATTTCATCTTCCCAGGTCCAGGAGTGAACAATCCTCTTCTCATTCATGTGTGTGTTAGGCCGAAGAGGGTGGTAGTTGTGGGTGTGGAAACGGGACACTGCCTCACAGGGAGATTGCCTGTTCGCCTTCCCTGAGCAGGAATTGTTTTGGGTATGCTAGGGAAAGCTGGAAAGGGTCAGAAATGGCCACACAGTGTCCTGAGTCAGCCTCCAGGGAGCTGGGCAGCCGGGTAGGATGGCCATGGTGGTTGTGTGTGGCTCTCCAGCACATAGTATCTGTCCAAGCCTATTTCAGCTTAGTCAAGGAAGCGAGACAAGACACTCAGAAAAATAAGGAACCATTTGAAGCTCCCTGCATCAGCCCACCCACATCCATTGCGTGCTCATTGGTGCTGTAGGGCTATGGAGAGGGACAGAAAGGTGGGGCTTGTAGAGTCACCGAGGTTCTTGGTGGCTGTGGTCCTTGATCAGGGGCTTGGAAGGCTGGGTAGAGATTAGTTAATAGTTAAAGGGGGAGGGACCTGTTGTTAAATAGTTAAATAACTCTTTAAGTGCTAGGATAAAATTATTCTCTTCACTTTTTAGACTTCTAGATTTTGGGGAAATGTTTGATCCCTGATTTTCTTGAAGGTTTTAGGTTTTTCTTTTTTGTCTTACTTGACTTGTCCCAAGGATGATTCAGGCCATACCAAAAGTGCAGGGCAGACTCCACATTAACTCTGGTCTTCACCAAACTGATATACCTAGCTCTCACGGCTGTAGAGAAAAGTGTGTCTCTTAACAACGTGGTCAAATGGGGCATGCTACGACTTGTTCTAATTACCTCACAGTATTATCCTGACCAACCAATAAGATAACCTGGTGATAACACTTAAGAAAAGCAGACAGTAGGTATGATCAATCAATACCTCTCAGCTCTGACACCAAATCTATTACCAAAATGAATGGACCTGGTCCAGCAAATAAACCTGATTAAAGATTTGGTCTGCATGGTTCAGCATGGTTCTTGCTCCAGAAATGCCATAACCAGGTAGATTAGGTGGCCTCCATCCAAACTGTTTTTCTGGTGAACAATGCTAACAGATCCTTTTACTTTTCAGCATTCACAAGGGAAGAACTTGTTCAAGAAATGGTGAATCAGAAATAACAAGAAAGCACCCATTTAACCATCTGCAATTTATAAAATTATCTTATATTTATAAATTCATACAATGATGCATATTTAAGACAGATTAAAGCCTTTTTTAAAAAGGATAAAGGGTGGGAAGTAGAGAAAAGAGAAAAAGTCCATTTGTGACAAGTACTGTTCAAAACAATTTAAAGTTTCAGGGACTAAATTCTTTTCCTACAGATCAAGAGCCCCTGGGAAGACGGAATGGATGTAGCCATCTCAATCCATCCCATGTGAGTACTAACACCTTGCGTGAGATAGTGAACAGCTTTTAAAGAGATGAGTCTTCATTCCAGGGGTGAATATTAAATTTCACATTTCATAAAGGACTTGAGTCAGATCTACTGCATAAAAAGTGACTCTCAGTTAATGTCATCTGCAGGCAAGAAGCAGCCTCTCCTTGTTTCTGACTTGTATTGCCTGACTCACACCAGCAGAAAAAGGTACTCATTTCTTCCTCATTGTCACCTCAGCCATATATTAAAGATATCATAAGGATATTTTATTTCTGTACCAGGATCAAGAGGTTTCTGAATTTCTTAAATTTGTCTGAACCTAAATTTTATTATCAAGAAATATAGAGAATATAATCTCTTGAGCCTCTTGAAACTTGTCTAGCTGGTAAACATCATGAGATAAGACTAATGTGTCAGAGAAAATGACTTCATGGTAGAACATGCCTAATGATGGACTGGTCCTCCCCCCACACCTCTGAACCAGTATGTGTTTGCTCAGGAAAGCAGAGACGGCTCTAGTAGGGCAAGCAGGAAGGATCGGATAGAGGGAAGTAGGTGCTTATAAAACCAGTGGAATCCAAAGTTGAGAAAGTCCAGGGACCACCATGACTGTCAGGCTTGCTGCCAGAGAGTTAAGAGCTGATGTTGCCCTGAGTCAAGTACCTACGGACAACTGCTTCAGGTCTCATAGACGATCCTTCATAGATCTGAGGCAAAAACGATGTCAGGGCTAAAAGCTGTTAGTAACGCGTGTTGTGCAAAACCAGAACCATGACTTCCAAAGAAGAAATGAAATGGCTCCTCTCACCCTTCCACTTTCCAAATACAAAGTGAGTTCATCCTACTGGTGGAATTTAAAGTATATGGAGGGGTTCTTGGGTGGCACAGTTGGTTTTGGCTCAGGTTGTGAGCTCAGAGTCCTGGGAGGAAGCCCACCAGGCTCCAAGTTCCACACGAAGTCGGCTTGGGATTCTCTCTCCCTCTCCCTCTGCCCCTCCCCCCCACTCTCTCTTTCAAATAAATAAACAAATATTTAAAGTGTATAGAGAGACACCTGGGTGGCTCAGCAGGTTGAATATCTGACTCTTGATTTCGGCTCAGGTCATGATCTCAGGGTTGTGGGATGGAGCCCCACATTGGGCTCTGTGCTGGGCATGGAGTCTGCTTGGGATTATCTCTCTCCTTCTCCCCCTTCACCCACTCTCGCTCGATAGATGATAGATAGATAGATAGATAGATGATAGATAGATGATAAATAGGTAGATAAAGTGTATGGAGAACACTCCTAGCAAGGGAGAAGGTAGGAAATGTAGTTTCCAAGCTTCTGGCCTGTGAAATATGAGAAAGAACACAGGAGGAGACATATTGCCAACACTTAATACCCAGCCCAACCTCCATCTTAAGTATTTCTAGTTTGATATCTTTCCTTCACCAACCACCCACCTTCCTAACTTCCAGCCACCCCACAGTTCTGATTGGTGCTAGCCCACTGAAGCTTATTGTCCTAAATAAATGCATTTCCTAGGTGAAAAGCAGTGACCAAGTGGTCTTCAAAATAATTCTCCATTCTTCTATTTTCTCTCCTTTAGACCCAAACCTCCCTAGTCTCTTCCACCTCTACTTTTCTTGATTTAAAAAAAGAAAAAATTGCATAAGTCAACATTCTAACAAAGAATGCCAATGTGTGTCAAATTTATTGGATCTGACAACAGAGACGTTACCATCATAATGAAAGTTGTTGAAAGTGTAGTAGCTATGTCTAGTTTTAAAGTGTATTAATTCAATTCAGCATTTCCATTTCCATTTAACAAAAGACCCACGATGGCATTTTGACACACTTTTCCTACTCTTATATCTGATTTTCATGAAAAGTGAAACCATGCTAAGAAACAGGAGGATGTAACTGTGGGGTGGGGTGGAGGGAAAAGACAGCTTGAGGAAATTTTACTTGATTATCCAAGCGAAAAAGAGTTACGCTACTTTTTGTGAAATTTTATGTCATATTGGAGCAATAAAAAGAAATGGGTCAACTGACCACATTCTCCCCTCTAGGCTGAAGCCACAGGATAGAGAACCAATACCTCAGTCCCATGGCGCTTTCGTCCTGCTCACACCTGGTGAGCCCCTGGGGTGGGGGAATGAAGTTCTGTGAGTGTGCCAGCCAATCAGCTGTTGTCTCTACACCCTGCCCAGTGGGACAGGGACTGGAACTGCAAGTCCCCCCACCCCCCACTCCCAACCAGGCTCTGCCAGTGGGCGGCACTTGAGGGAGCCAGCAAGGAGGGACTGGAGCATCCTGTCTGCCCCCCCTTCCTCTGAGTGTTTCCTAGCTACCCTTCATCCCAGGTGGCAAGTCTCTGTTGCAGTGGCCGAATCCAGTTTTCAGTTCTTTTTTTTTTTTTAAAAGATTTTATTTATTTATTTGAGAGGGAGCACATGTGAGAGCACAAGCAAGGGGAGAGGCAGAGGGAGAGAGAGAAGCAGACTCTCCGCTGAACCCAACGTGGGCTCCATCCCAGGACAAGCCTGTCACCCCAACTCCACCCAGGCTTCTGGGAAACTTTTCTGGCTCCTTCCTCTGGGCATCCTTGCCTCAGACAGGGACACCAGCTGTCTCTACTCCGAGTGTAAACATGCCCCCGGCCAAGGAGGTGTCTGCACGAAGCCACTTGGAGCGATTAGCAGGGACAAGCAGCTTTGCATGTGCACACAGCATTTCTGTCGTCTGCCAGACCTGCACTTTCAATTCCCAAACTCTGGTAAATCTCAAACATCATTCTCTGCTCTAGGAAAGAACGTAGCCAGGGGAAATGTCGGGTTGACTATTACCCAATTGAAGTAACACAGTAGGAAGCAAATAAACCTGACTAAAGAAAATGGAGTACATTTCTGGCTTGGCAGACAAAAAAATATATAAAAAAAATTTTAAATGCACCTGAAATTTTCCCTTGTTACTGCCTCGCTTAGGAGCTGGAATCCTAAATCGAGAGCGCCACCTGCTGTCCATTGTCAGACCCGAACGCGGTGGGTATGATGATGCCCAAAGTGGTATAACTGTGGACAAACATCCTCTGTTAATGTGTGAAGGCATATATGTATGACTGCCCAAGTCAGAGTTCCCACGGGGTTTTTGGCCCTGCTCAGAACAGGTGAACTTACCATGCATCCAGAGTGATGCCAGAGGAGGTGTATTGTTGAGCATACAGGTCTTGGAAAAAGTGCCTCTTATTATTATTTTTTTAAATTTTATTATGTTATGTTAGTCACCATACAATACATCATTAGTTTTTGATGTGGTGATCCACGATCCATTGTTTTCATATAACACCCAGTGTTCCATGCAGTACGTGCCCTCCTTAATACCCATCACCGGGCTAACCAATCCCCCCTCCGCCCTCCCCTCTAAAACCCTGTTTGTTTCTCAGAGTCCATAGTCTCTCATGGTTCATCTCTCCCTCCAATCCCCCCCCCCCATTTTTCTCTTCCTTCTCCTAATGTCCTCCATGTTCTTCCTTATGTTCCATAAATAAGTAAAACCATATGATAATTGACTTTCTCTGCTTGACTTATTTCCCTTAGCATAATCTCCTCCAGTCCCATCCATGTGGATGTAAAAGTTGGGTATTCATCTTTTCTGATGGCTGAGTAATATTCCATTGTATATATGGACCACATCTTCTTTATCCATTCATTTGTTGAAGGGCATCTTGGCTCTTTCCATAGTTTGGCTATTGCGGACATCGCTGCTATGAACATTGGGGTGCATATGGCCCTTCTTTTCACTACATCTGTGTCTTTGGGGTAAATACCCAGTAGTGCAATTGCTGGGTCATAGGGTAGCTCTATTTTAAAATTTTTGAGGCACCTCCACACTGTTTTCCAAAGTGACTGTACCAACTTGCATTCCCACCAACAGTGTAAGAGGGTTCCCCTTTCTCCACAACCTCTCCAATATTTGTTGTTTCTTTCCCTGTCCATTTTGGCCATTCTAACTGGTGTAAGGTGGTATCTCAGAGTGGTTTTTATTTGGATTTCCCTGATGGCTAATGATGATGAACATTTTTTCATGTGTCTGTTAGCTATTTGTATGTCTTCTTCAGAGAAGTGTCTTTTCATCTCTTCTGCCCACTTTTTGACTTGATTATTTGTTTTTTGGGTGTTGAGTTTGAGAAGTTCTTTATAGATTTTGGATACCAGCCCTTTATCTGTAGTGTCATTTGCAAATATCTTCTCCCATTCTGTGGGTTGCCTCTTCTTTGTTTTGTTGACTGTTTCCTTTGCTGTGCAGAAACTTTTTATCTTGATGAAGTCCCAAAAGTTCATTTTTGCTTTTGTTTCACTAGCTTTTGGAGATGTATCTTGAAAGAAGTTGCTGTGGCCGATGTCAAAGAGGTTACTGCCTATGTTCTCTTCTAGGATTTTGATGGATTCCTGTCTCACATTGAGGTCTTTCATCCACTTTGAGTTTATCTTTGTGAATGGTGTTAGAGAATGGTCGAGTTTCATTCTTCTGCATGTGGCTATCCAATTTTCCCAGCACCATTTATTGAAGAGACTTTTTCCATTGCATGTTTTTTCCTGCTTTGTCAAAGATTATTTGACCATAAAGTTGAGGGTCCATATCTGGGTTCTCTATTCTGTTCCATTGGTCTATATGTCTGTTTTTGTGCCAGTACCATGCTGTCTTGGTGATCACAGCTTTGTAATATAGCTTGAAATAGGGCAACATGATGCCCCCAGCTTTGTTTTTCTTTTTCAACATTTCCTTGGCGATTCGGGGTCTTTTCTGATTTCATACAAATTTTAGGATTGTTTGTTCCAGCACTTTGAAAAATGTCATTGGAATTTTGATTGGGATGGCATTGAAGGTATAGATTGCTCTGGGTAGCATAGACATTTTAACAATGTTTACTCTTCCGATCCATGAGCACGGAATATTTTTCCATCTTTTTGTGTCTTCTTCAATTTCTTTCATGAGTGTTTTGTAGTTCCTAGAGTATAGATCCTTTACCTCTTTGGTTAGGTTTATTCCAAGGTATCTTATGGTTTTTGTGCTATTGTAAATGGAATCATTTCTCCAATTTCTCTTTCTACAGTTGCGTTGTTAGTGTATAAGAAAGCAATTGATTTCTGTGCATTGATTTTGTATCCTGCTACATTACTGAATTGCTGGATGAGTTCTAGTAATTTGGGGGTGGAGTCTTTTGGGTTTTCCACATAAAGTATCATGTCGTCTACAAAAAGAGAGAGTTTGACTTCTTCTTTGCCAATTTGAATACCTTTTATTTCTTTTTGTTGTCTGATTGCTGTTGCTAGGGCTTCTAGGACTATGTTGAAAAACAGTGGCGAGAGTGGGCATCCTTGACGTGTTCCTGATCTTAAGGGAAAGGCTCTCAGCTTTTCCCCATTGAGGATGATATTTGCTGTGGGTTTTTCATAGATGGATTTTATGGACTTGAGGAATGTTCCCTCTATCCCTATACTCTGGAGAGTTTTAATCAGGAAAGGATGTTGTATTTTGTCAAATGCTTTTTCTGCATCAGTTGAGAGGACCATATGGTTCTTCTCTCTCCTCTTATTAATGTGTTCTATCACATTGATTGATTTGCGAATGTTGAACCACCCTTGCATCCCGGGGATAAATCCCACTTGGTCGTGGTGGATGATCCTTTTAATGTATTGTTGGATCCTATTAGCTAGGATTTTGGAATCCATATTCATCAGGGATATCAGTCTGAAATTCTCCTTTTTGATGGGGTCTTTGCCTGGTTTGGGGATTAAGGTAATGCTGGCCTCATAGAATGAGTTTGGAAGTTTTCCTTCTGTTTCTTTTTTGAAACAGCTTCAGTAGAATAGGTATAATTTCTTCTTTGAATATTTGGTAGAATTCCCCAAGGAATCCATCAGGCCCTGGACTCTTGTTTTTTGGGAGGTTTTTGATCACTGCTTCAATCTCATTACTGGTTATTGGCCTATTCAGGTTGTCAATTTCTTCCTGTTTCAGTCTTGGTAGCTTATAGGTTTCCAGGAAGGCCTCCATTTCATCCAGATTGCTCAGTTTATTAGCATATAGTTGTTGATAATAATTTCTAATAATTGTTTCTATTTCCTTGGTGTTAGTCGTGATCTCTCCCCTTTCATTCATAATTTTATTAATTTGGGTCCTTTCTCCTTTCTTTTGGATAAGTCTGGCCAGTGGTTTATCGATCTTATTAATTCTTTCAAAGAACCAACTTCTAGTTTCGTTGATCTGATCTACTGTGTTTCTGGTTTCTAATTCATTGATTTCTGCTCTAATTTTAATTATTTCTCTTCTAATGCATGGCTTAGGCATCGTTTGTTGCTTTTTCTCTAGTTCTTTAAGGTGTAGAGTTAGTTGGTGAATTTGGGATTTTTCTATTTTTTTGAGTGAGGCTTGATGGCTATGTATTTCCCCCTTAGGACCGCCTTTGCAGTATCCCATAGGTTTTGGACCGATGTGTTTTCGTTCTCATTGATTTCCATGAATTGTTTAAGTTCTTCTTTGATTTCTTGGTTGACCCAAACATTCTTGAGCAGAGTGGTCTTTAGCTTCCAAGTGTTTGAATTTCTGCCAAATTTTTTCTTGTGATGGAGATCCAGTTTTAGAGCATTGTGGTCTGAGAATATGCAGGGAATAATCTCAATCTTTTGGTATCGGTTGAGACCTGATTTGTGACCCAGTATATGGTCTATTCTGGTTAAAGTTCCATGTGCGCTCAAGAAGAATGAGTATTCTGTTGTTTTAGGGTGGAATGTTCTGTAAATATCTATGAGGTCCATCTGGTCCAATGTATCATTCAAAGCTCTGTTTCTTTGTTGATTTTCTGCTTAGATGATCTGTCCATTGCTGAGAGTGGAGTATTGAGGTCTCCCACAATTAACGTATTGTTATCAATATGACTCTTTATTTTGGTTAACAGTTGGCTTATGTAGATGGCTGCTCCCATGTTGGGGGCATAGATATTTACAATTGTTAGATCTTCTTGTTGGATAGACCCTTTAAGAATGATATAGTGTCCTTCTGTGTCTCTCATTACAGACTTTAGTTTAAAATCTAATTTGTCTGATATAAGAATTGCTACCCCAGCTTTCTTTTGAGATCCGGGGGCATGGAAGATGGATCTCCATCCCTTCACTTTCAGTCTGGATGTATCTTTAGGTTCAAAATGAGTCTCTTGGAGACAGCATATGGATGGGTCCTGTCTTTTTATCCAGTCTGCAACCCTGTGCCGTTTTATGGAAGCATTTAGGCCATTCACGTTGAGAGTGATTATTGAAAGATATGAATTAATTGTCATCATGTTGCCTGTGAAGACGTTGTTTTTATAGATTGTCCCTGTAAATTTCTGTTGTAGATCACTCTTGAGGTCTTTCTCCTTTTATAGAACCCCCCTTAATATTTCTTGCAGGGCCGGCTTAGTGGTCACATATTCTTTCAGTTTCTGCCGGTCGTGGAAGCTCTGCATCTCTCCATCCATTCTAAATGAAAGCCTTGCCAGATAAAGTATTCTTGGCTGCATGTTATTCTCGTTTAGTACCCTGAATATGTCTTGCCAGGCCTTTCTGGCTTGCCAGGTCTCTGTGAATAGGTCTGACGTTATTCTGATGTGCCTCCCTCTGTACGTAAGGAATCTCTTCCCCCTAAGTGCCCTTAAGATGGTTTCCTTGGTTCTAAGATTTGCAAGTTTTACTATTACATGCCGGGGTGTTGGCCTGTTTTCCTTGATCTTAGGAGGGGTCCTCTCTGCCTCTAGGACGCGAATGTTTGTTTCATTCTCCAGATTAGGGAAGTTCTCAGCTACAATTTGCTCAAATACATCTTCTAGTCCTCTCTCTCTCTCCACTCCCTCCGGGATTCCAATTATTCTTTTTTTTTTTTTTTTAAAGATTTTGTTTATTTATTTGACAGAGAGAGAGACAGCGAGAGCAGGAACACAAGCAGGGGGAGTGGGAGAGGGAGAAGCAGGCTTCCCGCTGAGCAGGGAGCCCGAAGCGGGGCTCGATCCCAGGACCCTGGGATCATGACCTGAGCCGAAGGCAGACGCCTAACAACTGAGCCACCCAGGCGCCCCCCAGTTATTCTGATATTGGAATGCTTCATGGTGTCACTTATTTCTCTGATTCTATTTTCATGGATTCTGAGTTGTTTCTCCCTGGCCTCCTCTTTTCCCTTTTTATCTATTATACTGTATTCCAGATCGCTTATTCTCTCTTCTGTCTCAATTACCCTAGCTGTTAGATTATCTAGATTGGATTGGATCTCATTGATTGCATTTTTAAGTTCTGCCAATTCACCTTTTATTTCTGCCCTTAGAGACTCTATGTTGCCATTAATTGATTTCTCCATTCTAGCCATTGTCTTCACAATTGCTAGCCTGAATTCCATCTCCGACATCTTGGTTATATCTGCATCCATTTGTAAATCTGCAGCATAAGTCATACTCTCTGAGTCTTTTCTATTTGGGGGGCTCCTCCTCCTAGTCATTCTGTTGATGGGTGTTTGAGGGAATGTATAGAGTCCAAATTATTGACCAGAACCCAAGCAAGATGCACCTGTTTTCTTGGGACCTTAGGGTTGCTGGCCTCTTGTTTTCCCAGCCTGTCTTCTGCGGGAGGGGCCTGCTGCACTGTTACTCAGGCAACCCTGTTTGGGTGGAGTTGCCCTGTACCCCTGTGGCGGGGGATGGGCTCAGTGGGAATCAGTCTTTGGGGCTTTTGTTCTCTGGCGCCTTTCCCTGATGGCTTTCCACGTCTGTTCTGCGAGTCAGAGCAGAAGAGACCATTTCCAACCCTCTGCCTCAGAGCAGAGAGACCTCAGTCTGTTCTTCAGTGAGCTCTCCAGGCCACACTGTCTCTGTTTCTGTCCGTGCTGCTATAAACTGCAGCTTCCTGGGTTGTGCACCCCTGCGTAGCACTCCCAGTCCTGCCTCCCGGTGGGAGCACGTCTCTGCCCTTTGTGCTTCTAAAACCGCCAGCCCCTCCCAGTTCACATGCGCGCGACCCCACTGCTCTGGGTTTCCATCTTGGGGACTGCAGTTCGCAGGCGCGCCCCCGCCGCTCCGGGTTTCTGTCCCAGGGGCTGCCCTAAAGTCCTTCCCCAACCGCTACTGGTCTGCAAGTCTGTGCCCTGTCCCCAGTGCATGATGCTGTCGCTCACTGTGGGTGTAGGATCCCCACGGCCAGGCTCCCTCCCGCTGCCCTTTATGCTCCAATATCTGCCTGTGGAATCCAAAAAATGCCTCTTAAAATGTCAGAAGTATTCCACAGTTTCCAGCAAAATCCTTGGTGGATGAAACTGAAACTGAAGAGTTAATGTATGGAAATAAGTCGTTATGGTTGTGCACTAGATAGAATAAGATTACAGGAAACTCTTCTATGGAATTAGTGAACCATAGGATGTTGGAACAAGGAAGGATCTTGGATTTTTACAAGAGCCATAGCAAGCCTTCAAAGTAGGTAAAGTGGTTGACAGCTTATAGATGCCATCTTAGGATATTGGGAAGGTGGTGCATATGAAAGATCTTTGCAAGTACATAGTGGTGATGATGCCGATAAATATTATTTGTTACCTCCCCTCCTTGGATGAGGGGAAAAGACCACCTTTCCCAGTTAGTTTCTGAAAACCCTTAACAAGAGACGTAGCTCTTCTAGACAAAATGAAAGCTGAGGATTGAAATGCAAATACCCCAGAAACAAGAAAACACAGACTCACCTGTGTTACTCCAAAGAACAAAGGGTTTTATGTTGAGTTCTTTCCTGAAACACGTTTTGGAGGGCACATGGGATTGAAGGGATGTTTCTAGCATGTGTGAACTAGAGATAAAAAACAAACAAAAAAGATTGGCAATGACAATCAAGTCAAGGGGGCAGAAGGAAAGGCAAAGGCCTGAGGTGGCATCAGACCAAGCTCATCTCACTGTGATGTGATCAGGACAGGTGATCTCAGATAGGCACAATCAGAAGGGGACATGCCTCCTCATTTTCCTGCCAGCTCAGTCCCACTGCACCACAGGCCAGGAACGTGCGAGGAGGGGGCCGTGGTAGCCCTGGCCCTGCTTACAAAGTCAATGATGTATATAACCGCCAGCATAACTTGATACTGTGGTAAGAAGGTAGATCTTCTGTTTTCTTTTTCACCTTTTTACTGCTTCATTTCTATTTCCGTGGAACTGATTTCACAAATTCTCTGCTCTGGTCCACATGTATTTGTGGCCTTTCTCTGCTACCTACCATGTAATTCGTCATGACTACTCACAAGCACATGAGTGGCGTCAAGTGATATTCAGAGAGAGACACCACAAGATCCTAAGGAGCTTCTGAATCATCAATGATGAGATTATGCTCAGTGAATTTTTTTAAGGGCCAAATGTATTTTCCTATGATCCAGTGTCCTAACAGCGAACACCGACATTGCTAAATGTGACATTTGGTGACTCACCATTAACCAGGATTCCCCTTCATAGTGTTCGTATACATCATTTGCAATAGAAGCCAATAAAATCAAATTAGTTTCTACACTGATAAAACATTTTCATTACTATGATAATTGGAGGCTTTCTGGGTGAGAGAAATATACCTTAAGGTAAATCTCAAAAAATGATTAAGGAATATCAAAGCATGTCAGTCATAATAGATATTTTCATGGCAGTGATAACATTGACTTCATGAAACTATTTGCAGAGCCTACAGCGCCGTCCACTTTGTCCTCAGACCATACGGGTTTTGGAAAGAGAAAAAAAGATGTGATCTTGTCTTCTCTGAATACTTAGCCAAAAATTGCCCCCTCTGCAACCCCTCCACCCTATGTTACTATCTATACCATTAACCTGGATTTATTTTTCTTCATAGCAGTTAATACTATCTGGAATAATATTTGGTGGATATATAGCAAAATAATGTAATGAACACACAGTTATTATGCCGGTCTTTTCTTGTTGGTTCTGTCTCTCTCCCAGGAGGAGGACGTAAGGTCCGTGAGAAAAGACTCAGTCTCATTTGCTACTGAATCCTCAGTGACTAGTAGCGCAAAGTTAGTGTCCAATGATTATTTGTTGATCCAGGAATGATGATCAAACAAATCTATGTCAGTATATGTTTTGGGGTTTTTTTTTTATATATACTGGCTTCTTTTTTCCATTTTAAGTAAATCCAGGTGTTTCTGGCTTATACAAAATGATGATTGTAATTTAGTAAGTGTTTTAATTGCTATGCATGATTTATTTATGAAAATGAAACATTTTAAGCCATATATGCCTTCCTAACTCATTCATTTTCTGCCAAATTACGTGTCTCACATTATTGAACACATCCTTTGGACAAATGCCTTTTACCTTCTAGTCACTCCAGCCTTTCACATTAAAATACATAAACTCCAGAAATATAATTAATTTGAAACAGGTCAGGTCCTGGACATATATGTTCATCATGTTCTGTGTATTGAGTAAATACTGTATGCTAATGGAGTGCCGGCACCTTGTAGATGTCTCATCTTAACTATACAAAAGCTCTAAAAATAAATATAATCCCCATTTTGCAGATTAAAAAAAAAAAAACAGATCAGTTTAGTAATAAGCCTAAGGTTTTTGTTTTTTGTTTTTTGTCTTTTTTTTTTTTATTCATTTGAGAGAGAAAGAGAGCAGAGGGGGAAGGGGCAGAGGGAGAGGGAGAGAGAGAATCCTAAGCAGACTCCCCACTGAGCATGCAGCCCAATGTGGAGATCGATCCCATGACCCTGAGATCATGACCTGAGCCAAAATCATGAGTCGGACGCTTAACCGACTGAGCACCCCAAACCTAAGGTTTAACATCTAATAAAATGCTAAGTCCTGGGTCAAACACTCTGAGTCACTGTTTTGCGGATGAAAGATTTGTCCGTGTCCACACACACATAGTAAGCACTAGGGCTGAGCTTCAAGTGCACATCTGTGATCCCAAAGCTCGTGCTCTTGACCCCCATGCCGCACTTCCTTTTTTTCCTGCCAGTCCCACCTCGGTCCCAGTTTTTATGTGTGAGTTTCTTTTCTCCTGGTTCTAGGAGAGCGTCTCAGGTGTGTCCCTCTCACTACTGATCTGTTTCCAAGGTGCCATGTCTGCTCTTGACTCTATCCAGGTGGACTAATCCAGCATTGAATTCTTAGTTCTCTGTACTAGTAATACTTCCTTCTTTCATCGTCTTCCTTTCCTTCACATTCTGTCTTGGTTCCATAGCGGTTCATCTCCCTTTGACATTTTGTTCTTGTTTTAAAAAGACAACATGGTTTTTCATCCTAGGAAGGTTGATAACTTTTCCTTCTTTCTTTTTTTTTTAACCTACAAATCTTATTTTATTTTTTTATTATTTAAATTCAGTTAGCCAACATATGGTACATCACTAGTTTCAGATGTAGTATTTAATAATTTTTTGTGAAAATGTTTTAGTGGTTTAGAAAAACATTGCTTCCAGTGAAATTTTAGCATGAGGTTCACTTCCTTTGGTCTGTAACATTTTTTTCAGACAACCTCCCCCCCCCACTTTTCCTGTTTCTGTGTCTAAGAACACAGAGCTCCTGCCAGCACAGGAGGACAAGCATGCCCCATGCCCCTGTCCCCTCTTTGTCCTGAAAGAGCAAGGGACACGCATATTCTTCTCAGTCCCCAGTGTCCACGGAGCTCACATCTGCTATCTGTTTCCTAGCCTCACTGCCTGGCATTTCTGACCTTTTGTAAAATGCGAGGACCTAAAAAGTAACAGTCCTTGGGATATGTAGCCCCCAGGGCTCTTCTGGACTCTGTTAGCCCTAATTGTGCTGAAACTGTGCTTTATCTGTGCTCTATCTCTCTCCAGAACATAGCATGCTCCTTTAGATGCCCCAGAATTTTCTAACTGGATCTAAGAACAGAAGTACTTCTTTGGGGAGGAGGAAGACATTTTGATTGTGTCAAAAAGGACCATCAGAAAGTCAGAGCATTATACTTCCTATTTGTTGCAGAGGCAGAGTGTCTGAACCAGGAGGGAAGCCGGGGAAGCGGGATGCCTACTCCCCCCTGGCAGCAGGATGACTCATTCCTGGGGACCCTCCTGGGATGGGCCAGCTACTGCCTTCTCCACTGAGTCACATTAGTGCTATGGTTTGTGGAAAGTCTTTCCAAACTCTGGCAAGAAGGGGTTGTGAATATTTTTTTTCTTATAAAGTGATAACAATTATTTTAAGGTGAGTTTAGGGGGATGGAATCAGGCCTGCTGGACAGATGACCTTTTACAATTAGAAACCTTGGCACTGGGGCACCTGGGTGGCTCAGTCGTTGAGCGTCTGCCTTTGGCTCGGGTCATGATCCCAGGGTCCTGGGATCGAGCCCCGCATCGGGCTCCCGGCTCAGCAGGGAGCCTGCTTCTTCCTCTCCCACTCCCCCTGCTTGTGTTCCCTCTCTCGCTGTGTCTCTCTCTGTCAAATAAATAAATAAAATCTTTAAAAAAAAAAAAAAGAAACCTTGGCATTTCCCTCCCCCCAGTATAAAAATTACAGCACCACCGACTAACTCCGAGAACATTGTAAGTTTTACGTATCTAAGCAACAAACAGATGAAAGGGAATGAATGATAATGATGGGATAAAGTGCTCACTGCCCCATAAGAATATTTCATCCCAGCCTATCTGTGGTTGGGGCACCTCTTTGGAGAGCAGGTCCAAGGGGAATTTGATGCTGTGCCTCCCTGGGTCCTGATCCCTCGTGGGAGTCCAGGGTGACGCGGAGAGTACAGAATTCCTGGTTAGTGAGAAGACACCCCCCCCCATCATCACCAGCAACCACATCAAATGCTGTCCCAGACACCCACACCATGACCCCATGGAAAGACCAGCCCTGGGGGCCCTGGGGCCTGGCACCCTCAGTCCTCTAGGGCTCTAGGGTTAGCACCTGCCTGCCACAGCTTGAAGATTCCTTTTATCTCCTCACATAATTGGGGTTATTTGAAATTTCTGGGTTGTAGGTGAGAAGGGAGATTAAGTGAAGTTAGCAAAAAGCACTCACACTATTTGTAATTTGAATTAAACACACTATTTCAACAATGACAATGAAACAAAATCTTTCGACTGCTGAGGGGTGCCTGGGTGGTGCAGTCGGTTAAGCGTCTGACACTTCATTTCTGCTCAGGTCATGATCTCAGGGTCCTGAGATTGAGCCCCTCATTGGGCTCCACAGTCAGCGGGGAGTCTGCTTAAGATTCTCTCTCCTTCTCCCTCTGTCCCTCCCCCCTGTGCTCTCACTCTCCAAAATAAATAAATAAATAGATCTTATATAGTAGAACTGCTACTCAGAAATTTGAGTTTTATTACCAGCTCTTAGCTGGATCCTTAAAGGCAAATAACATGGCCTATCCGGTGGGCCTTAGCTTCTGCCTGCATGATGCTTCCGTCCCAGGCTGGAGTCAGGGTTGCTGCGGCCCAGACGCCTGCCCCTGTGGGAGAGCACGGGGGCATGGGGGAGGGTGGAGAGGACCTTTAGCTCAGCAATTTCAGGTCTGTCTGTGGGTGTGAGATGGTCTCTCCCAAGTCAGCCACAAACCCTTCTGAGGAGCTGATTTGAAACCCCAGATGGTGGCCAACATCTCTTTCACTGTGCTCTGTGCCCTTGGGACCTGGATTCTGGATATGTCGGGCTCCACCCATTACTGGAAGGAAAGACAGCGACTTTGGGAGCAAGAAATCCTGGGTTAAAACTCTTAGCCCTGACATTTCCTCGCAGCCAAATTGTGACAGCCCAGTGAAGAAATAGAGGTACAGCCCCGAAGAGCCTTGCACAGACTAGAAATGCCAGCTTTGTAGCTTGTCCTCTCCGCTTGGCTTTTAGCATAAGAACTAGGCCAACAAGTCCAGCCAAATGGCCATGTATTCTCTCCTTACCCCAGAAATCTTCTGGCAGAAGAAAACCTATCAAACAACACCTCCTGATCCCTTTACTTGCCTCAATGTCTTTGCTGACCTGGGAGGCTTGGGAGATAATGGGATATAACTGTCCCTTCAGGAGATCGCCATCCCAGAGAGCTTGGGGAACAGGCCTCTGCTGGCCTTCAGGGATGACTCCGTTAATAAAGTGCTCTGGGGGGCGTCCCAGGATTCTGGATCTGGTAACAGTTCTTTCTGATTGGCCCTTGGAGCAAACCAAGGATGCCCCATCCCTTCCCTGCCCCTCACTTCACTTCCACAGACCAGCTGCCAGGGAGAAGAGCCCAGTGGGTCCTGTATCTTTGGGAGACATGGTCCTCTCAAAAAGTCAAGGCTCCATCCTTCTCAGTCCAGAGATGAAGAATATTTACTGACCTTTTTCTCTGCTAGTTACTGGCAGTATGTCACTATTTAGAGATATATCAAACTTCTCATTTTTCCTATTAGAATGTTCCTTAATTGTTTTCTGTTGGTGAGATGTGGTCAAGAAGAAATCAAATACTGGAGGAGATATAAAGGGAAAACCACTAAAAAGACAGAGAATAAGGTCACTGGGGACTGGGGGTTCAGAAACAGAGCAAGGTGTCCTGCTATAGGAAAGAACCAATGGTGAGGGAAAGTGAGAGATTAGGAGAAATTGTAGCATAAGAAACGGGAAAACACAGCCCTTCACTGGGCAGTTGAATCACAGATAAATTGTGCATCAGAAATAAAAATGTTCCGGAATTCTGTGTATAATGTATCAGAATTGTCCTAAGATATATGTTACCAAACAACCTTCTTTATTTTGTCCGGTGAGTCCAATGATCTTGAAATAAACCAACAGACAAACAAATAAGCAAGTGTCCAAGGGAACAAAGGCATACATATGCGCTCATTTTATAGCCTTCCCAATTCCTTCATGCCTCAAGGGTCCCAGAAGCCACGAGGCAGCTGATAGTTCGTCATTATCTGCCATTCCAGAAGAACATCTTAACAGCTGTTTTAGCCACTTCTGCAAAGTAAGGGAATATGGTTCTTGCCATCTCCTTGTCGAAATAGAAACATTTCAGTGATGCAGCCAGTAAAACTGGTAGCCTTTGACTTCTGGAGGCTGGACAAAACCTGCTTTGCTTGCAAATAACAGAGCTGATTATTGTGCAGCCTCTGATGGATATTTGGCCACTGCCTCAAACTGTATAGTTGGCATCCTCTACTTCGATCAGCCAGAAATACTACAGATGAAGCGCTGGAACCACCCCAAGGGAGGTGTATGCTATCTGGGTCTGGCTAATTAGATAATTTTCATAACCTAAACGAATTGACCAATAACCCAAAAATTCACCCCAGGCTTGAAAGAATTCATCAGTGTATTGTTTGTGCCAAGAGCCATGTCTCTGGCCTCTCATTCGGTTTTCAGCTTTCCTTTGCAAGTGGAAGCCATCAGTGGTGAGTTCAGAGTGGAGTCGGGGAGGGACGGGCAGAGGAATCCCAGAGTGATGGGCAGGTGGCAGGAGCAGGACCTGTCCTGGTCACATGCAGTAATCTGGCCCTCGGTGAGTTCGCAGTTGTACTGTGGAAAGACTTATCAGCCAGCAAAGGGGGCCGCTGGGACATAGTGACAATTCAATTGTCTTTGTCTCTCTTAGAGGTATTGTTTAATTAACAAATGAAAATAATCCAGAAATGGATACCAACTACTTAATACATAAATTAATAACAGTGCCATGAGTTTATCTAGGCAATTTGGTCTTGAAATAACAACTCTATTTTATGTGAGCCTGGGAATTTTAAATAAAAGCTTCTTTTTCTCTTTTTCTTTCTCTTTTTTTCTTTTATGCCATTAAATAGAAATCTGAAAGTTGACAAAGCCTCCATGTATCCCAGTTTCGTGAACAAGCAAACTGGCCACCAGGCTGGAGAATGCCTATTATATGTCTTCTCTGCTCAAAGCAGATACCAAGTTACAAGAAGGGGCATAAGCAGAGGTACTTCTACCAGCCTTCCCAACCTGAGAAGGGAGCATGCAAGAGGCATGTGCAAATTCAGTTCACGAGGGAGAGAGCAAGAGAGGAATTTTCTAGGTGTCCTTAAGCTCACTATTTGTTAATTAAAAGAAATGATGCCACATTGAGGGATAAATCCCACCACCCTGAGAGGACCAGGAAAGCAGACGTCCCTTCTCTGACTCTGGGGGATCCCATGACTTAGAGAAGCCTTTCAGCATGTTCACCATTCAGCCGGCTTTAGATTAACAAATGCAAACATTCTAACATTACTGGAGGGATTATTACATCGTGTTAAATATTTCATTTGTCTGACATCACCCTACTGACTCACTGCTATAATTTATTAAGTCTGCCTCCTGGTAAAACTATTTGTTTTTCGAGGTGGGGCTCGACTTTCAGTGTCTTCTCCTGCCATACCTGCAAGCGCTTCTCTTCCCTTTTGCTTCCATCAAGGTTCTTATTTCCCATGAATCCTGGCTACATGTGTGGAGCAGATAGACAGGTTGAAAAGTCAATGGGAAGGGTCGAAGAGGGGGGTGAAGGTACATCAGAGCTGGTATGGGTGGACATTTGGTCTCTGTTGGACAGAGTCAGGGCTCAGGCAATAAGTATGGAACTAAGGGGCTGCCCACAGATCTAGATGCTTGGGGCTGCAGCAGGCAGAGAATGGACAACTTTTATCCTTGGAGCTGTTGGGACATCCCAGTCAAAAGTCATCAACAAGGTTGGTCCTGAGAAAGCTTCTTGATAGGACAGCAATGCACCTTTTACCTTTGTCCTCCAAGATCATTCATTCTACACCTGAGTACTTTGCCCATTCATTTGATGACTGTTTGTACAATACCTACTATATGCTAGCTACTCTAGAAGCTATAATGATCAAGGAATGGTCCCAGACTCATGGACTTACACAGCCAGGAGATATCTCTGCCTTGTACCAGGTTCATTAGAGAGATCATTTTCAATCCTTCCAGCAACCCTCAATGATAGATATTATCATCACTATGTTATGGATGAGATGTTAAGTCCCCCTTGTGAGTTCGCCATTAGGAAGCCACTGGCCTAGCATTTGGACTCAGATCTTTGTGACACCAGAGCCCGTGCTTTTTGTCATGGAAGGAGCTCCTACTCACCTGAAGTAAAGTGTAGTGACTGTTATCCTTCACTTGGCTCCACAGAGTCAAAGGACAGTATATATTCGCCTAGGACTTCTTGTTGAAGGAATTTAAAAATGACACCATCTTTTGTGCTCATCGAGTCTCAGCAAGGTGTTCAGGCTTCCTTGGCCTTGCTCACATCTATGTCCTTGCGTTCTTCTGGTGGAATCCAATTCCACGGTGTTCTGTACCCCTTGCACCTCCACCTGTCAGGAAATGGGGTTCATGTGCACTCTTGGAGGCCCTTTTCCAGACTTCAATAAAGAGGAAAGCACGGTTGTAGAGCACAGTATTTCAGATCAATTGCAGATTTTTGTCATCTTCAGTTTTTTTAGTAACTTGGATAAAAAGCCCCCGTCTCACACCGGGAGTGCAGATGGGCATGTTCAGGCCTTTGCATGGGGCATGAGGTGGGTGCAACTCTGTCTGTGTCTCAGAGACAGGCCTGCAGAGGTCTGAGCTCATGTGAAACTTCTGTGACTGTCACTGCATTATTATATTGAAGCATTTTTATTTGTAAAGTACAAATGATCCTTTCAATTTCATCATACAACCTTCTGTTAAATGGAGCTCAAACACAGCCTGCAGCAGCTTGTACAAGATGGCCGTGCCACTTCTGTGTGGCTGTGGTCCTCTGTAGCTGGGCGCCTTAGCTCCCCTCCCTCAGTGGCACTGTTTCTTCCATTACTGCTCCCTCATGGTTTCCTGAGTGGCTTCTTTTGATTAGATCCACCAGGATACATTATGCAGAGCAATGTAGTATATCTTACGGGACGTTAACTGATCCACTGTGACCTCAGAATAGACAGGAAGAGAAATAAAGCTGTCCTGTGACTTACATCTCAAAAAAGACTGATCATCTTCGAAATAAACAAATCCATTTAAAACAAAGTGTTCTCAATTATTTAAAAATAGGAGAGCATATCAAAAGCTGGACAAAAGTAGATTTAACAAACACGAACAGTGGCCACTTCTAGATGGGGAGGGGAAATATCAAGTTTCTCACTGATACTTTCCCATCTCATTTTGTGTCTGTAATAAGCAGGTAAAATCAGAACAAACACAATAAACATTGTGATAAGTCATATTTATGAAATTTTACCAAAAACATTTGCATTTAAAATGTATGTTATACACATATGAAGTCACTTGAGAGCTAAGCTGTAAGTTGACATTTCCATTAAGTCTCAATTCCAGGCTTTTGTCACAAGTATCCATGACAAAGCCTGAGTGACGATCCTACATAAATCAAATAAAAATTCTGGGTATCATATTTTTTAAAAATTGTTTTTAGATGCAGCAGTGACCTGGGAGTGGGAATTCAGAGAGGGAAAGGAATCACTGAGGCAGGCATTTCAAACCAAAGTATCTGCCAAACCTAGAGGAACCTGAGCTTCAATTTCCATAGTTTTTAGGGAAGGAGGAAAAGGAGACAAAGTGAGAAGTCTGCCCACTGCCCTGCCAAAAACGTCAACTCCAACTAAATGGCTGACCTTCAAGAAAGGTGAACTGGGAGTAAACCCATATTCCTCTGCAAGGGGATAGCTATAGAGATAACCTGTCCTAAAGATTTGGGCAGAGTAGTGAAAAAATATGTCCACCTTGGATTCATAACAACATGCCAGGTCTCCAGCAGGTGTGCAGCCCAAATCTGCACAGTATGAGTAAAACTCTAATCATGTACATGAGCAAAAAGCCACCCCAGGCAGGTGAGGCACGCAAGAACCAGCAAAAGCAAATGCAGATCCTTTCTGGAGGAATCTCTTCCCTATCTTCAACCTAGATTTCAAAGGATCCTCCAGTCCCTTCAGATGAAGCTCCACAGTCAAAAATCATAACGATGACCATTCCTGTTGCCTTTGGCATAAAGTTAGCAGAACTGAAATAAGACATTAGATATTAAAGTGATCAGATGATGGATAAAAAATAAGTATGTTTAATATGTTAAATGACATGGAAAGGAAAAGGATCAAAAATAATAATAAGGAAAAGATTAGAAAGAAAGACCTCGTAGAGTGGACTAAGAACCAAGTGGAATATCTAGAAATTAAAATATAACAATTGAAATTAAAAATTCAGTGATTGTTGCTTAGGTAATCAAGACTTAGCTGAAGAGAAATTAATGAAGTAGGAGATATATATATCTGAAGAAATTTTCTAGAATTCAGCCTAGTGAGAAAAAAGTGATGAAAAATATGAAAAATAGGGTAAGATCTGTGATACAGTGAGAAAAATCTAACAAACTCTGAATTGGAGTTTCAGAAAGAGTGGCTAGAATAGAGAGAGACAATCTCAGCACTGCTGAGATATTTCCCAGAACTGAGGAAAACAAAGAAGCTAGTGAATCCCAACCAAGCCTGGTAGATAAAAACACTAAGACACATCATAATGAAAATGAAGAACAACAGATACAAGGAAAAAATTTTCATGAAATCAGCCACAGATAAAAGATGAATTGCCTTTAAAAAAAATAGCCATTAGACTGACAGTCAACTTTTCAAAACAAAATAAAACAAAGCAATGGAAGCCAAAATTACAGTGGGGAAAAAAGACTCCAACGTGCTAAAAGAAAATAACAATCAGCCTAGAGTTATATACCTGGCAAAAAATGTCATTCAGTAATAAGGATAAAGTAAAGATATTTTTAGATAAGTAAAAAATAATAGTATTTTCCAATAATGACTAACATACCCTAACCAAAGGAAATTTGAAAGGATGTACATTAGTTAAAGAGGAAATGTGATTGCCAGGTGGGAGATCTAAGCTGGACAATAGAAAGATTAAAAAAGGGGTGGGGGCTAAAATGGGGCAACACTAAAAGTAGACTGTAGTAAACAATAATAAAAATGTCTTACATGATTTATTTTAAAAAGAGAGAAAACTAAAATACACAATGTGAAAAGCAGTGCATAATAAACAGAGGTAATCAGAATTATTTTAAAGACCTTGTATCAGGCAGTAGAGACATAGATTAACTATAGACTTTGATAAGTATTAATTAGGAAAACATATTGCATAATTTCCCAACTAGTAGAGGGGAAAGTGAAATGAAGGGAAAAATTAAATTAAAAGAAAGCAATAAAAGAAAGAAGAAATTTGTAGATGGCAGGACAAGTAGAAGCACCCCTCAGAGATGTTGTGGGTTCAGTTCCAGACCACTGCAATAAAGGGAGTATTGTAATAAAGTGAAACAAATGAATTTCTTGATTTCCCAGTGCATATAAGAAGTTATTTTATACTATACTGTGGTTATTAAGTGTGCAATAACATTACGTCTAAAAAACGATGTACATACCTTAATTAAAAAATACTTTATTACCAAAAAATGCTAACCATCATCTTTTTGATGTTGGAGGGTCTTGCCTTGATGCTGTGGCTGCTGACTGAGCAGGGCGTTGGCTGCTGATGGTTGGAGGGGCCATGGCAATGTCTTAAAATAAGACAACAATAAACTCCACCATATTGATTCGCTCTTTTTCTCCTGAACAATTTCTCTGTAGCCTGCAATGCCAACTACGTTTATGGAATATTCTAAAACCTTTGTTGTCATTTCAACCATCTTCACGGCATCTTCAGCAGGAGTAGAAACCATCTCAAGAAACCACTTTCTTCGCTCATCCATAAGAAGCAACTCCTCATCTGTGAAAGTGTTATCATGAGATTGCAGCAACTCGGTCACATCTTCAGGCTTCACTTTTAATTCTGGTTCTCTTGCTATTTCCCCCACATCTGCAGTGACTTCCTCCATTGATGTCTGGAACCCCTCAAAGTCATCCATGAGAGTGGGAAACAACTTCCAAACTCTTGGCAATGTTGATATTTTGACCTCTTCCCATGAATCACAAATGTCCTTAATGACATCTAGAATGGTGAGCCCTTTCCGTAAGGTTTTCCATTGTCTTTTCCCAGATCCATCAGAGGAATGAGTCCATTGCAGTTATAGCCTTAGAGAATGTATTTCTTAAATAACAAGACTTGAAAGCCAAAATGCAGGCAGGAAAACAACATTCATCTAGAATATCTCCATCAGAGCTCTTGAGTGACCAGGTGCATTGTCAGTGAACAGTCATATTTTTAAAGGAATCTTTTTTTTTTTTTTTTTTCCTGAACAGCAGGTCTCAACAGTGGGCTTAAAATATTCAGTAAACCGGGCGCATGGGTGTCTCAGATGGTTAAGTGTCTGCCTTCGGCTGAGGTCCTGATGCCAGGGTCCTGGGATCGAGTCCCACATTGGGGTCCCTGCTCCTTAGGAGCCTGCTTCCCTCTCTCTCTCTGTCTCTCATGAATAAATAAATAAAATCTTTTAAAAAAATAAAGTAAAATATTCAGTAAACCATCTTGTAAACAGATGTGCTGTCATCCAGACTCTGTTGTTCCCTTTACAGAGCACAGGCAGAATCAATTTAGCATAATTCTTCAGGGCCCTAAGATTTTCAGAATGCTAAATGAGCACTGGCTTCAGCTTTAAGTCGCCAGCTGCATTACTCCCTAACAAGAGAGCCAGCCTGCCCTTTGGAGCTTTGAAGCCTGTCATTGACTTATCCTCTCTAACTATGAAAGTCCTAGATATAATTTTCTTTCAGTAGAAGGCTGTTTCTTCTACATTGAAAGTCTGTTGTTCAGTGTAGCCACCTTCATGGATTATCTAGGCTAGATCTTTTGGATCACTGGATGCAGCTTCTCCATCAGTACTTGCTGCTTCACCTTGCACTTTGATGTTATAGAGACAGCTTTTTCCCTTAAACCTCATGAACCACCTTCTGCTAGCTTCAAACTTTTCTCCTGCAGCTTCCTCATCTCTCTCAGCCTTCCCAGAATTGAAGAGAGTCAGGGCCTGGCTCTGGATTAGGCTTTGTTTGGCTCAAGAGAATGCTGTGGCTGGTTTGACTTTCTATCCAGACTGCTGAAACTTTCTCTATATCAGCAATAAGGCTGTTTTGCTTTCTTATCATTCATGTGTTCACTGGAGTAGCATTTTGTTTTCAATTTCCTTCAAGAACTTTTCCTTTGCATTCACAACATGGCTAACTGGCCCAAGAGGCCTAGCTTTCAGCCTATCTCAGTTTTTGACATGCCTTCCTCACTAAGTTCAATCATTTCTAGCTTTTGACTTACAATGAGAGACTTTTCCTTTCATTTGAACACTTAGAGCTCATTTTATGGTTATTAATTGGCCTCATTTCAATATTGTTGTGACCCAAGGAATAGGGGGGCCTGAGGAGAGGGAGGGAGACAGAGAATCAGCTGGTCAGTGGAGCAGTCAGAACACACACAATGTTTATCGATGAAGTTCACCATCTTATAAGTGTGTGGTTCATGGTGCCCCAGGACAAGTTACAAGAGTAACACCAAAGATCACTGATCACAGATCACCATAACAAATATAATAAAAATGAAAACGTTTGAAGTATTGTGAGAATCTCCAAAATGTGACACAGAGACACAAAGTGAGAGCAAAAGCTGTTGGAAAAAATAGCATGGATAGACTTTTTGACAAAGGGTTGCCACAAACCTTCAATTTGTGGGGAAAAAAATGCAATATCTGTGAAGCTCAATAAAAGGAAGCACAATAAAATGAAGTGTAGGACCAAGTAGATAGTAGAAAAAAATAATCTCAATTCCACATAAAATTTAGAGCATCCATTCTGGAGCACTGTGGTTATTAACCTTAGATCACCACAGGCGGGAAAACAGCATTCATTGCCTTGAATGTGCAATTGCCTTAAAAAAACAGCAATTAGACTGACAGCCAACTTTTCAAAACAAAATAAAACAAAGCAATGGAAGCCAAAATTACAGTGGGAAAGAAAGATTCCAACGTGCTAAAAGAAAATAACAATCAGCCTAGAGTTATATACCTGGGAAAAAATGACATTCAGTAATAAGGACAAAACAAAGATATTTTTAGAGAAATAAAAACTAATAGCATTTTCCAATAATGACTAACATACTCTAACCAAGATGTGCAAGTAAATGGAAAAATCAGAAGTTGATTAGTTTATTTCCTCAAGCACTGCTGGATAGTTGATAGATGGAATGTCTGTCTCTTTGGGACAGATTAATCGTCTTCACAACCACCCTACCAAGAGAATTCTACTGAAGCAAAGATCACATCCTGTGAATGCATTTGCAACATTGTGGAGATCTGGTGTTCACCAAGGAGCAAACCTCAATGACACAATCCAGGGGTCTATGTTGCAACTGCTCAACTCCACTGTTGTAATGTGAATGCAGCCAGAGACAATATAGAAAGGAACAAGTGTGCTGTGTCCCAATAAAACTTTATTTACACAAATAAGCAGTGAGTCAGATTTGATGCAGAGGCCATAATTTACTGACCCTGTTTTAGTTCAAAAGGAACAAGAGGAGATGTTTTACTTCATCTCACAAAATTAATTCCAGCTTTTAAATCGACTTGGCAAGTCCATCCTGTAATATGGTTTCTGTCCAACCGACGCTGCTGACCACACATAAGGACTTACTTTAGGCAGTAGTGGGGCTGTACCAGGTAATTCACACATTGCCCTGTGCATTCACGATGCCACAACGCTACTGTCACCAAGAGAAGGCACAGAAGGATCTGGTCACTCCATTAGGTGCCATATTTACCACGTGTATCTCAAAGACTCATACCCACCACTGTGCTAAGACGACGCTGTGATGTCAGCCCTGGAGACTATGGACACCCCTGGGTGATGTCCCGGTACAGTAGAAGGATTAACATTGTCTAAATATATGGATTAATGTAGTGGAGGACAGGTGGCTCTACCTCATGACTCTTGAAATTAGAAGCACAGCAAGAGGCTAAGTGACACTAGTCCCCTTCAACCACTAACAAGGAATTCCAGAACAGCATTTCAAATGTGCAGTGTGTGGGGCTATATTATCCTAGACCTATGGGTACAGCTCAGAAAGAGGTAAGAGGGATCCCATGGAGCATCCGGGGATCAGAGAAGCCAGTGGCTTACTTGGACCTCAACAAAAAAGACATCCAGCAGAGTGAAGTAAGAGGAACCTGAATGGAAAGCAGAGGCAGATAGGAACTGGAAGAGGCTGCAGTGGGCAGAGAAGTGAAGACCTAACACATGGAGACCTTTAGGAAACATGAGGAGCACAAGCTCTGGGGGAAAGTGCCTTGGGCTTTAAGAGGCAGGAAGGGGCTGAGAGTTGGGGTAGGCTCATGGGATTCCCAGCAGGCCACGACCTCCCCAGGTGCCCTGACAGAGCCCTTGACCTCTTTCTTGTTCACTGTTGCTCTCTCCCAAAGAGGGGCAAACTGTGGAATAGCATGCCTAGATTTGCACCTCTCACAAGAATATCTCAGGCCATGGAAGTTCCCATGGGATGACACTAAACCATGCCCTACATTTATTTTTTTTTTTCTTTTGACTTAGAACACATAGTGCAAAAAGCATGCTCTCTGTCAGCAGCCAAAGCAACTCATCTGGGACGTGCAAGCGTCATCCATCACATTCGGCATTTTGATCCAGTGTTCCGTCTGAGGCTTGCAATGACAGAGCTGCCACCATATGTGAAATCTGCCTTCGCTCTGTTTACTGTTTCATTTCATCCTTGATTTGCTGTCACTTTTAGAGGTATTGAACGCATTATTGAAGGGCTGAGTTGATGTCTAAAACACTCCTTAAACGGTCTTCGATTTTCACAGCCAAATATTTTAAGAGTTGCTACAACTGAAGCCAGAGTGTAAAAATATTTGTATTCGTTTATCAGAAAAAGTCATCAGTAAAATACTTCCTACAGTGTTTGAAGACCTGTTTGAATTGGAAATGATAGACTTAGTATATCGAGACAGATTGGCGTGTTTGGAGCTCTGGAGTTGGGGATGCAGTTAACCACACTGTCCAGCCTGGAGTGTGGTCTGGAATCATGTCAGGGATGGCATTCAGCCCAGAGTCACCTGGAAGATGCCTGTGGGGAGAGAGGGAGACGAGGAGAGGACAGGCTACCTGGACAACGACAGCATGCATCCCACGTGAGAATCTCCTTCCCAGCAAACTTCCTCGGTGTTTGCCCACAAGTGGGAATGTGCCCACAAGAGCCGTGGATGCTCTGGAACCTGGAGTGGAAGTCACACGTCAGAATCACCCTGACTTCCGAGTGGTACCAGTGTGGGCATCAACCGCTAGAGCTCAAAGATCATCACTGGGAGAAATGTGACCAGGGGAGATGTGCTCCATACAGCTAACATGTGAAGGTTGTCTGTGGAGGATTTAACAGCTGGCCATGATGGCCCAAATGCTCGTGGCTGTCTTAGAAGAGTGCACTGGTTTTGTTACAGGCTGGGGCTGCTCTAACAGGGACAGCAGGCAAGAAGGGAAGAAGCAGAATGTCAAAGGAGGAGGACTTCCCAGAAGCAGGACCGAGACTGCCCTGCAGGCTCCTGGCTTGGCAGCTGGGGGAACAAGAACGGGCGGCGGTCAACCCACCTGCCCCAGCTCCTTAGAGACCCCTACCCCCCCCACCTCCTGGAGCACCTGTTCTGGAAGCTTATGAAATCCAGCCTGAGTCTGGTTTTCTCTGCTCCCCCCCACCCCTCCTTTCTCTTATTTTCTCCAGCTTCAACTTACACTGACTTCCAATTCTCCCCACAAGGGTCCCTGCCTCAATGGCCTTAAATGACGCCTCCTGACATTTCCCTATGCTATCGTTCACTGAGCCACAGCCCAGGCTAGGTGAGGCATCGGCTTCCTCCAGGCTTGCTGCCCCTGAGGACATGACTGTGGGCACGCTCTGCACCCCACTTTCCTCATTTTATGGAAAATAACCCATTAACAGGATTGTCATAGAAATTATTTAGGAGAGATGCCTCACTACATAGTGACTCAATGTAGATCAGTTTCTAGATGAGGATTCCCCCGTACCCATATTGGGGGAATTGGTAGTAATACCAAAAACTGTCATGGACATGCTAGAATATTAATGAACTCTTTCTTAAATACATACTCAGGTAACAAAATAAATGTAATCGTGAGTAAACTGTAGAGCTCCCTTGAATTCAATCTTTTCTTATCAAGGTGTGAGTTAAGAACTCTTTTGTGTGCTAGTAAGGGGAGATATCCAAGCACAAAGAAAGGGGGTCTCCTGCCAGCACGATCCTGATGCTCTGTGGGCAGATCAGGGGCAACATAGCTGGGAGACAGCACAGTACAACAGTTATGAGCAAGGAGAGTGGCGTCAGACCTGGAGTCAATGCCCCACCCCTTCGATGACTAGACTAACGAGCAATTTATGCTCCCCAAGTCTCGGTCCCCCAACCTGTAAAATGGGGTAATGAGAGTACCTACGTACTAGAGAGACATCTTGTCAGAATTAAATAGATCTGACTTGTGGCAAGTACTCCATAAACGTTACTTATGCTGTTATATTTAATCTTTATTATTTTTCACTCCATGTACCACCAAGAAATCTATGTAGCTAAACTGCAGCAACTGGATAATGTCCTCTGTCAAACAAACAGTAAAAGAGATGATACCGCCAATGGTGGCCATTCTGTCCCCAAGCTCATCATTTATTTATTTAACTCATGACTGTGAGTTTAATTATGCATGCACTGTTCACATTAAAGTTAACCTAAATAAGTGATAAGCACTTCATATGTTTATTTTTTACTCCTCAAGTACAATAATTTTTAATGTTTTATATGAAAAGGCACTTCTTAATCAGGGATGCACATACATCCTTTGGTTGATTAACAAATTTCAACTAAGACACAATTTCTAAATTAATGATTTCTAATAATTAGGTGTGAATATACTCTGGACAATGTACTAAGTGCTTAAGGTGGGCCAGGAAGAAAGTTATAGGTGGGGTAATTCATCAGTGAAATAAGGCAGATCTGCTGCCCACTGTGCCGGGGTGAGAGATATTATATGCATCACGCATCAGTATGTGTATATGTGTAATTACATATACACATTATGTGTGCACACACACACGCACTTGCATATCTTTTCGATTGTGGTGAGGACTATGAAGAACAAATGATGAAGGAGAAGGTCAGGGAAAGCTTTTCTGAGAAGGTATATGTGAACTAAAATCTGAAGGGTGAGCAGCTGGGCAAGACCATTCCCAGGGGAAGGAACAATATGTTTGAAAGCTCTAAGATAGGGCAGTGTTTGGCCCCTTCGAGAACTAAAGAAGGCCAGCATGGGTGCACATTTGTGAGAGAACAGAGGGGTAGGCAATGAGTCTGAAGAAATAGCTGGAGGTAGAGTTTGCAGGGCCTTGTACATCATATTAAAGTGTTTGGATTTTACTGCAAATACATACTGAAGGACTTTAAGCAGCAGCCTACCATGATCTTGTTTACATTTTTAAATATCCCTCTTAGTGCTTGAGTGGAGGATACATGAAAAGGGGGCCGAGAGAAGGAAAAAAGGAGATCAGAATGAGGCATGATGATGGCATGGACAGAAGGACAGCAGCAGAGACTGGGCGAAGGGTTTGGGGTGAACTCTCAGGACTGGGTGGTAGATTAGATAAGAGGATTAAGAGAGTCAGATGCTGGCAGATGGAGGGATGGAGAACAAGGCACGAGGATCATATTTAAGAGAAAAATATCAAGAAATCAATAGACTGGACTGTTTACATATGGGTGAGCCCCCAGTTCCTGGACGTGTTTGAGCACAAGTGTTTCTTAAAAAGATGTGTGGGGAAGAAGTTCAGATTAGATGAATTTTAAGTTTTGTTTGTTCTACATCTAGAGTTTGCAACTACTGGATAGATGTTAGCCTGGGAAGATTAAGACAAGAATATAGACGAAGCTTTGGCCATCCCTTGAACTATGGAATTGGGTGCAATGTACAATTTTTACTGCCTTTGATATCAAATGAACTGACACTTCTCTGCATTATACGATATTGTTACATTATATGAAAATGTGAATTTTAAAGATTTGAAATAATGTGGTAACATTATTAAGAAAGCCTTACTTTTGTACAAAAGTCAAAATAATGTCAATCCTTTAAGTTAAAAAAATCAAGAACTGTGATTTCAAAGCTGACAAATCCTGTGAATTTTGAAGTGTGTTTATGTTGCTTTCCTATGGCTTGTAAACAGAAACACTGATCCTTTTCTAGAATTAGTGATGAACTATGAAGTTTTGAATTAAGATAGAGAGGAAAGCATCTTCTCCTGCAATGAGACTTTCTATGTAGCAGAATTACAGGATTTTAGCTTAGAGATGATCTTCCCTACACCCCACATAGATGTAGCTTTATAAAATACTATGCATTCAGTAGAATTAGTGAACCATCTTTCCTTCCAAATATTTCACACGTATTCTCAAATGTATTCTTTTAAAAAGGATCTTTCTTCTCTTCCCCTTTGTTTCTCATTTTTCCAGAGTATAGATTTAAAGTAGGTTGTTAGCAAGTTTGTAGACAGTGTTTAAACCTCGGTTATACGTGGGGAGAACAGCAAGTATCAAATCAGAAGTTATTCCTTACATTTCTATTCCCCTGGAGGAGGAACTGCGAGATGGAAAAACACATCATCAAAACACATTGGAGAAAATGATTTCCCAGTGAGAAGATAAAATTCTGTGGGCTGTCTCTGCAGTTTGAGCTAGGAGGGTAGGATCTGTTCGAAAGACCTTGTATTAGCAAGATATAAATGACAATCAGATTATTTAACCAACTTGTGGGAAAAATCATGAATCCATGCCAGGAGACCTTTTTCTTTGTTTTTCAAAATTGTCCAGCCACTTATTTTCTTTTAATATCCTGGTGATATGCCTAATATCTTGTCAAAAGATTGTTTGAGGAGTAAGCATGTTTAAAAATTACATGGGGTGGGGGATGCGCCTGGGTGGCTCAGTCAATTAAGCATCCAGCTCTTGATTTTGGCTCAGGTCATGATCTCAGGGTCGTGGGATCGAGCCCCACACCCTCTGCGCTGAGCATGGAGTCTGCTTGGGATTTTCTCTCTCTCTTTCTGCCCCTCCCCCACTTGTTCTCTCTCTTTCTCTCTCTCAAAAAAAAAAAAAAATATGTGGAAGCTCCCTCCGGCTGCCCTGGATAGTGAGTTAGTGGGATGAGGGCTCTACCTTTTTTCCAGCAAAGGGATGGTACTCTAGATTGTCTTCTCTGGGACCAGTAAGGTTCATCCTTGTGGCAAATCCATGATGGCCAAGGATTTCTGGTGCTCTGTTGCTGGTTTTCTTAGACAACTCCTAGCATCAAAACCAGAGAGACAGGACCAAAGGGTCTGATTACTGTGCTCAAGATTTCCCTATAAAAAGGGAGAACAATTAGGGAGGTGAGTTCTCTCCCAGAAAGGCATACCTGCCACAGGTAGCCAGCATGGAGGCGGCATCTGAGGGCCTGTGGCTTCTCTTTTCTTGCTTTCCTCATGAAAATCTACTCTCTAACCCTTGCTTTGCGGGCATCCCCAAGACCACCTTCAGGTTCAATGATTTGCTAGAAGGACTGACAAACTTCAGAAAATCTGTTATGCTCATGGTTATGGTTTATTAGAGCATAGACACAAGTCGAAATCAGCAAAGATTAGGGAGCATAGGGCAGAACCCAGGAGACACCGACCCAAGGTCCCCACTGTCCTCTCCAATTGAAGTTGTGTGACAGTGCTGAATTCTCCCGGCAAAAATGTGTGACGCATCCAGAGTATCTGCAACCTGGGGAGCTCACCTGAGCCTTGGGGATTGGTTGGTTTTTAGTGGCAGTTGTCCTGTAGGCACGGAGCTCCAGTGTGGCTGACTTAGCTCCTCTGTCTCTGGCCTCTCCAGAGGTCACAATGGCACTGTGTTGCCAAGGGCCACACCATAAATCACCCTGTGAGCATAGACTATCTGGTGTGGCCCAGGTATATATACAAAGACACTGGTCAGACAGGGTCCTCCAAGGGTTTAGAGGTTATTTCCCAGGAACTGGTCAAAGGCCAGGCTTTTCTTTAAAATGTGCAGAGTTTGACCACTCTAGCCCTGCTGAGTGGACACTTTACTGCACACATGCCAGGTGCCTTTGTCGAATTCATCCTTGGCCTTTGCACAATGGGTGACGACTGTGAAGCAACTGGCCTCACGGGGCATAAAACAATGCATCCGTTCATCTTGACCTATCAGACGCAGAGTGGGTCTCCTCCTTCAGCCATAGGAGAGAGTCCACTAAGATGCTCTTTGTAGTAGTGAATTAATAATAAGAGCCTGCCAAGTTCATTTACAAACCAAGTGATTAAACTCAATTTTCTAGAGCCAACATCCTACATAGTCAGATGAACAACAGAAGTTTTCTGTAACAAACATGTTATATACATTTCTGGGAGATTAAACAGATTTCTAGATTATTTACAATAGACATTTAAATCATGATAATAAGAAAATATAAAATATGAAAACATAAAGAAGACTTGTATCCTTCTTGGCTAGATTCTTTGTTTAGACTACTTCTGTGATTTCCAGAATGAAAACATTCCCTAACCTTGTCCTCTGTATCTTGGCCTGGGATGATAAAACCAAAACTGCCCTTTTAATTCTTTAAGTACTGATGGCAACAAAATTATTCAAGAATTCTTATCGGGGGGTGCCTGGGTGGCTCAGAGGGATAGCACCTGCCTCTGGCTCAGGACATGATCCTAGGATAGACTCCCACATTGGGCTCCTTGCTCAGTGGGGAGCCTGCTTCTCCCTCTCCAGCTCCCCCTGCCTGTGCTCTCTCTCTCTCTCTCTGTCAAATAAATAAATAAAATCTTAAAAAAAAAAAAATTCTTATCGAACACAACCATAACTTACCCTCTTATAAGGAAGTTTATTCAAAAACAAATTCAGGTTGTTAATTTCCAGTTTCCACAGTGTAGATATTATCCATTTGTGATTTTGACTAAAGCAGTGGAGGCAGAGAGAGGACCACTATGAAGAATCGGAGAAACTAAGGGGAGAGCTATTTTACAGCCTTATGTGGGTTCATTTGCAGAAGTCGCTTTTGAAAATTTATACCAAATTCAAGTTTGACTCATCTGCATATGTGGACAGAGAAGTGCTGTGGAGGAGGCATGAATTTTATCATAAGAGTTCAATTCACACTTTGGAACACATAATGCTTTTTTCTAAAGAGGAAATGTTTCCACCCTGAAGTGCCCAAATCACGTTATTGAACCAAATCCAATGAGCTTTTTGTTTTTAATGGAAAACAGATAATTACGAATCTTTTATCTTCCAGAAAAACAGGAGGGGTTTTGAATCAACCAATCAACAAAGCCAAGCAGGACTATCTCTTCTGAGCCTCCAATCCAATAAAAAGTTAGAGGTGGAATCCAGACAATTTGGAGGTCTGCAAACTTGCTTCAAAATTAATGATATTTTCTATGGTGCCGCAAGGAGATATTAAAACACTCATACTGATCTTGACCAAGCTCCTCAATGTTTTTTTGCTTTTCTTGAGTAATCACAATGATTATAAGCTCAGCTGTCTATTCACTGAGACATTCGATAGGGGAAGACAAAGCAAAAAAACAAACAAAATACAATCAGAATTTTAAAACTGAAGGAAGCTTGAAGTGAGTTCACGTCAAAATAAGTTTAATTACCTCACTTCACAGAAAACTGAGGCCCGGAGAGGGTAAGTCATCTGTGTGTATGGGTTCACTTCCTTATTTGCTATTCATTCATTTAATACATTATCATTGCGTATCTTCTGTATCTTGGATGCAAAGGTAAGAGTCAGCAAAGAATTCAAAGTCTGATGGCAGAACCAGTCAGGAAAATCAGGAGCACCTAGGTCGTAGCTGAGTCTGGAATGCAAGGCCTTTCCCATTTTCCAGTGGGACACATTCTGCTAGCCCACGTCTTCTCCAGTCTGCCATGTGATAGGAATCATGGGGAGTGCTTGTCAGACCTACCCATGCCAAGCCCTGCCCTGGACCTCCTGAATCTGAAGGTACACCAACCAGACCTGGGATTCTAGATGTTTAACAAGTGCCCAGATGAACCCCATCACAATGCACCAACAGGGTTTCCCTGTGCCAGCCAAGGTCAAGGATCTCTCACCTCTTACTGCCCTATCTCAGTGGGTAACTTCCACCATTGGCTTAACAGTCCCACATCACACCGTTCAGGGAAGAGCCTACATCAGCATTGCTCAGCATAGAGTCAGCGACACAATTACTGACTTGAACTTTAAAAAAAAAAAAACAAAAACCTAAAAATAAGAAGCCCAGGCCCCACTTAACCCAGCTGTATCAGAATCTCTGAAATTGAGGGTTTCTTTTTTCAAGTTCCACAGGGAATTCTGATGAGCAGTCAGTGTTGAAGACCACTGCCAACCTGGGTCCTTTCAGAACCCTCCTTGCCTGTAATGAGGTGAGGGAGAGGCTTGGGAGTATCTCTGCAACCCATGGTGCATGGTGCCACTATTATCATGCTATGCCCTCTCTCCGGCCATGTGCACGCCCAACATCTTAGATTCAGGTAGGAAAAAAAAATGCCACACAGGTGTTACAAAGCAGACTGCTCTGGGACGGTGAGATTCACAAATTTTCCAAAGGACAAAGCAAAACAAAGCTCAATAACTGTCATGTTGGATTGTGTGTACCTCATACTATTGTAATCACAACACACTTCTGCCCCTCCTATAATCTCACCAGCATGCCTTTGTATTCACTTACGCATCTACTAAGGCAGTTTTCCTCCCATTTAGCTGTTTAGCCGAGCCTATCTTCTTGGCTCCGGATATGGGAGTCCCTGGAGGGTGGGGATCTTGTTCCTTTGTCATGTCCCCAACACCTGCATAGTCTTCGGACGAAGCAATGCAGTTAGTGCCGTGCAACTGGCACGTCTGGCTGTCAGTGCAGAGCTCTCCCTACCACCTGCAGCGTCTCTGCCCCTGTGCATGCACAAGAGTGATCGGCGTGACATTCAGGAGACAGAAGAACACAGGCTTCTCTAAGTGGCATGTCCTGGCACACTGGCTTCTGGGGAACTCCAGAAACCAAAGAACATGGGTGATGATATAATGTTCCATTGGCAGCCACTAGTCTTGTAGCTTTCACAATGTATGTATCTCTCCAGAGCATCAGGAAATACTTTGGCACTTTGGGGATGGATGCCAGTTCATCTTTTATTTTCTGTCTTGTGCTGAAATAAGGAGTGAGTCAGAAGCAGCAGAAAATAAGCCCTCTCCTTGCAAGTAGATTCCTTTGACACTACTTTAAAAATCTGCATAGCAAGCTTCATGCTAATCGCTTTCAGTGATGTTTGCCTAATGACGCCCAAGCTCTTACAAATTCATTATGAGCCCTCTCTGCTTCCCTTTTATTACTATGCTGTCCTTTTCTCTTTAATTAGTAATGCTCTGGATTCAATGCATAACTTGACAGTTAACTTAAAAGGAACATTTGTAAAAAGTTCTTTTCTCCACAAGGTCAAGATTGTTCCCGTTATTATTTATAGTAGCTTTCATGTTCTCTGAATTTTATTATGTTTCCTTAAAATATTTGAAGGTGTTGTATTTTGGTGTTCTTGGATGAATTATAATTATTGGGTACTGGCATTTAGTTGCACATTTCATCCAGGCTGGGTATTTTGTGTTTCTCAAGTATATCTCACACAGTACTGAAAATAATTCTTTGGTGGAGTAATAAGATAGGGCACACGTAGGTGCTTAAATAGTTATCGATGGAACAATTGAGTAGGACCTTCACTTTAGCTAAATCTAGCAGGTTGAATTTCTGCCTTTTTTGGTTTTTACACCATTTTCTGGACTCCTGTCTTTCATCATTTGTAACAGCACCTCAGTGACTCTGTCCAGACTCTCCCTAGCCCATCCGTATTACTGAAGAGAAGCACCCCAGGCCAGCTTCACGCACCCGGTAATCTCGGGATGCTGATACCTGCCTGTATTTTCCAGAGACCAAGCCCAGGGTCCTTTAATCTTCCTCTGTTTGTAATGTATAGCTACCAAAATGCATATTCAGTATGTGCTTTGAGGCTTATGAAATAGAATCTTAAAAAGCAATAATCCATCACCATAAGAAAAAGGTTTCGTTTAGTGTGTCCCTGCAAATAATAACAGCATTCCCTCTTTCCCTTTCCAGCACCAGCATGACTCCATTGTGAGATACAGGTGCACGGCTCTGACGTCACTCTATCTTAGGTAACTACAGACAGGCAGTCTATTAACTAAAGCCTGAGAATGGAGCACAATTCTTCTATTAACTATTTATTAAGTCAACAAGCTGAGAAATGACTTCATTTTTCTTTCTAATGTGCAGCAGTTTTATGCATTTAGCGGTATTATTCCTCGAACAGATGTGTCTTTTCTAAGTAATCTTACTTTCCCATGAACCTAGGATTTTTTCTTAATTGTATGCTTCTAGTTTGCAACAGCTTCAGAAGGTGTTTCTGAACACACCACTGAGATTGCTCCATACTGAGAGCCAAGTGACATGAAAACCACAATATCATTGGGAATGCGGGCCGCTAGCTCCCCATATCAAACACCCAATTAGTGCGTATTCTTTGGCTAAATACACTCGGCAGCCAGTGCAGCCATCCTCAGCTCTTTGATTTCCAAAGCCTTAGAAATACCTGGGAGTTATTTGAATGTGGCAGTATTAGAACTACAAAAGAGAAACAAGAAGCATTCAGTCAGTCAGCAAACTGCAGAATTTGACAGCAAAGACACTGAAGGTTGTATCAAATTCCCTCCACGTTAGTGTTTTGAATAACTAAGCACTTTTTTTTTTTCGCTCGGCACTTCCCTTTATCAATAAAAAGGAGCATTCACAAAGAATCAATATCTAAAGCATATTGGGCAACTACGATTACTTTTATGATTTCCTCCACGCCAAGCATTAACAAAGCAAACCGTGCCACTATACTTTTGAAAGGTACCAATGGCAGCATGGCAGCGGACAACCAAATTGACACCAATTTTTTCCTATAAGAAGGTATAATCAGCTCTTGGGTCACCTTCAAAATACGGTCCCGTGCTTCCCCTGGAGTCGAGTTACTGTGGGAGCAAGTGACTGAAAAAGCAAGGAGAGGAAATAAAAGGACGGTTCGGCGGAAAAGCTCGGTGCTGCTCTCCTGGCCCACCTCTCTGCCCAGTGCAAGGTCATGGAAATTTAGTGTGAGCCCAAGTGGTTCTTCAGCGGCAGACAGCAACAGGCGTGATCCTGGCACAAGCCGGCGTTTGTCTGACAGCTGCATGTGCTCCAGCCAAAAAGCTGCAGTAAGCGATCTGCCCAGTTCTGCTCTGCGGAGGAAGGCTCACCCTATAATGTCCCACTGAGTCATGAGGTCAAGGAAGAATTCCACTGAAGTCTTTAAATAGCCTTGGCTCCAGCAAGCTAATGGGGGTGAGGCTACTGGAGTGTGTCTGTGTGTGCCTGGCAGGGACACGCACATCTCGGTACTGTAGGAGGGGGCGTTTAGAGGGGTCTTCTTCAGCTGCGTCCCAGCGATGCTGGTAAGATCTGTTTGCAGTGGTTCAACAGAAAAGCTCATGCACGAACGTGCTAATGGAACTCTGGTATCTGATGCTAACAGCAGGAATTGGCTTCCCTCTTTCAGGGATGGGAAAATTGACTTGGGGGTCCATTGGGAAAATCACTTTTCCTATGGATAAGTTACGTGGACCCCTTTGAGCAGCTCCACGCTGAAGTTGCCTAAGCTCGGAACCTGAGAGGGTGCTACCCACCGCCCCAGCGCTTTGCCACTCTTTCCCGAGTGGGGTAAGGGGTGGGAGATTGGGACAAGATGGCTGGAGTGAACGGGGGGGGATGACTGGCTCACCCCAGTCATGTCCTTCGGTCACTGTTCTTTGGTTACTGAGGCTTCAGGGCTCAATCTAGTCTACACTGTCCACTGTGGCCTTTGTTTACATTTCCCTTCAGCAGGGATCACGACCTGCCATATAGTGTAGAAACCCACGTGGGTCTGTCTCTTTCACCAGACCATGAGTTCCTTGATAGAAGCAGCAGGGCGTTATTCCTCTTGAGCTCCTAGCCCAGTGTCCAGCCTACAGAAGAGAAAGGTCTAAGAAAGATAAGTTTAACTAAATTAAACTAAGGGTATTAAGAAATTAAGCAAGTCTTGATATCGTTTGCTATATTCTGTAGACAAATCAGCCCCCAAACCTGAGCAGTTGGCTCTCCATTGATCCGAAAGGACTGTACTTTCTTCACTGCCATCTTTTCTTTGGAATTTCTTTACCTCAAAATAAATGGTTATGTCTTAGGGGCTCTTGGCTCTTGGCTGCTGTGACAGCAGTAAGATCCAATGACCCTGGTGGCAGGAATTCTATAATTGCTCATCCTAATGTCCATGTTCATCTAACAGCTGTGTACTCCTAGAATTAAAAGCAAAACAAACAATATTTTTACAGAGCCTTTTGTCCAAAGAGCTTTTAAATGTCGCAAACTCATTTTTAAAATGTCCACGTGTAAAAGCCAAGTGGCAGATATTACCCTCCTTTGAATGTGAAAAGGGTAATTACTTTCTTGTGTGTGACTTGCCTGTACCTTACCTCCTCCTTCCTGCCATTTGGCCATTTTCCCCCTCAATTATTAGCTCACCCCTGAAGGGCAAATCTAGCAAGGGAGGAGACGAGAAAATAGAATCAGATGATTTAACTATCGGCTGGTGTCTCTAGAAAAGCTCAGGGATATGAGGGTGGGTGCCAGGGGATTGGGAAAGAAGGTTGAAACTGTGCATTAAAATTGGTTTGTATTTATTATCTGATAGCCCTCATGCTATTCCCGTCACTCACCAGCAGACGTAAACATGAGCAGCTGGAGGGTTACTGTACAATCATTTTAGAGACAGATTTGTTATGATTGTTTCCCCCAGAACTCAGGGGAGAAGCTCTGCCCAACCCGGTCATTGCCAGCAGAGCAGTCCTCCAGCCTGCTCTTTGGTCCCCAGTAACGCTTGATCAAGGCTGACGTAGAAGCATGTCTCGCCGCTGCTCCCCGACTGCAGCTGCCAGTTCAAGGGCTGAAACCAGATGGTGTCAGTGTCCTGTACCATACTGGGCCCACGGCACATCCTTAGCAAGTATCTGACTTCTGAGTTCCCTTGAATCAGACTGGCTGCCTCCTATTCCAAGGGCTGAATCCCACTGCTCCTCATAGGAGTCAGAACGGTTTCTCTTCAGAGAAAACCCAAGACCCATTTCCATTTATGTTTAGGATGAGATGAACATCACATCAGGGGGCTTCTCAGGCACATACAGAGGTAAAAGCAAACACCTCCATAGAATGGGTGTTCGATACCATTCAGCAAATACAAACGCAAGTGCTAACCAACAAGAACAGTAAGAGCAGAGAGCTGAGACTGGAGCAGTACCCAGCCGACAGGTGTCCATGAGTTGGCGACTGGCTGTGCCTCCGGGGCCCAGTCAGTTGTGCTTTTTGTCCTTGAGGTAACTGAAGAGCATCTCGAGGCCCCCCTCTACCAGCTCCGGCAGAGGCTTGGATAATGGGTTATGGGAAATGTGGAGCCCTTTGTCCATGGGGTTCCAAGCAATCCGCCCCAGTCTCCACAGCAGGTAGAGCTCGTCCGGGAGGGTCTGGATGTCATTGTTGTTCAAGTTCAGCAGCTCCAGGCCGGTGAGCAGGCAGAGCGACCGCGGGAAGGAGTGGATGTTGTTGCTCTCTGCAATGAAGATCTGCAGGCTGACCAGGCACTGGATGCTCTCGGCGATGTTTTCCAGGCGATTGGAGCCCACGTGCAGGAAATCCAGCTCCTTCAGCGCAAACACACAGATGGGGATGTGAGCAAAGTAGTTGTTGCTGAGGTTCAGCTTCCGCAGTCTGGAGAGGTCAGCAAGGCTGGCAGGAAGCTGGGAGAGGCAGTTGTGGGACAAGCTCAGGACCTCCAGGCTTCTGCAAGTGCTCAGCTCAGCCGGCAGCTCCGTCAGGCAGTTCATGTTCACGAACAGGACCTTCAGGCTCTTGAGGAGGCTGATTTCTTGGGGCAGGCTCCGCAGGCGGTTCCCGCATAGGTTCAGGACCACCAGCCGACTCAGCTTCCCCACATCGGGCGGGAGAGCCCTGAGCTGGTTGTGAGATAGATTGAGCTTCTGGACCTCAGACAAGCCCCACAGAAAGTCGGGGATGTCCGTCATTCCCTTGGTGACCAGGCTGAAGCTGACGTGGCGCATGCCCCGCTTCAGCAGAGCCCGGGGCTCCTTTCCCAAGAGCAGGCTGTCATCCCATGGGGAGAAGGGCTGCCTCCCACGCAGGAGCACCATCCTCCTGGGGCCCCTGTCCCTGCAGTGAGCGCTTGATGGCTTGGCCCCCATCTTCCTTCCTTTTCACCCACTGGCCTCTGGGGAGGTTGGGAGGGTGTCCCCCAGCTGCTGAAAGCCGAGCTGTCGCCCGCAGGGAGCTCACGGAGAAGTCTCAGCGGGGCCTCGCAGAGGCCCGAGCCACCCCGCCGTGGTCCGGCCCCGAGGGCGGGTTTAGGTGGCTTCTCTGGGAGCAGCCAGGCTGTAATGGTATACTTGTCCCTGAGACTGTGGAACTGAACTGCTCGAGTCTCTCTGAATGCCACAAGACAGCTGTCACTGTCATTCGGCCCCTGTTTTATTGGCCCTGGTGTGTGCAAAGAGGTCACAGGGAGGCTGCATCTAACTTTCCCTTCTCAGCTTTTCTTGGGTATCGGAGCTGAGCAGGTGATAAGCCAGCCCATCTCCAAAAAGCAGCAAAGTGGAAAAATAAAGCCGACTGTACAAGTGCCAGACTGTGTGCGTGGCCGCGGGAACTCATCCGGACCCCTTCAGAGTGACCGTGAGCTTCAGGAACGCTAGTGACAGAGTACGTTTCCAATGGCAGGGATGGTCAGATGATATGGTACACACCTGTTTCAAACTTTGTTGAGTTGCATGGTTGTGAAAAAGTCATGGGAGGAGCCTGGACACCTGCAATCCTCCGGGCCAAAGGTTTCTGCACGGTGCTTATCACAGGTGACTCAGTGAGGAGAGAGTGAAGGGGCCCAGACGCCCCACGCTCATTTCAACCAGAGACGCTCTTCAGTCATCTGTTTCACTCTGGGCTTCTGGGGGGAGTAAGGCACGCTTTAAATGTTTTGAACAGCCACTTGAGTGGCTGTCTTAGTAAGGTTAGCACAGGGTGCCCTCTGTCCTTGAAGAGCTCAACCGATCAATTGCTCTTCCCTCCCCTCCCTCTCTCCCTCCTTCAACACACTCTTTCTTGAATTATAACAGTTAATTTATACCTCTAGGTATGTAGAGTTAATTATTGGCATCATGGGCTGAAAACTGTCCCCCCAGATTTCAAATGTTGACGTCCTAACCCCACCCCCCCAACCCGTACCTCAGATGTGACTGTATTTGGAGATAGGGCCATGTGAGGACACAGGGAAGACACAGCCATCTGTGAGCCAAGGACAAAGGCCTCAGAAGCAACCAATCCTGCTGATACCTTGATCTGGGCCTTATAGCCTCCAGAAGGATGAGAAAATAAACTTGTGTTGTTTAAGCCACTCACTCTGTGGGGCTTAGTTACGGCAGCCCTGGCAAATGGTGGAGGAGGAGGCGGACGCATTTGCATAGATGAAAAATCCTAAAACTAGGTAGTGATTAAGGAGAGAAGAGATAGCAAGGGTGAGGATCCAGGTTCTGGAAAAGGGCTTGCGGTCTGGAGCGAAGGCTGGTTGGTCCGGAAGTGTGTGGTTTTTGCTGGCAGCCCTCGGCACAGCAATTGGGGGTCCTGGAGAGTGATGCTTGTCCTATGACCATGCTCCCAGAGCTGTGACCACAAAGCCAGGAGCTGGAGCTGAGCCCCATCTGGGCAGTGCCTGGGGAACCTGCAGGTCCATCCACACAGCGGCCAACCTCTGGGCGGGAGGATCAGCAGGAGGTGCAAAACAATGCAAGGCCATTTCTCCTTCTGCTTGGCATTGACCCACCCAACAAGCCCTTGGGATTCTTAGGCAAAGGTGGATACTTTGGACATTTTTTTTAATGGAGTACTTGAGTGTTCTAGCTATTACCTGGGGTGGGGTGGGGTGGGGGTGAGGGAGGTAATGTGCTAAATTTGTACCCTAAGTTTTAGGAGCATACTATGCCTAATATATGTAACTTTTATCTGACAACAGGGTTCTGCTGTTAAAAAAAAAAAAAAACCAAACATATTCATCCTCTTTTCCTCTTTCCTTCTACGAGCATGAGAAATTATGTTAGGGTTCCCAAAATATGGGAGCTGAGATGGCCTAAGCAAGAATCAACAGCTTTCTTCTTTGTAGTAATTCCTCTCTTTCCTCTTAACATGTTCTTTTCCGATAAATACTTTTTAAGCACTTATCAATAGCCAATAATTTATCAAATGTTTACTATGTGAAAGGCATGACACTAGGGGGGCACCCAGGTGGCTCAGTCAGTTAAGCATCTGCCTTTGGCTCAGGTCATGATCCCAGGGTCCTGGGATGGAGCCCCGCATCAGATTCCCTGCTTAGCAGGGAACCTGCTTCTCCTTCTCCCTCTGCTACTCTCCTTGCCTGTGCTTTCTCGCTCTCTCTGTCAAATAAATAAATAAAATCTTTTTTTTTAAAGGCACAACACTAGGCACTGTGCAAGCAGGATGGGTATTAAAATCATCTCAATTTTACAAATGAGGAAGGGAGGATAGAGAGGTTACTTAGGCACAATCAAGTCACTTGCCCAAATTCAAGTATCTGGGTCAAAGGCAGAACCAGAATTCAAACCCAGTTAGTTGGACTCCATAGCCCAAGCTGGAACCATAATAAGACAGCTTATGGTTAACCTTGTAGAAAGATGGAATCAATATGGCCAGGATATGGATTTTTATTTTCAAGTTGCTAGGGGGTAGGACTGGAAGGAACACAGGTAAAGAAATGACTACGTAATTACATGCCTAGAAATAACTACATAAATTGGTGTTAACCCTCCCCAGCACAAGTAGGAAAAGCAAAGTTAAAATGTCATTCCAGAAGACTTTGGCATAAGGGATTTAATCCCTTCCAAAAATAGGTCGGTTCTTCTCCAGCAAAATTCTAATTTATCAAATGAATGAGCTATGTGAATATCTGACTGTTCCGTCCAAGTTTTTGAAATGTAGATACTGCCCACATAGTTAACCATGGTTACCCAGTCTGAGAATGATTCACCTCGAGGATGGTCATTGTGTCTGGGTAGTGTCCTCATCTATGAAATGGGCTGGGGGGTGGGGGGGAGGGTAGAGATTTCCCAGAGCTCCTTCTCACTAGACCAGTAGGATTCTCAGTGCAAAGCAGACCACCCTAGGGAAATGAAAGATGTTTAACCTCTTTTCTGGAGAAAGCATGCAAAATCCAAGGCAAATTATTTTTTTTGCTTGCATTAATATTGGTCCCTGGAGAATAAACAGTAATGGGGAATGTGTTGGCTTTAGGATTCGCTATGCAGCACGCATATCAGACTTGGGCCAAAAGAGACTTTCCAAGGCTCTCTGAATGACATTCAGGTTGGAATAAGTCTCAGAATGAAGCTTTGTTGAACAGATTTTTGAAATTCCAAATCATGGTAAGTCATGTGATTGTCTTTAACACCCAAGGAAGTTATGGAATAATTGAAATGTACTTAGTATGCTCAATATGTTTACTACATTTTTTGTATATTCTAGTTGATTCCTCCTCTAACATATGAAAATCACCATTTATGATGTCTTTAATTTTAAATAAAATTAAATTAAAATGATGAGAGTATAAAATAGTAGGTTATGAAAGTGCCTATAATTCCCCTTGAATTCCCACTAGTGGAATATCTACTGAGGACAATTCTTTTTATTCTCACTGTGGCTTTTCAGCTTATGTCTACACATCATGTCTGTTAATTTGGAAGGAACTAATATGTATATTTAAATAGTATATTAAAACAACCATTTTGCTAATTTAAAATTTTAAAAATAGAAACTATAGAAGAGTATAGACAATTGGGTTAGCCTCTTGCATATGGAAATGTGGCTCTTTCTCCCATGAATATTTACTTCCATGTATTTTCTTTTACCAAAAAAAGAAAAAAAAAGAAATCTGTCTTAGTTCAGGTTTCCTCAGAAGCCATGCTTGAGGCCAAAGCTATGGGCTAATGTTTTATTGAGGAGGACACCCCAGGTAAGCGAAAGTAAGGAGGAGCCTGGGAAGTAGGACAGGGAGGAGAGCAAAGTCAAGCAGTGCATTCTGAGCCTGACACACACTGCATCACATGCAGCCTGTTGCTGGGTTTTGCAGCCGTCAGCGGAGAGGCTGTGTCTCAGAACAGTCCATGGTTAAGCATCTGTAAAATGCATGCAATGGGGACACCCGACGTACATAACACAGTTCCCTAGTTCATGGTTATTAATGGTCTATGACCCATAGGACGGTGATGGTACATGGCACGACCTCCGTGTAAATGGCCCCAACACACACATGCACACACATGCCTAGATTCATTTACTCTCCATGTCTTTGATTTTTATTATGCCCTTGTTCGTGAACTTTACACTTTTTTCGAGGCTAATCAAACCTGTATTCATGAAGCACGCCTCTTTCATCTTTCACTCACCTTATATTTACACCTCGTGTCAGGAGCTGTTTTAGACACTGTTATATAGTCCATCTGATATTTAAATGAGACGGCTGAGCTTTGGTGGGGTTAGCTGATGCTCCAGGTTACAAAACTAGTTAGTATCAGTTGCCATCAACACCTGGGTTGTCTGAGCTAAATTCTGTTCTCTTCCTACCATGTGCCTACCCTGCTTGCCTCTGCATGTTTTTTTAGTAAAGCGACCTATTACTATTCTGATTAGAACATTCCCCAGCCTTTCAGCCCACAGCCAGCTCAGCGGGAGGCAGACAGCCTGGCAGTCAATGTCAAAGGTCCTGATTGCTGTGGCTGACGGCCTTGGGTTATAATCCTGAGTTTATTACTGAAAGGCCATCTGACCGTGGGCAAACTGCTTAGCTTGTCTGTATTCCCATGTCTTCATATGTGAAGAGGAGTCATAGTACCTATAAGGTTGCTATGGGAATTAAATGCCTGTATACACAAAAGACGCATAGAACATGGCTCCATGCATAGCCTGAGAACAGAGGCTCAGCAGAGCATGAGGAAGATGGCCAATTCCACTGCCTCCTCCAGGGATTCAAGAGCGAGGAACTTCACTGGGACACGGTGAGACTGGTCCTTTTCTCTCCTGGAAACTTCTCTTGCCAAACTTCTCAGCCATTGGCTCTTCCCAGAGGAAAACAGGCTTTCCTAGAGAGCAAGAAGTTCAGGGGCAGGTTCTCAGGCACATCCAAATTGAGCTGCTTTTCTTTTGAAGTCAAGCTCCTCTTGAAAAAAGTCAGGTTTCCAGCTCCTTGTCTCCCCCAGAGTCCTGGAACAATTCTGAGGGTATAGTAAGTGCCCAATAATGCTCACTGAAATGAACAAACATCTGGGGCCTGATGGACGTTTGATGTGAGAAAAAAGCAATGCAGAAGGCACTTGGCTGTTCTGCTTGTTTTAAGTTGCTTCTCTGTGACTATATATTGACCTGTGTCTGCCTAACAAGTCCCTGGGAGGCTTTCCCCCACCTCCTGTGTGCATGGGCTGATCACAGAAGCCCTAATGTCACCTCCATCACAGCACGTACCAAACAAAGCTCTGTCAGACAAGCCAGGCCTTTTTCATCTTGCAGAAGAGGCCCCCATACCTGCTCACGGAAAGTCCTGGTCCTGCTCTCCCGTGAGAAGCGCATGGAGTGGAGAGGCCTGGCCCTTCTATATCCTTGTCTATAAATGGGATCACTGTGCTTCCTTCTTCCAGGCCTGTTGTGAGGACTGACTAGAGTAAGTGAAGTGAGTAGCACAGCACCTGGTACATTCTAGAGCCCACTGTAATCCGTCCTTGGCACCATGGCCAGAATGTTCCAGAAGTCCGTTCCTACCAACTGGCAGCTTACAGGCCCGGCAATGGCACACCTGGGCCCTCGGATGCTCCTCACAGCCCACGGTCACAAGTGTGCCCTGTCACAGTCTCATGTCCTACCATCCACCCCCAACACACATACCCTCAACTTGCCAGCAATACCGAGGTAGCCACCCTCTGCAGGTTCGGGACGAGGTTCCTTTGTTACATGGGTAACCTTACCTCACGTGTTAGCACCACTCATGCTTCACACGAGACACAGTGTCACCACCTCAAAGGAGCTTTCATGACCACCCCACTTGACTCCAAAGATGCCTGGGCATCCTTCCTCCCCTCCTGGAGTTTTCCTTTGCCACACACAGTGCTCACCACCCCTACAGCAGTGGTTCTCAACTGGGGCAAGTTTGCTCAGGGAACACTTGGCAATGTCTGGGCTAGGTTTGGCTGTCGACTGTGGGGTTAGTGGGGGTTCCACCGCTATCTCATGGGTAGAGGCCAGGGATGCTGCCAACATCCCACAGTGTAGAGAACAGCCCCACCATGAGGAGTTATCTGGCCCCAAATCTCAATAGTGCTGAGGCTTAGAGACCTGGCCACATGGGGATCATCAGCTTCTACGCCAGTCTCCTCTACAGGACTATAAATATGTTTGCTAGCGCTGGAGCTAAATCTTATTCCTCATTGTTTGCTACCCTTGAGGGCAGGAGATTGGCCAATGGAGGACACTTATTCCGTGAATCCTGCTAAGTCTTCTTTTTCATGAACTGAGCCCACTCTATTTTGAGAGGGTTACTGCCCCCTACTACTATGCAACCCACGTGACCAGAAACATAAATAAAACCCACCTTGTTTATCAACTGATCTCCAACTTCTATTTCTACAGAATTACACTGCTCACATTATCCACTCAGGAACAGAGAGCCTGCAGCAAGGCCACTTCACTCCGGAATCTGAACACCCACAGCCTGTCACAGAAATCAAGCACTGTGCAATTCTCAGAAAACACCGAGTTTACCCTTGCTGGCCAGTTGCATTTTATTAAATCATCCCAACAAATTAAAATGAGTTTTTTAAAAAAGTTGCTTGCAGAAAGAGATATATTTTGTTATTGCACTCTTTTTCCTCTCAGGAAATCCCTCCACAGGACTAACTAACCCCAGTTCTCCCAGCTCAGTCTTCCCAGCGTCTTCTTGTCTGTCCTCACGGAGCTGAGTGACAGTGAAGGCTTTTATAGTCCTGCTTGCTTGGGCCTGATCACCAAAGCATGCTTAAATGGCACTGAAGGAAAGAGGAAATAAAAAGATGTTTTGATTAAAAGTCGAGGGAGTAATCAAATACCAAATCAGCATTCTGCACGTTAAGTTTGTATCAGAAAGCAAGGTCACGAATTTAAGAGCAATGAGATTCTATATAATATCCTCAGTCCAGAGTAGCAGAGCTCATTAAAGATCAAGTCTCCTTTTAAGAAGTTTCAAATTATTGGGGTATTTTAGGATAATAAATTTAAAAATGGCTAAAAAAAAAATAGAACCAGAGAGACTAAGTTCAGGGAAGTGAACCATTCAGTCCCAATCTGAGATGCAGACTTCTCCAATAGGAAGTTTAAAGTATGCATGGGTGTGTATTTAACTTATGCGTTTGATAAATTAAAAGTTTAAAATATTGTTTAAAAACTCCTCCAACAGGGCGCCCAGACGGCTCAGTCAGTTAAGCATCTGTCTTCTGCTCGGGTCATGACCCCAGGGTCTTGGGATCGAGCCCCACGTCAGGCTCCCTGCTCAGTGGGGAGTCTGCTTCTCCCTCTCTCTGCCCCTCCTTCTCACTCACACTCACACTCTCACTCTCTCTTTCTCAAATAAATAAATAGAATTTTAAAAAATATAAAAATATACAAATATATATATGTATACGTGTGTGTGTGTATATATATATATATATATATATATATTCCTCCTACAGCCTATTACTGTTTTCATTTCAGATTTTCACCCCCCTCCCTGTCAAGGCGATAAGGTAGAGTATAAAGGGGCTGAAGCCCTGTGTCTGAGAGAGTCTGCAACCAGTTTCACTTGGTTGCAAGTTGGGCTTTGCAGTCAGAGAGCTGAGGGTCAATTCCTAGCTCTGCTATTTTCTAGTGGTGTGACGTAGGCTGATTACTTAGGCTCTCTAAACCTCAGTTTCCTCCTCTGGGGGATGGGAGTATAATAATGTGGCATTGCTATGAGGATTAAATGGATGAAGCAGGTAAACTGCTCAGCTGGGGTCCTGGCATAGAGTAGAGTAATTGGTATGTATTAGGGATGACAAGTATTATTCTCTTCTACTGGTTTTGTGACTTTAGACAAGTTTTCAGCCTCACTGAGTTTGTTCTGGGGATTAGAAATAGACAGTGAATGGCAGTAGCCCAGAGTTGGAGCTCCATTAGGTGATAGTCATTACCATCATCATCACAGACATCATTGTCTCATAGTTACCTGACTTCTAGGTGATTGCATGGAAGCATACGATAAGATGCCTGTATGCTTAGAAACATCTATATAAATGATTGCAACTGCATAAAAATTATATATGCACAGGGGCAAGAATTTAAAGAAAGCAGGGAAGAATAGAAACTGATTGGTTGTGGTGTCAGTCATGTAGATGAAGGTTTTTCCTTTTTCTTTGATTTCTACTAATGTTATAACTGTGTAATAATAATGCTTTAAAAAAAAGTTTATTATATAATAGCACAATAAACCCCCATACCTATCAGCCACTTTCAACAGTTAATAATGCCTTTTTAAATCATGAAGGAAAATTCAAGTCAGCACTGTTGCCAATTGTAACAACTTTCATAAATAAATGAGACAATACATTGTTCTAGAATAAGCAGGTGAGGGATAGAGAACAGAAAATAAAAGGGTATGGCTCAACTGAAAACTTCACTCCAGCTGACTCAAAGTAATCAGGATCAAGCTCAAGTGTGTTCATGCCACATTGTCCCCTGCATTCATTTGACAAGCATTAATGAAGCGCTCGCTGTCTACCAAGCAGGGTACAAGGTCCTAAGAATGCCAAGAAGAGAAAGCCACTGGGGAAACAGCAAAATGAAGCCAACTCCACTGAGTTCCCACAAAATTCCTGCTCTCAATCTAACACAGTACTTTGATGCCTGGTTACAAGGGCTGTAACAAATCTGTCTAAGGTGCAATAGGAAGAGACAGAGGAAGAAAGAAGCTGTGTGGGAAGGTCAGGGAAGGCAGGAGCCTGGTTTGGCCACGTGTGGGCTGGGCTGAGCTAGGAGAAGAACTAGCAGGAGCAGAAGGTGTGGGCACTTTGCAATGGAGGCTCAGAAACAAACAGGTGAGAAGAGCAGCAGCGGATAGGGCAGAGAAGGTAGGGAGATGACTAGCACAGAAAAGAAATGACTTAAGAGTTAAAGACCTGTCTTTAACAGAATGATTATTCTGCTCAATGTAAGTTTGAGGAGAGTTTCATTGTTCTGGTGTCATACTTTAAAAAAAAAATACATGGCTTTGGCTATAGGTCCTCAAGGGTCCAATGAGCAACTATTTGGGTATTTGCAAGATTTAATGATTTAATATTGTAATGATTTTAAGTATCTCTTAAAATAATTAAAAGGAATAGAAAGAAGTCTCTTTTTTATTTTTTAAATTTTATTTAAATTCAATTAGCCAACATATAGTAGTACATCATTAGTTTCAGAGGTAGAGTTCAGTTATTCATCAGTTGCATATAACACCCAATGCTCATCACATTATGTGCCCTCCTTAAATGCTCATCACCCAGTTACCTCATCCTCCCCCAAGCCCCTCCCCTCCAGCAACCCTCAGTTTATTTCCTAGATTTAAGAGTCTCTCACGGTTTATCTCTGTCTCTGATTTCTTCCCATTCAGTTTTCCCTCCCTTCCCCTATGATCCTCTGCACTGTTTCTTATATTCCACATGTGAGTAAAGCCATATGATAATTGTCTTTCTCTTACTGACCTATTTTGCTCAGCATAATACCTTCCAGTTTCATTCATGTCAATGTAAATGGTAAGATTTCATCTTTTTATGACTAAGTAATATTCCATTGTGTGTACATATGACATCTTCCTTATCCATTCATCTGTCAATGGACATCTGGGCTCTATCCACAGTTTGGCTCTTGTGGACATTCCTGCTTTCAACACTGGGGTACAGGTGCCCCTTCAGATCACTACATTTGTATCTTTGGGGTAAATGCCCAGTAGTGCAATTGCTGGGTCATAGGGTAGCTCTATTTTTAACTTCTTGAGGAACCTCCATTCTGTTTTCCAGAGTGGGTGCACCAGCTTGCATTCCCACCAGCAGTGTAAGAGGGTTCCCCTTTCTCCACATCCTCTCCAACATTTGTTTTTTCCTGACTTCTTAATTTTAGCCATTCTGACTGGTGTGAGGTGGTATCTCATTGAGGTTTTGATTTGGATTTCCCTGATGCCGAGTGATGTTGAGCATTTTTTCATGTCTGTTGGCCATTTGTAGGTCTTCTTTGGAGAAATGTCTGTTCATGTCTTCTGCCCATTGAAAGAAGTCTCTTTTTTTAAAGATTTATTTATTTGAGAGAAAGAGAGACAGAGTGTGCGAGTGGGGGGAGGCAGAGCTCTGGAAAGAATCTCACACAGACTCCTCCCTGAACACAGAGCCTGACCTGGCTTTTGATCTCAAGACCCTGACATCATGACCAGAGCCGAAATCAAGAGTTGGCCACTCAACTGACTGAGCCACCCAGGCGTCCCACAGAAAGAAGTCTTAAGTATACTATAAATGCTTCACAAGTTTTGCAGTTATATATCATGTCCAACTAAGTAAACTCTATTTCTACATTAACACCTTTCCCGTGGTGGCATATTCTTGACTTCCGTGCTTGTCCCCTTGCAAACTCCACTCAGGCATGCAGGATCATGCTCTCATGCTCACCAGGCTGGCCCCACATCCAGGTCCATGGAGCACTGATTGGAGCCCTCATCTTTGCAAATCCCTGTGCAATGCCTGCCGCCCCAGCTCAGTTCCTGAGCGTGGGGTTTGCTTGGGGTGCTGAGAATTGATGGAATCACCACCCAGTCCAGATGCTCGAAGTACAGAGAGTGGGTGGTCCACCTTCCAGTCTGGTTGCCCCACGAGGTGGTTAGGTGGTAAGTCCAACAGCCAGCTCAAAACCAACCAAGGGGTGGGGAAGGAGAAATTTTAAAATTTAGTTGAGTTTAAACCAAAACTTACTACAAAATCACGGACTTAAATTGCGTTTATGTGGATGGGTTTGTGTGAGTTTTCAGTTTCCAGGTAGCTATGAGAGCTTGGGATAGATTTAAGTTTAGTTATAAGAAAACAAATTTACCTTTTTTTTTTTTTTTTTGCACAGTTCTGTTTGGCTGAAAATCATGCAGACTATACCTACAGAACTTTTTAAAATTCAAAAACAAAATAATGAAAACACTATGGGAAAGAAAGCAAAACATGTTTTTTTGAAAGGGAAAGAAATCAGCCTTTGCTGTGGTTCGTGGCTCCACAAAAATTTTTGTATTTGGATTCAGTTTGTTCTGCAGTTCAGTAAATTGGAGCAGTTTAGTTTGGCTTTTGGTTCAGGTCACATCCCTGTGAATATATTTGCCCTTTGAGAAGCAAATATGCTCCAAAAGAGTAAGTCTAGAATGGTTCCTCATGCCTCTCAAAATCTTCTCTGTTTGTAAGCATCTGAAATACCCAGATATGGAGTCAATTGTCTTTCAGAGACTTCGGGCTGCTTGTGCATGAACCTGTGGTTGGAAGAGCCTTGTCTCCATCCTCCCTGAGGTGTTCTGGTGAACTCTCCGGCCAAGGGGGATTTACTGTGAAGTTGGCACGGCTTAGCCTTTCCTCACTTGCCCCGAGTGCCTCCAAGGCACTACTTGAGACCTAGTGATGTGTTGATACTGTGGCTTTTTAAAAATAAAATGTATCAAAGTAAGGCCTTTTCACTACAGTCCATTGACTTTCCCTCCATTGTACTTCCTCCCCACTTCAAGTGACACTAAAGTGGTAAAACATTTTTGGGATCCAGAAGGGGGATTTGGAGAAGGAATGCACCTTGCTGGGTTGAGTGAGATGTATTTATGTTATTGTTTAAAGCCATTAAGTTTTGGAGTGGTTTGTTACACAGCAACAGATCGCTGATACCCACATGTAGAGTTATACCCAGTGGATTTGGTTCCCGGCAGGAATGTACTCAGTAATGCAGTACCTTATTAAATTATAAATGAGTCATACTTTTCCTTTATTATTTTCCTTCCTCCCTTCTTTCCTTCCTTCCTTCTTTCTCCCTTTTGTTTCATGGGAATTACATATTTGATAAAATTCAAATAAGTCTTTTAAAATGCAATTTGGAAAGCTGTTTTAGAAAGTTTCAGTATAACAAGTAAGAATTCACAGACCCACGATTTTAATGTAGAGGAAGAGTTCTTGTTTCGTCTTTTAACTTTATTTCCTAGAGAACACAGAGAAAATTCTGATAAATATAAATGGAATACTGAACACTAATTCAGCACCATTCTACAGTGTAGATAGCCTATACTCTTCAAAAATGTCAAGATCATGAAAGTTACAGTAAAAAAAAGTGAAAAGTGAGTAAAGAATTGTTCCAGATAAAAGGATCCTAAAGAGAAAGGATGACTAATTGCTGTGTGTGTGATCCTTGACTGGATCTTGGAACAAAAAAAATTAATTTCCTTATTTTAATATAAGGACATTAATAGGATAAATCTGAAATTTGAATAAGGTTTGTAGATTAGATAAAGTAGTATTTCACCGATGTTAATTTTATGCTTTGAAAATTATACTGTGGTTATATAAGAGAATGTCATGGGTTTGTTTTTTTTTTAAGATTTATTTATTCATTTTAGAGGGAGAGCATGTGTGCACACAGGGAAGGGGAAGAAGGAGAGGGAGAGAGAGAGGGAAAGAATCTGAAGTAGACTCCCCACTGAGCATGGAGTTGGATGTGGGGCTCGATCCCATGACCCTGAGATCATGACCTGAACTGAAATCAAGAGTTGAACACTCAACTGACTGAGCCACCCAGGTGCCCAAGAGAATGTCATGTTTTCTGGGTTTTTTAAAAAGATTTTATTTATTTATTTGAGAGAGAGTGAAAGAGAGAAGGACAGAGCTGAGAGGGGGGAAGGGTCAGAGGGAGAAGCAGACTCCCACTGAGCAGGGAGCCCAATGTGGGGCTTGATCCCAGGACCCTGTGATCATGACCTGAGCTAAAGGCAGACACTTAACTGAATGAGCCACCCAGGCACCCCAAGAATGTCATGTTTTTAAAAGAAATGCACACCAACATATTTCAGAGTAAAGGGATATTATGTCTACAATCTACTCTGAAATAGTTAAGAAAATGTGTGTAAATATATGTATTAAATAGTTTATATATATGACAGAATAATACGGCAAATAAAGTAAAATATTATCATTTGGAGATCTGGGTTAAGGATATGTAAGAACTCTATGATTTTGCACCTTTTCTCTGAAATTATTTCAATTAAAGTGTTAAAAAGTTTTATTTTAAAGTAATGGAGGGGCGTCTGGGCGGCTCAGTTGGTTAAGCATCTGACTCTTGATTTCGGCTCAAGTCATGATCTCAGGGTCGTGGGATCGAGCTCTTCATCAGGCTCCACACTCAGTGTGGAGTCTGATTGAGATTCTCTCTCTTCCTTTCCCTGTGCCCCTCCCTCACCCCACTTGTGGGCTCGCTCTCACTCTCTCTCTCTAAAATAAATTAATAAAATCTTTTTTAAAATTTTGAAATAATGGAATGTGAAACAAAAATGATCAAAGATATGAATAATTTGGTAAGTCAAATTATTCTGTCTATGAGAAGCAAATTTTATGAATTACACAGTGACTGGAGGCAAGAGGATAAGAAATTGAAGCTTTAAGTTGGAGTGGACATTTTTTAATGCCTAAAATGAGTAAAAGAGCTAAGGAATTCCCCCAAGGTGTGTTTAAGTGACAGGAAAGGGGAAGTATCATTGAAGGCAGCAGTAGGAGAAAATTAAACCATTTCACTTTTTTTTTAAAGATTTTATTTATTTATTTGACACAGAGAGAGACAGTGAGAGAGGGAACACAAGCAGGGGGAGTGGGAGATGGAAAAGCAGGCTTCCTGCTGAGCAGGGAGCCCGATGTGGGGCTCGATTCCAGGACCCTGGGATCATGACCTGAGCCAAAGGCAGATGCTTAATGACTGAGCCACCCAGGCGTCCCAACACATTTCACTTTTGTACCAAGCTCAGATTGTTCAACCCACAAATCTCACTTCTGTGACCCAAAAGAGACCAAGAATCAGGCCCCTAGAGGCACAGGGAAAGCAGAGAGGCTAAAGAGAAAGAGTACATGGAAACTGTCTCCTCACGGCATGAAAACTTGCCTTTCTCTCCTTTCATTGAATGGCCTTTGTTAGTGTTTTTGATTTTCTTCTTTTTGAAGAACCTCTTTCTTTAGAGTGCTATAACCCCCTTTTCTAGGAAATGCACACTCAGCCACAGGGAAGTTTGCTGCCAATTCCTCTCCTGTCCATTATTTTTATTTGACTAATCAACCTTTGGCAAGAGAGCACTCGGTTTGTCTCATGTCTCCAGGATTCAATCAGAGACCCCAGATGAGGAGGACTCTAAGGACCATCCATCTAAACTGAGGAACCTCAAGGATTAGAGAAATTAAGTGACTTGCTCAAGGTCAAACAGGCCAGTAGAGGTAAATCTGGGTCAAAACCTTGGGGCTCAAGACACCTCATCTTGTGCATTTTGCCCTTGAGTACTTGATATTCAAGATCTCACAAGAGCTACCTTTTCCCCATGGGCTGAGGGAAAAGCTTGAAAGGCACTGTGTAGGGGTGAGGGAGAAGGTGCCAGGGGTGAACCTGTCATCAGAGCCCTGGACAGTGTCCTAGAGCCGAGGGCCTCCTTTGTGCACCTAACTTTTATGTTCTTCCAAGTGCATTTCAAGCCAAACACCTGTCTGTAAAGGACTTCTATAAGTTTGTTTCCTCTGCTTTTATTTGATAATTTTCTTTAAAACACAGCATTTTACATAGAGAACCGTAAAACAAGAAAGAAAAGAAAGATAAAACCTAGAGAAAATATTTGAAAAGTGAGTCCACAGAGCCCAGAGAAGAAGGAGGAGGAGGACATGGGAGGAGTGGGGAGGAAGCTATTGTATGAGCTTCAAACTCAGGGCCATAACGTTTCCTCTGTAATTTGGAAGGATTAATTTGCTAAGTGGGGGAACCATACTGCTAAGTAGAAAAGCTTCCAGGTAAAATCTCAGGGAGGAAGCGAAGGTTCAGCAGCAGACCCAGAGACTACCACCCCCATGGGAAGATGTTGGAGCCCCAACAGCAAGGGAGGCTTCTCCTCCGGTTGTCATGTGAAGGTTGTTGGTTCACCAGAACAACAGCTTGCATCATTTCTTCACTCTGGTCCCAGACAAATTCTGATATGTCCTGCTAGGAAACAGTGCTTCTATTAACAGCAACTTGCCATTACTTTGTGAGCCTCTCCTTTCTCGTTTACCCTCCCACCCCCTACTTCCCCTCACCTTGCCACCATGTTTGTCCTCAAAGCGTTGTGCTGATTTTTAGTGAGAGGGTGTGGGGGAGGGATGGAAGCAGGAGGGCTATGGATGATAGCAGGGGAATGTTCTTCACATATAATTTGAAAAGTGTTCTTTCCAGTCTGGGGAGTCTAGTGTTTTTCTTGCAGTAGCTTGGGAATTACATTTCTGTTTCTTTTACGCTCTTTCTAAGACCCTGGTTCTTTTGAAATATCTACAAATACATGTGTTTTCTTCCTCACCTTTGAGAATGACTTCCCTATAAATTGATACCCAATTTTAAAAAATTACTTCTTTTCCAAAAAAGTAGAAGTGAAGTGACTTGGCCCTTGAGGGACTGGCCCTGCATCTGGGGGCCTTGGGTTCTCTCTGCAAATTCGAGAATTTCTGTAAGGACTGGGTATGCCTCGGCTCAGAGTCTGGCTCACAGGATGTACCCGTAAATAACAGCTGCTGTCATTTTCAGCACCTTACTTCTCCCTTCCCATATACAAATACTGAGGTGGCTTATCTAAATGAAATCGGGGCAGGTGTAATGGACAACATGAAGCACGTTAGGAAAATCAGGCAGTCAGCATCAAAGAAAGTGAATCCAGAATCACTGTCTTGTTCACCTGAAACTAAGATACCACTGTATGTTAAGTATACTGGAATTAAAATAAAAAGCTTAATAAAAAAAAGAGAGAAAATGAATCTGCTTCACCTTCCCTATCTGTTTGTGTATATTTACATGAAATATGTGTGTTTCTGCTTCTCTGTCTCTTATTCAATCCAGCATTACTGCTACATGTAGACACTTTGGCATCTACTATGGGAAAGGCACCAAGGCATCAAGACACCATCCTTGAGCCGCGGCCAGGAGAAAGAGGGGGTGATGGGGGAGGGCTTTTGCAGCTGGAAGATAGAATAGACTTTCTGCAGTGTAGTGATTTTTTATTAACTAATTACAAGGTTTACCATAATCCCAAGAATGACATTTTGCAAGTTTAACAGAGTCAGCAGATCTATCAACCAGTTAGATTAGCCCCAATTACACCATAAAACTCTTCTATTTACTGAAAGTCTATAAGACATTGAGCTCTAGGCATTTTTCCAGAGAGAAGAATAGATAGCGAGAGTGAATGGAATAGAAAATAGAAAAAAGAAATGGAAAGAAGAAAGAACATCCATGGAGAAAATACAAAAAGAACATAGGGTTTAGTGACTATTGAGGAGAAGAGCTAGGAGGGGTTTGGGAAGGTTACCCTTTCTGAACATTACTGTAGGAGAGTGACAGCTCTCAGAATCGAGTTGACATGGTGTCACCTTTTTCTAAAAGAGTATTCAAGGAAGATTTTGTTTTCAGCAACTTCAACACGTATCATCTGAAATGGGTTAACCACAGTCAGGCCCTTCCACATAAAGTCCTGCCAGAAAGTTGCACAACTATCTTTTTATAGCCAAGCAAAGTATTTTTAACCAGTCGATACTAAAGACTCCCTAAAGTATGTCATCAACAGGAGTCTGTACTCTTCCACTGTTGATTCTAATCTCATAATTCAAAATAGTTGGAAGGTCTAAACATCAACAAAGGACACACAACAAAACTTAAAAATCTACCATGCTAAAGCTGGGGGGAATCCGAGGTCTCTAATCTCCTGCCTCTCAATTTGTAGATAATTGGACTGAGATCTGGTGCCATTGAGGGATCCCCCCTGATCCCCACTAATGGCAAAGCCTGGGCTGAACTTGGACCCCAATGTCTTGACTCCAGGTTCAGTGACATCCCACTCTCCTTCATGGCCCTTTCCTGAAAACATCTTGAAGTACTACCTTTCCTGGGGATATTATATTTTAAGCCAGAATCGAACAAAAGGACTGAGACTGTAATTGGCTAACTTCCAGCCTTTAGCCAGTAGGTAGACTCATTCTGGTCACCAGTGTGGCCTGCCTTGTGCCTCAGAGATCACCCCATGAAGAGGATAGTTGCCTGTTAGGTCAGTCAGTTAGGCGTCTGACTTGTGATTTTGGCTCAGGTCATGATCCCAGGATCCTGAGATTGAGCCTCGAGTCAGGCCCCATGCCCAGTGGGGAGTCTGCTTGGGATTCTCTCTCCCTCTTCCTCTGCCCCTTCCCCTACTTGCTTTCACTCTCTCTCTCTCTCAAATAAATAAATAAATGTTAAGGGGGGAAAATGAGCTTTGGGGGAGGAAAAGGAGAATTTGGGTGGCATAGAGGACAGCAGGTATCAATGTGGAGCCCTGCAACCTCCCTGCCCCTCACAGAAAACACTGGAGGAAACGTGTCATCATGACACTGGGGGCTGGATGGAAAATTCAGTTCGTAGTGGGGAAACTTGGCTTTCAGAACCAGTTCTTCTATTGATTGCCCCAGGGAACTTGCCTTCTAGCTCAAGTAGAGATGCCATCTGAACCTCAAGTAGAGATGCCATCTACATTAGAAGATTAGGGAAGTGGGGGATGGAGCAAGATGATGGAGGAGTAGGAGACCTGGATTTCGTCTGGTCTCAGGAATTCAGCTGGATAGGGATCAAACCATTCTGAACACCTACAAATTCAACAGGAGATCAAAGAAAAGAATAGCAACAACTCTCTGAACAAAAAAGCGACCACTTTCTGGAAGGTAGGACGTGCGGAGAAGTGAATCCCAGGCGATATTCGGGAGGATAGATGGCAGGGGAGGGGCCTCTGTTGGCTGCTCCTGGCAAGTGATAGAGCAGCTGAGCACAAAATTGGAACTTTTAGAAGTCTACTCCGCGGAGGGACGTCACTCCGGTGACTAAGCAGAGGGTGGAACCCTCGTGGGACAGTGTGGTCTCAGGACCCTCGGGGTCACAGAAAGACTGGGGGTGCCTGAGTGTGGCAGAGCTCCCAGGTATTGGAGGCGGGGGCTCTCACTTCAGGTTTGGCATAAACCGTGATCCGGCGCACAGTTAGGCCACTGCTCCTCCAGCAGGGACCCAACAAGCGGCAGATCTGGGGAGACTCCCCTTCCTCCCCTGGGAGGAGTGGCATGGGAGCACACTGCAGGGATCTGCTGGGTTTGGAGACTCCACACCGAGTCGGGTGCCAGAGATAGAAACGCACGGTCACAGGCCGGGTGAGCACAGAGTGCGACCAGGGACCGGGAGATGGGAGTGATTGACTGCTTTTCTCTGGGGGCGCACTGAGGAGTGGGGCCACAAGTTCTCGGCTCTTCTGGGGTGGAGATTGGGAGGCTGCCAGTTTCACTCTCAACCTCCAAAGCTGTACGGAAAGCTTGCAGGGAACAAAAGCTCCGGAGAGCAAACCAGACCAGATTACTTAGCCCAGACTGGGCAAGGGCGGGGCAATTCCACCTCCGGCAAAGACATTTGGGAACCATGGCAACAGGCCCCTCCCCCAGATGATCAGCGAGAACAGCCAGCCAAGACCAAGTTTACCGATTAATGAGAATGGCAGAACTCCAGCGCTAGGGGAACAATGCACATAGAGTCCATGGCTTTTTTTTACCATGATTCTTTAGTCTTTCAAAGTTAATTTTCTTGGGGCGCCTGGGTGGCTCAGTTGGTTAAGCGACTGCCTTCGGCTCAGGTCATGATCCTGGAGTCCCGGGATCGAGTCCCGCATCGGGCTCCCTGCTCGGCAGGGCGTCTGCTTCTCCCTCTGACCCTCCTCCCTCTCATGCTCTCTGTCTCTCATTCTCTCTCTCTCAAATAAATAAATAAAATCTTTTAAAAAAAAAAAAAACAAAGTTAATTTTCTTAACCGTCTTTTTTTTTTTTTTGAATTTTTCTTTTTCCCTTTTTCAACCAACATCTTATCAATCCCTTTTTTAAAAAACATTTTTATTTTTCATTTTTAGAGTCATATTCTATCCCTTCATAGTAGTTACCCGTATTTTTGGCATATATATATAAGTTGTTCTCTCTTTAAAACTTTGAGATAGTTTCTTCTAACAGATCAAAATATACCCTAAATCTTTAGTGTATGGTTTTTTTCTACTCTCCTGCCTGATCACATTCTCTCCCTTTTCTTTTCCTTTTCTTTTTTTTTTAATCCTCTTCGTTCTTTTTTCAAACAACCTCTTATCAATTCCTTTTATAAAATTTTTTATAATTTTCATCTTTACAGTCATATTCCATCCCTTCATCATATCAACCCTTATTTTTGTACATATATAAGTTTTTCTTTCTTTAAAATTTTGGGAGGCACTTTTTTCTAACAGACCAAAATACACCCAAAATCTAGTGTGTGGCACTGATCTATGTACCAGCCTGATCATATTTGATCAGATTCTGCTTTTTTTTGTTTTGTTCTGTTTTTGTTTGTTTTTCTCTTTCTCTTTTTCTTTTTCTTTTTTGTCTCTTTCCCTTTCTTTTCCCCCTGCTTCAGGTCTTTTCTGATTTATTTAGAGTATATTTTCTGGGGACGTTTTTACCCTGTTAGTATTTTGTTCTCTCATTAATCTATTCTCCTCTGGACAAAATGACAAGACGGAAAAAAATCACCTCAACAAAAAGAACAAGAGGTAGTACCGACTGCCAGGGACCTACTCAATATGGACATTAGTACGATGTCGGATCTAGAGTTCAGAATCATCACTTTAAAGATACTAGCTGGGCTTGAAAAAAGCATAGAAGTTATCAGAGAAACCCTTTCTGGAGAAATAAAAGAACTAAAATCTAACCAAGTCAAAATCAAAAAGGCTATTAATGAGATGCAATAAAAAATGGGGGCGCTAACTGCTAGGATAAATGAGGCAGAAGAGAGAATCAGTGATATAGAACACCAAATGATGGAAAATAAAGAAACTGAGAAAAAGAGAGATAAACAACTACTGGATCACGAGGGCAGAATTCGAGAGATAAGCGATACCATAAGATGAAACAACATTAGAATAATTGGGATCCCAGAAAGGGAAGAAAGAGAGAGAGGGGCAGAAGGTATATTGGAGCAAATTATAGCAGAGAACTTCCCTAATTTGGGGAAGGAAACAGGCATCAAAATCCAGGAAGCACAAAGAACCCCTCTCAAAATCAATAAAAATAGGTCAACACCCCAACATCTAATAGTAAAACTTAACGAGTCTCAGAGACAAAGAGAAAATCCTGAAAGCAGCTCGGGAGAAGAGATATGTAACCTACAAGGGTAGAAACATTAGATTGGCAACAGACCTATCCACAGAGACCTGGAAGGCCAGAAAGGACTGGCAGGATATATTCAGAGCACTAAATGAGAAAAATATGCAGCCAAGAATACTATATCCAGCTAGGATGTCGTAGAAAATAGAAAGAGAGATAAAAATCTTCCAGGACAAACAAAAACTAAAGGAATTTGCAAACACGAAACCAGCCCTACAAGAAATCTTGAAAGGGGTCCTCTAAGCAAAGAGAGAGCCTAAAAGCAGCATAGACCAGGAAGCAACACAGACAATATAGAGTAACAGTCACCTTACAGGCAATACAATGGCACTAAATTCATATCTTTCAATAGTTACCCTGAATGTACATGGGCTAAATGCCCCAATCAAAAGACACAGGCCATCAGATTGGATAAAAAAACAAAGACCCATCGATATGCTGTCTGCAAGAGACTCATTTTAGACCCAAAGACACCCCCAGATTGAAAGTGAGGGGGTGGAAAACCATTTACCATGCTAATGGACACCAAAAGAAAGCTGGGGCGGCAATCCTTATATCAGACAAATTAGATTTTAAACCAAAGACTGTAATAAGAGATGAGGAAGGACACTATATCCTACTTAAAGGGTCTATCCAACAAGAAGATCTAACAATTGTAAATATCTATGCCCCTAATATGGGAGCAGCCAATTATATAAGGCAATTGATAACAAAAGCAAAGAAACACATCGACAACAATACAATAATAGTGGGGGACTTTAACAACCCCCTCACTGAAATGGACAGATCATCTAAGCAAAAGATCAACAAGGAAATAAAGACTTTAAATGACACACTGGGCCAAATGGACTTCACAGACATATTCAGAACATTCCATCCCAAAGCAATGGAATACAGATTCTTCTCTAGTGCTCATGGAACATTCTCCAGAATCAATCACATCCTAGGTAATAAATCAGGTCTCAACCAGTACCAAAAGATTGGGATCATTCCCCACCTATTTTCAGACCACAATGTTTTGAAACTAGAATTCAATCACAAGAGGAAAGTTGGACAGAACTCAAATACATGGAGGCTAAAGAGCATCCTACTAAGGAATGAATGGGTCAACCAGGAAATTAAAGAAGAATTAAAAAAATTCAGGGAAACCAATGAAAATGAAAACACAACTATTCAAAATCTTTGGGATGCAGCAAAGACAGTTCTAAGAGGAAAGTATATAGCAATACAAGCCTTTCTCAAGAAACAAGGAAGGTCTCAAGTACACAACCTAACCCTACACCTAAAGGAGCTGGAGAAAGAACAGCAAATAAAGCCTAAACCCAGCAGGAGAAGAGAAATCATAAAGATCAGAGCAGAAATCAATGAAATAGAAACTAAAAGAACAGTAGAACAGATCAACAAAACTAGGAGCTGGTTCTTTGAAAGAATTAATAAGATTGATAAACCCCTGGCCAGACTTATCAAAAAGAAAAGAGAAATGACCCAAATCAACAAAATCATGAATGAAAGAGGAGAGATCACAACCAACACCAAAGAAATACAAAGAATTATAAGAACGTATTATGAGCAACTCTATGCCAACAAATTAGACACTCTGGAAGAAATGGATGCATTCCTAGAGACATACGAACCACCAAAACTGAACCAGGAAGAAATAGACAACCTGAACAGACCCATAACCACTAAGGAGATTGAAGCAGTCATCAAAAATCTCCCAACAAACAAGAGCCCAGGGCCAGATGGCTTCCCAGGGGAATTCTACCAAACATTTAAAGAAGAATTAATACCTATTCTTCTGAAACTGTTCCAAAAAATAGAAATGGAAGGAAAACTTCCAAACTCATTTTATGAGGCCACCATTACCTTGATCCCAAAACCAGACAAAGACCCCATCAAAAGGAGAATTATAGACCAATCAATATCCCTGATGAAAATGGATGCAAAAATTCTCATGAAAATACTAGCCAATAGGATCCAACAGTACATTAAAAGGATTATTCACCATGACCAAGTGAGATTTATCCCTGGGCTGCAAGGTTGGTTCAACATCTGCAAATCAATCAATGTGATACAATACATTAACCAAAGAAAGAAAAAGAATCATATGATCTTCTCAACAGATGCAGAAAAAGCATTTGACAAAGTACATCATCCTTTCTTGATCGAAACTCTTCAGAGTATAGGGATAGAGGGAACATACCTCAATATCATAAAAGCCATCTATGAAAAACCTACAGCGAATATTATTCTCAATGGGGAAAAACTGAGAGCTTTCCCCCTAAGGTCAGGAATGCGGCAGGGATGCCCACTATCACCACTGCTATTCAACATAGTATTGGAAGTCCTAGCCACAGCAATCAGACAACAAAAAGAAATCAAAGGCATCCAAATTGGCAAAGAAGAAGTCAAACTGTCACTCTTTGCAGATGATATGATACTTTATGTGGAAAACCCAAAAGACTCTACCCCAAAACTGCTAGAACTCATACAGGAATTCAGTAAAGTGGCAGGATATAAAATCAATGCACAGAAATCAGTGGCATTCCTATGCACTAACAATAAGACAGAAGAAAGAGAAATTAAGGAGTCGATCCCATTTACAATTGCACCCCAAACCATAAGATACCTAGGAATAAATCTAACCAAAGAGACAAAGGATCTTTACTCAGAAAACTGTAAAATACTCATGAAAGAAATGGAGGAAGACACAAAGAAATGGAAAAATGTTCCATGCTCATGGATTGGAAGAACAAATATTGTGAAGATGTCAATGCTACCTAGAGCAATCTACACATTCAATGCAATCCCCATCAAAATACCATCCACTTTTTTCAAAGAAATGGAACAAATAATCCTAAAATTTGTATGGAACCAGAAAAGACCCCGCATAGCCAGAGGAATGTTGAAAAAGAAAAGCAAAGCTGGCGGCATCACAATTCTGGACTTCCAGCTCTATTACAAAGCTGTCATCATCAAGACAGTATGGTACTGGCACAAAAACAGACACATAGATCAATGGAACAGAATAGAGAGCCCAGAAATGGACCCTCAACTCTATGGTCAACTCATCTTTGACAAAGCAGGAAAGAATGTCCAGTGGAAAAAAGACAGTCTCTTCAACAAATGGTGTTGGCAAAATTGGACAGCCACATGCAGAAGAATGAAACTGGACCATTTCCTTACACCACACACAAAAATAGACTCCAAATGGTTGAAAGACCTCAATGTGAGACAGGAGTCCATCAAAATCCTAAAGGAGAACACAGGCAGCAACCTCTTCGACCTCAGCTGCAGCAACTTCTTCCTAGAAACATCGCCAAAGGCAAGGGAAGCAAGGGCAAAATGAACTATTGGGACTTCATCAAGATAAAAAGCTTTTGCACAGCAAAAGAAACAGTCAACAAAACCAAAAGACAACCGACAGAATGGGAGAAGATATTTGCAAATGACATATCAGATAAAGGGCTAGTATCCAAAATCTATAAAGAACTTATCAAACTCAACACCCAAAGAACAAAGAATCCAATCAAGAAATGGGCAGAAGATATGAACAGACATTTTTCCAAAGAAGACATCCAAATGGCCAACAGACACATGAAAAAGTGCTCAACATCGCTCGGCATCAGGGAAATCCAAATCAAAACGTCTTGAGATACCACCTCACACCAGTCAGAATGGCTAAAATTAACAAGTCAGGAAACGACAGATGTTGGCGGGGATGTGGAGAAAGGGGAATCACCCTACACTGTTGTGAGGATGCAAGCTGGTGCAGCCACTCTGGAAAATAGTATGGAGGTTCCTCAAAAAGTTGAAAATAGAGCTACCATATGATCCAGCAATTGCACTACTGGGTATTTACCCCAAAGATACAAATGTAGGGACCCGAAAGGGTATGTGCACCCCGATGTTTATAGCAGCTGTCCACAATAGCCAAACTGTGGAAAGAGCCAAGATGTCCATCGACAGATGAATGGATAAAGAAGATGTGGTATATATATATGGAATATTATGCAGCCATCAAAAGTAATGAGATCTTGCCATTTGCAACGATGTGGATGGAACTGGAGGGTATTATGCTGAGCGAAATAAGTCAAACAGAGAAAGACATGTATCATATGACCTCACTGATATGAGGAATTCTTAATCTCAGGAAACAAACTGAGGTTTGCTGGAGTGGGGGGTGGGGTGGGAGGAATAGGGTGACTGGGTGATAGACACTGGGGAGGGTATGTGCTCTGGTAAGCGCTGTGAATTGTGCAAGACTGATGAATCTCAGTTCTGTACCTCTGAAACAAATAATGCAATATATGTTCAGAAAAAGAAAAAAAAGAAGATCGCAGGAGGGGAAGAATGAAGGGTTGGAAATCGGAGGGGGAGACGAACCATGAGAGACAATGGACTCTGAAAAACAAACTGAGGGTTCTAGAGGGGAGGGGCGTGGGAGGATGGGTTAGCCTGGTGATGGGTATTAAAGAGGGCACGTTCTGCATGGAGCACTGGGTGTTATGCACAAACAATGCATCATGGAACACTACATCTAAAACTAATTATGTAATGTATGGTGATTAACATAACAAAAAAATTTTTTAAAAAGATTAGGGAAGTGATTCAGTGGGATAACAGGTGTGATTACTCGTTGTAAACCAGATTTCACTGCACAGATTTAAGTTATTACTATCATTAATTAGTGCACTTTTTTCAAAAATTCATCACTCTGATCCTTGCTACTTAGCCAGTCAGGAAATGCTTAGATGGACCTATTCAGTTTGACCATGTTAGTCCAAATTAATAGTTAAGAGAAAGGACTTTGGCGTTTGACAAATCTGAATTTTAATACTGGTCCTACCATCTTTTGTCCTATAGCACACTGGACAAGCTGTTTACTCTTTCTCAGCCATGGCTTCCTCCTGTGTGAAATGGAGATGGCAAAGCCACCTATCTCTCAGGTCAGTGTGATGGGTAAATGAGTGAGCGCACGCACCGTGCTTCGTACAAGGCCTGCCATATGCTTAACTGCCCCCAAAACGCTAACTAAATTTATTAGCAAAAGAAGTTAAGACTTCTCTTCCCCATGGAAGTAATAGAGAGGATTTCATCCTGAGGATTAAAATACAAAGGAGATGCTTGCCTGGGCTGGTCATAGGGCCAAGCAGACGGGAGTCCGGAGATGCTCATGGGCTGTGCGTTGGGCTACTCCAAGGCGTCTAGAATAGGATGCTGTTCCAGTGCACACAGTGAAATTTGCAAGATTGAAGACACAACCCACCCACATGTACTGTTCACTCTAGAATCTTCCCTCTCAATCTCACTTCTCAACACAGAGCAGGGTTTTGTGGACCTCTGTACAGTACAATAGGGAATTCATAAAATGAAGTTAGGAATATAAATTAAGCCGTGTTCATATCATTTGATTGGATATATTCTTCAGCTTGGAGATTTATTTCCTGGTGATTTTAATTTAAATGGGAAGACTTCCTTATTTTCTTAGACTAGGCAGTATTTAAAGATGAAGCATTATTCAGTGATTTTCTATAAATTAATGCAGTCTTAAAGGGGAAAAGATGGGGATGCAGACACAGATGTGTCAATCCTTGCTTATAATCTGGATATTTTAATCTGAATATTTGGTACACATTGAGAATGGAATTTTTTGAGATGTGTTAACAAGTTGGCACTCTAATTTTCTGGGCCACACGTGTATGTGTGTGCACACACATATGCATGCATACTCTTTTGCTTCATATAGAAAAGATGCTAGCACTTTGCTGCGGGAGCCTGGGAGCAATGGTCGGAATGTGCTGGGGCACCTGGAATAGAATGTGAAGGTGCATAGGCAGCTCAGACGTGCTCATCACAAAGCTGCTCCTGCCTCCTGAAAATCAAGACAAAAGTCCTCCACCAGGCCCAGCATGAGCTGGTCCTTGCATGTCCCTTCACCCTCTCCCCCAACTCTCTCCACCACATCATCCAGTTCCTTCTGTGACCATGCCCTTCCTAACCCCAGCCACCCAGAATGTTCTCCTCACTATGCCTCCTCATAGGCTACTCTCAGCAAACCTGCAGGTCTTTCCCTGAACAAGAATGCTGGAATTTTCAATTAGTTCCTCTCGAATTTGTAGTCTTTTGAAGACCCAAGCAGCCAAGTTCAGGTTATCTGTATTTTAGAAATTACCCGCCATGATCTGGTTTGGTTTGGCTCTAAAGTTGTTTGGCTTTCAGTATTTGTTTTACGTTTCGCGTCATTCTTTGGGGATGTTATTTTTTTTTTTTAATATTCCTCACTGGCTTTCTAAAAAAACCAGTTAAGGGCTTTGGGGGTGTGAAACAAAGGTCAGATGTCAAAGCCAGTATTTTAAAAATTTATGAAATGGAAATGAGGAAGAAAGCATTAAATAAATAGTGGCTGATAGTGCAAGGCTGGAAATCAGAATGATGGACAAGAGGGTAAAGCAGCGCCAAGCAAGGAGATTGGCATTGCTATACCAAAGCTGCAGGAAAAATTAGGCACATTTAGGGTACCTCATTGAAGTGTGTGTTTGTGTCTGAGTAAATGCAAGTATGTGAGTATGTGAGTGTGTGTATATGTAATTTTACATGTTATCTGGCTACACTTGTGTGATTTTTGCCTTGCAGCCTAGCTTTATAATTTGATTCCCATATATAATGTGATTCTACGATATGGTAGGATAAGTAACAGGTATGTTTAACTTGGTTTCATGAGGCTAAGGGAGGCTTCTGTTGGAAGTGGCAGTGAAGCTGATAGGAGGAATTGAGCTAGATGAGGGGCTGAGGCAGAACTTCCCTGACAAAGCCATGTAAGAACTTGAAATGAGAGAATATGTCATGTTCTAGAAACCTGAAAGGTCTGGGATGGTTGGAATATTTGAATGATAACAATGATTAGTAACAGAATAACTAACATGTATTTGTTGTTTACTGTGAGCCAAGACCTTTATGTTTTTACCTCTTTTAATCCCCACAAACCCTTTCTTTAAATGCAATTGTCTCTATTTGACCACCAAGGAGACCAAGACTTAGAGAAATCAAGTAGCTTGTCTTAGGTGGCATAGATATTTATTGCAGAACATTTACCTTTTAAAGGTGAAATTAAGAATAATTTCATCAAACTCTAGAAGAAAATGTGACTTGGTTGTTTGCTCTGTTTTTTTCCACGGATTTCTTTATGACCGGGGCAGGTTACTTCCATTCTCTGCATGTCTCCTCCTGTGTAGAACAGGTGTTTGACAAAAGTCGGATCTTCCCTCTGTAAGCCTAATGTCTGTAGCCTGCTCTAATCATGCAAAGCAGAGAGCTCTGCCAGGTACTTCAAGAATGTTCCCTTTCTTTCTGACTCACATCTCCTCCCTGGCACATTTCCTATTTTTTGGCTTGGCCTTCTGCTACTCCAGGTACATCCTACTTTTTACCTTCCTTTCCCTACTAAACCACTGGACCATTTGGCCTATAGGGGTGGATCCAGTTTGTATCACTGGCTTAAAACTCAGTTTTACACCACCTATTACTGAGCAGAGCAGATGTGTGGTCAGACACCTCTGGGCTCTCTCAATTCGATGGCCCTTTCTTGAGGCTCATTTTCTTTTGTATCTATACTATAAATTCTTCCTTCTCCCTGACTCTTAGCTTCCTTTGGCTTCCACAACTATACTGGTTGTCCTCACTCTCCCAGGAACTCATTTTTCAATGGGTTCTGGCTTTTCTCCCACACCAAGATGTGGGCCTGGTAGAGTTCTCAATCCCCAGGTAAGAGCTCTTCTCTCCATTTCTCTCTTGGTGTTTACATGCATGGCTCTGAAAAGGCAGCCCTCTTCCTGGCCACTTTCTAAAAAGTTCAAGACCACATTTTCAGCTCTCAGTTCTGCATGTCCACTTGGACTTCACAGAAGCATTTAGAGATGAATATAGTTAATATTGAACTTATTTTCCCCTCCTCTCTCTAAACCCAGATTTCTTTATTTTTTAATCATTTTTAATCATTTTACTGGGAATGGAAGCTAAAGCTGGCAAACTATGAACCATTCTTATGTTTCCCATCTTCTTCACCCTTCATTAAGCAATCACTGGAACCTCCTTTCTGTGAATTGTTCCTTCTTTCCCTCTTCCCTCCTTTCTTCTTTTCACTCTCCCATTCTCTCTTCTTTCTCTCTCTCCTTTAGTCTTACTTGTCATTCCCTCAACAAATTGGCTCCAAAATTCTTATTGTCTCATGTCTGGGCCTTAGCTATAGTCACCTATCTAATTTCCTTGCCACTAATACATGAGCTGTTCAATCCATCCTTCAAAGAGCTGCCAGATTAACATGGATGGATCCCAAAAGCATTACATTAAGTGGAAGAAGGCACCAAAGACTACATACTGTATGATTCCATTTATTCAGATGTGATAGTGATAGAAAACAGATCAGTGATTGTTGGGGCCCAGAGTATGCAGGAAGAAGATGGACTGTAAGGGGTCACAAAGGAATATTTTTGGGTTCTGGCACTATTTTATATCATGATCACAATGGTGTTTACAAGACTATATACATTTATCCAAATTCACTGACAACTGGTGAATTTTATTTTATGAAATTTATACCTGATTTATAAATATAAATATATATATCAGCCCAGGACTCTGTGCCTTACACCCCAGGCAATATTAATTCATGTTTGCCTATGTTACACACACATGAGTATGACTGTCTTTATTGCAGTGACCACCATCACATGACACACACCCATGCCTCCACGTCTTCTCTCCCATGTTCTGTTGTGGGTCCAGATTTGACATCTTCCTAAGTGACTTAGAAATCATCATAACCAACTTTTCTGTAGAATGTGATGAGAATATCCTGCTCTTTCTGCCATGCTTTTATTTAGGAAGAGTTAACATATGAATAGTTTGGAAGTTCCGAAAATAAGTTGCAATGGTCTCCCTTTTCATCTCCACACTAGGTCTACTCTTGTGTAAGGTCCAACTCCATTTCTACCTTCTCTTTATAACCTTCTCTGATTGTTCCATCTCTTAGTGATTTGCCCTGGTACTTTGAACTCTGATGTAAAGTGATGGAGATTTATTCCATCAGAATTCTGTTGGGGAAAATCACCATATGTGTTTGAAAAGAATACTTTGAAAATCTTCTTGATTAAAAGTGAGACTCAAAGAGAAAGAATAAGTCACAAAGAGTGACCACCAAAATGCCTTCCAAAGAAGCTGGAATCTGTCTGGAGAGCTCATAGTTTGGGACAGCAATAGTAATAAGTTTGCATGTGCAAATTTGGAAAGCAGTTGCTAGTACAGTGCTGAAGTCCTTTCCATAATAGAAGAGAAATGCATTTGAAACTCCCTCTGAGAAGAGCTCTCAGAAGGAGGGGAGAGAAGCCAGAGAGGCTGATATGGGTTGGTGGGAAGATGAGAGACAACTCTGCAGCCAGCTCCACCGCTGAGAGATCAACTTTGGAAAACACCAGTGTATAGGCAGGACTTTCAACTTGTTGGCTAGGGAGCATATGATCCAACCTGCCTCCTACATCACCACCCAATGCTCACTAGTGCTTGCACCTGAACTCGAAGAAGAGCTGAAATGGGTGTCCGGGTTGGCTCAGGGGATGGAGACAGCATGTGCAAACAGATGTCTGGAAGATGAGAGGATGCCATTTGAGTTACCCTTGAGCAATACTGTGTGTGTGAGCCACTGCTCTGGCACCTCACCAGTCACCTCAAGCCACATAGTCCTGTCTCAGCCTCAAGGAAGAGACAGACAAGGTACATAAACAAAAGGAATGCAATTAAAGATCAAGTCCTAACTGTAGCCCAATGTGAACTATATCTCCCAGGGATGGTGAAGGAAAATACTGTCTTCTTTGTATCTTTGGTCCACACACTTACTAACAGATGGTTAGGTTCTTACTAATAGATGGTTGTCTCTACTCCTTCTAAACAACTTCTGGGTTTCCCTTTCACATGAGATGGCATGATTGGGCATAGCTTACCCCTCCAGGGAATATATAGCCCTTTCCTTGGCTAGACTTCTATTAAGAAGTTGCTATTTGATTCCATTGGCAGTTCAAAAAATAAGCAAAAGTCTAAGAATTAACTCAGATTAGATTTGGAGTCTGCAGATATCATCAGTGTCCTGGTAAAAGTTGGTAGCACCTTCTAATGAAATATTTATTAGGATTGTGGTTTTGCAAATGACAAATCAATTTAAAGTAATGTTTCTTCCAGAAGATGGAAGAGCACAGCAGAGCTTCACACCACCCATCACAGGCTGACATTTCCTTGAACCTCCTAGCTTCAGCTTTTCATTGTGTAGCAAATGTGTGACACAAATATAGCAGAACGGAGTGCTCCTGCAAGGGCACTAACTGCTCTAACAAGGCCAGTGCAGCCACCCGCGTGCCCAACAAAAATAAAGCTTCAGCAAATTCAGGAAAACAGAACACATAATTGAGCTGAGATGAGGACAAGAGTCAGGTTTTGTAAGATCATCCCTAAGTGGATGCAGCTAATGGCTTTATCATTTCTTCTCAAATCAGGGCTGAATGGATGAGTAGGCAGCCTTAGGAAGCACATAGCAACAGGGAAGAATCACAAATATCCACAACTTCCAAGCAGCAAACACAGGCTGTCTGATTGGGGAAATATTTCTATGAGAGGCTTGGGAAATGAATGGAGGGAGAAGCAAAGAACAAAAGCAATGAATAGAAGTATTCTCCGTTTCAAAGAAAAATCCTGATGTCTTTCTGGAATTCCCTATGAGGGACTGTGGCTTATGCAAATGTCTAATGCCTGACTGACAGCAAGCACAGTACCTCACAGGTAGAAGGAACCCAGTGAAGGTGTGTTGCACTATTTTTGTGTTTGAATTTATTAACCCCCTGTTCCTTCTTTCCTCCAAATCCTGGTTTCCCATTTAACATGGCTTTGGTTTCATGAAATCCTGACATAGAGCTGGAAAGACAAGCAAAAAGGAAAGAATCATGGAAATCAAAATTAGTATAAATAGTAAATTTGAGATTTTCACTTTTGGTCAAGATGAGATATCTGAAAAACAGGACAAAATACATAAACGATGGTTTTTGGACACTGGTCATTAAGGCAGGACTACGAGTGCTGAGATAGGAGAAACAAACGTGGTAGCCCACTCATTGTCTGCTCACTTCCTAGAGAGGAGGGCAACCAGGGACAGCTAGGTAGTCTCCCTGAGTTCAGGAGACAATGCTGGGAGCATGAGGAGACCAAAGGGGCTGGAGTTTGCAGGGCAGAGAAACAGACAGGTGGGAGCTATATACAGGGAGAGTTCTGAAGGACCGCAAAGGGCTCCCTCCAGTCTGCAGCTGTGTACATGATAAATCCACCCAAGGCCAGGAAAAGAACCACCCCAAAAGGATTAAGAGAACAACTGCATCAACTCACACAAGACCAGCAAGAATTTGTGTTCCAGAGTGGAAAAACCTTGTAACTTATACAATGGCAAGTCGAGTGCTCATAAGGTATTGCCTCAGTAGTGAAAAACACTTTAAAATGAGATCTGCTTATTTGGGTTTTTTTGTTTTTGTTTTTGTTTTTGTTTTTGGTGTTGAGTTGTTTAAGTTCTTTATGTATTTTGGATACTAACCCTTTATTGGATATGTCATTTGCAAATACTTTCTCTCATTCAGTAGGTTGTCTTTTAGTTTTGTTGACTGTTTCCTTTAAAAAATGGTCAGAAGACATGAACAGACATTTCCCCAAAAAAGATATACAGATGGCCAACAGACACATGAAAAGATGCTGAACATGACTCATCATCAGGAAAATGCAAATCAAACCCACAATGAGATATTACCTCACACCTATCAGAATGGCTAAAGTCTAAAATACAAGAAACAAGTGTTGGTGAGGATGTGGAGAAAAAGGAACCCTCTTGCACTGTTGGTGGGAATGCAAACTGGTGCAGCCACTCTGGAAAGCAGTACAGATGTTCCTCAAAAAATTAAAAATTGAACTACCCTACAATCCAGTAATTGCAACTGGGTATTTACCCAAAGAATAGGAAAACACTAATTCGAAAGGATATATGCACCCCTATGTTTATAGCAGCATTATTTGCAGTAGCCAAATTATGGAAGCAGTCCAATTGTCCTTTGGTAGACTAATGGATAAAGAAGATGTGAATACATGAATATATGAATATTTTTTAGCTGCAAAAAAAGAATGAAATCTTGCCATTTGCAACATGGATGAATCTAGATAGTACAATGCTGAGAAAAATAAATCAGTCAGAGAAAGACAAATAGCATATGATTTTACTCATATGTAAAATTTAAGAAACAAAACTGATGATCAAAGGAAAAAAAATGAGACAAACCAAGAAGCAGACTCTTAACTATAGAGAATGGATGGTTAGCAGAGGGGAGGTGCATGGGGGATGGGTGAAATAGGTGAGGGGATTAACAGAACACTTATCTTGATGAGCACGGGGTATACATGGAATTGTTGTATCACTATATTGTATGCCTGAAACTCATATTATACTTTATGTTAACTATACTGGAATTAAATTTTTTTAATAAAAGCGATCTGCTTAGATCTAATCAACAAAGATTAAAAGCAAGCCACAAAAGGATCCAACCCTTTTCAAGGAAATAAATGGCATTCCAAAGTTCAAAAAATTTGTAGTAACAAAATATCCAGACTCTAAGAAGGTAAAATACACAATGGTTTTTTGTTTGTTTTGTTTTTGTTTTTGTTCTTGTTTTTGTTTCAGAAGTAGAATTTAGTGATTCATCAGTTGCATATAACACCCAATACTCATTACATCAAGTGCCGTCCTTAATGCCAATTTCCCCATTATCCCTTCCCCCCACCCACCTCCCCTCCAGCAACCCTCAGTTTGTTTCCTAGAGTTCAGCCTGTTATCCAATCAGAAAATGCTACATGGGAGAAGAAGCAAGAAAATATGTCTCAGCTGCAGGCCAGACGGGGCCCCTTTGCAGCTCTCGAGGGCTCTCTCTATGCAGCACTCACCTCTCGTTAAAATCTATCAAATATTGGGCGCCTGGGTGGCTCAGTTGGTTAAGCGACTGCCTTCGGCTCAGGTCATGATCCCAGAGTCCTGGGATCGAGTCCCGCATCGGGCTCCCTGCTCAGCAGGGAGTCTGCTTCTCCCTCTGACCCTCCTCCCTCTCCTGCTCTCTGTCTCTCATTCTCTCTCTCAAATAAATAAATAAAATCTTTAAAAAAAAAAAAATCTATCAAATATTTAAGGAAGAAATAATCCCAGTTCTATACAAACTCTTCAATGACATTGCAGAGGAGGGAATACTTAACTTGTTCTATGAGGCCAGCATTACTCAGATACCAAAAACAGAAAAAAGTATTACAGGAAAGAAAACTATTGACCAATATCCTTCAAGAATATAAATGTAAAAATCCTAGGGACACCTGGGTGGCTCAACTGGTTAAGTGTCTGCCTTTGGCTTAGGTCATGATCCCAGGTCCTGGACGGAGTCCCGCGTCAGGTCCCTGCTCAGCAGGGAGTCTGCTTCTCCCTCTGCCTGCTGCTTCCCTGCTTATACTCTCTCTCTCTCTCTGACTCTCTCAACAAATAAATAAATAAAATCTTTAAGAAAAAGAATATAAATTTAAAAATCCTTAATAAATTTGTAATAAATTTAACCAAGGAATATATTAAATAAGATAATGCATCATGTATGAGTGGGGTTTATTCTAGAAATGCAAATTAATTTCACTTCTAAAAATATATTTACATATTTTTACATAGGTAACATATGTATCATATTTACATGTTGATACATATATTAACAAACTGAAAAAGAAAATCTACACTGTCATCTCAATAGATGCAGAAAAAAATCATTTGACAAAATTCAACATTCATTCCTGATTAAAAAAAAAAAAACTTTCTACAAACTAGAAACAGAAGGAAACTTCCTTGATCTGATAAAGAATATTTACAAAATATCTACAGCTAACATCAAACTTAATACTAAATCTAAATCCTTTTCCCCTAAAATCAGAGACAAGGAAAAGATCTCACCACTTCTACTTAACATTGTACTAGAGGTTCTAGCCAATGCAATAAGACAGGGAAAAGAAAGACAAATCTTCTAGATCAGAAAGAAAGAAGGGAAACAGTTTTATTCACAAAGAACACATAGAAAAGTCTACAAATATATAAGAACCTAAAATAACAAATGAGTGAGTTTAGCAAGGTTCCAGGATACAATGTCAATGTACAAAAATTGGTTTATTTCTATAGCCTAGCAACTAACAAATATACATTTAAGTTAAGCAGAAAACACCATTTACAATGGCATTAAGATTATGAAATACTTAAAGATAAATTTGACAAAAAATATACAAAAATTATATGTTGAAAACCACAAAACATTACTAAAGATTTGACATTTTTTTAAATGTCAATTGTCTCCAAAATGCTCTGTGATTTGATACATCTCAACAAGCATCTCAGAAAGCTTATTTTATTGAAATTGACCAGTTAATTCTTATATTTGTATGGAAATGCAGGGGACCAAAACATCTTTGAAGAAAAGGAAAAAAGTTGGAGGACTTAAACTGATTTTGAGACTTGTTATAAAGTTACAATAAACAAGTCAGTGTAGTCTTGGCATAAAAATAGAGTCCAAAAATATTCCAAATATGTACACATATATACAACTGATTTTTGACAAAGGTGCAATTTAATGGTGAAAGGATAATCTTTTCAACTGATTATGCAAAAGAAGAACAAGAACAAGAGTAGAATACGAAGAGAAGAGGAGGAAGAAGAAGAAAAGAGAGGGAAAAAAGAACAAACCTCTATCCTTACTTCACACCATATATAAAAAAAGCACCAGATTCAAATGTTAAAAGTAAAACTGTAAAACTTTTAGGAGAAAACGTAAAAGAAAATCTTTGTGATCTTGTGTTAGACAAAGACTTCTTAGATAATACCAAAAACACAACTTGTAAAAGAAAAAAACTGATAAAATGGACTCCATAAAAATGAAGAATACCTACTCTTTGAAAGACACTATTAAAAGAATAAAAAGACGAACTACAAACTGGGAGAAAATATTTGCAAATCAGACAGCCAATAAAGGACTTGCATCCAGATTATGTAAGGATTCTTAGAATTCAATAACAAGAAAAAAACAACCCAGTAAAAGATGGGCAAAATATTTTGACATTTCACCAAAAAGATATGTGCATAGTAAATCAGCATGTCAAAATATGTGCAACATCATTAATCATTAGGGAAAGGCAAATCAAAGCCACAATGAGGTATGACTATACAACCCCTGGAATAGCTGAATTTCAGAAGACTAACCACGCTAAGTGTTGGTGTGCACGTGGAGCAACTTTAACTTGTATACACTGTTGGTGGGGCTGTAAAATGATATAACCATTTTGTAAAACACCCAGACGGTTTCTTAAAAACGTAAACCTACACTTACCACGTAATCCAGTCGTTCCACTCCTAGGTATTTACTCAAGATAAATGAGTACATATGTCTACAACAAGATTTATGTTTGAATATTCAGGGCAGATTTATTTATAGTAGCCCAACACTGGAAAACCAAATGTCCACCGATAAATGAACAGAGAAGCAAATTATAGTATATGCATACAGTGGAATAATACACAGCAATAAAAATAATTCTCAGCAATAAAAAGTAACAAACTATGGATACCCATAACAAGAGGGAGGCATCTGAAAATAATTTTGCCGTGATCGTATAGTGGTTAGTACTCTGCGTTGTGAAAATAATTTTGCTGAGCAAAATAAGCCACACACACACAGGAGTGCATACTTTTATGATCACACGTACATACAATTATATATACAATTGAATATGCAAATTAATCTGTAGTGACAGAAGGTACATCGTTGATGACCCAGAGCTGTGATGGCAGAGAGGAAGAGCAAGATAGATTACCAAGGGGTATGAAGAAGCTCGGGGGATGTCCACATAAGGTGTGTGTGTAGGTATATAAATATAATGCAAAAATTTATCAAATTGTCTTTTAAACATGCACTTTTATTTCCTATCAATTTACCTCAATAAAATGAAAAAGTTCATTCATTTTCTAAATTGTTTAATTAGGAAAAAATAATATTTACATTTTTTTGTGAGACCTTTTAGTTTTCAAACAAATAATACGACTTTCATTTTCTGATTTTCACAAGAGCCCTGTGGAATTGGGAGCCGAAGTGGTGCTATTTCCATTATTTAGAACATGATTCTGACTTGGAAGAGGCGAGGTGTTCTGTTTAAGTTCCCAGGCCCAAGCAGTGTTGGATCCAAAGTTACAATTCAGGTTGTCTGACTACTGGACCAATCACAATACCAGCTCTGTTTAGTATCCAAGTCTTGTGAGAAACACTGCAATTGGCCTATTAGAGATTATGTTTCTATTGGCCCAAATTCAACCAATAAATCCCCCAAATTATGGCACTTTAATAGGTTACTAGAATTAGAATAAAACCAAAGTTACAAGTGACAGTTTGAGAGGATTTTCAATCATAAAATGCAAAATACATCGCACTCCAGCCAACCAGGGTGAGTTATGGGCCAGTTTACTGATCATGCTGGGTAATCCCTGGAAATCCCCGGAAACCCCAGGAATGAGAACTGCTTCTGGAGCACATGCGGTTCCCAATAGAAGACGGAGTCCTTCAGAGAGTTTTCTTTGTAAATGACACACTCTCCATCGACTCTCAGATTCCTAGTGACAATCTCATTGTTACTAAGGATATGTTTTCTTGCCATACCTATCTTTGACTTTTTCTTTTATCTGAAATACATCTGATAGCCAATGAAGGGCATGGGCGGCTCTGCAGTGCAAAGGTCTATGCTGTAAGGTTGGAAAGCATACAGAAAACAACATTCCATGTCCTCACCAGCCACAGGTCTTGGGTGAGACTTTCACCTGAGCACCAGCTTTCAAGTTGTAGCTAAAGGCAGGTTACTTGCCCCATGGGGATGTGTAAGAATGCAACAATGCTGGCCTTCCAGTAGAGTCTTGCTAAGAAATAAAGAAATGTGGGGCGCCTGGGTGGCTCAGTTGGTTGAGCGTCTGCCTTCAGCTCAGGTCACGGTCCCAGGATCCTGGGATGGAGCCCTGCATTGGGCTCCCTGCTCAGCGGGAAGCCTGCTTCTCCCCTGCCTGCCACTCCCCCTGCTTGTGTTTGCTCCCTCCCTCCTTCTCCTTCTCCCTCTCTCTCTCTCTCTGTCAAATAAACAAATAAAATCTTTAAAAAAAAGAAATAAAGAAATGTGTGTGAATTACCATTCACAATTGGTACTTTTATTTTCAATTTCCTACCCTAAACCCTTACAGTCAAAATTTGAGAACTAGACAAAATGTCCATCCCTTCCACGTGTTTTCAGCTGGAATCCTGTCTACAGTGATTGCTGTCTGCCCACTCCCCGTGACTTCTGGTCCCAGAGCTGACCCATCCCGGCTCTCCTCACCAGGACTCACCTGCAATCACCATGCCCTCTTCCTCCAAGGTCCACCTCCAGTGCCACTCCTTCTACAAACCTTCTCTGACCATTGAATGCGCCCCATTTAGCTCTCTTGTCTTCATGGTATTTGATATGCAAGATTCCTATGTCCTTTTCAACCTCTGCTTTGTACCATAATCATCTAAGGACACATCTATTTCCCTCACTAGATGGCAAGCACCTTGAGGGCATTATTGTATTTTACTCAACTTTCTATGTCACATAAAACCTCCCACCCGGGTAATTCAACAATATTGAGCAGATACAAAGATGGGTCAGGGAAAAGAATAGGGAGATAATTCTGATTGTGTGCTCAAGGCTTAAACTAAGAAATGGCTCATTACTATGACCTTGGAAATCCCACATGTGTCCCATTGCCTTCCCTCTTCACTTCAAGGGAGCAGTGATTTTTCATTTTCAACTGATAATTCCCATACTTTTCTACATAATTTTATTATCTATGTTCACATTCCCAAACATCCTTTTATAGTGTATATTATATATATATATAGAGAGAGAGTACATAAATATTATTTGTATATATATTATACATATAATAAACTGTTTTTAAGCTTCATGTAACATTGGAATCACACTGCATGTATTTTATAGTGACTTCCTTTTTTTGTTCAAAGTTGTGTCCTTGAGGATTATGCATGTTGCTCCTTGTGTAAACATGCACACCAGGTGACAGAGCAGGGGTCCCCTTGAACTGTGAGTCATATCTGCAGCAGGACATATCGAGCTCCTTGTGCCTGGGGACAAGCAGGCAGGCAGAGGAATCACCTGATTGCCTGGTGGAGCTAGAGCCAGTCTTACCAGGTGGGGCGGGAAGGAAACTGTGTGGAACTCGGGTGAGCCACAAGTCCTGTCTGCCCATCAGGACTGTGGATAGATAGTGCAGCACCCTTGAACTGAGATGGGTGATGGCCAAGGGTGCAGTCTCCTTCAGGAGCGAAGTTGGGCTCACACCACCAGGTAAGCCACCAGGTCATAGGTGCTTGGGTAGACGGGTAACGCAAGGAAGGAGAGAAGATTCCTACCCTTATGGATCTTATATTTCAGTGTGTGTGAGAGAGAACTCGAGGGAGAAACGACAAACAGTAGATACAATAAATAAGCAAATTAAACAGTATGCTAGTGAGGAGTAGGAGGGAAATGAGAACAATGGAGCGGGGTAATGAGGTCAGGAGTGAGGGATGGAGTGGAGAGGGATTTGCAATATCAAACAGGGTGGGTCTCATAGACAAGGGGACACGTGAGCAAATCTTGAAGACCATGAAGGCTTAGTCCTGTTGCTGTCTGAGGGAAGAGCGTTCAAGGCAAAGGAAACTACAAGCGCATTGCAGAAGGCAGGAGTGTGCCTGGAACTCCAGGAAGAGGAAGGAGCCCGGTGGGGAGGACGGGAGATGAAGTCAGAGCAGCCGGGGCAGAGAGGAGCAGGGGGAGTGGGTCATGGGGGGCCTTTGTAAGGACAGTCGTGAAGCCCTTGGCTCTTACTCCACGTCGAAATGGGAAGCCATTTCAGGTTTTTGAGCAGAGGACTGTTAGGATCGGACTTAACGTTTTGAAACGATTACCTTGACACTGTAGGAGAAACAGAATCTAAATGCTAGTGGTAGAAGTGGAGAAACAGGAGCCTACCGCAGTAATCCAGGTGAGAAGCAATGCGGGCTCAGAGCAGGATGTTAGCAGTGGGACGTAGAGAAGGTGGTCTGGAAACAGCTTTAAGAGAGTCACCTAGTCTTCCTGATAAACTGAAGAAGGGGTGTTTGTATTAAGCAAGTGACAGGATGGGGTTGTAATCACAGGAGATGGGAAAGCTTGCAAGCAGAATCAGGGCTGTTTGGGGGTTTCGGAGGGATGCAGATGATGAATTACCTTTTGGACACAGTAAATTTGGGTTATCTAGTAGACATCCAAGAAGAGATGTCAAATAAGCAAATAAGACTCCAGTCTGCCCTGGAGTGCTGGGCAGACCAAATATTGGAGCCTTTGGCATATGGGTGGCATATAGTGGTCATGCCAGAAATTTTGATATATTATTTAACTTCACCAAGTTTAAAGTCAGTGGATATCTTTATGGGTTTTTTTAAAATGATACAAGGAATTTGAAACACTATAATTTTGCTTACTCCTTTTGTAGTGCATTTTTTCCTTATTTTTGTTTAATCCTACAGCATTTATTACGATTATTTTATACAGCTTATGTAGATGTATCTTTTCTCAGCATCCATTCTTTACATCTCAGATCTACACCTCGGGTCATTTGCCTTTTCCTGAAATGCATCCTTCAGAATCTCCTTAACAAAGGTTGGTTTATATCAGCCTGAAAATGATTTTATTTTACATACATTTCTGATAGATAATTTTTGCCAATTCTAAGAATACAATTCTAAATTGACATCTATTTTCTCTGAGCATGGTAAAAATACCATTTCATGTACCGGGCCGCCCACTGTTGCCTGTGGAAAAATCAGATCTCAGACGAAATGTCATTCAACTGTAGTTGGTCCGTGTTTTCTCTCTAGCTTTTCCAAAGAAGTGTTCTTCTCACCACGATACAATAAATGTGCATGTCTTTTTCTTCCTCTCTTAATTGTACTTGGAAATTTTTGGGTTTAGTCTGTGAATTGAAGGTTTGTATCAGCCTTGGAGAAATCCACAGCTATTCGCTCATCAAATATTGCCTGGGACGTGTTCCTACAGTGGACCTTGACCTTCTAGCCACCAGGTCTCTCTTAACCTCTCCGTCAGACGTGGCAGCAGGTGCTGGTCCCAGGAGCTGAACTCTGGATAATGTCTTCAGAATTAGCTTCCATTTTGCTGTCTCTTTAGAGATACACTGCTGCTAACCCAGTCAACTGTTTTCATGTCAATTATTATACATATCTTGTCTAGAAATTATTCAGTTACTTTTAAAACTGCTTTTTTATTATTATTTTAAGCTCTCACTTGTATTTTTTTTAGAACATATTAAACATTCTTACGTTACATTCTGTAGCTGATAATTCCAATAACTTGCTCTCTGGCGGGTCTGGTTCTGCTGTCTTTGTTTTTGCCGGCTCTCAATCATGGCACGGTGACACCTTGTGTGTTTGGTGATTTTTAATGTTGAGTCATATTTTCTGGAATCTTCTTTGAGGGAATTCTTGGAGGCCTCACTTAAAGGTAAATGCTTCCAAAGATCGCTTCAGTCTGCTTTTGCCCATTATCTCAGGCCATCAACCGCCCTGGATGACTATAAATTAAATTATGGTTCAAAAAATTCTGGACCACTGAAACGGAGTGAATCCAAGGTGCAAACCAGTGTAAGGCAACCTGGTAGTGATCATTTTTCAGGAAGATTTGTTCCCCTCTCTAGCTCAGGATTCAAGCTAGTCAGTTGGCTTTGCCATCCCCTGGGGGTTGGGGGTCAGTACTTTTAGTCCATACTAACATCACGTGGGTTATTGTTTGAGGTTCCAGCTTAGTACAAGGGGTTCCCCTGTTACATTTTTCTTCTTGGACCAGCCGTGAAAACCAAAGACCAAGGCACCAGGTTTGGCAAATGTACTCGGGGCTAAAATCTGACTCCTGTCTACTTTCTATTTCAGGGTCCACTTTCACTTCGTTTTTGGCCTGTTTGCCTGAGCTGCTTGTGGGTCTATCAGTACATTATAGTTACCTCGTAGCCTAGCATTTTCAGCATACGTGAGCAGAAAAATTGGTCAGGGTATCTGTTCCCAGACTGTTGGAATCCCAAAATCACAAACTCTCTATTGTCTTTTCGCCTTATTGTTAACAATTGTTGTATTATGTCAACATAGTCTCATTTACAATGATTGAAAAGATGCTAGCTTTGCAAAACACACTTCTTTTTATCATTATTATGATTATTATTTTGTCCTCATAGCTAAGTTTTGGAGAGCATATATGGAGGGAGAGGAAAAAAAAAAAAAACAGAATAAAAAAGACAAGGTCACTAAGGAGACACAGAAGGTTTTAAAAACAGGCAAATGGGAGTTAGGATCTCCTGCTTCCTTTTTTTTTTTTTTTATTTATTTGAGACAGAGAGAATGAGATGGAGAGAGCATGAGAGGGGGGAGGGTCAGAGGGAGAAGCAGACTCCCCGCCGAGCAGGGAGCCCGATGCGGGACTCGATCCCGGGACTCCAGGATCATGACCTGAGCCGAAGGCAGTCGCTTAACCGACTGAGCCACCCAAGCGCCCGATCTCCTGCTTCCTAAGCCAGAAGGAGTGAGCTCAGCTCCTGTCCATGCGGTTCTGTGGTTGGGACAGGTGCACATGAAGAGGCCTGAGAGGGATAGATCATTCCAAATAACACTGCTGGACAAAACCAGGCCTTTACATTTAGATCCCATCCCAGAAATTATACACATGAAGACATGTTGGGTTTTGACCCATCAGGTTCTGTTAATGAAAACTGATTTCTCTGAAACTCATTTTTCTAGGTATTTATATCAGAAGCTCTGTAACTGACCATGAACTATTAGATTTGGATTTTCTGCCTGGAAACCCAAACAACTTTGAGTGTTTCACTTCCTGGTTCAAAGCTTGATCTTCTCTTTGTTCATTTTATTAAATACAAAAAAAAAAAATATGGGTTTATATTAAATGTTAACCAGCTCTATGTGGCTTACATTTTATTTTTATTTTTTTTGTTTTTTGTTTTGTTTTGTTTTGTTTTTAATTTTTTTATTCTTATATTATCCCCATACATTGCATCATTAGTTTTAGATGTAGTGTTCCATGATGCATTGTTTGTGCATAACACCCAGTGCTCCATGCAGAATGTGCCCTCCTCAATACCCATCACCAGGCTAACCCATCCTCCCACTCCCCTCCCCTCTAGAACCCTCAGTTTGTTTTTCAGAGTCCATCGTCTCTCATGGTTCATCTACCCCTCTGATTCCCCCCCTTCATTCTTCCCCTCCTGCTACCTTCTTCTTCTTCTTATTTTTTTTTCTTAACATATATTGCATTATTTGTTTCAGAGGTATAGATCTGAGATTCAACAGTCTTGCACAATTCACAGCGCTTACCAGAACACATACCCTCCCCAGTGTCTATCACCCAGTCACCCCATCCCTCCCACCCCACCCCCCACTCCAGCAAACCTCAGTTTGTTTCCTGAGATTAAGAATTCCTCATATCAGTGAGGTCATATGATACATGTCTTTCTGTTTGACTTATTTCGCTCAACATAATACCCTCCAGTTCCATCCACGTCGTTGCAAATGGCAAGATCTCATTCCTTTTGATGGCTGCATAATATTCCATTGTATACATATACCACATCTTCTTTATCCATTCATCTGTTGATGGACATCTTGGCTCTTTCCACAGTTTGGCTATTGTGGACATTGCTGCTATAAACATCGGGGTGCACATACCCCTTCGGGTTCCTACATTTGTATCTTTGGGGTAAATACCCAGTAGTGCAATTGCTGGATCATATGGTAGCTCTATTTTCAACTTTTTGAGGAACCTCCATACTGTTTTCCAGAGTGGTTGCACCAGCTTGCATTCCCACCAACAGTGTAGGAGGGTTCCCCTTTCTCCACATCCCCGCCAACATCTGTCGTTTCCTGACTTGTTAATTTTAGCCATTCTGACTGGTGTGAGGTGGTATCTCATTGAGGTTTTGATTTGGATATGTGGCTTACATTTTAAAACTTAATTTGATATTGCTTGCCTCTAACCATAAGTGAATGCAATTAGACTGTGAATGAATACCACCAAAACGTGTTCATATTCAATGACCAGGAGAGTCTGAAAGAAGTGATTTCTTCTGAAAGAAGATTTCTCTTCTGTCAAGCCTTTTCCATTAGATTATCAAATCTTATATTTGATTTCTCTATGCAGTTTGTGGTTCTGTGTAACTTTGGCCTTTGGGTCTCTTTCATTTAATTTTCAAAATCTTCTGGGAATCTCTTCTCTCTCAGTGTACATTAACTTAAAATTATGCAGAATAATTCTCCATTTAGCTGAATGAGGCAACTAGAAAAGACAGTAATAAAGGTCACCAATCTCTACTAAGTATTGTTCACACTTGGAGAAAATTCTGAAAAGAAAAATTAAATATATATATTTCTTTCTTGGCAGTTTAGAATTTTCCCCAAATTCTAACTTAACCATATTTGTTAATTTCTCACAAAATAGGACCATATTTGTTCATTTCTCACAAAAATCCAGTCAAAATATTAGTCTTACCAATTGTAATGCAGTATCTGCTCCTTTTAATAAATCCTTATGATTATGTTTTGATAAGCTAAGATGAATGATTGTTCTGAGATAATCAGATTCACTTTTATCTGTGATTTTCCAGCTTTAAGAGTATTTAAACAAATCCATCGTATCATAAAGTCTTTGAGTGACAGAAAGAATAATTGATATATTGTTTAACTTACTCCTAACTGATAATTAGGATTTTCTCTTTTTTAAGATTTTATTTATTTATTTTTGAGAGAGAGAGAAGGCATGAAAGGGGGAGAAGGGTAGAGGGAGAAGCCGGCTGCCCGCTGAGCAGGGAGCCGGATGCGGGACTCGACCCCAGGACCCCGGAATCATGACCTGAGCCGAAGGCAGATGCTTAACCAAGCAAGCCACCCAAGTGCCCTGATAATTAGAATTTATCTTACAGCTTTTGATTCCCCTTGTGAAAATCTGCAATAAAATGAGGCTTACACCTGCATTTGGGCTGACTGGAGTTCCGGTTAGTGGGCATAAACATTCAGTAGCTCTATTACTTCACTAGGGGGAGTTGTTGGTCCTTCCTTACTCAGGAAACCAGCAATGGCATCTCCCATGTCTGTAGAGCTCCTTTCTGATTAGGAGTGTTTCATTATCACTTCAAGCTCAGCACAATTTTGAAAGAACTCTCTAATCATTCAGAGAGGCAGCAAAGAAGCTATGAAAGAGAAGCTGATAAACTCAATCAGATACCTTGAAAACTTCTAAAGAATGTTCAGCTGGCTTCAGGTTCAACATCAAATACTGACAACTACTCTAATACAGAAAGTAAAATTATAAAAATTCCACACTAAGAAACACATTTCATTAAAGTTGAAAGGGACTGTATGTCAAAAGTTACATGATAAGTAGTCTCAAAACTACTTATTTAAGAACAAACAGCCAAAGGGCGTCTGGGTGGCTCAGTTGATTGAGCGGCTGCCTTCAGCTCAGGTCATGATCCTGGAGTCACTGGATCGAGTCCCGCATCAGGCTCCCTGCTCAGCAGGGAGTCTGCTTCTCCCTCTGACCCTCCCCCATCTCATATGCTCTCTCTCTCAAATAAATAAATAAAATCTTAAAAAAAAAAAAAAAAGAACAAACGGCCATGAAAATGTTGTCAATTAACCAGGACTTCCTTTCTTTCTCTCTCTCTCTTTTTTTTTTTTAACTTTTTTCTTTTTCAATCCAATTCCAAGAATCTGGGTATTCCTAGCCCTCATGGCTTGAGGGTACAAAAGAAGTCCTATTATCACCAAGATCTAAATGTTTGTTAGCTTGCTAAACCCACTTTGTCACTGTAAAATCTTGGCCCTGTTTAGAAGTCTTCCCTTTGTTCTGGAATTTCAGAGCCCCAGGGAGGCTCTCCAGTGGGGAAAAGGCTCCTTCTTTTATGGTTCTGGCTTTTACTGGGGTCCGAATGGTTGGAGAGTCAGGGAGCAAACTCTCTCAGATGGTACAGGGTCTTTCTTTCCCAAGATGTAAAGGTTGAGGACACAGTCTCATGGCATCCCTGGGCCCTGGTCAGCCCGTTGTACACACACCCTTCCTTTCTGGAGGCATCCGGGCTCACAGGTGCCTTCATGGTCCTTCTGCAAGTCAATTTTTTCTACCTCCTTTCCTCAACCAGTTTGTCAGCCTTATCCATAACCTCCACATAAAGGTAAGGAAGATAATACTTTGAAAATATTAAACTAATGGATTTCTCCTTTCTTTGCCTTGGAAATTGTGTCCCATAGTAGGATTTTTGCCATTTCAGAAGGGGAGAAGGTAAACAAGAAAGGGAAAACAGGAAAATCCCCATCTGGAAAGGAAAAGGAAGTGAATAGCTGGGGCTTCTGGCCCCTGGGAATTGCACAAAGAACAGAATGGAGCAGGTGGGACACAGCAGAGAAGAGCCTTGGGATGGACTGAATTGTGTCCCCTCACCTCCCTGTGGCCCCAAATTTCCTATGTGGAAGTCCTAACCCCCGATGCCTCGGACTGTGGCTGTCTTTGGAGATCGGGCCTCTAAAGAAGTAATTAAGGTGAAATGAGGTCATATGGGTGGGCTCTAATCCAATGTGAGTGGCGTTTTTACAAGAATAAGAGTTTAGTATGCAGACTGGCACAGAAGGAAGACCATGTAAAGACACAGGCAAAAGCCAGTCATCTGCAAGCCAACTAGAGAGCCCTCCAAAGAAACCAACCCTTCTGACAACCTTGATCTTCAACTTCCAGCCCTCTAGAACTATGAGACAAGATACTTCTGTTGGCCAAGTCCCCCAGTCTGTGGTGTTTGGTTACAGCAGCCCTGCCTCTTTGGGCTGATTGATGTTTGGAGAAGGGTTGATGTGTGAAGAGGTTGAAGGGACATGGAAAGCAGATCTTCAGCCCTACAGCCCATGCAGGATTCCGGGCAGAAAACATCGCAGAGTCCTTGATCCAACATGGGGTGTCCTGTCTGTGTGCAATGAGTTGCGAAGTTGGGCACGGAAGGACAAATGCCTGGGAGGTCATTCACACCTGTGTGGGCCTCAGGGATGGTGCAAAAGGTCACTCACATGTCAGAGGGCTCCCTGGGTGGACAGCGGCTGCTGTGGAGGAGAACTCTGGACCTGGCAGGTAAGCCCGCATACTGTGCTCCCTGCCGGGGAGTGAGTGGGGGTCACAGTCAGACCCTGTCCTTTGGAGAGAGAGATGAGGCAAAGCCAGCAGGGCGCATCACCAAGCCCAGCTGAAGTGGCCAGTAAGTGGGGAGTAGCCCTTGCTGAGAGGCCACGGGTACCCTGAATGCTGCCCGGAGGGCTCAGTATTGTCTCACCTGGACACCATCTTGGGAAGGGAATGACAGGTGGGCTGTAGAATCTGAAACACTGAACTTTTCCTGAAAGGACAATGAAACTGAAACACCATTTTTTTTTTTTAAAGATTTTATTTATTTATTTGACAGAGAGAGAGTCAGTGAGAGAGGGAACACAAGCAAGGGGAGTGTGAGAGGGAGAAGCAGGCTTCCCACGGAGCAGGGAGCCCGATGCGGGGCTCGATCCCAGGACCCTGGGATATGACCTGAGCCGAAGGCAGACGCTTAACGACTGAGCCACCCAGGCGCCCCTGAAACACCATTCTTTAGCAAATGTAACCTTCCCTGCAACCCAGGGGTTGGGAACCAAGTTTACAACCCGCGTAGGCATGAGAGCAGGGGATTTAACCCCAGCAGGACACATAGCGGGCCACTATTTCTCCCACTGTACGCGCAAGTCTCATGTACCATGTGGGTGCTGGGCCCTGAAATTCCCTACTGCTGCATGATGACATTACTTGTCCCCAGTGAATGTCTCTTCTCTTTCACCTCATTTTTTTCTGTTACCAAATTCCAGCTCCCTGAAAGTACTACCCAAACAATCTGCTGATTTACAAACGAAGCTTGTGTTTACCCTGTGCTGAGGGAGGAGACTCCTAGGGAGGAGGCCAAAGCCTGGAATCTTCACCGGGATTCTGCAGTCTGGCTTAAGGTTGGTTTTCAAGTGCAGGGACCTTGATTAGGACGGCGTAACATCAATAAGGCAACGGTTAGGACTGGTGGGCACGGCAAGGCAGTGATTTTGAAACAGAGGTGTAAACCATCTATGATGCTTTCTATTGAAAAGCTGATGGGTCCTTCAGGAAGATTCTGGAATGACAAAGTAATTTGCAACCTTCTGGACAAGAGTTTTCTGGAAGAGCACAGTTACCTGAAGGAAGACAGTGGAGCGGCGAAGTCACGATAAGGCAGACAGCGAGCTGTGCTGCCGTGTGTAGGCGATCGGGCGGTAGTCTGCGGAAGGCCTCTGCAGGGAACAGCATACACACGGGCAGGGCCCCGCGGTTCTGCGCATGCGCCCTGCCGCCCTGCCGCCGGTATAAGGGATTTGGGGCGAGAACCAGGGAGATAGAAAGTTCTTTCTATTCATTTTATCAAAATCTCTACTCAGCCCTCAGCATCCATAGACATATCAGATATGCACACAAATGGGCGTTAACCCCTCAAATGGAAGCCAGGGTGGGGCGTAGGGATTTCTAGCAGCTCTAGGAAGCAATGGCCAGTGAGCTGAGCTATACAGAAAGAGGAGAAGGTGGGACATGGTGGGGCGTGTCTTCGCGTGTTTTGGGATTCACCGCTGCCTGCCCCGCTCTGCCTTCTTTCCTCAATGGCCTGTCATGTTAAGCTCCAACTAAGCCCCCGATGGACACATATTTGCAACCCTGCTCCTTCCCAAATGCAGTCACCTGATAAAATAGGAAAAGCAGCAGATGCGGAGCAAGTAGCCCTGGGCTCACCTCCCGGCAGGTTCTGGCATCACAGCTGAGAGCACGTGCCCTGGGGCAAGCAGGTCGTTGACCCTCCAGTCTCTCATTTCTCAGCTGTGCCAGCTCTTCTGGGCACTTCTGACACAACATTCACAGTCAGTTCTACAGCACTCTGCTCATGAGAGCATTCGGTGGGGGCCTGCCCTGCAATTCGCCCCCTCTCCTCTCCCCACATACCTCAAGCACCCCCTGCAAAATGCATTCTCCTTACCTCCGCCAGCCCCTTACCCCAATACTCCAACACCCACCCCGACTGTTTACCCTTCCAGTAGCTCTGGCTCCCGTCCAGGCTAAAATCTTTGTCTTAGGCCTACATGTGTCTAGTTTCAGCTCTAGTTCCAGCAAATACTAAACAAGCTTCGCGTATATACAGAAACCCCAAGGGGCCATGGGAAGATCTTTGCTTTGGAAGGGAGGGGAGTGGGGTGCTCAACTTGGGCACAAAATTTAAGGGGGCATCAAAAAACTCACCAGTCAAGATAAATCATATTTTGATGCAGTATTTTTTTAAAATCGTATCAGCAGACTATGGCCACCCAGGCTGGCTGCTTTGTTCTGTAAATAGTCTGTTATTACAGAGCTGAGATCAGGGTGAGGTGAGTGAGGCCAGGTGGTATAAGGACAGGGTCGAATCCTGTCTTTATTGACAATTTTAATATTTTTGTCCATCCTGAATTTGTATGCTCATTTTTTATTTTGGCATGATTGCATTAAGACGCAGGCTGTCTTGATGACTAAGTGTTTGGGGCGCTCCCTTTCATGTTGTACCTGGGTGAGTGCTCACTTGCCCCATCCTGGTCCCAGCCCTGCCACCACTTCTGCACTGTGTGGTCTCTGCAAAGTTGCTTGCATTCTCTGCATCTCAGTTTCCTCCTGCCTCAAATGGGGGCAGCAGTCACAGCACCAATCTCACAGAGTTATAGGGAAGATCAAATACGTTGTAAGTGTGAAGTATTTATACAAGTGGCCGAGTACTCACTAAGAGTATTTTCCTCCGGGGTGTCCTGCGCATGATGTGACTTCTTCCACTGCCTTGCATCAATCCCTTGCTTCATTCACTCACCTACTCAACCAGCATCCCTTCAGCATCTAATCTATAAATGATAGTCCACTAGGTGCTGTGCAGAATTGAATAATGTGCAAGACGTGGCCCTACACATTTATAATCTAGTCCACTGATACAGTTAGGCTGATTTCAGCTGCAAATCGCAAAACACATGATGAAAACATTACTTAGGAAATAGGGATTTATTTTTTTACAGAACAGGGAGTCTGGAGACAGGGAGAGATAGAAGATCGGTAGCATCGGGGCTCAGGGGGCAGCTTCCTGAGGGCTGCACCATGGTAGCGAAGCTTCCAAACACAGCCGCGGCTGCCAGCATCCAAAAGCAGGAGGAACAGGGTGGTGTGTGTGCGCATCATTGTATGTGTGATCTGTGCACTGTGAATTATGTGTGCACATATATATGGTCTGTGTGGTCTGTGTGGTATATATTGTGCTGTTGTATATGCGTGTTTGTGTGCGGTGTGTTTTGTGTGTGGCACGTATGTTCTGTGTAGATGTATGTGTGGTGTGTGGTATGTGTTGTATATATGTGTGCTGCATGTGTGGCGTGTTGTGTGTGTGTATTGTGTGCTGTGTCTGGGGTATGTGTTGTATGGGTGTTGTATTTGGTGTGTGTTAGGTGTGTGGTCTGTGTGGTGTGTATTGTGTGTGGCATGTGTGATGTAGATGTGTTGTGCGCGTGGTGTGGATTATGTCTGTGGTATGTGTGTTGTATATGGTGTGTGTGGTCTATGTGGTATGTGTCGTATGGATTGTGTTGCTGTGTGTACGTGTGTGCGTTGGGGGTGGGGTAGACTGCCTTCTCTGAGTGTCCCTCTTACTGGGGAACACGGCCATTCTCCAAGAGCTTCCATCAGCTTCCACCCCTGCCCCCACTCCCCTGCCCACCACTGCAGTCCTTTGCCAGAACTACCCTGAGAGGGTAGGTGGGGGGACGGGGTCCCTCCCTGCCCTTTGCCAGGGCACATTGGCATCCTGCTACAGTGAAGGAGGGGACAGGCTGTCAGGTGGGCCAGGAACAGTTCCTCCTACCGTAAGAAATGTTTCCCAGGTAGATTTTTATAATCTTCCAGAAGTTTTGTTGTTTTTTTTTTAAAGATTTTATTTATTTATTTGACAGAGAGACACAACGAGAGAGGGAACACAAGCAGGGGGAGTGGGAGAGAGAGAAGCAGGCTTCCCGCTGAGCAGGGAGCCCTATGCAGGGCTTGATCCCAGGACCCCGGGATCATGACCTGAGCCAAAGGCAGACGCTTAACGACTGAGCCACCCAGGTGCCCCTAGTAGGGACATTTTAAGAAAGGATTGCCCGAAGCAGAGAGAAGATTCATTAGTTCAGCATTTTTAGCTTCACTGATTGATATCATCAGTGTCTCTCCGAGCTCAGTTCCCACCTGGGTTAAACGCAGCCAGCAAGGCCCTGCTCAGTAGGGAATGAGGAGGAACACAGGCAGCTGTGGTAAGAGGGCAGCGTTCAGAGAGTCTCTGTCTTTGCTGTGGGCAGCCTTCCTCTACACTGGCTAACCTTCTTTAAGGCAGCAGCTATGAACCACGGGATGTACTGGTGAGCACTCCCTGCAAAGGAGGAAGGAAAGAGGACTTTCAGCAGACTGGACCAAAGGAGGCCTAGTGGGAGGGCCTGTGATCCAGGTGGGCTTCAGAGGGGGAAGATGTGGACCTGGGAGGGGTGGGGGGGAGTGTGGACCTGGGAAGGGTGGGGAGGGGAGGATATGGACCTGGGAAGGGTGGGGAGGGGAGGATATGGACTGGGAGGGGTGAGGAGGGGAGAAGGGGACCTGGGAGGGGTGGGGAGGGGAGACCTTAGACCTGGGAGGGGTGGGGAGGGGAGATGGGGACCTGGGAGGGGTAGGGGGGTGTGGACCTGGGAAGGGTGGGGAGGGGAGGATATGGACCTGGGAAGGGTGGGGAGGGGAGGATATGGACCTGGGAGGGGTGGGGAAGGGAGAATATGGACCTGGGAGGGGTGGGGAGGGGAGATATGGACTGGGGAGGGGTAGGAGGGGGGATATGAATCTGGGTGGGCTTAAATCCAGTCTAGGAGTCAGAGTCGTAAGCATCTTTGCTGAATGATTTAAAGATACTCAGTTCAGCTACAGAAAATAAGAAAAACAAGCAAAGAAGGATGAAGCTGAACGTGGAAGCAAGCCGTTTAGGAGGCACAGGTAGACATGAAGCATTGCAGGCCTGTGTGTTCAAAGCAGAGCGGGAAGAGGCCGAGGGCCAGGTGGGCACTGTCATTCCCGAGGCTCCTTTTGCATCAAGAGGCTCCATGGTCAGGAGGTGTATTGGGCCCACAGGTCTCCACCGCCCTCTGCCCAAGCGGCTTTGCCTGTGTCTCTGTCAAGCAGCAAGTGCGGGTTGGCTCCCAACTCTGCTCTGGCCCCAGAACCACATGACCTACAATGCCCCCCCCCCCGAAAAGGGAGCAGTGGGGTGGTGGGAGCAAGGGGGCAGGGGTTGGGTGGCTGGCTCTCCACCCCACTTGCGCCCGTCCTCAGGGTACTTCCCTACCCCTCTCTGTTTTCTCCCTGCTCTTTGTCCTGGGTGTAAAACCGATGTAGCCTCGTGTAGCCAGGGAGCCTTTCTGTTCCTTGGTCTCTGTAACATCTGCCTGGTGATAAACTTGGAAGTCATCCCATAGGATGACTTTATTCAGCAGGATTCGGTTGATCCGGGACCTTCCTTGTTTTAGCTCTGCCTGGATACACAGACCGTCAGGAAAGGCCAAGAATGTATTGATTCAATGCTAAAATATAGCAACAGATCTTAAAACAAAACATTGCTCTTCTTCCTTTCCTCCTCCTCCTCCCCCGTCGCATTCAAGATTATAAACCATTGCTGTGAGCCCTGCCCTGCCTTCTGTCCCCCTCTCCCCCAGTGGTGCAGGGGTGAGGTGGGGTGGGTAGACCCCAAATATATATCGGCCCCTAAGTTTCCTCCTTTATTATTAGGAAGCAGAAAAACCCAAACTGGCACCACGAATAAGAACATGCTTGTATTTCCTCTTTCCTTATTTTCACAACATCCCACCAATCACCAAGAGCTTTTGTTTGTACAGAAACTTTAATCGTATGAATCATTTTCATAACAACTTCTACCCTGCTTTGGTTTCAAAACGTCCATTTCATGTGGGAGATCAGTATTGCCGTTGTCATGTAACTGCTGATGAAAAATAAGTCTCTGAAATGCGAAGTGATTTGTATCCTATCACGTGAGAGGGTAGCAGATCAGAAATTTGCATCCAGGCTGCAAACCCCTCATGGGTGGCCTAAACAGATTTTTAGATCTCTCATCTGAAAAAAACATTTTTCTAAAGGAAAAAATTCAAAAGACAGAGAACACACATATAGGAGCCAGGCCGTAGTCAGTAAGGGGGCCACGCAGAGGTTTAGGGTCACAGGCTCAGGCTGGGACCCATGTGTTTTAGCCCAACTGGCTCATTTGAGTTTACCAAGCCTTCAGATCACACTGCCCATGTGGAAACGCCCAGGGTGGGGAGCGAAGTATCTCCATGGAGTGACCCCCCCCCAGACACATCCTGGGGGGACATTCAACAGGACCCCTGACAGGGCCGCTCCATATTCTAAGTTAAAAGAGAGCTAGGGAACATCAGAACCGGGTGTAGTGAGCATGCTCAGATCGGGCCTGGGTCAGGAGAAATTGGCTATGAGGGACATTTGGGTTCACTCGGGAAGTCGGCATACAGAAAGGTGGTGGTCAAGGTGACAGTCCCTGGAGAGGTAGTGACTGTTCGTTGAGAAGAGCAGGTCACAAAATGGCATGGACAAAACCAGCTCATGTGGGTAAAAAATCGATGTCCGTAGAAAGGACATACGCTAGAGCATTAACAGTAGGAACCCGGATTGGTGTAAACTTGGCATTTTATTTCCTTGTTTCTGCTTATTTATTCCTTATTTCTGTGTTTTCTAATATATATGTATGTATTAGAAATATATATAAACATTCTAATACATATATATAAATAATAACAACGTGTGTGTGTGTGTGTGTGTGTATGCCTTTGTAACAGTAAAAGGCTATCTTATTTAAAAAATAATAATAATTGCCTGGGATGCCTGGGTGGCTCAGTCGGTTAAGCGTCTGCCTTCGGCTCAGGTCATGATCCCAGGGTCTGGGATTGAGCCCCGCATCGGGCTCCCTGCTCAGTGGGGAGCCTGCTTCTCCATCTCCCTCTGCCCCACCCCCAACTCGTGCTCTCTCTCTCAAATAAATAAATAAAATCTTTAAAAATAATAATAATAATAATTTCCCTTAAGAGAATGAGGGAGTTTCTTGTACCAGTGCACCCATCTGCATGGGTGCTGACCTTGGGGACCCCAGGCCCCCTTCCAGCCTCCCTCCCTCCTGCTCTCCCCTCCCAGGACTCTGTATGGCCGCACTGCACTCAGCCCACATTCCCCAAATCCAAAGTCACCTCACAGGGCCGCCTACAAAGCTGCCCTTCTCCAGGCCTCAGGCTGCCAATGGTCTAATAAGCACCCTGAAGGGCTCCTGTTGTATTACCATTTCATTTTCTTTTTGACCCAAAGAGTGAAACTTTAGTGGTTCACTCAGCCATCACACACACACACACACAATCCACTGTCAGTTGTTGCAAGAAGCTAAGTGTCAGGGAGGGTCCCAGGATCCTGCCTCCCGGGCATCGCACACCTAAGCCCCCCTCTTGTTTGGGGCCAGTGGTGGGATGCCGATCTCAATATTTCATGTTAGCTGAATGATTTCTAAGAGCCCTCCCCTCCTTAACCAGAGTATCAAAGAACTCAGAGCCTATTAGCTACAGTACTATGTCAACAGGATTCGCCCCAAACTGATCTGGGCTCCAAAAGATTTTATCCTTTAAAATAATGGAATATTCCAAAAGGCAACTTGGCTTTATCTTTTCCCCCAAAGCTTTCTGAACCTGGGAAATATTAAGCTGATGCTTTAATTTCCCCTGAGAGCTTATATGCACCTTCCCTTCCCACCCACAAAGTTTCTAGAGGGTGGGTCTCATTCTCCAGCAAAGTTAGAGGCTTGAAAGCCAAACTATTGTCTTGAGAGAGGAGTTTCCAAATTCCTCAGCTCTGTCTTAGCACAGAACCAGGAGGGAGCCTGCACCACTTAGAGCAGTCCCCTGGGTTTGTGAGTTGGGAGGACAGTGGGAGATGGGCTGGGCTACTGTGCCTGGGTTTCTTCATCCACAGAAAGGGGATGATATTAAATCACCTGATAAAATATCTGTGAAGGTTAAATGAGTTACTCTACATTGTCCAGTGAGCACTTAATAAATGTCAGCCCTCATTACATGAGGTAGGGGGAGAGCTACAGTTTATTCCAAGGGGAGCTAGTAGAGAGACATCTAGAAAGAAGCAAAAAGACATCTCCTAATTTCCTCTGTCAGGGAAGCTCAGAAAGCAAAGAAAGGCACTGTTGCTCTCTACCCAACACCCACCCCTGCCCCTCAGAGGGAGAGTTCCAGAAAAGCATGTACAGGAAAGCATTAACGGGGGTAATCTCCAGATTAGTATGGCCGTGGTGGCAGTTCTGGACAAGGATCCAGGCAGTCTGCCCAAGAGGCTTGCCATGGGCTTGGTGCAGAGCAATGAGATCTCCCATAGGGGTCTGGAGGAGGGGTGCCTAGGAGACATGCTGGTGGAGAGAGGCTCAACTGTGTGTGTGTGTGTGTGGAGGAGGTGGGGGCTGATGATGCCAGGGCACTGGGGCAATCCCCAAGCTCAACAAGGCAGGCTGTGTGGGCATCAGGCACCCCAGCACCCAGGGACAGTGCCTGAGGGGCGGTGCCCACCAAGAACCAGCCTGAGGCAGAGGTTCTTCCAATACCTCACACTTGTATCCCCTGAACCCAGAACAGCTCAACTCTGCCTTAGTTGGGTCCCAAAATGCTCACAGCCTCCCCAGTACCACCTGACCCAAAGAAAGTTCTGGAAAGGACAAGTTGGAATGAAAAGATAAGATGGTTTGACCCACTGCATCTTAATCCTGTCCACCGGCTATGCCATTTATGGCCATGTGGAGATATTATAGAGTCCCTCTGCGGCCTTACAAGGGGCCTGAGTGAGGAGCTTGAGTTCCATTCGTCTCCAGGGACGTCCTCCTATGTTGGAAGGGACAAAAGCATAAAGGGAAGCTGGGGAAATGATGAATTTCCTCCCAATTACATCTCGGCTCAATTCTATTAGACTTTAGATACATTTTCTGTGTAGAGGAAGGATTAACCACTTTCTCTGAAATATAAAGCAGATAGTAAAAAGCCACATATTGATAAATTAAAGCTCACTTATAAAATCCTCATCATCAACAATTAGATTTTGAAGCAGGTTAAAAAAATACAATTTATCTTCAAACATTAAATTGGAAATGATGTGTGCAGAATATGAACTTTAATCTCTGCAACCTTGGAGCTTTACATTCTTAATCTAGTTGTCGCCTGTTTTCTTAATCTTTCTGACCTTTCATCAATGAGCAGTTTATTGCTATAGGTTTTTTGCTTTATGGTGTAATTTTTTGTTGTTGCTGTTGTTTTTAACTATTCTGGGATTACATTGTAGAGAATATCTCCTAATGGTTTTAGAGCACAATCTTTGGCAAAATAAAGTCACTGCAGGTTGATTAAGAAATTTAGAAAATTGGGGCGCCTGGGTGGCTCAGTCGTTAAGCGTCTGCCTTCGGCTCAGGTCATGATCCCAGGGTCCTGGGATCGAGCCCCGCATCGGGCTCCCTGCTCCGCGGGAAGCCTGCTTCTCCCTCTCCCACTCCCCCTGCTTGTGTTCCCTCTCTCGCTGTGTCTCTCTCTGTCAAAATAAATGAATAAAATCTTTAAAAAAAAAAAAAAGAAATTTAGAAAATTCTTCCACAGACAAGTCTGTGTTCCTGAGAGGAAAGTTTATAATTAAGATAGAGTCGGTGTCATTAGGATCATTTAAAATGCCAACTCTTCAAGAACTGAAGATAATCAAGTCAGTAGGGAGAGAACACTCTATGTGTTTACCTGGTTTTTTGGATGAGCTGACCTTGTGAGGAACAAGGTATTTTTCGCCCCCCACCGTCTCTACACCTGTACGGTTTGATCTCTATTTCCAAGGCCCGAAAGATGCCTTAAGCCTTCACTTAAGCCTATCACTTTGAAGGATTAGAACCATCTCATTTTCAGACCTTGCAAAGTCCAGACCCTCATGACTCAAAAGGCACATCTCTCGTCCAATCGGAGCTTCCCAGGGCTCAGGCCTGACACAGGTTCCGTAATGCCCCGGGGCAGGTGCGAGGAGTTAGGATGGAGACAGAAGGCTGAAGGGCGCTGCTTGTGTGGTATCAGGGGCCTGCCCCGCTTGTGGGTTCTTCAGGTACATGCCCGCCCAGCCGGGGACATCCCACACTGCTGCTCTCTGGAGGGGGCAATGACGAGGCAGGCTTTGAGTCAGTCCTTGAAGCATGGGTGGGAAGGGCCCAACAAGGGGAGGGCCAGGGTGTGGCTTCCAGGCCAGGCTCAGGTGGCTCCAACAGGACAAGTCAGGGGCAAGGAAGGACCTCCTATTACTTTCCTAGGGCTCCTGTAACAAAGCACCACAGACTGGGGGGCTTAAAACAATGGAAATGGATTGTCTCATAGTTCTAGAGGCCAGAAGTCCAAAATCAAGGTTTCGGACGGTTTATGTGTAGGAGGCCCTAGTCTCGAAGCTCCAGTGGTTGAGGTTGACATCTTTGGTGTCCCTTGGCTCTTGGCTACATAACTCCAGTCTCTGCCTCTGTGGTCACATGGCATTCTCTTGTGTGCCTGTCTCTTCTCTTATGAGGACACCAACCATGTTGCCTTAGGGGCCGCGCTGCCCCAGTATGACCTCATCTTACCGTAACCAATCACACCTGCAATGACCTTTGTTCCCAATAAGGTCGCACTCACTGAGGTTCAGACTTCATTTCTTTTTGGGGAGACACAGTTCAACCCATAACACCTGCAAAACCTTTGTTTCATGTTTCAAGTCTAAGTATCAGCAGGGCATCCATGGTATCTCACGGTCTATGCTCAGCTATCCCTTCCAGGCTTATGGTCAGCCAATGTCCTACTCACTCTATGCTCAAGCTTTGTGAACTTCTCAGTCGGGGGCACATGATGGTCTCTGTGGGCCTCTCCGTGCCTCCCTACCCCCTCAGCTGGATAAACTCTTTGTATTTCAAGCTCCAAATCACTTCCTCTGTAGGACCTCCTTCAGCCTTCGACCATCAGGAAGAAGGAACCACCTCTGCTCCGCTATATTTTCTCCAGAGCTCCACTGTAGCACTCAACATGTAATCCTCCTTAACTAGCTGCAGTCCCTTTGTACTCTGGTAATCAGTCCCTATAGATTTGGGGCTCCCTAGATGAGAGGATTGTTAGGATTGGTGGCTGTAGTCTCCACAAGCTCCTCCCTGGTCTAGTTGTAAAACACTGCATTTGGCAACTGGCCAAACAATGTTTTCTGAAAGAAGATTTGAACACCTCCCTCCAATGTGGTAAAGAGAAGGAGCTGACCTCCAGCACCACGTCTCTGATGATGGCTTCCAGAGTTAGGGCAGGGTTAGCAAGTAGGGTCTGGCAGGTAGCCAATGAAAAGTGTGGGTCCCTGAAATGAGAGATCAAGGGTTCTGGCTACTTTAGAACAATAGGGCTGTGAGGAAGAAGGAGGTAGATGGGAAAGAAGGCAGAGAAGGAAATTCTAGGTGTCTGCTATTGGAGGGAAGAGGAGCCTTTTTGTTCCTACTGTTTTCCTGGAATCCTTAGAAGGACTCAAGGAGGGAATGGAATTTGATGGATGGTTGAGCATGTTCTAAGTGTGCTACACATAATCCGGAGATAGTGTTGTTTGGTTAGTGATAGTCAGAGTATTTACAAAGACAAATGAAATGGCAGAATCACTGTATGATTCCCTATAGGAATTCACACTTGTCACTTTTGAATAGGAGGTTTGGAAACTAGCTCATCCAAGAGCAGATTTTCCTGCTGTATGGATAAGCAGCGCCATCTAGTGGCACTCTGAGCAAACAGTTGGTGGTCTGGGACACGAAGAGCCAAGTCCTTGTTCACATCAAAAACTCCATTTTGTAGGTGTTTGATATAATTTATTCCAGGCTAGGATAAAATTTGAATGAGAAAATACTTTTTGCATGGCTATAATGCCTTCAATTTAAAACTTTGAATGAGTGAAAGGAGGAAACAATATCTTTAGCTCCAACAACATTTTATCATTTGACAAATATTACCAGTTACCTACCGTGGCACTGGGCCCTGGACACACCCGGGGGTCAGCGTGGGCACAACCCTGCCCTCATGGGATGCAGTATGGGATGTTCAGAGTCATTTGTGCACACCAATATTTTAGAGAATGTTTCACACATGGGTACTCTAAGAAATTTCAGGGAGAGAAGCTTGAGATCATACAACTGTCTAGAACATTCAAAAATCTGTTTTTTGATAGATGAGAAACTTCTTATTTTTGATTTTTAAATTTTGAGGTATTGGTAAACATTACCTCTGTCTTCCCAATGGCAGGCTCATTCCTGTTCCTCCCTCCTCTCCTTGACTACAGGTACCCCCTTGGGGACTTTCCTCAGTCCTTGTCCCTCAAGCCCCATGACTAACTGTTGGGTCTAGGTTGAGGACTCATATATCTGCATCTCCTCCCCGATCTCGCATCTTACTTGCAAATCCACATTTCCAGATGCCTATCATTCATCCCCTAGATGACCTGCAGGCACCTAAAACTCAACATGCCCAAACCAAATTCATTTTCTTCTTAAATCTGTTCCTCCTCCGTTTTTTCTTTTGGTTTATGGTGTAGTGTCCACCATCTCCCTTGAGCCCAGAGATCCTGGCCCTGTTCATCCTTAACTTGTTTCCCTTCTACAACCATTAGGCACAGTCCTGGGACCTCAGGGAATGCAAAGTCTCACACAAATAATTCAGGATTCCAGCCGGTGTGTTTGCTGAAAACAACAACAACAAAGTTATTTCAAAATAGAAACAAATAAATGTGTAAATGATTACCAAACTTAGATCACATTAACTTCAAAAATTGTTATATTTAGGATTCATAAATATTTGATTACGTTAACATTGTAAGTTAGTTCTTCTTAATAGTTTCTTTGTAAGAATTCCTAAATATGGGGGATGATTTGTGAGGGATTGAGTGGATTACAAATTAAGTGAATGAATCGTTGTCAAGTAATTTCAAAAGTAATGTAATAGAACACAGTTTCTCAATTTTTACAGTAGAAAAAATGTGGATATCTTTAATGTGGGCGGCAACACAGGGGAAAAGAGAGAGGTGTTACCTAGGTTGCCAACTTCAATAGATGAGCGGAAGCTGTGTAGTACTCGGTGTTGGCGAGGGTTCTGAGGCTGAGGTCCCCTTACGTGAGTAACTGAGCTCAGTGAGTTGCATTGTCCTTTTTGGAAAGGGGGAGAAGTATATATTCAGTGTGCTGAAGCTGGCTCAAGCTGGAAATTTGCAAGCCAGTTGTTAAACGTGACCCTTATTAAAAATTAAACTATATAAGCTTAAAATTGGATAAATCCCACTAAAAACAAAGATACTAAATACTCACAACTTATCATTTCCTAATGTATTATCTACACACTTGGAGTTACTGTGTCTACTGCATTGTGTGGTAGAAGGTGGCGCTGAGCATCTCCTCTCGATTCTGCGTCTAGTGACATCATGCTGGTGGCCTGAAATCAGTCATTGTGGGAACATTTGCATCATGAAAATTGGCAGACCCTACAGATCAGGGCTTTCTCCTCAACTTCCCAGAGATAATTTCCAGAAGCAGGGTACTCCCGGTGGGAATAATGAAATAAGAGCTAACACTCACATGGTGGGTTTTATGTGGCAGGCACTGTTCTAACAGTGGTATAAAAACTATATAAATGTATTGGCTCATTTAATTTAATCATATTCTCACTACAAGTCTGAGCTAAGTACTATTAATTTGACCAGTTTATAGATGAGGAAACAGAGGCACAGAGGTGTTAAGAAACTTAATTAAAATTTCACTGGATGGGGTGCCTGGGTGATTCAGTCAGTTAAGCTGCCAACTCTTGGTTTAGGCTCAGGTCATGATTTCAGAGTCATGGGATCGAGCCCCATATTAGTCTCAGGCTCCTTGCTCAGCAGAGAGTCTGCTTATCCCTCTCCCACCCCCTCTGCTCCTCTCCTCATTCTCTCTCTCTGTCTCAAATAAATAAATAAAATAGTTTTTTAAAAAATATTCATTGGATGGTCAGGTAAAAATATATACCTGCTCCTTCGTAGGAGCTAACAGTTGTAGAAGGTAGGCAGACATGCAAAGAACAACAAAGAGTTTCCACCTTTCCCCAATGCCAGGTGTGTGTATGGGCTGCTGCCGTATTTATTTCCAGCCTGGTTAGGGGGCATGGCATTCAAGGCAGGGACAAACAATCCCAAGTCTTAGTGACATACCACAATAAGGGTTTGTTTCCATCCACACTTCCTGTCCAACACAGGGCATCTGGGGCTCAGCTCACTGCCATCTCTCAGAGTTCTGGCTGCTGTAGTTTCCATCTCAATGCATAAGTTCACAGTCACCACAGCGGGGATGAGCAGATCTAGCAACTCATGCATGGCTTCTTCAAACATCCACCTGGAAGTGAGACAGTAAATTCTGCCATGTTTCATTGCCCACATCAAGGAGATAAAGAATCGTAATCCTACCGTACCCCTGAAGAAGAAGAAATGGAATATGGGTGAACTGCCCTTAATGACTCCCGTGGTTAGAGACTGAAAATGTGTTCCCCTAGGATGGGGGACACATGACTGGTGTCAGACAAATGACTGGTGTCTGACACAGGCCTGAAAACCTAGGCACCTTGGCAGCAGGATTGAGGCTGTGGTGAGGTTGGTGTGCCTTCCCACAGTGTCCAGATAAGGAATGATGATGGTAGACAGCAGTAAGCAGCACTGAGCTTGCTCTTACCATGTGCCCGTCACTGTGCTAAGTGCTGTCCATACATGAACTCATGTCAGCCCAGACCTATCGCCCTAATCACTGGAGAGCTACAGCCTCCTTCAGAAGAAACCTGCTTGGATGGTTTCTAGTATCTATGCCTTTCCAGAATGTTGTGCAAGTTGTTGAAATGCTGAATGCCCCCAGCAAGATTCATAGACTGAGTAACCATTCTTTTGTAACAGAGCATCTTAGATGAGTGGGACCTTCCTCTACTCCCATTTTCCTCCGATTTCCAATTTTGTAGTACAGCTTCTAAAAGAGTGAGGTTGGCCAGCATTCTGTCTCCAGGACAAACGTTTGCACCCCCGTATTTGCAAAGTAGCCACAGAGCCACCTGGCCAAAGTACTTGAACTTAACCATCATTGGAGTTCAAACTTAGACAAAATTGTCTGATGGGCTGAGTGGGCTTTGATGGAGACTAGAGTGTAGAAGGAACAGTGGGATCCCAAGAGAGAACACATACTCAGCACCTGAGCATGGTGGTGGAGAGGAATGGTTTAGGGGGCCAGGTATCTAGCCTGATGGATAAGGCTTATATGAAATGCTATAACTCTTTGGGGCCACAGTGAGGGTTTCAGAGCTCCAGCTAGGGAGCAGCATCTTCATGGAAGTCTTTTGGCTTGGCCTCTCGAAGCTAAGAGAGGCCTGTAGCATCATCATCGTGATTAACACGTAGAGAGCTATGCACAGCTCTAAATCCTTCATGTACACTCACCACCACCACCATGTGAAGTAGGTACTGTTATTATATGCATTTTCTGGATGAAGACCCCAAGGCACAGAAAAATAAAATGATTTGCAGAGGTCACACAGACAAGAAGTGGGAGAGTCACATTCCAACCCAGTCAGTCTGTTTCCAGACAGTGGAGAGCTATAAATATAAAAGACAAAATGAATGGAACTACATTCTAAAGAGCAAAGAACCCCATCTGTGTAGGCTGAGATTGTCGCATTTTCTTAACAGGGTACATTGTTAAGTCTGGGCACAGGATTGGCCAAGGCAGAGGGACTTACTGAGGGAAAGGAAATGAAGCAGTGTTTATGGCCGTTTGAGTTGGCTTGACAGATGTAGACCTGGAGAGAACACAATGAATGGCAGATTTTCCATTTCCTGAAGTGTGAGGCTGGCATGTGAGGCTAGAGGGCTGAGCAGGAAAGGCAGAGCAAACTCTCCCACAGTCTCACTTTGCTTGGGAGACAGGTTCCACTGGGAGGGAGAGCCTTGCAAGGAATGTGCAACATATCTCAACCTGGAAACATCTGAAACCAGAGGTGCCTAGAGTCTAATACAGTAAATACATTTCTTTTAAAGAGAGACAGTTATGGCCAAAATTGAAAATCCTCAACAGAGAATCCAGATTTATAAAAAATTAAGTGGGCATTTTAGAACTAAAAAAAACTGCAATGAATAACTCATTGGGTAGGATTAATAAGCAACTGGACATAACAAATGATAGGAGTCTTCAAACTTGCAGAAAGGTAAGCAGAAAATATCTAAATTGAAACATAACAAGAAACAAGAGTAGAAATAACAGAATAAAGCATGAGAAACATGGGGACATAGTCAAATGGTCTAAAATAATGTGTAATTAGATTTCTAGATGGAGAAGAGAGAGACTGGGAGAGAAGAAATATTCAAAGAAATAACATCTGAGAATTTTCTAAAACTAAGGAAAATATCAACCAAGAGTCAAGTAACTCAATGGACCACAAATATAAGGAGATACACAGATAGCAATAAGCATATGAAAGGATGCTCAACATCACTCATCGTTAGGGAAACACAAAACAATAACGAGCTATCACAACATTCCTATTAGAATGGCTAAAATCCACAAAACTGACAATACTAAATGCTAACAAAGATGCAAAGCAACAAGAACTCTGAATCCTTCCTTAGGGAAGGCAAAATGGCACAATCACTATGGAAGACAGTTTGGCAGTTTCTTCAAATGCTAGACATGCTCAGGGTGCCTGGGTGGCTCAGTTGGTTAAGCAACCGACTCTTGGTTTTGGCTCAGGTCACGATCTCAGGGTCCTGAGGTCCTGAGATCGGACCCTGTGTTGGGTTCCCCCCCTCAGCAGGCAGTCTGCTCCCCCTCTCACCCCCTCTGCCCCTCCCCCCTCGTGTATGCTCTCTCACTCTCTCTCTCTCTAAAATAAATTTAAAAATCTTTTAAAAAATGCTCCTCCCATCATGGGCCCAGGCATTTACCCAACTCATTTGAAAGTGAATGTTCACCCAAAAACTAGAACCAAATACCCAGTGAAGAAAAAGCACACTCAAAACAGCAGGAAACTCTGTGGGATTTTTTTATTGCCCCTGCCCAATTCCCTGCCCAGCAGAGGGCAACACACTTAGAAGGGAGCTTCCCAGTTCCTGTGTCCTTCCCCCTCAGGAAAGAAGGAAGAGAGTTGCACTTGTTTGCAAAGTTCAGGCTTCTCAGGGAGCCTCTGGAGGAACTGGTTTCTACTTTCACTGACTCTGAGAAGAAAGGGCAACAGTGGCATTGTTCAGATATCAGTTTGGAGGCCGCTAAAAGCGTGGTGAGCACCTGGGCACCTGAAAACCACGGGAGCACTGCAGACACACAGGCCCCTGGGGGCAAGAGATTTTGCAGGCAGAGGAACACAAGGACACGGGAGGCCCTGAGAAGAAACAGGGCCAAGCTTTCCCCTTCCGTCCTCCTCCAGCCCCTAGCCACCCCCATTCAACTTTCTGCCTCTATGAATCTGACTCCTCAACGTACTTGATAGAAATAGATCCATGTAATATTTGTCCTTCTGCGTCTGGCTGGGACTTCCCTTAGCATAGTATCTTCGAGGTTCATCCATGCTGTGGCATGTGTCAGAATTTCCTTCCTTTTTAAGTCTCAGAAATGTCCCCCTGTATGTAGAGACCACATATTGTTTATGCATCCATCCGTCAGTGGACATTTGGGTTGTTTTCAAACTTGAGGAAACTGGCGGGTATGGGGAGTGAGGGCAGTCTTATGGAGGATGGTTCCCTTAAGCTTTGCAGTTTGGCCTAATTCCGGGTACTGCTGTACTTTATTATTTAATGCAGTCATTTTATTGTCTTTTAGTTTTATTTTTGGTAAGCAGTTAGGTATTCGGGATTGACATATAATGAGAAATATGCGAATAATGAGAAATTTGTTCCTGGTTCGCATTTCCTTGCAAACATTTAAATTTCAGGTATAGATTACCCCTGAGTAACTTGTATTTGGAAAAGTCTGTAAATATAGTGTTTAGGGATGTTCATCATAGACTCTTTTAAGATGTAAGTCTTGGAAACAATCTACATGTCCATTCATGGGAGCGTAGACAAACAGTGGCTTTTGAAGAAATGCAAATAGCAAGCCCATCTCTAGAGGATCCTGAACATAAAGATACATTTCCAGGTGAAAAGGACTATAGAAGAAGCTCCTTTATTTTCTAAAGTTTGGGTTCCTCCGTTAAGGGAAAAGGAGAATTTTTTCCTCTCCATCCACCTGTCTGTCTACCCCTTTCCTCGAAGAACAGAAAATGGTAATCCCATAGGTGAAGGCATTGGTGAGGTCACATATGTTGGTCAGTAGAGACACTGGGCATTAAAAGGGCCTATACTTATGAGGGATTGAGCTGTTAAAATTATTTAGGGAAGACCCAGCTAGCTCTTGCTCTCTCTCCTCTCTCTCTCTTTTTTACTTGGCCTTCTCTTCTGCTAATTCTCCTCTATAATCTCTCTGCTTAGTCCATCAGCAAGCTAATCCAAGCCTAGGTGTCCTCAAGTACTGGTCAATTCTCTCTTCCTCTTTCTTATCCCAATCGGAGCGTGCTCATCCTTGTGGCAGGCAGAGTTCTAAGAATAATCCTCAGTGACTGTTGTTCCTGCTGGTGGAAAAATAAATATGATGAAATATTATTCCTGTGATAATAATATGTTATATCACCATAGAGAGATTACCTGGGTGAGCCTAATCTAATCACACAAGTTCTTGAAAGTAGAGTTTCAGGGCATCTGGGTGACTCGGTCAGTTGAGCCTCTGACTCTTGATTATGGCTCAGGTTGTGATCTCAGTGTCGTGGGATTGAGCCCCATGACGGGTTCCTGGCTCAGCAAGGAGTTTGCTGGTGATTATCTCTCTCCCTCTCCCTCTCCCCTTCCCCATCTCTCTCTCTTTCTCTCTCTCACAAATAAATAAAAAGTAAATCTTTAAAAAAATTAAAAATAGAGTTTCCTCAAGCTGGACATAGAAGGGGAAATCAGAGGGATCTGCAGCATGAAAATGGTGCACAGTTGCTGGCTTGAAAATGGAAGAGACTATGTGTGAGGACCAGAGAGTGGCTTATGGCACTAAAAGCGACCCCAAGCCAATGTCCAGCATGGAAAAGGGGACCTCAGCCCTGCAGCCACATAAACCTGAATTCTGCCAATGACTGAATGAGCCTGGGAGTGGATTCTACCCCCCCGCCCCGAGTTTCCAAAGAGTAGCCCAGCCTGGCCAGCACCTCAATTACAGCCTTTGGGACCCTATGCAGAGAATCCACTGGAACCCATCAAGACTTCTGACCTACAGAACTGTGACTTAAATGAGTGTTGTTTTAAGCTGCGAAGTTTATGATAATGAGTTACACAGCAATAGAAAACTAATACAATGATCTTACCATCCAAAGAGCATACGCTGGTGGGATTCCACTAAGACTGTTTTCTCATCTACCAAATAGAGACGATGATGCCAGATGGGTTTGTTGTGGCTTAAAAGAGATAGTGCATATGGGGAAAACTTTGTATTTTGCAAAGCACTACATAAAAATGTGAATATCTTTGTTGACATTACTGAGCACGTACTTGAACTGGGCCAGATGGCCTGGTGTCGACTCTTTTCCAAGGAAGAAACATGTCTATGGATGTGTGTTAGATGATGTGGAGAATGTGACAGGAAAATAACCAGAGTCAAAAGCTAAATGGGACTATCTCTGAACAGTGTGAAGACTGTAGAGGTGAGGGACGACCGATCCTGCATTTTCATTCCTCTTTGCTATTTCCAAAGTCAGACCGTCCTTCTAGGTATTTGGAATGTAAATCATATCAGAGAATGAGAGCATCTTTGGCAAGTACACTGTTCTCAACTGTTTGTCTTTTCCCCTCAAAAAAAAAAAAAATGTAGGAGGGAGATTGTCCTGCTCCTTGCACTTTAATTGTCTATGTGTCGGAGATGATCTTTCAAGGCCATCTACTTCCGTGTGCTCTGTGGCATTACTGCCCGAATCGCCTGCTTCGGCCAGCACCAGGCCTTCTTATGTCTCAATCCAGGGTCCCCTGGGTTTCATGGCTATTAGTTACTCTTCCTCCTTGCCCTGAGGTGTTCAGAGATAGTCCCATTTAACTTTTGACTCTGGTTATTTTCCTGTCACATTCTCCACATCATCTAACACACATCCATAGACATGTTTCGACCAGTTGTACGCATAAGTGGGACAAAAAGCAGCATTGTTACAAATAGGTTCTCAGGACAAGCAAAGTCCAACTCCTGCACATTTGTTAGGCAGATTTTTTTTCCAAAAAAGGAATTCATTACATGCTTGACCATACCTAATTTAGGAAACAATAGGGTAACAGTAATATCTTCTGAAATAAAGATGTGTATACTTGCTTCCAAAAAGTGAAGGATCTCTTGAGGATTTTTCCATCAATTGAAAAAAAAAAAAAAAGGTAGGAGCAGCAGCAGAAGGAAACATATTTGAACCAGATCTCTCTCTCTCTCTCTTGCCCTCTCTCCCTCCCTTTCTCTCTCTCTGTATATAGATAGAGATAGATGATAGATGATAGCTAGATATCTGCCTTTATCTATATAGATATTTCAATCTATTATTAAGCAAATATTTGAAGTGAAAATATATTATTATGATGACTATACTTATTATTTGGGGAAACTTTGCTCTTTTGTTTCATTTTGCTCCCTCATCAAATTTAAATATGCACAGTATTTAATAGAATGTGCCAGATAACACAGGAGGGGCCTTGTTAGAAGTTAGGTCAATTAATGTCACCTAACATTTTGACCCATGCAGACAATCCTGAAAACTCAACTGGATTCGTTTAGCTATTCACTCAAAAGGTTTATTTACCACTTCCTTTATTTTTTTCTCCTTTAATGACATGTATTCTACTGTTCCTTTAGTGTAGATCCTACTTTGTTACCTTGCTTTTTCCTGTACAAGGAAATAAGTGCCTTGAAGGTGGGGACCAGGTCATACTTATTTCTGCACCTCTTACGATTCTTGGCACAGTGTCTCACTCAATAGATCCTTATTCGGTTCAGTATTAAAAAAAAAAAAAAATCAAAATCACCAAACCACCTAAAGGAACCAGGCTGGCAAAAATCTGGCGATACATATATTTAAAAGAACGTGTCAGTCAAGATGGTTTTGACAGCATGCAACAGAAAAGACAACTAAAATTTGTTTCAATGATTTTCAGAAATGGATCTCAGAGGGCAAGCGGTCTGGAAGTAGCTGGCTCCAGGTCGTTTAATTCAGTAACCCAGCAACATCATCAAGGACTCAGACTCTGCCTATTTCTATTTGCTTTCCTTAGTGCGTCAGCCCTGGCGGTCACAGGATGGCTACGCAATTCGAGGTACCGTATGCTCACACAGTAATGTCTAAAAGCCTTCCTTCTGTCCCTTTTTTTTACTCCTGAGGAAAACCAGGTTAAACTTATGGCAGATCTTTCCTTGTGTCTCGGCCAGAATTCAGGATTTCTGTTTCTGGCCATGATCTAGTAAGAGAGACTAGATGTAACTTCCCACATCAAGCACCTGGGAAACTGGTCAAAATATGTGAAATGACATTTTTAGACATTAAACAATAGGCAATGCGGAACTGAAATCCTTGAGGGGAGGGAGATAAATGAAGTGAGCCCTCTGTATGCTCAAGATTAGTGCATGGAGATAGTTTCCAGGACAAGGCACAGGAAGACGACTGAAATGGGGTCTGCTGGCCTCGCCGACTTGAGGAGACTGACATTGGGGTGTAGATGCCAGGCCTGCCAGGATTTGTGGGATAGTGTTCTAGACAGGAGGAGGCGAGCATTACTCCAATGCCACAACCATAAAAATCTTCTACAGTCAAAGAACACTACCCACTGATGTCCCTTGAAAGTATAGATACAAAAGTCCTCAGCAAATTTCAGCAAACTAAATCCAGTAATAGATAAAATGTGACACATTAGCTAAGACGTTGTAACTATATGGAGTTTCTCCCAGGAATGCAAGGTCAGTTTAATACAGTGGAAGATTTAAAAAAAAAAAAGAAAAGAAAAGAAAGAAAATCCATATGATCACCTCAATAGTTACAGTAAAAGTATTTCAGAATAATCAACATCTATATGATCAAAACTCTCAACACACTAGGAGAAAGAAACTTCCTCAATGTGACAAAGTACTTCTACAAAAATCACTCTCAATGGTGAAAGATGCATTGCTTTCCCAATCTGATTATGAAGAAGGCAAAGATGTCCACTCTCATCACTTCTATTAAACATCATACTAGAGCTTTTAACCTGGGCAACAAGACAAGAAAAAGAAATGACAGGCTTTAAGATGGAAACAGAGAAGCAAAACTCTTTTTTTTTTTAAGATGACATGACTGTTTATGTAGAAAATCCTATGGAATCTGCAAAAAGCTACTAGTATTAATAAGTGAGTTTAGAAAAGTCACGAAATACAAGGTTAATAGACAAAAATCATATGTGCTCCTAGTAATAAATAGTTTGAAATTAACAAAAAAACATTTACAATAGCATTGAAAAACCACGGCATAGTTGGTGATAAACTCAACCAAAAACAGTATGTGCAAAACTTATACATTGAAACTATAAAACGTTGCTCCAAGAAATCACAGAAGACCTTTGTAAATAGAGAGAGATAGGCTGCTTCATGCATTGGAAGACTTAATTTTATAAATGTTAATTGTCTTACAACTAATCTATAGATCCATGCATTCCCAATTAAAATCCCTGTAGGCTTTTGTGTGTGGTAATTGACCAACATGTTCTAAAATGTATATGGAAATGTCAAGGACTTAGAACGGTCAAAACAAATTTGAAAATGGAGAATAAATTCACAAAATATATTCCATCTGATGGCAAAACTTAATATAAAGCTATGGTAATCAAGACAGTGTGAGATTTGCATAAGGATAGAGATATGGACCAATAGAATAAGATAAAATATCCATAAATAGGCTCATCCATATATGGCCAATTGATTTTCAAAAAGGTTCCAAGGTAATTCAATGAAGAAAGAATATTCTCTTCAACAAACAGTGCTAGAACAATTAAACATCCAGATTTTTAAAAATGCATCTCAACTCTTACCTCATAAAATACACAAGATGTGGGCGCCTGAGTGGCTCAGTTGGTTAAGCAACTGCCTTCAGCTCAGGTCATGATCCTGGAGTCCCGGGATCGAGTCCCGCATCAGGCTCCCTGCTCAGCAGGAAGTCTGCTTCTCCCTCTGACGCTCCCCCCTCTCATGCTCTCTCTGTCTCTATCTCATTCTCTCTCTCAAATATATAAATAAAATCTTTAAAAAAATAAAATAAAATAAAATAAAATACACAAGATGTAACTTTAAATGGGTCACAAACCCCAGGAAATTCAGGAAATAAAACTATTAAACTAAAAACAAAGCATAGGAAAAACTTTGTGACCTTGGGTTAAGCATGATGTCATAGGCAGGACACAAAAAGCTCAAACTGTAAGAGAAAGAAAATTGACAATTTGAACTTTGTTGGAAGTTAGAACTTTTGCTCTTCAAAAGTCGCTATTATGATAAAAGTATTCTGTATTATATAGTAATGATGGATTTGTGAAAATCCATTAGGCACTTGTGAAAACCCATACAATTGTATAACACAAGGGGTGAACCTTAGTTTGTAAACATTTTAAATAATTCTTTAGTAGGTTGGGGGATTCTGAGAAAGAATACAGACTGTGTGTGACAAGAGAATCAAATGTACTATATAGGTATGAAACAACTTCATTGAGGGGGTGGAAACAAAGGTGCTGACCTAAGTAACTTTGGACAGGAATGTCGTCTAAGACAAGGTTGAAAGGAGCTTCATACAAACTCTAGTTGATACAGTTATTTCCCATGGAGGTAGGACTTAACAGTTCCGATACTGCTGATACACGAATACATTCTGACACAGGTATACTGGAGTTGGACAGTGAAGCAAAGAAATGGTAAATGGTGGTAGCCAGGTTTCTAACTGTTGGAGTATGAATTTGGGGAGAATCATAGGGAGAAAGCTAGAATGATCCATCTGGTAATGGATTAAAATTGGGCACACTGGTAAGAACTCATATTTAACCTGACATAAGTATAGATGTTTGCACATAGAAATATTTATAGATTTGCATATATACACAGGTTAGTATCTTGGTTTCTAATACCATTCTCCAATAAAAGGAACTAGGACTCCTTGGAGAAATTGCTCATGTTAGGTCTGAGTCAGGAAATCTATGAGATGAGCCCTGAGCACCTTGTACTGCCAGAAAGTAAGCAAATGCTCAAAGAACAAAACAAAACAAAACAACAAACCCACCATGATGTATGCCAAAGGAGCCAACTGAAAGAGCTCTCAGTGGCCAAAGCTGGGGAAAAAAACATTAATAAATAAAATAAATAAAGTGCTGGATTATAACCTAAAGAATAACATACTGATACTCTACAGAAGGGGGAGCATAATCCTACCCTGAAAGTGTAGGCTGTGTGGAATGTCTTGCAAAGACTACAACATGGAAAGGGGAAAGAGAATAACTTTACTTGGAGAAACCCTACAAACACTCCTTCAGCCAGCTGATTAAAGTCAACCTTAAAACAGTCATCAATCATGTACATATATAATATCATCATATGATGTGATATGATAAAAATGGCACTTTACCTCCATGCTCTTCCTCCCCAAGACCCATAACTGCAATCTAATCATGAGAAAAACATCAAATTCCAATGGAAAATATCCTACAAAATTCCTGACTAGTCCTCCTCAAAACTGTTAAGGTCATGAAAAACAAGGAAATTCTTTCACAGCCTAAGGAGACATGATAACTAAGTATAATGTGTCATATTGAATAGGATCATAGAATAGAAAAAAAGACATTAGGTAAAAACTAGAGAAATCTGAATAAAGTATGGACTGTAGTTAATAATAATATGTTGGGTGCCTGGGTGGCTCAGTTGGTTAAGCTACTGCCTTCGGATCAGGTCATGATCCTGGAGTCCCAGAATCGAGTCCTGCATCGGGCTCCCTGCTCAGCAGAGAGTCTGCTTCTCCCTCTGACCCTCCCCCCTCTCATGTGCTCTCTCTCTCTCTCTCATTCTCTCTCTCTCAAATAAATAAATAAAATCTTTAAAATAATAATAATAATATGTTAATATTGGTTAATTAATTTCAACAAATATGCCACACTAATGTAAGATGTTAAGATGAAAAAGCAAACTACCAAATGGGAGAAAATATTTACAAATCAAATATCTGATAAGATATTAATATCCAAAATATATAAAGAGCTCTTAAAACTCAATAGCAAAAAAAAAAAAATACAATTTGAAAAATGAGCAGATGATCTGAATAGACATTTTTCCAGAGAAAACATGCAGATGGCCAACAGTACATGAAAAGGTGTTCAACATTACTAATCATCAGGGAAATGCAAATCGAAATATGTACAATTAAGGAAATCCTGCCATTTGTGACAACATGGATGGCCTTTGAGGGTATTATGCCGAGTGAAATAAGTCAAACCAGAGAAACACAAATACCATATGATTTCACATATATGTGGAATCTAAAAAACAACAAAACAAATAAAATCAAAACAAAAAACCAAGTTCAGAGATACGGAAAACAGATTGGTGGTTGCCAGAGAAGGGGGACAGAGAGTGAGTAAAATGAGTGAAGGGGGTCAACGGGTACAAATTTCCAGTTACAAAATAAATAAGTCATAGGATGTAATGTACAGCATGGCAACTATAGTTAATGATACTTTATTGCATATTTTAAAGTAGCTAAGAGAGTGGATCTTGAAAGTTCTCACCACAAGAAAAAAAAATTATTGTAAATGTGTATGGTAATGGATGTTAACAAGACTTATTGTGGTGATCATTTTGCAATCTATACAAATGTTGAATCATTATGTTGTGCACCTGAAACTAATAAAATGTTATATGACAATTCTACCTCAGTTTTTTTTAAAAAAAGAAAAGAAAATCAAAAGGCAAGCATAAGCTGGTAAAAATATTTTTAAAACATATATGATAAAGGATTTATATCCAGAATATATAAAGGGCTGATACAACTCAATATTAAGAAGACAAAAACTGAATTTTAAAAAAAGGCAAGAGAACAAACACACTTTGCCAAAGAAGATATAAAAATGGCAAATAAACACACAAAAAGATGCTCATTATCATATCCGATCATTTGTTATCATTGGTAAATATAAATTAAACTACACAGAGATAGCACTACTAGAAGTGTTGGTATTAAGCAGGATGACAATACCAGATGTAAGTGAGGAGGGTGGAGCAACTGGAAAGCTTGGAAATCTTACATATTATTGATGGGAATGCTGCTTTGAAAAGCATTTTTGCAGCTTCTAAAAGCTTATATATACTTACCGTATGACTCAGAAACCCCACTCCTAGGTGTTTATTTAAGAAAAAGACAACACCGTAAGAGACTCTTAAGCATAGGAAACAAACTGAGGGCTGCTGGAGGGGAGTGGGGTGGGAGGATGGGGTAACTGGGTGATGGGCATGAAGGAGGACACGTGATGGAATGAGCACTGGGTGTTATAGAAGACTGATGAATCACTGACCTCTACCTCTGAAACTAGTAATACACTATATGCTAATTAATTGAATTTAAACAAATTTAAAAAGAAGAAAAAAGAAAACGACAACACAAAGATTTTTACTTGAATGTTCAGCAACTTTATGCATAGGAGTCAAAATCTGTAAGTCATCCAAATGGATACATTGGTTGTGCTGTACCCACACGATGGAAAGCCATTGGGCTAAAAAGGCCCAGACTGCTGAATCACTCAACAACATAGACGAATCTCAAGTGTGTTATGTTAAACGAAAGAAGATAAACACAAAGACTACACACTGTATAATTTAATTTATATAAAAACTTAGAAAAGGCTGATCTGTAGTGAAAGCAAGCAGAACAGTTGTTTCCAGAAAGTAGGGGAAGGAAATGACGGCAAAAAGACAGCAGCAAACTTTTGGGGGTGAGGAAACGTTTTCTGTCATGAGTGTGGTGGAGGTTACGTGACTGTTTACATCCGTCTGTCTTACCAGATTGTACACTTAAAATTGCTGGATTTTATTTCGCAGTTAAATATACTTAAGTAATGCTGATGAAGAAAAAACAGAGTCAAGAGCCTGACTCCAAGCCAATCTCTGGCAATCAGAATAGAATTAACCTGCTCAATCTGCATCTATCAAGGTTCACCTTTGGGTGGGAAAGAGCCACCTTCTGTCAAGCATGGACCATCTTAAACCTGGGTGACATGGGGGTTTGTTAGCAAGAAGAAAGGTGGCATTACATCTAGCAGCTTCTCCTACCCAGGGTCATATATACGGGCTTTGGAGAACACTAACGTCCTTATTTAAAGGAATCATAAATAATCCTCATTCTGTGATTAAAATCCAGCCTTCCATGAATAGTAATTACCTGTTGAACCATTCCTGATGACCAAAACTGTGTAAAATGTTACTGAAAAATAGTTATTCAATTAAAAGACACATATCAAACAAAACTTCCAAGCTCCATGAGCTGGTGATTTAGGGACAAGTAGATGGAGCTGTCCCTTGAACGCTCTGTGACATTGTGACCAGCCACATGTGCTATGTGACCTTTCAACTCCTCTTTTCCATCCCTTCATATGGGTTATTTTGTTTTCAGTCCTTGGCTGCTTCGCTTGTCCTTCTGGCTTTGAAGGGAGGACGTTTTTGGCCGAACCCCCAGAGAGGGAAGACGGGTGCTGCACTGCTCTTGAAATCTGTTTATTTTTCCCCACTACACATGTTTGGCTTCCTTCTCTAATGTCTGTGCTGAAATGTAAGACGTCTGCCTTGCGCCCGTGGTTCTCATTAAAATAGGCCTGGGCTGGTGTCCCTGTTTCTATCTCGATTTCAGGACCATAGCTTTTTATGGGTGAGTTAGAGAGCCCTGCACAACTCGTCTTCTGCTGTTTGTGATGGGTTGCCAATAGTTGTGAGAGAGTTCAGGCAGAAATTGACAGGTCGGGTACAAGCTCTCTTGAAACATCTGATATTTAAGTAAGACAATCAAGTGGAAAAGAGATCAGTGCCTTCTTCTGGATTCTTTAGGTCCTAAATACCTTAGGGATGTAGGTAATCAAAAAGCAAACAAACTTGAGCTCATTATCTCCATAACCTTTCCCTTCAAAACAGCCCTGCCTCAGTTACAGATGGGAGGCTGTGCCCTGAGCTCTCAAGAAGGTTAATAGAAGACTTTGTTGGAATAGCACTGGCTTTTAAAAAACCGTAACTAAATATATTGTCCATTATGTTCTAAAATTCACAAACAATCCATCAATGCTTTCTTTATACTTAAATGTCCATCTCTGCAGATTTCTTTTATTAGAAAACAAAAACTATGTAGCCGTTGGCACTTTCATTTTTGTCTTAGGAAACGTAAAAGCTACACTTTCAGAAGAACTGTAGTGATCAGCCTAATTTAGATACCTATTAATAGCTGGGATACTTGGTTTTTCGAAGGGTGGCGGTCAGAGCCACTGCCCAGAGCCCATGCCCAGCTACAGACAGCCCAGCCCTGGGGACAACTCCACCCAGGTCTCTGCTGTTCCTTAAGGCCTTTCTTGCCTCCAGTGAAGTTCTCATTCTACCCCTTGAATCAGTAGTGCTGTGTCCCAGGACAGACTCGGACAAAGTCCAGGCCAGAAGAAGAAGAGCCTCCCCATCCTAGCATGGAATTAATGGAGTTTCCTGGATTGGGGGTGTCTCTCACAATAAGCTTCCCTATTTACAGCATCCTCCATCTGCACAACCCCCTTCTGGGGAGCAATCCTAGCTGTGCTTTAGACCCTAACCTGACCTCACCACCCATCTCTGGCTTTCTCGCTTTCCATTTCATTTACACGCTCAGCTGGGATCCCTATACCCGTGTTCTTGTTTCTAGGTGTCTGCCCACCGTGTCTTAGAATACTATATAAGAATTTCTCTGTGGTTGTCGTTAGCACTATTTCTCCCAAAATTTCTGGTTCTCCTCCACTTATAGGCACACTATAGGATCCCACTGAAGTGAGGCATGGCCAGATGACTTGCCTTGGCCAATGGAATATAAAGGGAAAATTTAAGCATCAGTGTGTGGTTTACTTCTTTTGCTGCCTCAGTGAGTGTGGGAGCATGTGTTGAAGTGAGCCTCCATCAAGCTCCGGCCCCTGAGTTACAAAAATGAACAGAGCCCACTGCTAACCCATAATGATCAAGAGAGACACCTCTGTTGTTTGAAGCTTCTGAGGTTTGGGAGTTGTTTGTTATTGCAACATAACCTAGCGTATCCTGATGCTATGTCCTCTCTGTGACTGTGTTTTATTTCTTTGTTTTAGTATTGTACAACCTTTTTATGTCCTGTGTTTCACTGGAGCTTTTAGGACTTGGTTTACATTCTTTTTATTTTATGCCTTATTATCCCCTATTATTCTCATTGACTTCAACACCCATGTTTATGACCTGTAGTGCCTGCCCTCCTGGTCTTTAGAGCTTTTTTTCTTTATAATAGTCAGCATCCCGCAGGATTGTATCCTGGAGCTCGTTATCATAAGGTATCCACACCAAGACTGAGATCACTAAATCCAGCCTTTCTCCCAAATTCCAAACCCCTAATCCCTCTACCTGGATTTATCTTGGTCAAGCTACTTAAGTATTTTGTGTTTGGTTCTGCATTGAAAAATAAACTAAGAACCATCCCTATCTCACAGGGTTGTTATGATTAGGTGAGATAATGCACAAAAGGCCTCAGAGCAGTCAGAACCCAGCCCATTGGAAAGCCCCGTGGCAATTAGCTCTAACAATAGCCATTGTGATGTGCTGTGGGCTAGTGCTCACTACCACTCATTAGATTTGCCCTCCAATCCTGTTATTTTAAGTATTTTGTTCTAATTCTGATTTCGTTCTAATTCCTAATACACTGACTCCAATAGATCCTTTGACACTGGGGGACTCCTGTGTTTTAACTCCAAACCTCCCAGCTGTGGCATCTCCTACATCCCCCACTTTCTTGACCTGAAGTTGACTACAGACACATGAATGGGCCCAGAGAGGGCCAGCAGAAAAAGCCCTGAGCTGAGCCAGTCGAACTTCCAGCCCACAGAATCACCTCACGGACAAGAATGATTATTGCTCTAAGCCATTAAGTTTGGGTGATTTATGACATAGCAAAAACCGATTCATCTTCTAGCTGTGTGATTTTGAGCAAGTCACTTAATCTCTCTGAGTCTCTATCATTTTACTGGTAAAATAGAGATACTATTTTTTTTTCATAAGACATTATTTTTATTAAAGAAGTCATTTATTATTAGAACATATATTTCTTCCATGGTACTCCTTTCTTTAGTGGTTCACTAAAAAAGTAGTCTTTATGTATTTCATTATTGAGATACTATTTATCTTGCAGATGAGGATTAAGCAGCCAGCATAGTAAATGCTCAGTAAAGTGAGTGTGGCTCCCTATAACTTCCTGGAGTTGTCACCATTATTTCACTCTTTGACCTGACTCACTCTTACTGTCAACGGATCAGTTGTGCACCTCCTCTTCACAGAAGGCTTCCCCCACCTGCCAGTAGCTCTTTCCTTGCCTGGTTTTCTCTCTGAGCTGTAGCACTTACGTCTGGGACTTTGTGATCAAGCAGAGAAGACTCAGGTTTGGGCTCTCTGTCCTGCATTTCCTGCTGTTTCTCTCACATCTCCACTTGACTATTTGGTAAAGTCTGAACTCCAACAATCCACTGCCCTCATTATTTCCTCTCCCACTGGCTCACCTTCCCATCTAATCTGTGGTTTGTTTGTTTTCATTCTCACAAATTTTTAAATCCCCAATTTCCTTTATTGTCTGTATCCAATTAGTTACTAAGTCATGTTTCTTCCTTTGAAATCTCATTTTATTCTTTCTTCTCCGTTCCCACTGCCAGTCCTCTGTTCTATGTCCTCCCCACCTCGACCCGCATTACTATCCTAGTCACCTCCTTCCACGTCCCTTGATTCCATTCTTTCTGCTAACTGCCAGCAGATAGATTTTTCTAAGATTTTGGTCTTGCTGTTTTGTTTCTCTGCTTAAGAACCTGTAATTCAGGGACACCTGGGTGGCTCAGTCGGTTAAGCATCTGACTTCAGCTCAGGTCATGATCTCAGGGTCCTGGGGTCGAGCCCGGTGTCGGGCTCCCTGCTCCATGGGAAGCCTGCTTGTCCCTCTGCCACTGTGCCCTGTCTCTCCCTCAAATAAAGAAATAAAATCTTTAAAACACACACACTCAAAAAAAAAAAAGAACCTATAATTCACACCACCTGTGCTTCAAGATCAGATTCCTACACATTGTGGCCTCACTACAGCATCTAAACCCCCATCCCACCCCCACTAATGGCTCCATCCAAGAGTGGCTGGTATGAGCACCATCTCCCACAAACGGACACTGGCAAAGGTGAAAATGCTGATGCTTTATTTGAAAAGTGAAATCCATGGATGGCAAGAGAGAAGAGGAGGATGCAGAAAGAAGGAGGGGAGAGACAAGCAAAGCAGAGTGAGGCATTAGGTGCTGGTTCTGTTTCATGATGAACCAAAAGGAGCTCACAAGGGGCTTGGCAGGTGTATCTGCACGCTGGACTCCTCTGGACCAGCATCGAGGAGGGGTTGGGCCTTCAAGCAGCGCATGGGAGAAACAGGAGGAATTTCAGTCTGGCTCCTTTGTTTTCTATTTCTTATCCATCAGAATTGCCCCCACAGGGAGTAAAGTGCCCCCCACTTCTGGGTTTCATCTTCTGTCCCATTCATGAGCTGTTTGGGGGCCAGATCCGGCACAGTGCCATATGGTTTCTGCCAAGGCCATGTCTGAGGAGGAGCTGGAACTCTACCAGAGTGGAGGGTCCAAAGCCATGATCAGGGCCTGGCTGGTCCAGCATGGAGGGGATCTGAGGAGACCCACCAGCTTGTGTCCCCTACAGTTTGCCGGTGGCCCCACCCATCCAAACATATCCAACCCTGACGCCATCTCCTCGCTTAGGCTACTCTCCACCATCTTTTACTTTCTGTTCAGCCTCTCTGAGTCATACTGTTTCTTCTGCAACTGATTAAGTTCCACTCTCCATAAAGCTCTTCCAGACTGCCTGTAGAAGACATTTGCTATTTTGTTTTTTGTCTATTTTCTTAGGTCTCGGTTCTCTCCTTGGGTGGGGGTGATTTCCTATTGTGTAAGATGTTCTTCCCCCTTCCTCACTCCCAGTTCCTACCATGGAATGGAAGAGAAGGGGTCGATGCCTCTTCTACCCCCACTTTGGACACACGATTTAAGCTCAGTCCGTCAGTTACTGGCTCCCCAGGCTTTGGACTTGGAGCTAGTGAAACAAAGATGAAGTGAACATCTGAGGATCAGATGGCTCCCCATGCTGTAGTCTGCTTCAGCTCTACTGTTTGGGTGGATGACCTTGGCTGCAGTTCCGCTGCCTAGCATCTGGAACTCTTGGTTACTGTGTGTTCTCCAAGCCTTGTTTTCCGTGTTCCCGTGGATTCTGTGAATCCCATTCTCCCAGCCCAACTGATATCTCTCCAATTTCCTTGACTGTTTTAAAAGTGGCCAATGTCAACTTTTGTTGCTTATAACTCAGAACCTTGTTTATACCTAGTAGCTGATGTTAACTTCTGCCACCTTGGGATGTTTACAGCACTTGAGATAATTTATGTCATATGTTTAGCATATACACAAGAACGGCAACCATGTTATTACATATGTTGACTACAACAACATTATTACATACTGTTGAATACCACATTCTTGTCGTACTCAACAAATATTTGTCAAGTTTCAGGCACTGTGGGAAGTGTTAAGACAGAAGAAAATGAAAAGGGCCATGAGTTCCTTGTTTATTTATTTATTTTTAAAGATTTTATTTATTTGACAGAGAGAGAGAGAAAGCGGGCACAAGCTGGGGGAGCAGCAGAGGGAGAGGGAGAAGCAGGCTCTCCATTGAGCAGGAAACCCCATGCGTGGGGCTCGATCCCAGGACCCCAAGATCATAACCTGAGCTGAAGGCAGACGCTTAACTGACTGAGCCACCCAGGTGCCGAGTTCCTTGTTTAGTGTGAAAAATATGTTAATAAAATCAATGGAACAGTTACAACAGAGACTGTAGTGCAAAGTACGTTCACAGCACAAAGGAGCGAGCAGCCCAAGTACTGGAACAATCATGGAAGACCACCTAGGGAAGGAGATATTTGAACTGGGTCTTGAAGGAGGACCAGGAATTCAACAGGTGGGAAGAGGGAGGGATGGACATCCTTGGCGGAGGGAGCTATAGCTGCACTCTGAAATGGTGGGCTGCTCCGTGGAGAGTGAACAGTTTGGAGCAGGTAGTATGACTGCCAGGCAATTCGAAAGGCCAACTTTAATGAGTGTGGGCATGAGTTGAAGAGAGTCTGATCAACATGGTTCTCCAGCCTCATTCAGATGCCATGATGCAGTTCTGGGAGAGGGGGAGCTGGAGATTTAAGTAGAATAAATGTGATAACAGTTGTACTATATATTTTCAAGATTCAACACATAGCAGCTATTACTATTATTACCGTCATCACCACTTCTAGTAAGAGATGCTCTTATTCAGATTTTATAGAGGAGGAACACAGAGGCTCAGAGAATTGATCCATCCTGAGAGTCAGGTAGATGGTATTTTCTAGAAACACAATTTTAATCTCAGGTCTCCTAATTTCCTGATATCCAACATTGCCTTCCTGGACTAACTACTGTATCCCTGAAAGGCTCTTTTGATAAAAGAATGCTGTCCATTCCTACACCAAATCCTATTTCTTAGTAATGTCTTCTTCCGTAAATTTGAATATTATCTCTACCACTAAACCATAGTCAGGTTTACAAGTTATTTGATTATAAATTGGCTTCTTGATGAAAAGTCTGGAGAAGGTGTGAAAATGACAACAGATGGGAATCTGGAGGCAGACATGGAGAAAAAAAAGGTGTGGAAAACTGAAAATGTAGACTAGTGTAGAATGTTTGCCTCTATCCAGAGTGAAGAGAAGGAGAACTTAATAAAAAAAAAAAAACAGAAGGAAGCATCATTAACAGTGTTGGTTTGTAAGTATCTTCTTCCAAGCTGGGCAGATGAAAATGACACAGTGACAAGTCTGTTTATAAACATCTATTTCTTACTTTTCAGATAATTAGTGTCCAGCTATAAATTTCCTGTGTGCTGCTATCATTGAAAACCCTGATTTCAAAGTCTAACCTTCCTGTTGAAGGGTTTTATTGTTACAAATACCCAGCAGGCAAGGACATCCTGTGGGGTCCCAGGGACAAATGCTGCTTACTTGTCCTTGTGAACAGCTGTCTTCCAGACTCTCCCCAATTTGGCTTCCTCTTACACTTGCCAAGTTCCCTAATACCTGATTCCCTGCCAAAATATATTTTTTTTACTCTTTTCGGGTTTTGCTAGATCTTTTGGGGTTTGGGGCTGCTACTTTATTTTAATCTCTATCTACTACTTGGGTTTCAGGAAGATGTCCTCTTCTGGTTTGCATTTCCCCTCAGGGTCTGCTGTGCTTCTTCCATAGAAATAAGGAGGTGAATGCTGGTATATCTCTTCGCATGTGTCTAGCTGCCTTTTATAAACATGTGCTGACAAATCTGCTCATCTTTATTATGGTCTCACAGTAGCTGTACAATATTGCTTCCTAATCCATGTGTGATGATGATGATCATCATCGAAGAAAATAATTACTGGATACTTACTTGATGCCAGGCAGTATGCTAAGAATCTTGATTCTCACTTTTTGGTGTAGGTCTTATTTTTTTTTTCCCATTTTGCAAATGAGGACAGTGAGGACAGGAAAGTTGAGTAATTTTCCAAAGATCACCCAGTGAGTAAATGTGAGAGCTGGTATTTGGTCCCACTCTGATTCCTTCATTGTTTTGCCACTACTATTTCTTCTGTGAAACCCTTGTTAAATTCTACTTAAGTGTATTTTTTTGAGTAATGCTCTGGAAACTTAGACTTGGGAATATAAAACACTCTAAGTTCTTTAAGAAACCATTAAGCATCAGAAAGCAGATGCTACCCAACATTCTCTGTGACCAGTAATGGAAAGTATATCAATAAAAAAGCATGGATTAAGACTCAGTTTTTTTTAAAAAAGATTTTATTTATTTATTTGACGAGAGAGAGAGCACACAAGCAGGGAGAGCAGGAGAAGGAGAGGGAGAAGCAGGCTCCCTGCCGAGCAGGGAGCCCAACGCGGGACTCAATCCCAGGACCCTGGGATCATGACCTGAGCTGAAGGCAGATGCTTAACCATCTGAGCCACCCAGGCGCTCCAAGACTCAGTTTTAAGTGGCAAAATCTCAACTTAAAATGATTAAAGAAAGAGGAAAGTTAATTGGCACATGGATGTAAGGAAGGTTGAAAAGCCGAGATGGTGGCAAGTGTCAGGTGCGCCACCTACATAGGGTCTTAGATAATGACTGTGATGAGCCAACCCACAGAGGGTGGTGGCCTGGGTTTGGGTGGGGTAAGAGAGGTCACCTGGTGCAAATTGGGTCTTTTTGTGGTCGCCACAGAGCCACGGAAAGGTAATTCTCAGAAAGTATGTGGGTTAGAGATGTCCTGTACAATGGAGAAGCTAAGAAGTCTCCTTAAGAAATGATTTCTAAGAAATGTTGTCAAAGGTAAGGCCTGAACTGAATGGTGAGAAATGTTCTCATTTGACAAGGCAGTTCTGGGCAAGGCATGCTAGACTCCTGACATCAGTCATCATTTTACTTGCATGGGTCTGTGCTCTTACAAATAGTAGCAATAGGATTTTGAATAGTAAAAAATTTCCCTGACCTGGAAGCAGATATAAGACAGAATGTTTGAGGGGAAAAAAAAAGAGAAAAAATCATGTTTAACAAAAAAAAAAGAAAAAGAAAACTCTTGTGAGAAATATTGAAGCAAGGACATGAAATGTGAACCAAAATTAATAAAAAGTTAAATTCAAAATGAGAAAGATGTGTTCTACTCAGGCCTGGAGGACTCTCAGGGTAAGATTCGGCTCTGAGGCAGTATTTATTTGATTTTATTTTGACACCGACTCTTGTGGAGAAGCTACTTCATTAATCAGCTAAGCCATCTTAATAAGTTTCTATTTTTAATTTCAAAATAATCTGGTGCGAGTCATGATAATCTACTTCTATTAACTGCACAGAGGAGAGCCTGGTTATTCAGGTTATAGGATATATTAGGGGAAGACTAAGTTGCCTTTATAAAGGACTCCAAAATAGAATGGCTTAACTTAGACAATATTGTATTTCTTTCTCCCGTAATGCAGTCCAGGCAGCAGAGTGGCTCTGTTTCATAAAATACTTACTTAGCCTCTGTCTCATTGCTTCGCCATCCTCCATGAGTGGTTCACACCTATGGGACTGAAGCTGCATGGTGGAACATGTGAGCTGAAGCTGGCCAAAAGGGGACAGACCCAGCATGCAGGGAAGGAGGCCTTCTTCCATGGGAAAAGGCCTGAAGTTGCACACTTCACCTCTGTTCACATCCTGTTGGCCTGGACTTCTCAGAGTCTATTGTGGATGGAATATTTCTGTCCCCTCAAAATTCACATGTTGAGCCTCTAACCCTAAAGTGTGACTGTATTTGGAGGTGAGACCTCTAAAAAAGTAATTAAGGTTCACTGAGTCCTAAGGGTGAGGCCCTGACCTAATAGAAGTAGTGTCCTTATAAGAAGATACCAGAGAGATTTCTCTCTGTCTCTGTGCACACAGAGGAGAAAGGCCATCAGTGGGAAGGCAGCTGTCTGAAAGTCAGGAAGAGAACGGACTAGGCGGGAACCTCGATCTTGGACTTCCAGCCTCCAGAACTGTGAGAAAATAAATTTCTCTTTCTTAAGCCACCTAGTCTATTTTGTCATAGCGGCTCACACAGACTAATACAGATTCATGTCTTGCAGCAAGAAAGACCAGAAATGCAGGCCCCAGCTGGGGGATCAAGTGCTCAGAAGGAAAGAAGCCTGGATTCCAGGAGGCAACTAGCCGTGTGTCGCCTAGAGCCATAAACAGAGTCCTGCCTCTCTCTTTATAGCTGCTTTGCCCAGTTGGTTGCAGGGTTTATAGCACACCAATCCTCGCAAGAAGACCAAAGCTTAGAAACCTCTCAGTCCTTCAGAATCCCAATCCTGTCCCACCCCAGGCCCCAGTTCTCCTCTACCACTGCTCTCTGAGCCCTTCTGTTCTTCTCCTTCTCCTTAATAATTCACATCATTTCTTCAAATTCTTTCTTTTCCTGACCTTCCTTTACTACTAACACAAGGTGAATCTTCAGGATCTACTTAGAATGTAATATAGCTACTTATTATTTTCCCCCCAATACCATCTCCACTTGATTTTTGGGAGACGGTTGTTAATCTAACACACTAGTTCCCTACTGTTGCTGTGGCAAATTACCTCAAACTTACTGGCTTTAAACAACACGCATTTATTATCCGACAGTTCTGGAGGTCAGAATTCCACCATGGCCTTTCATTGGCTGAAATCAAGATAGTCTCAGTGCTGGCTCTTTCTGGAGACTCTAGGGAAGTATCTGTCTCCCTGCCTTTCCATATCTAGAAGCCTCCACATTCCTTGACCAACCGCCCCCATCCCTCTGTCTTCAAAACCAGCAATGGCAGTTTGAATCCTTTGCAACCAAATGCCTTAGGCTCTCCCGCTTTCTTACTTTGTTATAAGGGTCTCTGGGATTACATTGTGCCCACCCAGATAATCCAGAAGAATTGCCTCACCTCAAGGTCCTAGGGGTGCCTGGGTGGCTCAGTCAGTTAAGCGTCTGACCTTTAGGTCAGGTCATGATCCCGGTGACCTGGGATGGAGCCCTGCATCAGGATCCCTGCTCAGTGGGGAGCCTGCTTCTCCCTCTCCCCCTGCAGCTCTCTTGTGCGCTTGCTCTCAAATAAATAAAATCTTAAAGAAAAATACAGAAAGGTCCTAAATCTATATAATTGAATGAATCTTGGTAAATGTTTATTTTTTTTTTTAAAGATTTTATTTATTTTTTGACAGAGAGAGAGACGGTGAGAGAGGGAACACAAGCAGGGGGGAGTGGGAGAGGGAGAAGCAGGCTTCCCGCAGAGCAGGGAGTCCCATGTAGGGCTCAATCCCAGGACCTTGGGTTCATGACCAGAGCCGAAGGCAGACGCTTAACGACAGAGCCACCCAGGCGCCCCTTGGTAAATGTTTAAACCCATGCAGCAAACACCCCATTCAGGACACAAAACATTTCCTTTACCCCAGCTTCCCTTCTGTCCCCTTCCAATCAACGTTCACGCTCTCCATAGGCAGCCACTGTTTTCCTTTGACTAGTTTTGCCTGTTGCTACACTTAACATAAATGGAATTATACAGTACCTCTTGTGTCTGACTCCTTTCACTTAACATAATGTTCTTGAAATTCATTCCTGTTGTGTGAGTCAGTGGTTCATTCTGTTTTATTGCCAAGTAATATTCCATTGTAAAATATACCACAGTTTTGAAATCCATTCTATTGACAGACACATCACATGGCTTGGTTCTAGTTTGGGACTATGAATGAAGACATATAAATAGTTATGAAAAAAATCCTTATTTAATCACATCTATGAAGTCCATTTTGTCATATAATGTAACGTATTCCCAGGTTCCCACCATTAGCATGTGCACATCTTTGGGGCACCACTATTCTGCCTACTACTCCTAATTTGCCTCCTTTGTCTCCTTGTCCTGCCACATCTCAACCATGCCTAAGGCTGGGTCTCTTGATCACCTTATCTCTTGCCATGGACCCTTAAGGAGCTTAGCTTGTACTCAGCCTCTTTAGCTTTGTCCTGGATCAGACTCTGACACCATAACCCAATTTTAGTAACTGACCTCTCACCTCTTTCCTTGGAACCAAGCTCCCAGCTCTGTACTCCAGGCCTACTTCCTGGATCCTGGCATGACGCTCCTGGGCCCAAGTCCCTGCCTGGAACCTCAATTCCTTTAGAGCTAAAGGACAGTCGGGCTTATAGCAAGCCTCCCGAGAAACAGTCCTGCCCCATATTCTGGACATCATGGCTGGGTCTCTGCTATGTGGATATCAGGCCAAGCAGGAAAAACACTTGCCAGGCCGGGCTTCCTCCTCTTGCCTGGGACCATCCTCCAGTGGGCCCAGCCACCAATAATCAGACCGGGATTGCCTTTCATGCCAAAGTGGGTCAAATCTAGCTCAGGGTTTCTCAAATTTTGTTCCAGGAGATTAGGATTACCTGGAGAGCCTTAAAATATCTAGATATCAAGACTGCACCAATTGAATCAGAATCTCTGGGGAGTATGAACCAGCATATTTTTAAAAACTCCATCAATTCCATTTTGCAGGCAAGATCAAGGACAAGTGAACCAGCAATTTACTGCTCAAAGTGTGCTCTGCCTACCAGCAGATCAACATCACCTGGGAGCTTTCAAGAATACAGAAACTAAAATCTCCAACCTCAGACCTACTGCATGAGCATCTGCATTTCAACAGTATTCCTCAAGTGGTTTTGAAAAGCTCTGATCTAGCCCATCCCACTCTTTCTGAGCTCTCATTCTGAAAATGTTCATAATTGAGCTTTTTTCCTTTTAATTGAAAAATATAATAGTATTAGAAAAAAATTGAAATAATTCATCTTTATTGAGCATTTAACATGAGCTAGGCAAAGTGCTGGTGATTTAAGTACATTGGCCCATTCAATCTTTTTTTTAAAATATTTTTTTTATCTATCTATCTATTTATTTATTTATTTATTTGACAGAGACAGAAAGAGGGAGAGAGAGCACACAAGCAGGCAGAGAGGCAGGTAGAGGCAGAGAGAAGCAGACTCCCCGCTGAGCATGAGTCCTGACAGGGGGCTCCACAGGGGGCTCAATCCCAGGACCCTGAGATCAGGACTCGGCCGCTGAACCCACTGTGCCACCCAGGCACCCTAGCCCATTCAGTCTTTGGGACGGACCTCAGTAAAACCTTCCCAAGTTGCTCAGTCAATGCTTGATTCCCCATTCTATCTCTCTGCAATTTGATGTTTCTTTATATAACTTATTTTATATATTTTTTTCTTTACTTTTTTCTGTCTTAACTGCCAGGCTGAATGTTCCACAAACAAAGATGAGGACTATAATATGTCTGTCTTCTATTATCTCTACTTTGCAGATGAGGGAACTTGCCCAAGATGTTGCTTCCAATAAGTGAGGGGGAAGAATCTTGAGCCTCCTTCTGAGCCCAGTCCAAATCCTCCATCACCTCTACCCCCCACACCACCACTCACCCTCTTATCAGCTGAACACAACTCTGTTTTCTGTATGCTGCCTTCCAGGTTCTTGTTTGCACAAGTGACTATTTTATATAATGGCAATTAGAATGCCCATATTGTCTAGAATTTTGCTTTCCTCACTTAACATATCACAATGCTTTTTGCAAACTTTAAGTCTTATATTTTAAAAATGCCTATGCAATAGCCTATCACATTGATTTGCTATAAACTACTTAACCACTTAACTATTGCTTAGCATTTAGGCATTTTCACTGGTCATTTTTTGTAGGTGATTTTGAACCACACATCTTCGTGCGCCTACTTGAACTGAATTTCTACTTTCTCACAAAACATAAACATTCTTATCTCATTTTCACCTTGAACGGGCCATCCCTGAACTTTGATGGTGTGGTAGCTAATTTATCCAAGCATGCTAAAGAATGGGAAAATTTGTACTACGGTTGTTTTTTATTTTTATAAGACACATAGAATTGTGACATTTTTACTGTTCCATCTTATCTAAGCTTGTTCATTCAATCGGCTTTGGAAATTCTTTTTTCCCTTAATTACTTCTGCTTAATTTTGAGGAATGACCAATTGTGCCAACTTGCAAATTTTGACGTTTCCTATTCACTCCCCAGGTGTGCGGACCCTTTGCTTCCTCAAATCACAAGTGAGTTCCTTATCTGCAGTTCAAAGGTAAAGTCTGGCTGGAGTCTGAACTGAATTTCTAGGAGCCCAGGACATTAGGGAGACAGATGACGCCTTATGATTCCTCCTGCTGCATTTGACCTCATCCTCCGTGGTCTCAGTGCAATGATGTAGAGAAGTCTGGACCAGAAAGCAGACCTGGGGTCTTGCTCTCGACTGGACATTTGCTCACATTGGGACCTTAACCCCCTGAGTTCATTTCCTCAGCTCACAGGATGTTGCTTCCAGTAAGTGAGGGGAAGAATGTTGAGCCTCCTCTGAGCCCACTTCGGCCCCGCTGCGGCTCTACAGAATCTCACAAAATTGGTATCACAAAAGATAACCAATGTGAATGTGCTTGAGACACTCTAAAAGACATACATGTATGTGTGTAATGTCTGTGTGCATGAAGTTGTTTCAGTGCAGAAATACTTACAATTTTTATTTAATATTTAAAGGTTTGACACTTGATTAGTTATTAGATACTGATTTACTGAATCAGTTGATACTTAATACTTTGATACTTAAATATTCTAATAGTTAAAAAAACTGTATTTTAAATTTGACACTGTGATAAACATTTTCTCACTCAACCATATTGCATCCTTTTAAAAAAAAATGTTTTTTTGAAGTAATCTCCATATCCAACACGAGGATCAAACTCATAACCCCAAGATCAAGAGTCACATGCTCTACCAACTGAGCCAACCAGGCAACCCACAGCAAATCCTCTTGAAAGGCCCCAATTCTACCTTTTTGTTCTTCTATGATTTTTTTTAAAAATAATTGCTAACATAATAATATTTTATTCATTAAGTGTTTAAGGAAGTATCTTTAGAAAAACTGGAATTGCTAGAGTTGTCAAATTGATTGACACAATGAGATAAAATTATCTCCCTACCGAGCAAAAAAAAAAACAAAATGAAGACGTGGGTAGGTACTAAGTGGCTTTTAGTATGTCTTATGTTTACATTGTGAGAAAATGAGATCTACAAAGTGTTATGAATACTTTTAATAGAAAAAAAATCAGAGGAAATTAAAAATTATTTAACAGGGACCAGATGTAGTTTTAAAAAAAAGAACAAAGCAGTTGAACTCTCGTGTTAAGACTAATTTCCAAAAAAAACCCTCTTCCTCCAGCTGTAAGTAAGCTAATAATTAAGTCCAAGTGACCCTTCTTGCCTTCCTTAGATAAAGTGAGAAACAAGTTGCAACTCATTTTCAGAAGAAAAATCTTTACAAAATCCTCTGCCAACAGCCAAGGGGGAGAAGCTGGTCAGCTAAGCCCCGAGTCCCGTCCTGAGACGCGAGGCTGGCTGCCAGGAGGCAGGAGGCCCGGCCACTTTCCGAGGGAGAGGGACCCTGGTCAGCTACACCCTGGTCCCATTCCGAAGGCGGAGGCTGGCGGCCGGCCGGGGAGCGCCAGGGGCGCGACGGGCGCGGGCTGGGAACTGCAGCGGGTGTAGGCAGCCGCGGGTCCTCCAGGCTCCCGGGGCCCGGCGATGGGCGCAGAGCCGCCGTGGGACCGGAAGGGGTCAACAGGGCAAACGCTTTCTCGGAATTCACCAGCTCGCGCCAACTTCAGCAGATTTTCTCCTTCCCAGCCGCTTTCTCCGCCCACCCCCGCCCCCGCCGCCCCGACTCGGAGCGGGTCACCCCCGCCACAGCCCCCCCGAGTCGGGGACGCTCTGAGCACCGGCTGGGCGGGCGGCCAGCTGGAGTGGCGGGTCCCCGCGGGTCGCAGGGGCCGAGCGAGGGGCCCCGCGGGGGAGGGGTCGGGGCGGGGAGGGGCGGGCGCGGTGGAGGTCGGGGGGGTGTGTCCGAGGGGCCGGCTGGCTGGAGGCCGGCGCCCGGCGGGGAAGCGCAGACTCGCGCTCTGCGGAGAGGCCCCGCGCCTGGCCGTGCCTTTCTTCCCAGAGCCCAAGCGGCGGCGGCGAGATGCGTGGCGGCGGCGGCGCGGGGGTCGTGCTCCTGGCCTCGCTGCTCTGGGTCGCCGCGCGGTGCCAGCAGAGAGGTGAGCCCCGGTCCCCAGTATTCCCGGCGGGCGGCGGCAGCTGCGGGACAAAGCCGGCCGCTTTGCCGCTTCTTCGGTCGGGGCGCGCATCTTGGTTCACCTCGGACGGGGGGAATCGCACACGTGGGTCTCCCGCGCGGCCCCTGGGAAGCGTCTCCCGGGCCGGGCGGGAGAGGACTGGGGACACCACCCGCTCATCCGACCCTTGGGCTTGAAACTCCTCGGGCTCAGGGGTGGGGGGTTGTGGGGTGGGGGTGGGGGGTTCCACTCCGTTTTTTGCGATCCCGAGCGCGAGCGGCGCGGGGGGGCGGTGCGGGGGTCGGGGGCTGCGGGAGGGGCGTTGCGACCCCGCAGCGGTCCCCAGCTTGCAGTCCCCCGGCTGCGGCGGGCGGGGGTGCGGGCGGCTGACCCGGCGCGGGGAATGAATGGGAAAGGCGTCCTCTCGAGTCGCCCTCATTGTCCTGCGGTGGAAAGCCCGCTCGTCCACGGCGGGAAAAGGGCGGGCTCCTCGGGGCCGCTCGCGGCCCGGGGGGGGCTAGTGGGGACAGACCATGGTGAGAAGCGCGCCCCTGCCCGACTGTCCTGAGCCGTGGGTACTCGCCCGCGCGACCCCCCGCAGGCGGCGTCCCGGCCACAGATGCGCCTTCTGAAAGGGCACTCTGTGCAGCCCCCGAAGTGGCCAAACCGGCTCATTCCCCGTGCAGGTTTAGACCGCGGTCACCCCGGGGTGATAGAGCCAGCGGCGAAGGGACGACTTTGCACGCTTGCTCGCTGCACGGGTGCAGTGGTTCTCCTGGCAAGGTTTGGGGAGAACGGAAACCCCAAGCGAATTCTCAAGGCTTCTCTCAATGCCAGGAGAGAATGCTCCTTTCTGCGGAGCACTCCATTCCCCACTCGACTAATTGGAGACTCGGTGAAGTCTTGCCGCCGTCGCTTCTAGTTGGCTAGGGGGTCACAGTACTTGTTGACTGCATCGTCATATGTGCAACATATGACCATGGGCACATTCCCACAAATACACATTTGATTAAAAAAAAAATTCAGGTCAAAAGTAGGTAGGCGGAATGCGCAATACCCTCGTGGGAAAAATGTGTGTTTGGGCATTGTGCTGAGTTGTGAACTCTACAGCGACGTGTCCGGCTCATTCACGCAGGCATTCGTGATGAACGCACTGGACCGCAGCTGGCCACACAGCTTTGAACACCCGGCGCCGGCTCAGCGCGGACTAGGGCTGGGACGTAGAGGGAATTTACATAGTTATGCGTGCGAGAGAGGAGCCGGCCTTTCGGAGGCGAGGCTTTGGCGCTGCACGCCCAACTCCTTTCTCTCGGGTTGCTGAAAGTGAACAAGTCCCAGTTTCCCACAGGGTGGGGAGAGAGCCGCTTGGCTCAGCTTTATTGTTCTAAGAAATTAAAAGTCCTAGATTGAGGAGATGCCCCGAATGTTTTTCTTGCCCCTAGGAGCTGAGCACTTGGCGTGGGAGGTTATGAATGGTGTTTGGAGAAAGTGGGACCACATGGGGCTTTCCTGCTTAAGATGCTGTGGAAAACCACCCACCGCGGGAGTCTTTGAATCTTTCACACCGCCTTCCATATTTGCCAGTCCCCACCCCATCAGCCAACACCATGCTTCCTAAGGAGCACCTCTGAGGGAGTTTTCATTTTAAAAAATAATTTGTGTTCTACATGTATAGCGTAAATGATTAGTGAAATGATATGATATGGTCATAATAAAATCATCCTGACCCGTAGCACCGCTGAGTTGGCTATCTGGTGCCTACATTTTTTAAAAAGATCGTTATCTAACAGCACTCAGCTAATAGCAGTTCTCTATGCTGTGTCTCTCTGGATTACCTTACAACTCACAGTATAGGATCCAGTGGCTCACTAACCTTGAAATATAACCTGTTTAAAGTGAGTTATTCCTAGGTTAGAATAAGAGGTGGTATGTTTCTTAAAATAGTGCTAAGTCCACAGCTAGCCATTACATAGAATTATAATTGCTTCACAGATTGGCTCGTCAGCTTTTCTGTTTTAAATCGTCCTTTCTGGGCGCCTGAGTGGCTCAGTTGGTTAAGCGACTGCCTTCGGCTCAGGTCATGATCCTGGAGTCCCGGGATCGAGTCCCACATCGGGCTCCCTGCTCAGCGGGGGGTCTGCTTCTCCCTCTGACCCTCTTCCCTCTCCTGCTCTCTGTCTCCCATTCTCTCTGTCTCAAATAAATAAATAAAATCTTAAAAATAAATAAATAAATAAATAAATAAATAAATCGTCCTTTCTTTTTAAAAGTAAAAATAGATAGTTCCAAGTATAGAGAAAACAAATCTATTGTATGAACAGAAGAACATTTACTTCGTTCTAAACATGGCATAGTATTCAAATTTAGCATGTCTGTACTCCACAGTAGAGTATGTGTGCCTGAAGGGATTTCAAAGGCACATTTTTCTCTTCTGTAAGCTGTATTGCCACGTAAGGGCCAATAAAAAATATTGATCTTAGCAGTTGGAAACAAGGATAAGTGTAATAAAAACATCACTGCCTACCTTCTGCATATCCTGGACTTTGGCCCGCTCCTTTTCCCTTCCTCTTTTCCAGGCATTAAATATGAAGCCTACCACTGTAGTTAATAGAACATCATAAAGAATTCAGATGCCATAGAGATATGAAGTAAACATACATACTGTTTGTAATGTCTTGTGCCACTCTTAGAATTGCACTGCTACATAAGCAAGTATCATCAAATGTTTATATACCCACTCATTTCAAGGTAATCCTCCTTGAAACACTCTACCGCTTTATAAAATTCGTTCATAAAGCCCCGTGGATATTCATTATCGTCTCTGGTAAATTTGGGGGAGGGGTGACAAGCTATATCTTTAAGCTTTAGATGTTTATTCTCTGGCCTTACTAGCTGGGGGAAATTGGGCAAGTTAATTTTCCTGTGCTTTGGTGTCAGCAGCAGCAAACTGGGAACAATAATGGGGCCTCCCTGGAGAGGCAGTTAACGATGGGATGAAACAATGCAAGAAAAGTGTTAGAACAGTGTCTAGTACAGGGTTAGCCCTCAAAATATATTATCTAGGAGCATCATTGTTACTATTTTACACAGAACTTTGGGGGAAGCCCTCTTCTGAGCTATAGTCTCTGGGATGCCTAATTGTTTCAAAATTTGGAGTCTGGACTTGGAATCAAATAGTCTTGGACTTAAATACCAGGCCTGTCCCTCTGATGAGCCATGACATTGGTTAACACCTTAACAGCTCTGAATGTCAGTCTTCCTGTCTATAAAATGGGTAGGATTCACATGGCATGGTGTTGGGCAGGACATAGCGTCACAGGCATAGGATCCGTGGCGATGGCCCTTACTATTACACCTGTCATGTGCGCTCACCATCCTGGGTACCCCTACCTTTCTCATTGCCCACATTCATTCCGTCATGAAGGCTTAATGATTTTACCTCCTGGAAATCTGTGTGATCTGTCTCCACTTTTTCGTCCCCACTGCTGACTAGGCTCAGGAATTGTTTGTTTTTCCCATGAAATATTGTGATGGTTCTCTCACCAAACCTCCTTCGTCCCCTGTTCTCCCTTCTCAGCACTGCTGCCTCTGTGATTTTTCTAGAAACACCACCATATGGGCTCAGACTGGTGCCACCCACACCCCTCACTTTTTTACATGTATTCACAAAATAACAATGACGTGCATCACACTGGGGGTAAACCAAGGAGGCTATCCCAGAGCTGAGGGGCATTATTTTAGGCACATGTGTACCTACTCGTCGGCAACCAGTATTTGCACGCAGGCTGTGAAGTGCCAGACAAGTCTGCTGTTTAGGTTCTAAGGCCCTGGAAAACCTTCCTGGTCCCCTGATGCTGAAGTATTTATTAGGTATTTATTAGGTGCTCTTCCCTAAACTCCTGGGGGCCTCTCCACTTAATGCTCTTGTCATACGTATCCACTTATCATGGTGGCGTGAACAATTGGCTGGCCAATCTGTCTCGCCCACTGACTTGGGCAGGGACCGTTTTATCCATATCTGCATGGTCATTGTTTTGCAATGTTCCCAGCAGTGAATAGCCACCTGTCTTTGTTGAGTCAAATTGAAATGAATTTCTTTGGTTATGAATCAAGTAACTTCAAAACATTTTGTTGTATAGGTAACCCATGCCTATGGTACAAAAGTCAAAGGGTACTACTAAAGGGTCTGTAGAAAAAGGTTAAGTCTTGACTTTTGTCGCCTTCTTTTGAGGCAACCACTACTTTCGGTTTCTTGTGTATTCTTCCTTAGATGTCTCTTTGTGGAACTCTTAAAAGCAAGTTACTTCATGGAAACTACTTCTTCTGTAACAGTATAAAGAAGGCCCCAGTTGTTTCCTGACAAAACATGGAACAGTATTCCTCTCTCCACTGCCTCTTCCCCATTCTAACACTTCAGTGGACCCGTTGCAGGGAATTAATACATCATTTAATGAACGTACATACTTGTAAACTTGTCACCTTCAACTTGTCCCTTCCAACATGGTCTTTGACAGAAAGGTATTAGAGCAGTGTTTCCTAGATTTTATGGAATTTAAGAACTAGGTCACCAATTGATTTCATGACCTTGTACTCATTCTGAAAGTCTTGTTTACCGTGCATTAAGAAGCTATTCTTTATGCAGTAGATACTTTTTAAAAATATATTTTAGGAGATTTATGATATACAGAAGTCAAGTTTGAGAATAATTCTATTAGAAGTTTAGGATAGTGTGTTATTTATTTTACCAACTAAGTATGATTTGTTACTAGAACACCTATGGCAGACACAGAAAAATTTAATTTTTAAAAATAATTCCCAATGAATGAAGTTAAGCTTACACTTCAAATACAGAGATTAACTGGAGACAAACAGAGAGAACTCTCCATCTTAGACCTTAGATGATGTTTTTAGTTACATTCCTTAGAAATTTTTGGACAACCAAGAGAAACTATAGTTTCCTAAGAAAGATGTCTGTAACTTATTTACATGCTTGCAGATAGTTCTTTTGCTTTTTTTGTTTCCCCAATACTAATATGTCTCCATGGACAATTGGGTAAATAAATAAAGGCATTTCAAAATTAATGAGAGAAAAAAAAATCCTTTATAAGAAGTAATTGAGTTAAGGTCATGAACTTGGTCTCTGTTGGAACATGCCAGCCAGGGAGCTGTTTCAGCCCGAAGCCCCCCGCGTGACAGCAACAGCGACAGCTGGGTTCACTGCATTTTCTTGTCCTTCATGCTGGGGGTGACAGTCGGTGCCCAGAGTAACCATTTCCTAGCACAGAATCCCTCCACTTGAGTCTTTGTGTTTTCAAGGCTGGATCAGGAGAGCTTTCTTTGGGTTAACTTGTTCCCAGAGATTATGTGTCTTGCTCGGGGGCAGGAGACAGACAATGGAGGCAGTGAGAATCCCAATCAGCCCGATGGATGACATTCTTGCCTAGGTAAGCATTTATCTCAGAGTGTTCATCCAGAAACTGCGGTGTGTGGAAATACATTAAGATCCTGGCTTCAGCTTGTATGCACCTTTTTTTTTTCTTTTCTGAATTTGCTATTTGAAGTTTGCATCTCTTCATTCCTGAAGTATCTTTGAAGTCTGAAGGCAGAGTGGCTGAAATTCTTGTGCCCGAGAGCCTCCTGCGCGGCTGGTGGGAATGTCAAATTTAGATCCATGAGCATGTATAGAAAATGCCCTCGTTCCCCATTCCCTGAAGCATTTCCTGCATTTTGTTCCATTGCTCCTTAACTTCCTGCCAGAACCTCAGGAAATTCTCTATGACAATAAAGAAGATGCTGCAGTGTAGCAGATTATTTGTAGTTTAAAGAGAACATGTAGGGGGAAAAAAACCCTCACATAACAATGCTGATTATTATATAGCACACATTTAAATGTCTTCCAACCTTTTTGTAGTGACAGAGTTTTACTAACAGAAGTGATTATCTTGTTACCTGGGGGCCCAGCACTGGAACCAGCTCCAATGTCTTCCCTCCGATTTCCCCCAGTTCATGCATTCTTTCTGTTCCCTTGGTTTCATCTTCCTTTACTTTTTTTGTCCCCTTATCCAAATTGTCCCCCTGAATTTTTGTTCCTTCCTTTAAAAAAATTCCCTGATTTTTAAAAATTTTTGTTTCTCCCTATTACCATGCAAATAGTCACCTGCTGTCTGAATTGACTATTAACCAGCCACTTTTTTGTTTGTTTGTTTTTAGAGAGAGAAAGGGGGAGGGGCAGAAAGAGAGGGAGAGAGAGAATCTTACTTAAGCAGGCTCCATGCCCAGTGCAGAGCCCTCCGCAGGGCTTGATCCCAGGACCCCAAGATCATGACCTGAGCTGAAACCAAGAGTTGGACACTTAACCGACTGAGCCACCCAGACGCCCATATAACCGGCCACTTGTAATAAGTGTCTGATGCTCACACACTTTCTCCTAATCTGGTCTAACACTGTACTTAGGCTCATGCTGCTGGAGCCCTGCCTTCATCACATGCCCCCTGCTTCATCCAGTTCCAATCCTGCCCCAGCCCAGTGGCCCTCCATAATCCCTCCGGTCATTCAGGACTACGGAGGCTTAACCACACCTTTCTCTATCCTGGGCGCCTCCTTCCTCTCTGACTGCAAGTGGTATATTGACTTCCAACTGCGTGCTTTGTCCATGTTACTCCCTTATTTGAATTGCACCCCCATTTCTTACCTAAAATCTAGCCTGACCACCCATGCACGGCCTGCAGCTTACTGCCCTAGTTATTATAGCCTCAACCAACTGGCCTGTTTCTGTATTTTCTGTATTTGCACTGTTTTTTTATGATAAGTCAGGGATTGAAGTTTGCATCTCTTCATTCCTGAAGTATCTTTGAAGTCTGAACTGTCTGCCTAGCAGGCAGAGTGGCTCAAATTCTTGTGCCCGAGAGCCTCCTGCGTGGCTGGTGGGAATGTCAAATTTAGATCCATGAGCATGTATAGAAAATGCCCTCGTTCTCCATTCCCTGAAGTATTTCCTGCATTTTGTTCCATTGCTCCTTAACTTCCGGCCAGAAAAATTCTCAGGAAAATTCTCTATAACAATAAAAAAGATGCTGTCTGGTCCTGTTTTGGATGGCTTGTCTAGAGTTCTGTAAGTCAAGGTCCAAAAGAAGGGTTTTTTTTTTTCCTGCAAAGATCAAATCCTTAGCTACCAGCATTTCTTTCAATACACAGGTAACTTAAGGGTAGAGGGTTCTTGTGCTCAGACCTGAGCCTTTGGCAGTGGGAGGGTGGCGCCACCCACAAATGCTCCAGAGCTTAACAACCATAAAACCCTTACCCAGCCCCTGGATTGCCACTCCAGCCCTGAGTCCTGGCCCTGTTCTGGGCATGAGTTCCCCTAGCCCCCTATATTTCATTTCACCCAGGGGGACTAGCATTTGCAGGGCAGCAGGGGATCTGGAATCTGGAATCTGTTTCAATAAAACCTTATTCCCATTTTGGCATCCAGAGGCACCAGGACTTGAAAGGTCCACTTTCCAGTTGGTCTTCAAGCCAACTCTTTTGGGTTTCTAGTTTAAATAGGTATTTCCACAACTTTCTCTGCCACTTGGCTTTCCTTCTGTCCCAATTACTGTGTCCTGTGGTGGGCTAGCACTCTTTTCCTACCCTCAAAATTCCCCTGTCTAGCCTTCCAGCCCCTTTATTCTGAATCTTTAATTCTGGCATTTTTTTTTCAACTGAGGTATAACTGACATATTACATTATATTAGTTTCTGGTGCACAACATAATGATTCGATATTTGTATATATTGCAAAATGATCACCATGATAAGTGTAGTTAACATTCATTCCCATATATAGTTACACATTTTTTTCTTGTGATGAGAACTTTTACGATTTACTCTTTAAGCACCTTTCAAATATGCAACACGGTATTATTAACTGTGGTCACCATTCTGCACATTACCTCCCCAGGACTTGTGTATATAGTTATATGTACTAAATATATGATACTTACAGCTGGAAGTTTGTGCCTTCTGACCTCCTTCACCCAAACACTATCTTTGTCTTTGTACACCATCTAGTTTTCCCAATTCTTTACAACCACACTCCTGGATTCATGGGCATTCTCTTGTTCTGGAAGTGTGGGGTGGAGGGAGTTCGAGATATTCACTAACATGTGAAATGCCTTTGGAAGCTTCCATTGCTTTTCTTAAAGGCAGTTGGCATTTTAAATAGTTAATACCTTCTTGGAGTAGGGAATAATATTTTCTTGTGAGACTGTTTCTATTTCATGTTTCTAATTTTTGTTCCTCTGTTTGCTCATTCATTCATTCATTCATGCAGGGAACATATCTTGGGACCCTGAATCAGGAATGTACAAAGGCTAGAGTATCTTGAGGACCCCATTCTCACCTGCATTCCTTGCTATGATTCCAGGCATTTCTTGACATTCTTGGTGGACCTGTTTTTGAAGTCCACAGAATTGAAAAGTGCATAAAAAAACAAAACAAAACACAAAACGTCCTCCATGAGAAATAATGGGCAGAGCAGAAATAGAAGGATCAAAGTCTCAATCATGGATATTACCATCTATATTTTGTTTACTTAGAGTCATGTCGGTTCACATTGACCTGACTAGGCCAAGTCATGGGGCAGGGAAAAGCGGGAGATGGGGAGGCCGAGAGGTGGTCAGCATTAGCTGGAGTGACAGGAGCAGCTTCTACACGAAACACCCTGTTAGGTGACGTCTGTTTCCCTGGGCTTCCTTTCTTTTCTGGGAAACTCAGATCTCACCTGCTGGACTAGCGTGCTCCAGGTGAAGAGACACAGCACAGAAGTTTTCTCTCCGGGCTGCACATTAGATTTTAATAACATCAATGCGCAGGTCCTACCCCCAGGGAGTATAATTTATGTGGTCTGCGGTGGTGCCCAGTCATCTATACTTTAAAAATGCTCCACAGGAGGGACGCCTGGGTGGCACAGTCGGCTGAACATCTGACTCTTGGTTTTGGCTCAGGTCATGATCTCAGGGTCCTATGATCAAGCCCCTTGTCGGGCTCCAGGCTTGGTGCAGAGTCTGCCTGGGTTTCTCTCTCCTTCTCCCTCTGCCCTTATCCCCTATGTGCTCTCTCTCTCAAATAAATAAATCTTAAAAAAAAAAAAGTTTATAAAAATGCTCCATAGGTGATTTCGCTGTGCAGCAGGATTGAGAGCCATTAAATTAACTTTGTAAATTTTGCTGTACCAGTGAATGCGATCACACAGCAATGCAGGCTTGGAAAAGGGGTGCAGTACCTGGTAGTAGCCCCTACCTTATCCAAGGGGGCAGATCAGGGGCACTGACCCCACTGAGCCTGCCATCGCCTGGAGGCTAATGCCTTGTGCAGATACCAAGTGCTCAGACCCAAGCACCCTCCTTGCTCGCCTCATGTCTGTTTCATGCGATTCCCACTCCTCTGGGAAGCGGGGATGATACTAAGCACCTGAAAGTTGTGAGGGATCCCTGCACTCACAACCTGTGTCATTGACATTTGAAATATGAAATATGAATGAAATATGACATTTAGAGTCCTTCCCATCTGGGTATAAGTTCTGGCCTAGTAGGGCTGGGTAGTGGATTGATTGGATTACTGTTTCATTCTTTAAATAATTCATCCAGGGGCGCCTGGGTGGCTCAGTCAGTTAAGTGGCTGCCTTTGGCTCGGGTCGTGATCCTGGTGTCCTGGGATTGAGCCCCACGTCCGGCTCTCTGCTCAGCAGCGAGCCTGCTTCTCCCTCTCCCTCTGCCTGCCACTCTGCCTAATTGTGCTCTCTCTCTCTCTGTCAAATAATAAATAAAATCTTAAAAAAAAAATAATTCATCCAAAATTTAGTCAATCCATTCCATATATAGGCATTATCTGGTGCCATATCCCTCCCTCCCAACCCCATTAAATGGACAAGCCATAGGTACGTTTTTCTCTGGATTTATCTGGGCTGCCTCCTTCTCTCCAGATCCAATCTTCACCTTCTCATGTCGGGTGACTACAAAGTCTAGCTGTCTTTATCCATGTACTTCTCCTATCATTCTCCGATCTTGTCTTTGATGATCCATTGTACACTTGCTTTTCCTGCCTTCCTTCAGAAGTTGTTCCCCCTGCAATGTTTAGCTTATTATTTCCCTTCTAGCTCCACCCCCCAAAATAAGAGCCATTCTGCCTTCTATATCCCGCCCCCCCCCCCCCCGACCACCACACATTACACTCCCTCCACACATATCCCACATATACTGCATGGCAAACCCACACCCCTGTACTGACCTTGCAGACCAGGTCCCAGCTCAGGGTACCTGGAGAGGTAGTGTACTAACTAACCCCAGACTGCCAGAACCAGAGTCTGGACCTGGGTCCATCTCTGTGGGGGTGGGCGGGGAAGGCAAATTCTGCTGGAAGCGCCAGCCCAGCTGCAGGTGCTGAGTTGAAGTCTCATGTGGCCAATAAGAGCCCAGAAACTATTGGCATCCAGCATCCCGGTGAATTTAAGGACCATGAAGTTGACCGTGTCACCCACCCCTGTTGAATGGCTTCTCACTCTCTGTGAGCAGGACTTCCAGGGCCCCCTGTGCTCAGACCCCTCAGTGGCTTCTTCTCCCACTGCCAACCCTATTTTGGCCATTCTGAGATATCCGGTTCTCACAATGTGACGCGGTGGCTCGCATCAGTGACCTTGAACACACTGTCCATGGAAAGTCGTTTCTTTCACCTGTGGCCGTCTGGTATGCTCTGCCCCACCCCATCATTCAGGCTTTCCACCTGCTTGTTGCCATAGCAATTTGTTTCTACACCTGAAGCATGGTGTTTTGTAACTGTTAACTTGCCTGTCTCTCCTGGGGGGCAGAGAGTTTTTTTTCTTATTTCTGATCTCCAGCACAGTGCCTAGCATTTCATGTCAATTCTGTGAATACTAGTTGGGTGCATGTGGAAGGCCCAGTGCAGACAAGCAACAGGAGCAAAAGGGAATCCAGTGGGCATTGTTTAAGGATCCGGCGGATGGGTAGTTGGGATCAGGGAAGTCACTAAGCAGAGTGATCATCTCCTGGGAAACAGAGGCAGAGAAGGAACAGGGGCCAGCTCAAGAAGGCTGGGCGACAGGATTCCAGGACCAGGAACGAGTAAGAATTCAGGTAATTAAACAAGGGTAGAGGGTGGACCAACATTCTGGGGACCAAAACCTTAGCTCACATTCTGAACCAGAACACGTGATCAGGGACCACCTAGCGGCGGAAATGAGAAGTCCAGATGCTTTCGTGCTCACAGAGAGCATCCAAATATGGAGAGAGAAGAGCCACAGAATCTGGTAATCAGGAGGGGCTGAAAACTTGAGGGGATTATTGATTTTTTTTTCCATCTACAATTCAGCACAAAGAAAACATGGATTACATTTTTGTAATTAAAATAATGGCTGATGATGAATATTCAATACAGATTTAAAACTCTGATTTTATTTAACATGATCTTATTTCTAGATTTGGAGCCAGTAACGTCTAAGCATCTCAAGACAGTATAGTATTCACGCACTCAATCAACAAGTACTTACATTTCTAGAATGTTCCACACACTGGTGACCAGTGGTTTTGCATCCCCAGTGCTTGTAGTCAAATGAGCTTGAGAAATACTCAAAGAATCCTACTGAGTGTGTTCACAGTTCTGATCTGGGAGAGATTTTTGCTTCTGAAGGCCTCAACACCAATACAAGTTCACTTGCTGCTTTAGAATAATATCGCTAGAAACAGAAGGAGGACTCTGATTCACCTCTACATTTCTACTGCAATAGGGTTTCCATGTAAATAAAGTGTGTGACTTCAGGACACTCGACGGTGCATGACTTTAGCCTTGTTGGCATTTGTTAACTAGCTCTTGTAGTTATATTTTCATAATTGAGGTGTTTTTTAAAGGAACTCTACCTGCCTGCCATTGGAGCACTTTGTTTAAGTGGAAGAACAGCTGTTCTCCTCCGGGCATTCTGAGCTAAGCCATCCTTCTCTTCTCAGGAACAGAACAAAGGCATACAGAATTTATGTCACAGACGGATTTTTGTTTGGTAAAAATCACTTATTACTGAATGAAAGAATGGCCTATTCTCCTTAGAAATATGAGCATAACATCTCCCGTGTCTTTAGTGGTTTCCAACTTTGTTGGTTTCTTTTTCATTATTAGAATTGACTGAATTAAGATATGCCTCATTTAGGTGCTCAAACTTCCCTGAAAATTTGCTCATAAGACAGTCCTCTGTAAATGAAATAATTTCAAATTGAATAGGAAAATATTTCCAAAATGATATTTGAAGGAATTCGCTAGTAAAGAAAATAAACATCACTTTGGTTTCTGTTACCAACTGACCTAAGCCAATTTTGTTATACAAAATGCTTAGGTTCTTTTTCGGTGAATGATGGTACCCACTGAGAGGTTCGAGGTGCATGAGGATTCACTGCTCCCCAACAGCCTAACCCACTAGATGATGTCAAGTGCATAGCTTACACATTAAACATTATTAACATACCTTAATTAGGGCGCCTGGGTGGCTCAGATGGTTAAGTGTCTGCCTTCGGCTCAGGTCATGATCCCAGGGTCCTGGGATCGAGCCCCGCATCAGGCTCCTGGCTCAGTGGGGAGCCTGCTTCTCCCTCTCCCTCTGCTTCTCTCCCTGCTCATGCTCTCTCTCTCTCTATCTCTGTGTCTCAAATGAATAATAAAATCTTAAAAAAAAATAGTATGTTTAAAAACAAAACAAAACAAAACATACCTTAATTAGCGATCAGGTCCAAAACAGGTCATAGGCCATATGCAATGAATTTGATAGAATTTTAGCTTTCTGTCCTTTCAGGTGTGCAGACTTCTCCCTTGAATCAGCATCAAGCAATATGCACCCTTCCTTAAACACTGTCTGGATCCAGGACATCTGAGGGATCAACCCTCAGGTGGCATCCCCATCCTTCAGAATAAAGGCTACAGACTGCATGATTTTATACCCTGTACTTTGCAAGGGTGAGGAGAAACTCCGACATGTTTTAACAGTTTTATCGGGGTATAATTTACATGCCACGAAATCCTACCAATTGGATGTGTACTGCACAATGGTTTTTAATAAATTTAGAGTGTTGTACAGTTGTCCCTACAATCTGGTGTGGAATATTTCCAAGATCTCAAAAGGCTTCCTCATGCTCATTTGCACTCAGTCCCCACCTCCACCCTCCCCTCAGCCCCAACCAATCATCTGCTTTCTTTTTTTTTTTTTTAAAGATTTTATTTATTTATTTGAGAGAGCGAGAATGAGAGAGAGTACATGAGAGGGGGGAGGGTCAGAGGGAGAAGCAGGCTCCTCGCTGAGCAGGGAGCCCGATGCGGGACTCGATCCCAGGACTCCAGGATCATGACCTGAGCCGAAGGCAGTTGCTTAACCAACTGAGCCACCCAGGCGCCCTCATCTGCTTTCTGTACTTTTAGATTTGCCCTTTCTGGAAATTTCATATGCATGGAGTCATGCAGTATGTATTCTTTTGTGTCTATCTTCTTTCTCTTAACATAATATTTTCTAGGTTCATCTAGGTCGTGGCATGTATCTGGAGTTTGTTATACTTTATTGCTGAATATTATTCCATTGTGTAGATAGCCAATTTTTTTTTTTTTTTTGTAGATAGCCAATTTTTTTAGCTAGTCATCAGTTGATGGACATTTTGATTGTTTCCATCCTGGGGCTATTAGGAATAATGCTATCAACACTTGCATTCAGGTCTTCCTGTTTCATTCCTCTTGAGTGAAATTCCTAAGATTGGAATAGAGGGCATATAGTAAATTTGTGTTAATTTTCTTTTTTTCAGATTTTATTTATTTATTTATTTATTTATTTATTTATTTATTTATTTATTTTAGAGAGATAGAGGGAGAGAGCCGGGAGAGAGGAGGGACAGAGGCACAGGGATAGAATCTCAAGCAGACTCTGCCCTGAGCACAGAGCCCGACACGTGGCTCAATCTCATGACCCTGAGATCATGACCTGAGCTGAAATCAAGAGTGAGATGCATACCCCACTGAGCCACCCAGGAACCCCTTATGTTAATTTTTTTAAAGAGACTTTGAGATTCTTTTCCAAAGTGGCTGTACAATTTTACATTCCTACCAGCAGCCTATGACCATTCACGCCACATCTTTACCAACACTACATACTGTCTTTCTGATTGTAGTCACAGTGGCTGTGAAGTGGTGTTTCGTGTTTTAACTTGAATTTCCCTGATAATTTATTGAACATATTTCATGTGCTAACTAGCTATTCATGTATCTTCTGTGGTAAAAGTATCTATTCCAGGGGCACCCGGGTAGCTCAGTCAGTTAAGTGTCCAACTCTTGGTTTCGGCTCAGCTCATGATCTCATGGGTCCTGGGATCGAGCATGGTGTCAGGCTCCCTGCTCAGCAGGGAGCCTGCTTCTCCCTCTCCCCTGCCCCTCTCCCCTCCCCCCCACTCGTGCTCTCTCTCTTTCTCTGAAATAAATAAATAAATAAATCTTTAAAAAAATATCTATTCCAACATTTTTGCCTGGTTTTTATTGGGTTTTCTGTCTTTTGAGTATTGAGTTATAAGAGTTCTTCATATTTTCTTGATACAAGTCTTGTATCAGAAATATGATTTGAAAGTATTTTCTCTCAGTTTATGGCTTGTCTTTAGATTTTCTTTTCTTTTTATTTTTAATATTTTATTTTTATTTTTAAGTAATCTCTACACCCAATATGGGGCTCAAACTTACAACCCCAAATCAAGAGTCACACGGTATACCAACTAAGCCAGCCCTAGATTTTCTTAACAGTGTATTTTGTAGCACCGAAGTTTTTTTATTTTAAGTCCATTTTATCAAGTTTTTTTTTCCTCTTTTGGTGTCATCTTTAAGAATTCTTTGCCTAATCAAGGTTACAAAGATTTTCTCCTCTATCCTCTATTTTCTTCTAGAAGTTTTCAAGTTTGGCGCTTACATTTAGGTCGGTGATCCATGTTGAGCTAACTTTTATGCATGATGAGGAGGCAGGGTCTAAATTTGTTTTTTGTGTGTGGATATACAATGGTCCCAGACATTGGTTGGAAAGACAAAACTGCCTCAGCATTTTGCCAAAAATCAATTTGCCATAAATATAAGTGTATATTTCTGGGTTCTATTTTGTTCCATTGACTCATATGTATTCTCTCATGCAAACACCATGCTGTCTGGATTCCTTTGGTTTTATAGTAAGTTTTAAAATCTGTAGTTTAAGACATTCAATTTTGTTTACTTTTTTCTAAATTGCTTTGACAGTTCCAAGTCCTTTGCATTTCCATTAGTATCAGCTTGTCAATTTCTACAAAAGATGCCAACTGAGATTTTGATAGGACAGAGACTGAATCTAAAAACAGTGCAGGGAGAATTGCTGTCTATTAGTACTGGGTCTTCCTTCCTATGAAAAAATATATCTCTTCATTCATGTAGGTCTTTCTCTCAGAAGTGTTTTGTAGTTTTCAGTGTGTTGGTCTTAATTCTTCTGCTAAATTCTTTTCTGAAGTGTTTTCTTCTTTTCCAATAAAAGAAGTCGGGGACCTATGGAGAGCTGATCAAGCCCTTCTTTGGCGCGCATGTTTCCAGGACATCGCTGTTATGTGTTTGGCTTGTCAGCTGTCTGTAGCTTGCCCTTCTGGGACTGCAACCTCAGGCCATCAGAGCCTTAAGCGATCCCCATTCATTTATTCATTTATTTGTTTTCTACTGAATTTACTACTTTTACAACAACATCATTGTGTTTCCACTCTCTGCTCCAAATGGAGCCGGCGGTCAGGCCCCAGCACTGAAGCTGCTGATGCCCATGCTTGAACTGCCTTGGTAATCCACCGCGGTGGCGAGGAGCTGGGTGAGGGTGGGGCAGCCCAGACAGCAGGCGGATCTTACCCACTGGTCTTACGTGAAACTCTGGCAGCTTTGCCTAAGGAAGAGCGTCTCAATTTGTTGTTGGTCTTTGGTTGATTTCAGAGTCCTGAAATGGTTATTTTTAAGCATTTTGTCCAATTACGTAATTTTTTTTTCAGGGGAGGATTTGTCAACCTCTTTTCTATGCTATGGCCAGAAGTCTCTCTAAGAGATTTTAACGGATATAGGTACTTTGACCACCATGAATTTCTCTAGTGAGAGACCAGTTGTATTACCTATTATGCCATTAACAACCCACTGATTTTCCTAATAACCCATTTCTGATACTCACCCTACTAATTAGCAAAATGCCAGCGTTGATGGAGACAGGTAACAGACAGCATGGTGGGCACGTCTGGAATATGAGCAGTCTTCCTGACTGGAGTACCAGTGACTCTCCCTCGGAGGTACCTCACCAGTTTTAACACTAGCGGCATCTGGGTAGTTTAATCTAAGATACAGACACACACACAACTATCATACCTTATACTCAAGTATCTTAAAGTAAATTTCAGATATTATACTAGTTACCGTTTATACTTAAGCAGATGTTCATCGTGAGTCAAACCTCAGGGGACATCCTCAGTCTGACTGATTGTCAGCACAGGCAAGCGAAAGGGAACTCTGTGGGAAATGCAGTCCCCGCAAGGCAATGAACACATTTAAAGGAGTACTGTGTTGGCAGCCTGGGAGCGTGGTCCCAGAAGTTGGAAGAAGGGCTGACATTCTCCTGGAAACAAATGAGGTCCCTAAACTTGCCAACTTCTTTGGGGCGAGAGCCAGAGGAGTGGGGGAAACACAGAGGGAGGTCTGTGCTAAGGTGCGGGAAGGGGAGGGAAGGGCAGGCGAGGGAGGGCTCAGGAAGGGGAAAATAATCTGAGTGGAACCTGCAACCTGAAGTCGAACCAAAAAACTTAGAATGGGCAATGTGTGCAAACTCTAGTGGAGAGTGTAGTAAAGACGGGCCATCGGGTTTTTACTGGTTTGTTCTAAATGAAAATGTGCTACGGAAGATTTATGTCAGTGTGGTTTATTTGAGAGTCATCTGTTAATGTGGTTCAGTCTGGGTTCTGATTTCTTCATTACTAACATGTGGAAATCAAATAAACTTCCCTTGCCTAGATTATCATAATAAAATATAATATAGGGAAAAACTTAAAAAGTAAAAGGATAATAATATTAAAAATCTTATTTTAATAAGGCAAAAAAAGAAAGTGAGAGCATCAGGGGTACTGCTGTGGTGATGAACTGTGTCTCCTCACCCTGCCTCACCTCTCTCCAGCTCTTTTCTTCACCAGACCGGGGAGCTGGCCCCACCTTCTGTGAATGGCCCTGCTTTTGCCTTCAGAGACGCTCTGCAAACTCTTCCTTCTCCTTCTGTCACCTACACCCTCTCCTGGAAGCTCAAATGCAAGGTTCGGAGGGAGCCAGGGAAGAGATGTCAGACTGTGCTCTCCAGTCCACCTCTCCCCACCTTGAGCAAAGCCCCGCAGGCCTCTGAAGACACTGGTCAGAATGCCCGCCGCCTGCAGGACTCAGGCTTAAAGGGAGACTCTCTGTCAGAATTAGCCTGTGCTACGTAAATATCCTTCTCTTAAACTTTAACATTATGTTGTAAGCATTTCACCATGTCTTCAACAACATCATTTTCACCATGAGTGAACCAGGCTGGCGGCAGCATCATTCAGGTGTAACAGGGCTAAGGAATCAAACCACTGGTTTGCTTTAATAGATTTCCCTGGTTGATGCTCAGTTAACCTTGCTCCTCTAGTATGTCTTTAATTTTGGAACTCTTAAAGGTTTTCCCCCACTTTCCAGTAAGCCCAAAGCCTCAGTTTCACTGAAGCACCCCATTCCCTCTGGAAATAGTTGCCCAGTGTCTCTAAGACTTGAATGCAGGAGGGGAGTCTGAAGTTCTGGTTAAATAGCGACAGAGAAGTGCTGGGGGAGATGTGATCTTACTAATAAGCCTGCTGATCTTTGTGCCAAGGCTTGGCTGAATTAGCCAACCCCAGGGTGTTTGAGCTAGAAACAACCCAAGAGATCATTTAATCTTTCAAATCCAAAATGGCAGTCCCTAGGAGATGCTCCGTCCCAGCCCCACCTCAGACCCGCAGTCAGAATCTGCATTTTTAACAAGATCTCCAGGTGATCTGTTCATGGAAAAGTTGGAGAAGTACTGTTGTGATTCTCAACAGTTGGGTGCAGAATGGCTTTTGAATATCTTGTGCAGAGCTCAATAATAATGATCAAATTTGTGGATGCTAAACATCATCTTCTTTCTTGGATAGCATGGCATTATTAATTCAACCTTAAATCAGGATAGCTTTTTTTCATAGTACTGTTTTCATATTGTGTACACCTATCACAAGGGACCATAATATCTTTTCTACCTTCACCAAGATTAGGCTGTGATTTGCCGATGGATTTGGGGGGGGGGTAAGTGGAGGGTCCCCCATCTATCCCTGTTAAACTTCTGCTGGTTTTATTTTGGCCATGCTGGGATTCCACTAATTCCACAACCCCATGTATTCATGCCCCATACATGTGATGCCTTTTTATATCATATCTAAATTAGGATTAATAATATTGAACAAGGAAGCACTGAACACATGAGGTAGAAAACTCAAGTTCCTGTCCTCAGTTCAATATACTTTAGGTTGCTTCTCTTGTTTTTCAAGATAACTTTTTGGGAAAGTACACTGCTTCCCCCTTTTCCCCAACAGAATGCACCGGGGCCATCTTGGGCTTTCCATAGGAAATCAGTTCCTATGGGGACATCTAGGATAACCAGCAGAGAGTGACCCAGTTACTGTGACAGAGGGAGAACTGAGGGTCTGTAGAAGGATGGAGGCCAAAAGAAGGTAGGATTTAAGGAAGCGAGAAAGGTCAGTTTTGATAAAAGCTCCTGCAAGGTCAAGTAAACTGAAGGTGAATTGCAGGTTGGGTTGGGCAACATGGAAGTTGATGCCCTTGAAAAGGGCATTTTTAGTGACTTAAAGGATCAGAATCCCAGTTGAAGTTGAGTGAAGAGCAGATGTAAGGCAAGGAACTGGAAAGACAATGAATGAAATTCTTATATACACCCTCCACGTAGTAACAGCTTTTTGGGGAAAAAAATAGAGAAATGATTGCATTAAATGTATATATCTATTGAAAGAGGTAGCCTGATTTCAGAAACAATGGTACTGAAACCGAGAAAATACAGTATTATCAATCCCAGTGAGAATGCTACCAAGATAATTTAAGTCTGTGTACTTTTGATTGGAGTGTTTACTCTAGTTGTTAAATGTATTTGTCTACAGTCGGTCTCCAAGGTGAGAGCTATCTCAAATGGTTTCTTTGTTAGCAAGATGTTCATGTAGGAATGTATTGGGATAAAAGGAGCTGTAATCTGGTGGATCCAGCCACTGTGGAGTGATCGTCCTGGTTGGTGTTCAGTTACAGGTGGTAACTTGAATGCCGAATGATTTGATCAGAGGCACATGGACCCTTGGGAGGACAGTCGTCGATTGAAGCCACTACTAGGCAGATGAAGAACTAATGCAAAATGAAAATAGGGAGCCCTCTGTTCAAATTATGAAAACTTTGAGGACAGTTTCAACAGAGCATTAAACCAAGGGTGAGGCCACTGGTCTGACACCCTTGAAGTGGCCGTGGGCACATTCTTCAACAGGGAGGCCAAAGTTTTAAAGCAGAAGCAAGTAAAATCTATATAATGGAGCACAGGCAGAAGAAAGAGAAAGAAAAAAGTAAGATCTTGAAGGGCTTGTAGAAAAGTTGATCGTTTTTGGAAGTGTTTGGCCAGTTAGAGAAATGTTGAATTAATTGACATTTTTAGGTATTTAAACAAATGGTATAAGCATTGTACACATTATACATGGTGTAAGAGGCTCCGTAGCTCAGGGGTTAGAGCACTGGTCTCGTATACATGGTATAAGCAAAATATGATATGACTGCATTTTAATTCAACAGGCTGTCAATATTCAACTTAAAGGCCATACTTGCTTTTTTGACTTTCCTTTAAGTTAGTTCACTCCTGTGAGGATGTGGAAGGAGGGAGGAGGGGTCGTGCATTTCCAGGGCAGTGGGAATGATACAAAATTTTCAAAATATGTGCATATGTTGAGGAGCTTTTGTGTTTGCCTAAATGCAGTAATGTTTTCAATAGGTATTTAAATTGTTGCCCTTGGCAACAAAAGAGAAAAATACTTCCTGATGAATGAATTATAGTTTTTGTCTCTGCAACTAAACTTTTATGCTGAATCCAAACCCAGGATGTCATGGAATATAAGCATTAAACAAGCCTTTGTGGGAGGAGTAGGTGGATCCTGACGAGGTGCTGTTTTCTGCTGACAGTAGTTGTCGCTAGCTGGTTCATTCTGCTTATTCATCTTACAGTGAAAACCTCTGTCTTTGTCAAGGGCACCTTGGGTCCATTGCTATGGAAATGGAACTCGGCAAAACCCTGTGAAGGTCTTTTGCTCACCACCTCCTCTGGTTTTCCTGAGATTAAACTTCTCTTCATCTTCCCACATGAGACAAAAAAAAAAGTCAACTGTGTTAAATGTCAAACTCCTGGGAGTTTGGATTTGACTTTTCCCTTACTGATTATGTGGGATCTTTCTTTCTCTCTCCTTCTCTGCACTCCTCCCCACCTTTTCCCCCACTGTGCTAGAAAGGGCCTTGGAATCTCTAGAATATCTTAAAGCTTTTCTTTTACTAACAGCCATCAATGATTAAATTGGTTTAGCCCCAAAACCAAGTATTTGCTTTTGAGGGAGGAGGAGTGGTGGGGGGGGAGCCTTTCTCTCCCTGGTGCTGGGTTTCTGCCTTGAGCTAAAAGGGCTCCAAGCTAGAGAGGACCCCAAGTTGTCTGCATTTAAAAACGCTCCCAAGTGTTAGATTTTTGAGAAATAAAATAACTCACTGGTAACTTTTGATTCATTCTCATTGGAAACAAAAACCCTGTTTAACACTAAGCAAGCAAGCCTTTTGTATATTTCAACATTAGCCTTGATCGTATATTATTTAAACATTCTGAGAATGATGGTATTTGCTATACAAAGCAAGTTCACTTACTAGTGATTAAAATGATTTTTAGGTTATGACAAATGACTTGAAATAGGGTTGCTTTAAATGGCGCGCTCCTGTTATGATAACATGGTTGCAGGTTTCTCCCGGGAAAGGAACAGAAGAAGGTTGTCGCAAAGAGCCTCTGTCAATTGCTGGTCAGTCAGAAGTAAAAGTGGGAAAACAGTTTCTTTTGTGCTTATTTTTCACGTACACCTAATTCATAATATGCAGGTATGTTTGTGTTGTTTTCTAGAAGAAAAAAAACAAACAACATTTGAGGTAAGATGCATTTTGCCACAACTTGTAAGCAGCCTCCTGAACAAATTTTAGGGATTGGGGATATGCCCCTGTAAGTACATGGTCAGGTCACTTGGGACTGCACCTGAGCAGGACATTAACTCTTGGCTTGGCCGGGGCCCCTCTCACTCACCTTCACGACCCGCCTGGATCAGAAGGTCAGGGCCCTCCTGGCTTTCTTTGTCCAGGGATGAACTAGATTCCTGGAAGCGGAGGTGGGGGGAAAGGAGACCAGCAGTCCCCTATGCCATCAGCTCCCGATTCACAATACTTTAGATGGAGCACTTTCTCTTCCTGGGTTCTTGACCTTTTGGTACCAATGGACCCCTTTGGCAAAGCTCACAGACCCATTCTTAGCATGTTTTTAAGTGCATAAAAAATATGTTACAAAGAAAACCGAATATATTAAAATATAGGGCTGCCCCTGCATGGCTAACTCTTCGTTTTTTGTGTAACTATTCAAATGTCACCTTCTCCGAGATGTCTTCCCTTGTCACCTCAGAGGACAATGAGAGAAGATTGTGATTTACAAATGGGCACCTAACTTACAGGGATTTATAAGCACACAGTGTTGCAAAGGCAACATCAAAAAGAACAATCAGAGAAGAAGAGAGGGAGGAGGCAGGGCAGGAGGGAAGGGGGTCAAGTGTGAATAAAGTGAGCAGTCCTGCTTAGCTTTCTGCTCAGTGAGTCCCTGCCTTGGAGGGTCTGGGTTTCCTCCATGCCTCTTTCCTGATGCACATCACTCTGGGCGGAGGGTGTCTCTTCTGTTGAAAGGTAGATACTTTCCAGACTCAGTGGCCCTTAAATGCAAATGTGCTACTTCATCTAAAATGTAATCAGAGAGACAGAGATTCAAATACATGAAATGTAACCATGTAAGTCCAATTATATTTGAGGAAATTGATATTAGTGGTATCCACTTATACTATGAAAGTAATAATAACTGTTTACTGAGCTCTTAATACATTATATTAAGCCTTTTACCCCTTATCTCATGTAATGCTCACAGAAGTGCCTAGGCACTGTTCTCATGGCGTAAATAAGGAGACTAAGAAGTAAAGCCATTCAGCCATGGCCACACAGCTGGCAACTGGTAGACTTATAATTCACATCTACAGCTGTATGGCTCATGTTCTTACTCCTCACCCAACCCTGCCTTTCTTAAGCAGTGGTGATTGTAGTAGACTTGACATTCTAATAGAATTCATAGAAAACACTTGATTAGAACATTTATTTCCATCTTAAGCCTGGACATGTACAGGTTCGGCATTAAATATGCCATACATTTTTTAAAGATTTATTTATTTATTTTTAGAGAGAGAGCGGGAGAGAGCACACAGTGGGCGGGGAGGGGCAGAGGGAGAGGGAGAGAATCCTTAAGCAGATTCCCTGCTGAACGTGGAGCCCCCCGTGGGGCTCGATCCCAGGACCCTGAGATCATGACCTGAGCTAAAATCAAGAGTTGAGGCTTAACCAACTGAGCCACCTAGGCGTCCCATCCTTATTTATTTATTTATTTATTTATTTATTTATTTATTTATTTATTTATTTATAGAAAGAGAGCAGGGGGAGGGGCAGAGAGAATCTTAAGCAGGCTCCATGCTCAGTTCAGAGCCTGAAACGGGGCTCAATCCCATGACCCCAAGACCATGAGCCAAAATCAAGAGTCAGACGCTTAACTGCCCCATTAAATATGCCATATTAAATAGAACTTATTGTTTTGGAAGAATCCCAATGATGTATATTTATACACTAGGGAGTAGGCAAGAGTCAAGGAAGTGCTCTTGCCATTGGCATAGATCAGAAGCAAAGCCAACCTCTGAGCGTTCTCTGACTTATGATAAATGTATGAAACATCATTTGTTTCTCTTCTGCTCCTCTCAAGATCCAGAAGCTCTGAGGAGTGACTCCCAAAGAAACAAAAGAATGAAGGAAAGAGGAAAGAAAGGAAAGAAACAAAAGAAAGAGAAAGAAAGAGGGAGGGAGGGAAGGAAGGAAGTTACTTTATATTTCTATGTGGTTCTCTTAGCCAAAAAGATAAAAGAGTTACCAAATTACTTCTCTTTGCCTTTCTGTACATTCCATGGAGAGAAGAGTTTTTCTTATTTCATTTTCCAAATAGTGGGAGAGAGAATGGTGGACAAATTTACCTGATAGTCTATTAAGGTAAAATTTCAGAATCACAGTAATTTAGAAAAAAGGGCTCTTAAAAATACTCATTTAATAGTTGAAGAAATAGAGGCTCTGAGAGGTTGATTTGCCTGAAGACATATAGTTGGCGGTGGAACCAGGAGAAGAGTCGAGATTTAGGATCCTGGTTCTGTGCACTTGGTAGTAATCCAGGAGTGAGAGAACATTCCTTCTTTCATTTATCTTTTCTTCCATTCAGGTTTTATTGGGCATTCACACGAGCCAGATGCTAACTTAGGGCAAGTAGGATATGGTTCTGCCCCAAAGTAATTCACAGACTGATCAGAGTTGTTTTTATTTTTTGGAGAAGGATACTGAGGGGAGAAAAATGGGAGGGGGCGGGAGCTGGTATAAATGCAAAGTGCAGATGGGGCATGCTGATTAAGGGCAGAACAAAAGAAGAACATTTATCTTAGCCTGGGATTCAGGAAAGATCAGTGCTTAACTTGAAGGGTGAGTAGGGCATGATAGGTTACATGAAATGTGCAGAGGGAAGGATATTGAAATTGATTTGAAGACCAACCAGGGGAGCCCTGAAAGGATTTTAGACCAGCCTTTGCCTGAGTATACACCCTCATCCCTCTGCCTGGGTTATCTCTAACGGCATGTCTTGTTCCAGACTCTGTCCTCGAATATGTCTTAAAATATTGCTGCATTTTAAATATTATGCTTACTAGAATCTGTGAGTAGATGCTTCTCTTTCCCTTCTGACTGTGAAGCCCTAGGGTTAGGAACAGCCCAGCTCATTCATCCTGGTGTCTCAGGGAGGTGCCTGGCATAGTGCTTTGCACCGAAAAGATTCTCACTGAAAGTTTATTGAACTTAGTCAAACATTCTCATCTGCTTTTTCAGACTCATGTGGATACATTACTGAGTATGAATTCATGTTATCTTCCTAAAATTCAAGTCATTAAGAATACTTTAATACTATTAACTTAGAATATTAAGTTATTTTATGTTATTATCCTGGAATAGTGTCAAATGCTTCCAGGGTTTTTCTCTGAATAGCGCCATTTGTGGCTGTTAGAGGTGCTGTTTTTATTGTTCACCGGGGAACTACCATGCTTCAAAGAGTGCTGGCAAACAGGGTAGTTTATTTCTAATACTGGCTTTCTCTAATCAACTTACAGATGTTTAGTTGGGTAAATGGGTGGTTAGGGAAGTGAGAGGTGGGTAAATGGAGAACAAAATAGATTTGAATGTTTTTTAAAAATCACAAATCTCTTAATTCAGAAATCCGGGCCCTTCTCTGCACACCCATTTACCAAATCCAGCTGAGCTCCTCCGTTCTCAAGCTTGCATGCCATTTTGAGATGAGCCACCAAGGATGTGCAGTAAGGGATATGGAGCCTAGCTGCCTTGTTAAAAAGTATTTTTAATATCTCCTTTGCCCAAGCTCCCTGGGTGTTTCACTTTTCTTGACCCATGTTAGACTTCGGCTAAGTCTGGAACATCCTCCGTGGCTCCCTAATTTTAACTACATTAGTTGGTTGCAATTGATAGATCTGTGGCCTCATTTCTACAAAGAGCACACCCAGCATCGTCAGGACTTGACATGCCAACATATGTATTTAACTATTGACGTGGAAGGGTATGATGTATGACTGTGTAATATTTCTAATAAATATATTTTGTTTTGGTCTGACTGTGAAAAAAAAATTTTTTTTTCCAAATTTCTCCATGATTGAATAAGTGACTTTGATTCTTTTTCAAAATAAATCCTCCTGACAGCAGAAGCCACTTTGATTATTCAACCCTATAGAGTAGTCATCATTTTTAAAAACTCTATTCAGGGGAATAAAATGATCTGAAAATATTGCCACAGATCCCTTAGCTAAGAATTGCAAATCATTTTCTTTTCAGAATATCACATTGATTTTGAGTATGGATTAGTATAACATTATATACTAACATTTTATAAAACGCAAAATTTTTTTTTCCCCCAAAACAGAAAAAAAAACCAAAAAAACAAAAAACCTCATTAGAAGAACTCATGCTTTTCTTACACACAAATGCATTATGGCTCTTGACCATTGACCCCGAATCATTTGAGAAATATTAATGAAAAAGTTGTTGCAATTGGCTTTAGGGCTAGTCCACATTTTAGATACTCCAGTTTTAAGGCAGCAAAAATATTTTCTGCTGAGAAAAAAAAAATATCTAGAGCCCTCTAAAAATGAATTCTTGAACAATCTGGAAGTCTCTCGGATGAAAACTTTGGGAATTATGTGTAGTAGCATTGTGGGCTGCCAGCTTTGTGGCAGTTTTTCATCTCATATTAAGAAGGGAATTTCCAGTAGATTAACATGGTCCTGAAACGCATTTAAGAAGGCCAAATGTACTCAGGCTGTGAAGAAAGGGGATTAAAAAAAAAACTACTGGTGAATGAGAAGGAATTTATTTCATGCTCAATGGAGTTTGGCCTCATGAAGTCTTTAGCTACTGGCTAAATACGCGCCTGGAGAAATGATTCCATTGTGGGTCCTGAGTGAGGGAAAAACACAGATTAGTATTACAGTTATCACTGACTTCAGTAAATAATATCTCTCAACAAAAGTGTATAGTCTGATTTACTAAGCGCACGGCCAGGCAGTGGGAAAACTGTGCCACATATGTATCCTGATGGAGCCCTCATTCTGCCTTTGATTTTTATGCATAAAATCAAAGTTTGTTCTTGCTGGGTTCTTGATCCTGATTCTTTCTTACCCTTTGATTTCCTATCCCTCCTTCAACTTGAAGCTCCCTTTATTGAAATATTTCAGGGGTCTTTGAAATGATTCAGCAACCTGAGGGGCTTTTTTTAAAAAAAATTATTTTTAACACATGCTTTTTTTCTGGTGTGCCTTTCTACCTTTCTTTCATCTTCTAACAGATATGGTCCATATGCAACAGGGAATTGTGATTATTCTATAACTGTGAAGTGAGAGTAAATGTATTATGTAAGGAAGAATGTTTAGTGAATAGTTTTTTTCAAACACTGGCTTATCTGAGAAGAAAGATTCGGTTTTAGTGAAAGACAGCCAGGATATTTTTATGACATTAGCTATTTAAAGGTTTTCCTACTCAGCCATGCTAATGAAGGAATTTATTTTTCTTTTTATTAAAAGTATATTTAAGATACCAGCAAGGTAAGGAAATATAGAAGTTCTTTAAAGCCTATCTAGTACAAAGATCTACCTGATGCTGATTACTATAATTGAGATATTATTCAACCAAATTATGTTAGGTTTATGTTGAGTTTTGAGCTTCTTTTTCTCAGTGACTCAGGGTAGAGACTTCTGAGTACAGAGAGCAGGCGCCTTCACCACTCCCAGTTGCCCCCAGTAACTCAAGACCACCAAGGTTCTCCAGAGTGGGAAGGACCCCTGGGCAGGAAGCGGGGAGTTGCCTTGATGGGGAGCAACTGCAGGGGGAGAGTAAAGGAGAAGTGGGAACATTTGTTAGGTTACCATGTAAAGTATTTGTTGAAAGAGAAATGCTTTGCTAAATCAATTCCCGTGACCTTGGTTTCTTTTTCTTGCTTGACTAATCTGTGCAAAGGGAATGGAAAGAGTTGGTTGTACTAAAATTTAAATACATACATGTGCTATAGAGCCAGAAAAACATCATTTTAGCTATAGGGATAAAACACCAAAGTTTAAACCCATACTGTATTTTAAATGATTGGCTCATAAGACACATTCGAACCAGGTTACTAGAATAGTGTGATCCCAAAAGATGGAGAAAATTAGTATTTACCTCAGTACCAAACAGAATAAATATCAGCTCCTCCTGCCATCTAAGTACCACTCCCAAGAATTACATGTCACTTTAGGAACTCGACTGGTATAGAAAATATAAGTGTCTAACTACTGATTGATAAAAATAACCCTTTAGGGAAATATATAATTACACATAATGATTCATCTCTCTCTTCATAAAGCCTTTTTAATTAAAAAAGAAGTCCCTTTAAAGGAATATGATAAAAATAACCAACTTTAAGTTCAAAGTGAAAATATATATAATATATTAAATATTGTATATGATGTTAAGTGTGCTGTGTTTCACAGTTAGGAATAATGCTCTAGAACACAAATATTCAATAACTATTTTCTATTGAGAGGCTAAGGGTCATTCTCCTAGGATAGAACACTACTAATAGGTGGTTCTGTTTTATGTGGAAAGTGTTTGGAGAACTACCTAAAATGTTGTTTTTTAAATAGATACATAGGAAGTTTTTTTAAATGCAGTAAAATAACATTACACAAATAATCATTTTTATTTTGTAATTTCAATTACTAAATATTTGTAATAGAAAAGATCATTGAAAACATTAAACAGTACCTAAAAAATAAAAATTGACATGAATTCCTTCTATATTACTAAGATTACATTGTGCTTTTTCAGATTTCACTGGAAAAGAAATATTGCAGAGATACTATTGACTCTATGTTCTTTATAAAGAAAAGATTATCTTCTGTGATCTTAGAAGATCAAATTCGAGTCAATTAGAGAAACCCCACTTAGCTAAGACCCCCCCGCCTTTCAATGCTCTCTCTCAGTCCACAATGTCCATTTAGGTAGAATCCTTCTCCAGTGTCATGTACACCATCATTTCTAGATTTTATGGAACCATCACAGCTATTATCTTCTTTTACCAAGATAAAGCCAAGTTATAAAGAACCTAAAGGAGTTATGCTTCTCACAGTCATCCAAAAATTGTTTTCTGAATAGTTTGGACCAGTTGCTTAAAGATAAAAATCACTCGAGGCAAAAAGGAATGTACAAAGGCAAAGATTAATACTGAATTGAAGAGAATTTTGAAACCTAGATTATTGTGTTCTAAAGTTTTATTCACCAACAAAAACAGACAGTAAAGAAAGAGGAGAGGGAGGAAAAAAATCCTAGATAATTATAGGAAAGACCTTGTGAGTCCTAGCAGGAGCGACTGGAACAAAGCAAGCAGAGAATGGATGCCTTTCTTTTAAGTGAAAGGTGTTTGAATTTCATTGGCAGATACATGCATTGGATCATTTGAAACTTGTCTTAAAACCTATGTTCCCAACATTTTTTTTTATTTTAAAGATTTTTATTTATTTATTTGAGAGAGAGAGAGAGCATGAGTGGGGTGAGGAGCAGAAGGAGAGGGAGAGGGCGCCTGGGTGGCTCAGTTGGTTAAGCGACTGCCTTCGGCTCAGGTCATGATCCTGGAGTCCCAGGATCGAGTCCCGCATCGGGCTCCTTGCTCAGCAGGGAGACTGCTTCTTCCTCTGACCCTCCTCCCTCTCATGCTCTCTGTCTCTCATTCTCTCTCTCTCAAATAAATAAATAAAATCTTTAAAAAAAAAAAAAAAAAAAAAAAAAAAAGAAGGAGAGGGAGAAACAGGCTCCCCACTGAGCAGGGAGCCCGATGCGGAGCTCGATCCCAGGACCCTGAGATCATGACCTGAGCCGAAGTCAGACCTTAACCAGCTGAGCCACCCAGGCGCCACCCACAACATTTTATTATGAAGATTTTTCAATCAGAAAAGCGGAAAGAATTGTACAATGAACATCTCTCCTCCTGACCCTACAATGAACATTTTATTCTTCCTCTATCACCTATGTATCCATGTTCCATCGCTATCCATCAAACTGGCTTATTTTTTGATGCATTTCAAAGTGAGTTTAGACATCAGTGTGCTTTGCTTCTAAACTTTTAAGCATTTATGTGAGTATTTATTTATAATTCTTTTTTGTTTTCGAGTTAAGATGCACATACAGTGAAATACTCAAATCTACCCAAATTGTAGACTTGTGCCTTCTATGATTTTTCATAACAGCACATCAGTGTAATCCAAACCTTCATCGAGCCATAGAATGTAACATCACCCCAAAAAGTCCCCTTGTGTCCCCTCACAGGCAATCCCCACCCCCTGAAACCATTGTTCTGAGTATTTCCTGGTAGATGGGTTTTGCTTGTCCTAGAGTTTTATAGACATGAAACCCCTATATGAGCTGCTTCTGTGTAAGACGCCCTTCACTCGGCGCACAGACTTAAAAATCTTTTTGATTCACCTGCAAAGGGAGATTCTCTTGATTCCAAGTGGCTGAGCTGATCTGGTGAATCCTGACTTTCAGGGCTGTTTCCTGCCATCCTCAATCTTGCCAGCAACGCACACATCAGCACCAATGCAACCTGTGGGGAGCAAGGGCCCGAGATGTCCTGCAAGCTTGTGGAGCACGTGCCTGGTCGCCCCGTGCGCAACGCCCAGTGCCGGATCTGTGATGCCAACAGCGCCAACCCCAAAGGCAAGTGTCGCTCCCATTCCAAAGGACCCTTGCGAATTGATACTTCTTGAAATGAGGACTAAAGACTTCTGTTAGGAGTCATGAAGTTTGTGTTCACCTTCCCTGCTCTTCATTGCCATCAGCCTTGCAATTGGGAAGTCAAAAACTCGAAACCAAGAGCTAAGAGAAATCCATGTATGTTTTCTTTTCACAGAACGCCATCCAATATCAAATGCAATCGATGGGACCAATAACTGGTGGCAAAGTCCCAGTATTCAAAACGGGAGAGAATATCACTGGGTCACAATCACTCTGGACCTAAGACAGGTAGGTCAGGCCAGAACCATTGAAGAATGTCTCTGGGTTGCTGAACTGTACACTCTTGTGATGACCTTCAGGAAAGTCTGGCTTGTTTCTAAACATGTTTCCATTCTGTTCAGACTGTTTTTCCACCAGGTGAATTCAAGTGATGCACAGAAGTAGTCCATGGTATCAGTACTTGTCACATTTATCATTCCCAGGTATCTGTGAGGAGTGACATTGTTTGCATGTGGTTTGATGTTCTGGGAAGCTGTCAGCAGAGCATGCTCAGCGGTTCAGGATTCTCTGTCAGGCTGTGTGTCACATGTCATCAGATACCCCAGGGGAGGGGGGCCACACACGAAATTCCTTTTGAGGTTATTGTCTTGCTGTTATCACTGTACAAAGTTATTGCAGAAGGGTTGTATGTAGGTAATAAGGCTAGGAAATAAAGGGATAACATCAAGCCTGTTGGCCATGCTTCTGCCCTGTCGTGGCGTCTGTGAGGCCGAGAATAAAGCTGGAATGTTCCAGTACTTCTGTGAGCAAGCCTTCAGTAGCAGCTGGCAAAGGCAAGGTATAATTGGCTCCAGCCATACCGGTATCTTCTTGCTTTGCCTCCAGATCACATAGGAGAATGGAGAAAAATATGATCTGGGTCCCCGTGGTCCCAATACTTCTGGGAAAGGGAAGTAAAAGGGAAGAAATCTGAGTGGATGGAATGAAAAGAGAGGTGGCAGGTATTTGGGAGTTATTGTCAACATTTCTCATTTGAGTTCTCCAGAAAAGCCATTGCATGACCTTCTTATTTATTTCCATTCAATTTCTCTTACATTCGAACTCATCAATATCATGCTAAATATAAGCTTAAAGAGACAAATAGTTGAAATATGCCCTGTAGGATTGAAATAGGAATTGTGGAAATTTAATGGCAAATAATTAAAATTCTTTGGATAGGTGATAGTTTTAAAAATGTGAAGGATTTGGGGGCACCTGGGTGGCTCAGTCGTTAAGCGTCTGCCTTCAGCTCAGGTCATGATCCCAGGGTCCTGGGATCGAGCCCCACTTCGGGCTCCCTGCTCCGCGGGAAGCCTGCTTCTCTCTCTCTCCCACTCCCCCTGCTTGTGTTCCCTCTCTCGCTGTGTCTCTCTCTGTCAAATAAATAAATAAAATATTAAAAAAAAAAATGTGAAGGATTTTCAGTAGAAGAAAGAGCAATACTGTGTATATTCACATAAAAGAAACTTTGGATCTCTAATAATAACAGTAAACCAGGTAGCAGAATGCGAAGCTCAGGAGATTTTTCCCCATGTTTAGGTTCATAGTATTTATTTAAGTAAAATAACATTTTTCAATGTTTTCAGCCATATGTCTTGACATAATAGGTCATATCTTCATATTTTTAAATCTCCCTAAAGAAAAAGAGAAAAGGGGGCGCCTGGGTGGCTCAGTTGTTGAGCGTCTGCCTTCGGCTCGGGTCGTGATCCCAGGATCCTGGGATCAAGCCCCGCATTGGGCTCCCTGCTCAGTGGGAGGCCTGCTTCTCCTTCTCCCACTCCCCCTGCTTGTGTTCCCTCTCTCACTGTGTCTCTCTCTGTCAAATAAATAAATAAAATCTTTTAAAAAAAAAAAAAGAAAGAGAAAAGAGCCCCCCTTTTGGCCTGGCCTTTGTTTTTATTTCAATGGTAAGAATGTGTCTGCTGGAGATTTTGGTTTTCCCATCACTTTTTCTATTTATTTTCTTTTTTTAAGGGAAAAAAATATAGCCATTTTCACTATCAGGAATGTGATACTATATGAGTTTAGAGCCAAACTACCAGCTGGACATTTTCCATATAGATTTCAGATTCATGTTAGGCTACCATTTATCTTGCAGTGTGTCACGTTTGACTTCACTCTGAAGGGAAAGAACTCTTTTGCTTTAGGGTGAGTTGAGCCAGCTTGAGGAGTTCCAGGGGCATGTCAGTTTTAGGTCTTTAAGGCATATTTCAAAAGTAGGCATGTAATGCATAGTTAAAGACCTCTAGCATTTTTAGATATGCTTCCAAATTAAGATAATATAAACGAATTTGTAGTCCGAAATGTCTTTACTTTTTATATGGTGTAAAATCTTTGTCATGCTTTCAGTTTCTAAAAAAAGTGTATTATGCTTATATCTGAGCAAATCTCTCAGATTTGTTTATTTATTGAGCCTTTCTAATATGGACATTTTTTAATATGTAGAAAGCAAATTCCAGTGGGCATGCATATACCCACCCCCGAGATTCAGAGATTGTTAAGCATTTTGCAATGTTGGTTTCATCCTCCCAAAGTTCCCAGGTGAATGGCAGTCATTGTGATATTGTACCAATACAGTATGTTTTGTATCTTCAAAAAATAGAGATTTGTCCTGAATAGGTACCATGCCATTAGCAGCCCCGACAAAATTAGCAGCAATTTCCTAATAACTATTTCACCATCTGTATCGAATTTTCCCAGTTTATCCACCAATGTCTTGTGTAGCTTTTTTTCTTTTTTAAACCAGGATCCATAAAAACCTGATCATTAGACTTCTTAAATCTCTTCTAATTTGAATTGCTCTCTACTTTAAGAATACTGACTTTTTAAATAGACTAGGCCACTTGTCTTATAGAATATCCCATGATCTAGATTTGTTGGATTGTTTCACTGTGGTCTTGTTAACATGTTCTTTTATGCACTCTATTTCCTATAACCTAAACTCAGCTCTAAAGACTTCGTTCAATTCCAGTTAAATAATTTTGGCCAGAACACATGATCTGCAATCCTGGCTACTTCTGTTGCTCCCAAGGCTGGTTGTCCCACTAGTAAGGAGGCTAATCCATTAGGTATTGACGGTCAATCTCTCCCTTGTAAAGTTATCTCGCCTTTCCCCCCACATTTCACCCTTGTTTCCTGGGTCTTATCGACACTCAGATCTAGAGCTTGGCTACACATTCTGATGACTTCTTTCCCTTGTCAGAATCTGTGTGTTTCCCTGTCAAGCCAGCCATTATCCAGCTCCTCGTTAATTTCTAGATAATACACTCCCTGAGAGCAGGGACCCCAGCTGTATTCTTCTTCTTCCTCCTCTTCTTCTCTTTCACTTTCCTTGCCAGTTAACATTCACTGGAGCTTGCCTTATTCACTCTTGCACACCCAGGCCTTGGCAGAGTTGAGGCTCTGACTGAATCCATGCTTTGTTCCTAAACATTCCCCTCCGCTTTTTTGTTCACATTCTGATTAAAAGATGATAGTCAGCAAACAAGCCTTTTGACTGCTTTGTTTCACTTCAGTAAAAATGTAAATTCTATAGTATGGATTTCTAAAGTATAATTGTAGACAGACCTTAGTATCGTCAGGAGTCATAACAACGTCATATTGTTTTTTTTTTTTTTAAGATTTTATTTATTTATTCATGAGAGACAGAGAGAGAGACAGAGGCAGAGGGAGAAGCAGGCTCCCCGCAGAGCAGGGAGCCCGATGCGGGACCCGATCCCAGGACCCTGGGATCATGACCTGAGCCAAAGGCAGACGCTTAACCGACTGAGCCACCCAGGCGTCCCCAACGTCATATTGTAAATGTGTTCATGTAACTTAATAAATATGTCAGCTCCTGAGGTTTTACGACCAAATTACCAGCTTCATTCTGTGTTGGCAAAAGCTAAAGATTTCAATCCCTCTCTTGATTCTCTAGTTGATGACCCTGCTGAAATTCTGCCATTTGTAGCCTCTGTGTTTCGTGTTTGGTTACTTGAAAGATAAATTAAAGAAATGAGAAAAAGTGGTGTTATCAGAAAGTCCACAAATGTTGTCTAGTTTGCAGAAGGTTTTAGCAGCGCAGTGTTTGCTTTAGTAACACATTACCAGGGGGACGATTAGATTCATTTTTTACTTCTTTAAAATAATGCCTGCTATTCATTCTGGCATTGATTCACAAAATTTTTGAATTTATGTTATTAGATATTTAGCAATATCTCACTTTAAAAAATATTGCATGGGAATTAAATGAGTGTGGTATTTTTGTTTTAAGAAAAATAAGAATTAAGAGTCATCCTAACACTTGTAACGCTAACACGTTACGTGGGTAGTCCACGTAACAAACTGCTGCTCACTGTCCCATGAGCTAGAAGCTTGCTGTGCAGCTGGGCGTGAGTGAGGGATCTTTCGTGACAACTTAAAATTTTAAAGAAATCATTCTGAGTGAGGGATAGCATGCACATTTGATGGATCTTGACTTTAGTGATTGTCACCATTCTTTTAGTCCCTGCTAATTATCTGAAAATGTACTCCTTATGATAGAGGCTCTCAATCGATTGAGGCACAGGACTTTCAAAGTTAAGACACCAGGCAGAATCTTTAATCATTAGGGAAATTTGAAAATCAAAACCACAGGGCGATACCACTTCACACCCATTAACATGGCTATTACTAAAACAAAAACAAAAACAAAAGCAAAACAGCAAATAACAAGGTTCGTAAGGGTATGGAGAAATTGAAATCATTGTGCCTCACTGGTGGGAACGTAAAATGGTACAGTCCTGTGGAAAGCAGTATGGTGGTTCCTCAAGAAGTTAAACCGAGAGTTTCCACATGATCCAGCAATGCCACTTCTAGCTATATATCCCCCAAAGGAACCAAAAGCAGGAATTCAAGGAGATCTCTGCACACCCATGTTCAGAGCAGCATTATTCACAGTAGCCAAAAGATGGAAGCAACCCGTGTCTGCTAATAGTGAATGGATAGAGTGCCTCGGTGGCTCAGTTGGTTAAGCGACTGTCTTCGGCTCCGGTCATGATCCTGGAGTCCCAGAATCGAGTCCCGCATAGGGCTCCCTGCTCGGCAGAGAGTCTGCTTCTCCCTCTGACACTCCCCCCTCTCATGCTCTCTCTCTCATACTATCTGTCAAATAAATAAAATCTTTAAAAAAAAATAGTGAATGGATAAACGAAGGATGGTACATAAATAGAATGGAAGATAATCCTGCCTTCAAAAGAAAGCAAATTCTGACACCTGTAACAACACGGACGAACCTTGAAAACATGCTACTTGAAATAAACCAAACACAGAATGACAAATACTGCATGATTCCACTTACATGAAGTACCTAGAATAGTCCTGTCTAAAGAGACAGAAAGTAGAATGTTGGTTGCCAGGGCTGAGGGGAGGAGGGAACGAGGAGTTCATGCTTAGTGGGGGCAGAGCTTCAGTTTGGGAAGATGAAAAAGTTCTTGAGGCAGATGGTGGTGATGCTTGCACAACAGTGTGAATGGACTTAATGCCACTGAACTGCACACTTAGAATGGCGAAAATGGTCATTTTTGATGTTTATGTACATTTTACCACAATTTTTAAAAGTTGGCTATTGTGACATACATGCTGTTTTATATCAGCCCAGATCCATCCACTCAGGAAAACAGAAGCCACACCAATTATTTAGAGGGATGGATCTAGCACGAGGAACAGGTTAAATGGTGGTGGAGAACAGGGGAAGGGAGTACCAAGAGAACTCAGGTGGAACACCTGGGTGGCTCAGTTGGTTAAACATCTGCTTTTGGCTCAGGTCATGATCCCAGGGTCCTGGGATGGAGTCAGGCATCGGGCCCGTTGCTCAGCAGGGAGCCTGCTTCTCCCTCTCCCTCTGCTGCTCCCTCTGCTTGTGCTCTTTCACTCTCTCTCTCTCTGACAAAAAAAAAAAAAAAAAATCTTTTAAGAAAAAGAGAACTCAGGGATGCTGACACTGAAGGGGAACCTCGGGACGTGCTGGGTTATTTGCACCCGGAGGCTTGGAGGAGGCTGCCTCATCTCCCTGCCTCCCTCCTCCAGCCTTCCAGCCTCCTGCTAGTGCCTCCACTCAAAGCCCCACAAAGCAGAGTATAGAAAGGTAGGTTTGCAGTTGCTCCTCAACAAGCACAAATACTTTCTCAGTAGGTGATCCCTTTGTCAGTGTGACCATGTAAACACAGAGACGTGCCCTTGAAATCCTGGAACAGAATTATCTTATACCGCGGTTGGCCAGATCCTGAATATGCTTATAGTAAGCTTTTAGATCAACTTTGGAATGAAGATGCAAAATTTAGAATTTTCAAGTTGAAACCATGGCCTGCCTTCTGATAACATCGACAGACTAGGTGTGTCCTTAGATCTCGACCGAGAGACCATCTAGGGTGACACCTTGGTGCTGTGACTTTAAGAAGTACAGTGGTAGAGGAAAAGGGGAGGCAGTTCTGTTTATTTATGTATGTATTTATTGTTACTTTTTTATTGTGTGGCATGGTGGAGATATATAAAATGTAGTTGGGTGATATGCTTTCATAATTTATAAAGTAGAAGGCCATAGCATTAAGAATGAAGGATGTTCCTAGTCAAGCCCCTGACAAATTCCACACACTAAATAAATGTGAACTCCCTATCCTTCTGTCATATTTATGTCATATATCCACAAATGACTTTGAAGTCCCAAAGATCTTTAGATATCACCAAGGGAAACTTTAACCAAGACCTTGATATAATCTAATTGGAGTTAGCTAGTAAGATTAGGTTAAGGGATGCAATTAAGTAGATGTTGAAAAATAAATTCATAAGTCAATAATTCTATTTTTTTTTTCTGGCTAGGAAAGTAATATGGGCTCATGGTAGAAAAATTAGAAGGATCAGGTAAATGTAAAGAGGTGGCAAAACTTACAATCACTTCACTCCGAAGCAACCATGAAATTATGAGCATATTGCTTTTAGACTTTTGTATGCATTTCTGTGTATTTAATAATGCTGCAATAATGCTATCATATATTACATATTTATTATGGGTGTTACATCATCAAATCCTCATACGCTATGAGTTTGGTCCTATTATTATCTCCTTTTGACAAATGACAAAACCGAGACTCAGGGAATTCAGGTAACTCGCTCAAGGGTAGGACTCCCTGAGGATCAAGAGCCTGGGCTCTGTCTGCATCACTGGGCAATCCCATCCCTTCAGCTGAGATTTTTGACGTATATGGTAGTGTCCTGATATTTTATTTAACTTTGTAGCATGAGTGTTTCCAAACATGACTAAAACTCACTATTATATAATTTTTAAAGTTGCAGTAATATTCTTCTACACGGCGTACCCATCACTTGCATAGAATTTCCATGCCTGACACCTTAGTTGTTTTCTGTTATGGGTAATAACTTGAGCTTTCAGTAAAAAGGGATTGATCTCATATGTATGCCAATGAAGTAATGCAGTGAATGCATATCAGTTTCAAGGTTCATACTACAAGTTTGTGTTTAGTTTTATTTTGATTTTCCCATTAAAAAGGAACATTTATCACCTGTATGTGTATAGGAATCTATACATATACTTCATATATGAACATGTATATATAATGTGTATGTATAGGACTTATATAGTTGACCTTTGGACAACATGGGGCTTAGGGGTACTTATCACCTATGCAGTTGAAAATTTGTGTATAATTTTTGACCCCCCCAAAACTCAACTACCAACGTGCTGTTTACTGGAAGCCTTATAGTCAATTAGCACATATTTTTTTATGTTACATGTATTATATACATATTATATACATGTAAATATATAATATATAATATATATATAATATAGTTTATGTTACATGTATTATATATACAAACCTCTATATACTGTATTCTTACAATCAAATAAGCTAGAGAAAAAGAAAATATTATTAAGAAAATCAAAAGGAAGGAGCACCTGGGTGCCTTCAGCTCAGGTCATGATCCCAGGGTCCTGGGATTGAGCCCCACATCAGGCTCTCTGTTAAGCCAGGAGCCTGCTTCTCCCTCTGCCTCTGCCCGCCACTCCCCCTGCTTGTGCCCTCTCTCCCTGTCAAATAAATAAATAAAATCTTTTTAAAAAACAAAAAAAATCATAAGGAAGAAAAAATACATTTACAGTACTGTACTGTATTGCAAAAAAATCCATGTATAAGTGGACCCATGCAAGTCAAACCCATGTTATTTGAGGGTCAACTGTATGTAGTATATAGATTATATACAGTATACATATATAATGTATATATAATGTATGCATGTAATATATAGAATTTAATATTATAGAATTTAGAATAATATAGAATTTAGTAAGATAGTGTTGTAGCATTATATATAGTAGGTATAGAATCTATATATAGCATATTGAATCTATGTATGTGAATATACAATCTATATATTGTATATGCATATACAATGAACACATATAGGAATCTCTCTCTCTATATACACATATATACACAAGTACATAAGTATAGGCTGTAGACTACACAGCAGTTTTTTCCTCATCCATATGATTTTATCTGCTCTCCCCAGCAATCCTGGAATACAGATGTTCTCCTCTTCAGAGGTAAGCACATTGTGGCACAGGGTGGTTGAGTGACTTGCCCAGGGTTCATGGGGCTCTGTGTGCTGAAGCTGGGATTGGAAACCAGGACTTCTGGTTCCTTCCACACTATGCTACACTGTCTCACCTCTCTTGTTCTTGGTCTCTATCGCTGTTGTCCTCTGCATTATGGGGAAACTGGCCGGATCTCTTATAATTTCCTCCTGATTTAGGATAGTTCACATTCTTCCTAATCCCTCCCCCTGTTCTCTTTACTCACGTTGCTGCTAGGCGGGCCCTTTCCCTACAGTGACTGGTAGATTTGGGTGCTATCTACCGTGTGCTTTTTGGCCAAGAAGAAGGAAAATGAATCCATGTTTTGTATTCTCCTTTGAAAATGTTGAAACCTGGGCAAACAGTTTCTCTGGGGGTGGTCAGATTTGTGAGTAAAAATTGGTAATGTTCCTTTAGAAGATAAAATATGTTTTGTAAAAAAGGAAATGTTTCTTATGGCACTGAAAATAAAGCTGCCTTTTGAAGCAGTGCTTTATTTTCTGTGTAGGTTTAATTAGGAAGTAGCACTTTGTTGTGGGAACATAATCACAGAAGGGCCTTTGTTTTATACAAAACTTGAGACAATAGCTGCTTGTTTGCTGGGTTTTCTAAAACCTCATTAATTTGGATATCTGCTGTTTTTTTCCCTAAAATTTCTGAAAAGTGGACCAGAACAAGATTGAGATTTATTATTGTATCATCCAAATAGAAAGTGTTTGCTAAGCACATTGACAGGGTAAGTAAGAAAAGAACAGGCAGATTTCACAGTCTTAAGACAGAAAATCTTGTAAGATTTTTAGAACAAGAATTGCATGTAAATTGGAGCTTCTCATTGTAAGTGAGTCTTGGCTGTTCATTAAAAGAGGTCAGGCAGAGACCCTTCTTGGAAACTGTGGTAGGAATTACTGTTACCGTTTCCTTGTATGTATTCAAAGTGATTCATTGTGTTTCAGTTTTCTGTCACTTTATACTGGTCTCAACCAATTTCAGATATTAAGTTTTTCTTGAATTTGTTTGGCAAAAAGAATAGATTGGAAGAAATCTTAAGCTGTTCATTGTGATTTGGAAGTAAGCCTCACTAAATTCTTGTCCTTCAGACATTTTTATCTTTTTCATCCTGTTTTCTGCAAAGCTGCTATTCTCATAGATATGTCTTTCTTTTGTTTTCACACTTTTCTCTCATTCTATTGTTTCATACACAACTTCTCCAGTTATCTATTGCATATCTATTGTGTAAGAAATCACAGCAAACCTCTAAAACAACAGCATTCATTTTATATCTATCCCGGTTTTGATGGGCCAGAATTTCAGGAGGGGTTTGATTGAGTGATGCGTAAGGTTGCAGTCCATGGGGGTTGGAGGTGGGGCAACCGGGGAAGGAAGCCCAGGTAGCTAGGGAGGGTGCTGGGTAGCTGGGGAAGGAAGTCTGGGCAGCTAAGGAGGGTGCTGGGCAGTTGGGTAGGGGGCATCTGGGCAGCTGGGGAGGGGGTACTGAGGCACCCATGGGCTGGCCTTATCATGTGGCCTCAATAATTCTCTGGATGGCCTCTCCATGTGGGCAGGTGTGGGCTTCCTCATAGCATGGCAGCCTTAAGGCAGAGTGCCTATATGGCAGTTCAAAGCTCCAGCAGAAGGACTTCCAGAGGAAGTGGCAGAAGCTATGTCCCCATGTAGACCTGGCCTCCGAGTCATGCAGCATCGCTTCCCTGTGCTCTATGGGTCACTGAGTCACTGAGGTCAGCAGTGATTCAAGTAAAGGAAACGGGAAGCAACTGTGGCCTGTCAGGAGGGGAGGGGTAAACAATTGGACACCTGTTGTAAAATCACTGCCTCATCCTTCTGAAAACGGCTCTCTGAGGGGCTTCTCCTGCCAGCCTCCCGCAGCTTAGCCTTAGGTGCCGCACCTTTATCTTTAGGAATCCTAAAGAGCTAGAGGATCAAATGGGGATACAAATATTGTACCTTAAATTGTCCGATGTTCGTGAACAGTGAGCTGAATAAATTCAAATAACTGAGGCCAGGCTTCAAGAACTATGTGGAGTTTTGTTTCTTGGCAAGATTTACTTTTAAGCTTTAAATGATAAAGCTTACTATCAATAGTTTGCCCAACAGTCAAGCGTAAACATTTTTCCAGTTAGCACAGTTTCGTGTTCCATCCTCCTTCCCCTTTTTCTGTTTTGAATGTCAGAGTACTGGCCTTATGATGATGGTGTACGTCTCACTCAGCAGGGCCCCTTAGACTGGGCCTTGCGAAGGATTGTGGGAAATCAGCGAAGATAGTCTCAAGACTCTGTCAAAATATACTTTTCTTGTCCCCAACTGTTTTGTCTTCAAAATAAAGTTGTCTTGTATATGTATGGAAAGAAAGGAAAGTCTGTTCTGAAATCATTATTTCTTTCTGTTATACTGAAGCTAAAAAGAGATCAGTTTTCATTCCTGAAGAAATATTTCTTTGAAAAATACAGTGCAGTTGGAATCCATTGTAGCATTTGCTTTTTGCTTAACATTCTGCTCAAATTGCAACATATTTATCTCTAAAAAGTTGTAACAAATAAAAAAGCAAAGTAGCTCATGAATACCTCAGCTATACCTCAAAATAGCTCTTGTGTTTTTTAGGTCTTCAATTGGCCTTTTCTGTATGCAGAAATGTCCTTTATTTTGATATAGAAGCAGAAATTTTTTAAATACAGGAAAAACAAGAAAAAAAGTTTTTATTTAAAAAAATTTTTTTTTTTTAAAGTAGACTCCACACCCAGCGTGGAGCCCAGTGTGGGGCTTGAACTCACAACCCCAAGATTAAGACCTGAGCTGAGATCAAGAGTCGGACGCCCAACTAACTGAGCCACCCAGGCGCCCCATAAGAGAAAAAAGTTTTTTAAAAAAACCATTTGTGATTCTAATTACCAGGAATTACCTTTTGACCTATTCTATCATATCTGAGAACACCGTATATATTTAATAATTCATATCTCTGCTTATTGGGCACCAGGGTCTCAGGATTCCTTGATGAACAAGACAATGATGACATCTGGGGAAAGCTCTCAGCCCGGAAAAGTGTACATCAAACAGTAACTTCCTTATATATGTTGGTTATTATCACTGCCGCTTCACTTGTTATGTAAGGCTGAGCCTGGCCCTCCGGCCTTCAGGTCTAGTGGGGGAAATAGGCAAGTAAGCAGACCTCTTTGGTCCAGTGGTGTAGGTTGTGCAGGGGTTAAGGATGCTTGGAGAACACAAAGGAAGGGCAGCTTAGGGAAATCAGGGAGACAACCCGAAGGGAGTGAAGGAAGGGAGCAGGCGATGAGGAAAGGTACATAGCAGAGCAGCTGAGGAAAGGTGTGTTTATGGAGCTAAAATAGTACATCCAGTCCTATAATAAATGTCTTCTTTCCTTTTTCCTGTTGACTGAGATACAGTTTACACACCATGAAATGCACCCATCCTAAGGGTATAGTTGGATGGGTTTTGACACATATAGACACATGGGTAAGGCACAGCCTTACCGAGATACAGACCAGTTCCGGAACCTCCCCTGTGCCTTTCCCAGTCAGCCCTCCGCCAGCCCCCCACCTCCTGCCGCCAGAGGAAACACTGTCCTGAATGTTTCTCACTTGAGATTAGCTTGGCCTGTTACATAGTATATAAAGGGGGGTAAACGGTGTGTCGTTTTGTGTCTGGCTTCTTTTAGCCTGGCAGCTGTGCAATTCAGCCGCTGCTGCTTGTATGAGTGGTTTGGTCTTTGATTTCTGGGTGTTTTATTTCACGAATGTACCAACACTTATTTATCCATCATCTCGTTATGTTGTTTGGGTTGTTCCAGTTCTTTTTCTCAATGCCTATTTTATTTAATTTATTGAGATGTAATGAGAGATAACATTGTGTAAGTTTGAGATGCACGACTTGTTGGTTTGAGACATTTATGTATTGCAATATGATTACTACAGAGGCAATAGCTGACATTTCTATCATGTCCTGTAATTATGTTGAGAACAGTTAAGATCTAGTCTCTTAGCAACTTTGAAGTTTACTATACACTATTGTGGACTATAATCACTGTGTTATGCATTAGATCCAAGAACTTATTTATCTGCTAGTTGCTCTCATTTTTGACTGTTGTAAATAAAGCTGCCATGAACATTCTTATAAATATCTTTTTTTGGACATATGTTTTTATTTCTCTAGGGTTGGAATTGCATAGCCAAAGGGTATGTCAATATTTAACTTTATCAGACACTGACGAACCACTGTCCAGAAAGTGTCTCTAGGCGAAAAGCTCTTCTCTGTGGAATCACCGTCCTGTGCCGCCTGCTGTCCAATATTTTAGAACCCTTCTTTTATATCTTTATCTAGTTTTCTAGTTGTTTACTCCACGAGGACCAGGCAGTACCAATTTCTTCTTCATGCCAGCATCTACATTCCTGTAACAGTTTTTAATGGCAGAATAATAGGTCACCATCTGGGTACATGATAATTTATTCATCCTGTTCCCATTGTTGGACATGTAAGGTGTTTCCAATTTTATAAAATCAGGCTGCAACAAATATTTAAATATTTTTGTGACTGCAGTGCTGATTATATTTTCATGTAAATTCCAAGAAATGGGATTATTGGGTCAAAGAGCTTAAACATCTTTCCAATGTGACCTGTACTGCCTTATTTTTTCCAAAATATTGTTCCCTTTGTAGACTCACTGACAGTGAATGAAAGTGTGTGTCTCAAACCCCTCAGGAGCACAGAGATTAACATTTCCTTTCAGTTTTTGTTCCCTGCTAATTGAATAGCAGAGCCTCTATTATTATTTATTTATTCATTTGTTCATGCACTTATTCAGATGTAACATACATTTATTGACTTATGTCACTGTATTGGACATATATTTGGGAGTGCTGGGTTGAATTCAGATGCTTAAACAATATTTATTTGTTCTTGTCTATTATCTTCACATGGATAAATTATGTCACTGATTATTAATCTCTACGGGAATGGTCAAATTGCTTGTAACATGGTGGTGACATTTTTAGATATTTGCGTATCAATGCAAGAGGCACGATAGAATTTTTATATTGTAACAAAAGGGAAAAAAATGAATTAACCCTAAATATCATTGTTTTGAGAGGTGCCAAGAATAATTACGGCACTTGAGGAAAATCACTAAAAATCTGATACTGGTACCTTACATCAATTTATAAAATTGAGCATTTTATAAAGTGTTCTCCCCCAAATACTATTTCACACTAGACTTATAATGTGAGATAAGTGAAGAACATATTGATTCAGATTCACATTATTCATTGTGAGTAATGCAGTGGAATGTAGAGAAAACATTCTCCGGATTTGTCATTTTAAGCCTGAACTGGGGAAAATAACAAATTTAGTTTATAATTCTCTAGATGGTAAGAAATTAAAAATTTGTTAACTGGGTGGAGTGATTTTGGAAGTCTTACTTGATAAGTATTAGTTTCGGTGAGATGACAAAACTCCCACAGTGATAAAGGTAGAAACTCTCTAGCGACCGGGACAACAGTCCCTCTGCCTGTACATTTCCTCAGACCTGGGAGCCCTTTGAAATATTTTCGCAGAGACTCGGAGGGCACTGACCCGCTCTGGCTTGCCCTTTATGTGCCATAAGGTACGGAAATGAAGTCTGGGAAAGCTGTGAGATCAAATTAAAACCTGCAGATTATTAGCCGGGGAGTCACAGCTGTCCAAACTAAGACATCCTGAGAAGTTTGGTGAAGTCTTAAAACCACTCATTAGCCAATGGGGGTGGTGTAAGCTTTCTTTGAGTAACTGATAACTACAATAATAATGTGTAAATTGCTTTGTTCATTGCTGAAAAACTAATAGACTTTATTTTGTTGAGAAGTTTTAGATTTACAGAAAAATTGAGTGGGAAGTACCAGAGTTCCCATATACCCTTCTAGAATAGCTTTTGATAAAATGTGGGCATTTGTCATATTTTTCAAAGTAAATCATCAAGTGACTGATATAGTGCAGATTTAATCGTTCCTGAGAACTTTCCCTCTCAGATTTGGAAGGTGACTGAGAATTGTCAGACTTAAAATTTAACAGTTTCTCTCTTCTCTAATATCTTATGGCATGTTATCAGAGTGTATTTCCCTTTGTTCTTTGTAGGATAGAAGCACAAGAAAGCTAGAGAGATGACCATGTGGTAGGCCTCCATTGTAATGGCCACCATTGAGGGTTATTTCTTACTTTACACCAGAATGAGCTAGGGCCAGCAAGAAGCGGCTGCCCAGGCGTCAGCTCGTGGTTTAGGAAGTAACCCCAAGGAGGAAAGCAATCTGTCTGAACTGTGAATCTCTAGACAAGGGCCTTCTTCTCCTTTTCAAACCCTAACAGTTTGGGGCTTAGGTTTTGTATTTGGTAAAATACCATCATGCCTTACCGGAGCTCCGTGAGAACATGACAGAAATAGGGTCATGGGGAAGGTAAGAGTCCAGACATGCCCTCTGTGCTGTTTGCTTGACCTCCACATGGCTTCTTTGGTTTCTCCAGAGTTCCCTGACTGGAAATACAGTGCTCCCACTCGCGTTCAATTAAGAAATCTCCATCTTTAGGTGGAGACGAACCATGAGAGACGATCACTCTGAAAAACAAACTGAGGGTTCTAGAGAGGAGGGGGGTGGGAGGATGGGTTATTAAAAAGGGCACGTTCTGCATGGAGCACTGGGTGTTATGCACAAACAATGAATCATGGAACACTTCATCTAAAACTAATGATGTAATGTATGGGGATTAACATAACAATACAAAAATTAAAAAAAGAAATCTCCATCTTCCACGAAAAGTTGAGTCTTCATGCCATTTACTTTTCTCTCCCTATTTTCACATCTTTTTATTTCTTGAGGAAAATATACATACGGTTGCCATTTTAACCATTTTTTAAGGGTACAGTTCAGTGGCATTCAGTACCCTCACATTGTTGTACAACCTTCACCAATGTTCATCTCTAGAACTTTCTCATCATCCCAAAATGAAACTTTGTACACTAACTCCCTATTCCTCCCACCCCTCCCCAGCCCCAATTAACCATACCTCTAATTTCAGTCTCTATGAATTTGACGACTTTAGGTAACCCATGTGGGTGGAATCATACAGTTATTTGTCCTTTGTGTCTGGATTATTTCACTTAGCATCATGTCTGCAAGGTTCATCCATGTTGTAGATTGTATTAGAATTTCATTCCTTTTTAAGACTGAATAATATTCCATTATAGGGATAGCCCAAAGTTTGTTTACCCATTTATCTATTGATGGATATTTGGGTTATTTCCATCTCTTGGGTATTGTGAATAGTGCTCCTGTAAACATTGGTGTACTAGTATCTGTTTGAGCCCCTGCTTTCAGTTTTTGTTTTTGTTTTTTTAAGATTTTATTTATTTATTAGACAGAGAGAGAGCAAAAGCAGGGGGAGTGGAAGAGGGAGAAGCAGGCTTCCCACCCAGCAGGGAGCCCAACCTGGGGCTCAATCCCAGGACCCTGGGATCATGACCTGAGCCGAAGGCAGATGCTTAACTGACTGAGCCACCCAGGCGTCCCAACCTGCTTTCGGTTTTTGTGGGCATATCCAGAAGTGGAATTGCTGGCTCAAAAGGAATTCTATGATTAGTTTTTTGAGGATCCACCATACTGTTTTCCATAATGGCTGCACGATTTTACATTTCCGCCACATCTTTTTAAGTAAACAAAAGCCTTTCTACATAAGACACTTATTTAGATATTCTTTTTTTTTTTTTAAGTTTTAAATGAGATGATTTGAATGTGATAACCATCACTTCAATGCCTGACAAGTGATAGATGCTCAATGAAGTTAGATGTATCTTAAAAAAATGAGAATCTTTAAATAGGACATAGACCAATTTTCTACATAAAGAACAAAGTCTTGCAAAAACAAAAAATGCGCTCTAATCTCTCTAGTGCTAAAACTATAAATGATTCGGCTAGATTTCGTGACCAAAGGAAAGAAACACATAATTATTGTTTCTAGGAGTTGTAAATGTATAACGAATAGGCTAATGTTTAATGGAGTTAGTCAAGTACAGGTTCGCACAGATTTTCTGGATGATATCGCCAGTTGGATTTGTGAGGCTTAATAATTAGGGGCCCCTTTTACTTTCATAGAGTGAGATAAGGGAGAAGAAGAAGGGATATGAAGCTATAGGCACCTGACCATCACGAGAGCGACTGGGGTATCATGGGCCAACAGCAGTTCTAACAGCTGAAATAAAAAGAAGTTGAGTTGAGAAGCTGAGAAATTGAGAGCTCTGCTTGGCCTCTTTGTGTTTTCTTTCTCACTCACATTTGACCTTTTAGGAAACTCTTGAAGATCCACTTGACCTTTTCTGTGCTTAGGTCTTGGTCTTCAGTGCATCAGCGTCACCATCTTTCCTGATTGCCCGGCACCCGCATCCAATTGCATGATCTTTTCATCCCTGCTGACCCTGCAGCTTCCTAGTTTAAGGTCCTCTAATGGTCTAAAAGTTTGAACATGGTGCAAGGACCCACGGCCTGCCCAGTCTCCCTCTTGCTGTCTACACTCAAGCCAGGCTGGCTTCCTGCCATTTCTATACTGCTCTGTGCTTTGGCCCTGTGGGGTCTTCACTCCCCGTCCCTCTGTCCCTTCTCTCCACTTCGCTGCCGTATTGGTTGCACCTGCCACAGTCCCTGTTACAAAGCAGATGCTCAATCAATGTTTGTTGAATGAACCTTAAGTGAAAAATTGTTAGGGAACATTCCTTGCTCCTGTCCTCATGTGTCTTTATGGGGTGCATCTCTAAGAATAACATCTCTGCTTCTCTGCCCATCCCTCCTGTGCCCCAGGGGAGGAGCAGTCATTTTTCTAGCTGGCTAAAGAGCTGACCCCTCTGAGCTCCCGGAGGTCACGTCTCTGTTCTTCTTTTACTGAGCAGATTATTCTCAGGACACAGGTTCCTGACCCACAGGCCAAGGTCACTGAGCAGGTGTGCACAGGTCTGCTCAGCCTGTGACACAGAGGCAGTATGTCAGGCAGACCACTCACTGAAGCCACAACCTCCATTTTTCCTTTTCTCTGGAATATTGTTAACTTCTTTCTTCAATCTCCATGACAGATTTCTGAGCCTACTTCCACAATCAGTAGGGGAAGAAAGGAAAGCTATTTATTGTCACCTCTGCTCCAAGCTGACAAAGGGGAGACTGCATTTTGGGAAGAAGGCTAATGTAATTTCAAAGGCTAAGATATTCATAGGTGAAAAACCGGTAGAGGTTGTGGCATCAGGGGATAGGAAAGGTGCCTTTTGTATTTCTCAGATCCGAGAATGACCTCTAAATACATCAAGTGGGTTTATCTCATTCTAGGGGTGCTGGGCTGTCACGTGACACAGGATGGGGAAAAAAAGGTGAAGATCCCCACAAAGGGCATTCGGTGACATGCCTGCTGTGCTTTTGAGGTGGTTCCAACTAATCTTCCACAAAACTTAGCAAAATCATTCCAGAGCACTCAGGGAAATTGAGCCGTGGGAACAATTATGTGGAGACATACGTGGAGACAGGGAATGAAAACCAACCCCTTCCTTTTCAGTTCTGACTTCGTAAAGTGGTTCCACACTTTTCCTTTGAAATACTGCTAGTCATCCTTAAATGGAAACTGGGACATGTGGCCCATGGGACGGCTTACTGGTGGGTCCTTTTTAAAATAGCTTTTCTAGTTGATGAAAAACAGAACTGCTTCTGACAGATGTTTTGAATATCCCTTTCCCATCTTCAGATTGCTGGTTCTAGGTGACCATCTACTGTTTGGACAGGCTCTTGTGGCTGTGCCCTCCATTTGTCAGTGATCATCTTTAGTACTTTTGCTTTTCCTCAATGTCTACTTGAAGTATCTGAGCTTGCTTCCAAAGTGGCCATTCCTGATTTTCTGAGATACAAATCTTAAAAAAAATTAAGGAAAGAAACTGACTTGATCTAAATTTGTCACTATTGGTGGCCAGTTCTTCCTCTCTCCAATAAAAAGTCATAAAGAAAAGAAAGGGGGGGGCGGGGAAGATTGGATTTTGACATGTTTATTTTGCACTTCTAATGACAGCACCGAATTTAAAGAAAAACAAATCTAGTTTTATTCCAAAGTTCTCTCATTCACAAAGTTGTTTCCTTCTGTCTGTTAATTTTGTATCCTGGTCCTAAAATGAGGAGAGAACAGTAAAAGAGCCAATTAAAATATGGTAGAAATGACATTTTAAGGTAATTGTCTATAAGAGGTTTACCTAAAATGTGTATCATATGTATCCCGTGTGCCAAGGAAACTTCAACGCCCCAAACTTTGCTTGCTACTTCACAAAATTATCAACTGACTGGATGTTTGAGTGATGGATATTCTAAAATCAGAAGTGATTCGTGTCTGTGGTAGTAATTGGCTTTCCAGTAAATAATAACTTCTATATTCTTGGGTAATAAATATTAATTCAAATGATCATTTTGAATTTTATTTTCTAATAATGTCATAAGAAATAAAGCTTTGAAGCACAAATTCACTACTTTTATGGGGATAATTGAGAAATATTACTGAGCAAATACACTTAACTCTTTTTAAATATAATTTGACTCATAACCTAAAACACTTTTGTCTGCGAAAAGCTCTTTTCCGTCACGTAAGAGAGAAAACATTCCTCCAGTCACTGTTTAGTGACAACCACAGAGGCAGTAAGTGCTTGTATGGAGAATTTCCGGGGGCCGGGGCGGGGGTCCCGTGGGGTATCTGGGTCCCCTGCAGATTATGCGCCGAGGTCCAGCAGAGAGGAGCCAATCTTTCTGTGGAGAGGAGAGACTTGACTTCTCCAAGTATGTTGGAAATTAACCTCCACTGTTGGAGAGTTAGACTCTGTATTTTTCAGATGCCTGTGCCTGAGGTGGACTTAATATATTTAAGTTAAGACAGCAGCCCGCATGGAAATTCCTGTCTGGATTCCTCTGTAGAGAGTGGTGTTTGATGTACGTCTACTTTATGTGACACTGTTTATGTGCATTCCAGTGATCATTAACAAAGGCCACTTGGTGGAAAACCGTGATGAAGGTGGATTTTGAAATGGCTGTATCAGCTGCAGGTTTGGCAAGACCACAGTGACTCTGAGTCTAGTGAAAACTGCATCATCAGCTTGTGTTCAGCCAACCTTATATGGAGAGAAAAGGCAGTTTAGTCAACTATGTACAAAAAAAAAAAAAAAGCAACAGAAATATGGATTTTATTGGGCAAACGTTTAAGATTCTATATACTAACATAGAATCCCTCACTTTTTCTGTGTTAGGTGCTAATGCCTGCTTATGAATGCACACTTGGTGAATCAGAGCTTGTATTAATTTGCTAGGCCTGCCATAGCAAATACCAAAGACTGGGTGGCTTACACAAGAGAAATTTATATGCCCGGCGTTCTGGAGGCTAGAAGCAAGGTCAATGTGTCGGCAGGGTTGATTTCTTCTGGAACTTATCTTGTTGGCTTGCAGATGGCATCTCACTGTGTCCCCATGGTCACCCTTAAGTCTGTGTGCATCTGTGTCCTAATCTTTTTCTGAAGTCCCCGGTCATACTAGATTAGGGCTCACCTGCATGGCCTCATTTAACTTGAATTACCTCTTGACCCTGTCTGCAGATAGAGTCACATTCTGAGGTAGTAGGGGTTAGGACTTCAGCATATGAATTTTGGGGAGTCACGATTTGGTCAATAACATGGCTTCAGTGAGGACAAACTATGTTTAGATGCTTCATACATTCCTCTTCCTCTTTCGTAGATTTACAGCCCACAGTCCCTCTCTTGGTTTGTTTTTTGGTCTCCAATTTGGGGACCTTGAGGACTATTGAGAGATTGTGAGAACAATGCCCAGCTTCACAGCCCAAGGCCTTGATCAAGATAAGAGTTAAACATTTCCTTCCTTGAGGGACTGTCCTGAAGTTTCTCCCTGTTCTTCCATTTGGTGTTATTTTCTTGTAGACGGCTAAGCTCTCAGTATGAAAGCTGACAAGAGTTTGAGGAAAATACAAGAGCATGGTATTGCAATAATGGAAAAACTGGGTTAGTACCCACCAGTTGCCCCAGCCTGGAACTTAGCCCTTCCTTTTCCTTGCCATCTGTACCAGCATGGCATAGTGATTGAGAACAGACTGCTGGGCTCAAAGCCCTATAGTATACATTTTTTTTTAAAAGATTTTATTTGTTTATTTGACACAGAGAGAGAGGGAGTGCACACAAACAGGGGGAGTGGCAGAGGGAGAGGGAGAAGCAGGCTCCCTGTAGAGCAGGGAGCCCGATGTGGAGCTTGATCCCAGGACCCTGGGATCATGACCTGAATGGAAGGCAGACACTTAACTCACTGAGCCATCCTGGCATCCCTGTGGTATACATTTTAGTACCTGTGAGATCATGGGATTACATAACCTTTCCATGCCTCGGTTTTCTCATCTGTAAAGTGGCAGAAATAACAATAATGTACTTCATAAGAAGAATTTAGTGGTAGGATTAGAAAAGCCAATAATTCTAATGAAACATTAATAATTCTAATAAAGCACTTGGCATTGTCCCTGGCCACAGTAAGTACTCCATAAGCATTAGCTGTCATTCATCTTTGTTTCTCACACACCCTCCCATCCCCACCCCCCACCCCCGGCTCATCCCAGGCTCTCGCAATAGAAACTCCAGAGTTAGCTGCCACTGCATTTCTTTAGATATGAGCCCAGTGTTCAAGTGAACATAGGAGTCTTTTATTTGGGTATCACAAAAAGGAAGTTCAGCAACCTTAGGTGTGTGTGGACATTTGGGGGCCAGCGCTCTTATTGGGACCTGCGACTCAGTAGCTTGTCTCTTAATATCTCTATACATCAGTTTCCAAATATGTAAAATGGGCACAACAATCATTGGAACTCAAGGAGTTGTTTGGGATTAAATGAGATGATACACATAAAGTTCTTAACATGCATGAAGTCATCCTATTAGTTCTTTCCATTTTAAATGTGAAACTGGAAAACAGAAGGTAAATACATTTCATTTCAGCTGTCTTTGTGAATTTCCTTTCCTTCTATCCCTCTCTAATTGGCTGCCCCCTCATGCTGTCTCACTGGGCACCTCCAATTTTTTTTTAAAGATTTATTTATTTATTTATTTGAGAGACAGATCACAAGTGGGGGAAGGGTAGAAGGAGAGACTCTCAAGCAAACTCCCTGCTGACCTTGGAGACCCACATGGGGCTCAATCCCATGACCCCAAGATCATGACCAGAGCTGAAATCAAGACTCAGATGCATAACCGACTGAGCCACCCAGGCACCCCTGGGCACCTCCATTTTTTAGAGTCAAGTTTAACATATTCCATCAATGATGAATGATCAAGGTTCCATGATATTGGAGTTCTACTTCTATGATGAAAATATTTGTAAAGCAATTGGACAAGCAATGAGTAAAGATGAGATGTTCTCTCTTCGCTATGAAAACCGGTGGAAAACTATGAAGGATGGAGTCTGTCAGCATGCTCCAGGACAGCACTAGATCTTTGTAAAGGTGGAAGTGTCGCACCAAGCTGTATAACAAACTCTGGATATACTTTGGGACTGGTTCTAGAGGAGACAGTAAGATTAATTGCCAAGTACTTCTCAGAAGTGTTCAGTACTTCAGTAACATTAAAATTTAGTAAATCAGGGAAACATAAATTATGAAATATATGAATTATAAAATTGGGGGACAAGTTTCTTTAAAATAAACACTGAAAAATAAAACTCATGTAATTGTGTTCATGGGAGAATTTTCTGGAGATGTTTATGCTGGGACAAAATAGTCTTTGCATTATTTTAATTTTTTTTAAGATTTTATTTATTTATCTAACAGAGAACCAGCACAAGCAGGGGGAGTGGCAGGCAGAGGGAGAAGCAGGCTCCCCACTGAGCAAGGAGCCTGATGTGGGACTCGAACTTGATCCCAGGACCCCGGGATCATGACCTGAGCCAAAGGCAGACACTTATCCAACTGAGCCCCCCAGGCACCCTGCATTATTTTAACTTTTAAATGTGGTCTTAATTGATAAAAATGGTTCTAGATTTTTAAACATGGGCTATTCAGTTCTACCTTAGCAGAGACACAGTTGCTCATTTTCCTCATTACTGAAACCCGAGAACATTGTTTTACTTCTAATGTGCTTTAAAAAAAGTGATTGCATTTTGAAGGAAAATAGCACGTGAATATGGGTCGTCAAAATAGACACACTTCTATCGCTTGCAGACTGAGTTTGGTTGGAGGCTGTTGAATAGAGTTACAATAATGAAAGATAATTGTCTCTCCCAGAGAACGATTCAGTAGGTGAATGTAAAATTATTTGGCTTATGGTGGGTTAGCATTGAGGTACTCTTGTGTTCCTGGAATTGGAGAGGACTAAAATGGAAGAAGCTGACAACAAAGACCACAAAAACAAAAAACCCAGAAGCAATAAGACTCAGAATAAGTGAATAATAACTTCCTTCCCAGAACATACACATATATATGTATACAGACACACACAGACATACACTAAACACATATATGTGTGTACCCATTTATATACATATACTACATATGTATCTTAAAAATAAAAAAAAATATTTGACTTTGGTTTAAAAAAAATCACCTCTATTAATTTGGGTTATAGGAAATCTGGAGTAAATAGCAGTTCACATGGAAAAAAACATTTTTTTGTATTATTGTTGCTTGCAACCCTAACCCTAATCTAGGTTTACTAACAGAAAAGTGAATGCTTGCTAAGGCTGAATTACTGAAACAAAGGACATAATATTTTTACTATGTTTTTCCCAATTCAGAAAAACATTTGGAGTTTTATATTCAGCTCATTTTAAAGTTAGGTTGTGTCCAGAGCATCATGACAGGCAATGAGGTCTTTTTTTTTTTTTTTAAGATTTTATTTATTTATTTGAGAGAGAGAGCCCAAGAGGAGGTAGGGTCAGAGGGAGAAGCAGACTCCCTGCTGAGCAGGGAGCTTGATGGAGGACTCGATCCCTGGACTCCAGGATCATGACCTGAGCCGAAGGCAGTTGCTTAACCAACTGAGCCACCCAGGCACCTAAGGCAATGAGGTCTTTTGAAATGATAAGTATTTTCAGGTAAACAGAAAGTTGAAGCTGAGAACTTTGGATTCTGGAGATGATATATGATTGTTGTATTTAAATGTTTGCAGGAGAGTTACATGAAATGGAATCAGCATCTTTTCTGCAGCTCCAGAGAATGGAATTTATGAGGCACCTTGAGAATCAATTCAGGGAAAGATCCCCTAGCAGAGGAAATTTCCATAAAACAAAAGAACTATCTTAAGAGCAAACGAATTTCCTGTCACTGGAGTGTTCCAAGAGGGGCTGGTTGGTGGACAGATGATTCCTTCTTAGTGCTGAATTTGGGGCTGCATAGCAACAAGAGTCCCTTCCAAATCCAAGATTTACCTGGCTGGTCTCCTCATACTGTTAGTGGTCATCTACATCCTATTTTCCCCTGTATGCCAGCTCTACACTTTCTTTTTATTTCTTTCTAAATGAGTAGTTTTTAATCTTTCAGAACAGTTTTTAATGCTTACAGAAAAATGAGTGTAAAATACAGAGTCCCCTATCCCCCTCGCTCCTCTGCATCCATTCCCCTTCTTATTCACAACTTGCATTAGTGTAAAACATTTGTTTCAACTGATGAGCTGATACAGATATATTGTTACTAATTAAGTCCCTCATTTACATTATTTCACTCTTTGTGTTGCACATTCTATGGGTTTTAACAAATGTATAATGACAGGTGTCTACAATTACATATCCTACAGAATAGCTTCACTGCCCTAAGAATCCTCTGTGGTCCCTTAGTCCACTTTCCTTCCCCCCACGTTTGGCAACTACTGATCTTTTTACTGTCTCTGTATTTTTACCTTATCCAGAATGCCGTATTTGTGAAATTATATAGTATGTAGCCTTTTCAGATTGGTTCTTTGACTTAGCAACATGGATCTAAGATTCCTCTGTATCTTTTTGTAGTGTGAGAGCTTATTTCTTTTTATCACTGAATAACATTTTAGTGTACAGATGTATCCCACTTTGTTCATCCATTCGCCTTTGGACATTTTCCATTCATTTAGGTAAATACCAAGGAGTGCAGTTGCTGGGTTGTATGGTAAGAATAGGGTTAGCTTTTAAAGAAACTGACAAACTGCATTCTAAAGTGGCTTTACCATTTTGCCTTCCTATCAGCAATTCACTGGAGTTCCTGTTTTTCCACATCCTTGTCAGCTTTCCTTATTGTTCATGCTTTGGATTTACGTCATTCAAACAGGCACATACGAAGTGGACTGACTTTTTTCCCTCATATTCAGATGCATTATTTCCAAATTACTATAAGAAATACACTTAAGCTACCACTGGTGTAATGTAATATCACTATGATCATTCAGGATCCAGATGGCAAGACACCGGAAGTAAGAGAACAAGCACTTATGTTAATTTCAAAATTATTAATGATGATTGTAATAATACACATTTATTTGTGAATACTTTTTTGAGTTTATTTTGAAAAGCGATGCCACCAGGAGAACATTCACAAGACCTATTTCTGATCAACATTCATACGGAATTACACTCAAAAGCATGAGGAGGCATTGGTGGTCATCAGACAATCCTTCTCTCAAGAGGCACTTTATTTTTGAGCAGTGGCTACTGCTTCTTGATTGAGATTTCTCAGTGTCTTTGTTTCAGGTCTTTCAAGTTGCCTACATCATCATCAAAGCTGCTAATGCCCCTCGACCTGGAAACTGGATTTTGGAGCGTTCTCTGGATGGCATCACGTTCAGCCCCTGGCAGTATTATGCAGTTAGTGACACGGAGTGTTTGACGCGTTACAATATCACTCCAAGACGGGGGCCACCCACCTACAGGGCGGATGACGAAGTGATCTGCACCTCCTACTATTCTAGACTGGTACCACTTGAGCATGGAGAGGTACTGTGCCCACCGCAGTGATGTCTGTTTTTTCTCCCGAACCCTCACCTCAGATGTAAAGATAGCCGTTTTAAGAGCCAACATTGAACACTCCAAGTTAATCTCTCTTAGTACAGATTATAGGGATCTTTAATCTAACTATCTAGCTGTGTTCAAGATATTGACGGGAGTATCCTGATGATTGATGTCATAACCCATACATTTCACCTTACTGATTTCTTCCTTTCAAGAATAGCCTTCAGTCTTCTGTCTGCTGTGACTCAGTAACTCTATCAGAGCCTCTTAAAGCATTCTTTCCCATGACACCAGAGCAAGAACATTTGTTGAATTATTAGAGGGAGAGCTAAAACGCCTCTAAAAGAAGTAGTTTCTAGTTTTCTCTGTGAAGTTCTCCTCTTTGGAGGTGTTGAGGATTGGAGATAGCTTGTGAAGTATTCCAGCTCAGTGCTCACCATGCCCAGAGGGGCATACACACTTCATTAAAGTCAGAGTATGATCAAAAACAAGCCATTCTTTTTTTTTTTTTCCTTTCTTTTTTTCATTTTCTTCTTCTTCTTTTCTTAATGGAGGAAGCAGTGTGGGGGGCTGTGGGGAAGGGCAGAGGGAGAGAGAGAATCTTAAGTAGGCTCCACACCCAGTGCAGAGCCCAGTGATGGGCTCGATCTCACGATCCTGAGATCATGACTTGAGCCAAAATCAAGAGTCAAACAGTTAACTAACTGAGCCACCCAGGCGCCCCCAAAGAACAAGCCATTCTTTAGTAGCGCCTGACTTGAGATAAAACTGCAAAACCTCTCCTGACGACTCTTCACAGCAGGAATTCTGCAGCAAGCCTGCATTGTTTCAAGAGCAGAGATTAAGAGAGTGGGTATACAAAACTTTCTGGCACCTTCTCTCACTCTCCCCAGTCTGTTCTGGACATTAAGAATTTGTTTCAGCGGAGTCATAGCCTAATGATGCATGTTAAAATACCCTCAACACTGGGAGAAGTGGTCCCATTAAGTTTTCTAGCAATCTCTGAGATGCCAGAATGCATAACTTTAAATTAATTGAAGATACTTTGGAATCATGGTGTTCACAAGTAGTAATTAACAAATGTTGGGTTTCGGGCGCCTGGGTGGCTCAGATGGTTAAGCGTCTGCCTTCGGCTCAGGTCATGATCCCGGAATCCTGGGATCGAGTCCCACATCGGGCTCCCTGCTCCTTGGGAGCCTGCTTCTCCCTCTGCCTCTCTCTCTCTCTGTGTTTCATGAATAAATAAATAAAATCTTTAAAAAAAAAAAAACAAATGTTGGGTTTCTACAAGAGTCTAGTTGTTTGGTTTGATTTTAGATGGTATCATTATGTCCTGAAGTTAAACAATCAGGGCTATATTTTTGCATGCTTAAAATTGACATTCGTTCGTTTTGATGTCTTTATCTTTAGATTCATACATCACTAATCAATGGCAGACCAAGCGCTGATGATCTTTCACCCAAGTTGTTGGAGTTTACTTCCGCACGATACATTCGCCTTCGCTTACAGCGCATTAGAACCCTCAATGCCGATCTCATGACCCTCAGCCACCGTGACCCTAAAGACCTTGATCCTATTGTTACAAGACGAGTAAGTCTATGGCAGGGCTCCCCCACTGTGAAAAGTTTATTTTGTTTAAGGAAAATAGACTTTTCTTTTTGATTGGCTTTATCCTCCCAGGTTGGCCTTTTTTTTCTTATTTCACTGAAAATCATTACATATGCTTTATTTAACGTGCCACCTTTCTAAACTAGGGGATGGTTCTGACATTGTGCCCTTGGGCTCCCTCCCCCCATCCCATAATGCCATTCTGTAGTAAATGTTGTGGTATTGCTCTTCACACTGTGGTCTGACTCCACATCTGATCTTCAGCAAGTAAGCTGTTGTTTTTTCACTTAAAAGGAAATTTTAAAGTTTGAGTTATAATTTACATTCAAGAAGATGTACAGATTTTAAGTGTATAGTAAATGTACAAGGCTTGTGTGGACAAACATTTTCAAATCCCTTGGATAAACTAGGAGTGGAATTACTGAGTTATGGGGTAACTGTGTGTTTAATATTTAAGAATTTGTGAAGCCTTATGGAAAATTGTACCATTTTGCAGACCAGCAACATGTGAGAGTGCTGTTGTATGACACACTGTCACAGATTTGTGTTGTCAATCCATTTTCACATCAGCCATTCTGATGTGCATATGGTGACAGCTCCTTGTGATGTTAATTTGCATTTCCCTGATGACACATGTGAGCAGGTGCTTATTGGTATCTGATCGAATATTTTTGTCCATTTTTCATTTGGGTCATTTTGTCTCCTTATTACAGAGCTATAAAAGACTTTTAGATATTTTGTGTACAAGTCCTTTGTCAGATATCCACATTGCAAATATCTTCTCTGTCTGGAGCTTGCTTATTCACTTTCCCATGACATTTGAGAGGTTTTAATTTTAATGAAGTCCAATGTATTATTTTTTCTTTAATACTTAATGCTTTCTGTGCCTTTCTGAAAATGACTTTTTAAATTCCAGGTTTGCAAAGATGTTATGCTTTATAGTTTTAGCTTTTACATTTATTGTCTTTCAAATTAATTTTTGTGTTTGGTGTGAAGTAGAGGTCAAGGCTCTTTGTTTCCCTGTATATGCATGCAATTGTTCGGCACCATTCGTCTTTATGCCAATAACAAACTTTTTCAATTGCTGTGGTTTTTTAGACTTAAGTCTTGAAGTCAGGTACTAAAATAGTCCAAATGAGTTCTTTTTCAATATCTCTGGCAATTCTAGATTCATTTTGTCTCCTTATAAATTTTAGGATGGGTTTGTTACTTTCTGCCCCCCCCCAAAAAATCCTGCCAAGATTTTCATTGGGATTCCACTGGATTAATAGATCAGTTTGGGAAGGATTGTGGAAGACACTTTGATAATATTGGATCATCTAATCCATGAACATGCTGTATCTCTCCACCTGTCTGGGTCCTCTGTAGTTTCTCCTGGCAATGTTTTATTATTTGTTTATTAGTACATCTATTATTCAATGTATTCTTAATATACATTTTTGCCTGTTAGCCTTAATAGATTGCTTTCTAAATTTTATTTTCCATTTCTTCATTGCTAGTGTATAGAAATACAGTCCATTTTTTAATTGATTTTACATATTAAGACATTGCTAAAGTCACAGATTATTTCTAGTGGGTTTTGTTTTTTGTTTTTTGTTTTTTTTTGTTGTTGTTGTTGTTTTAGGTTTTCCCAAGTACACAATAATATCATCTACAAATAATGAGAGTTTGGCCTTACTGTGCACTTTTTATGTCTTTGATTTCTTTTTCCTTGCATTATTGAGCTGGCTGGCACCTCCCATAGATGTGGAATGGAAATGGTGAGAACAGATTGTAAGAGGAAAACACTTAATCTTTCACTGCTAGCTCTCAGGTTTTCATGGATTCCCTTTATTATGGCTGAGCAGATTCTCTTCTACTGGCTTGCCAGCTTTTTTTAATGAATGGTGGTAAATTCTGTAACATGTGTTTTGTGACTCTATTGAAATGATCAAATGTTTTTGTTCTCCTTTATTCTGTTAATATGGTGATTTACATTTACTAATTTTTGTGTGTTGAACTAACTTTGCATTTGGGGGGAAAATTCTACTTGGCCATGAGTTATTATCCTTTGTATAAAGTACTATATTCAACTGTATAGTGCTGTATTCAGTATTTTTTAGGGTTATCAGTTATGGGTTTTGAATATGACTGCCTGGTATGAGGTGCAGCCAAGTTAAGAATTTGTTTTAGACTCATTTGTTTTCTGTTGGTGAGTTCATTTGGGCATTATTTGTTTTAAATCAACACAAGGATTTTTGTGCATGAAATATAATTTAAAGTGTGTCTCTAATTATTTTTTAGGTTACCAATAACTGCTGAGCTATATGTTGGAGAGCCCAACATTTTCTTTGAACTGAAATAGAAGAGGCCTTAATTTTTATTTGTCACTTTCTTTTTCCTTAGTATTACTATTCAGTCAAAGACATTTCTATTGGAGGAATGTGTATTTGTTATGGCCATGCTAGTAGCTGTCCATGGGATGAAACTACAAAGGTGAGTTCTAGTATTTTACAGTTTATTAAAACTTTAAAATAGGAGTTACAGCTATAGTGTTTGCCTTACTGTTTTTTTACTCAAGTCAGATGTTGAAAGGTATAAAATCATGGTGCAAAAAATATTTTTCAGATAATTTAACTGATTTCATTTTTTTGAACAATTTTATTCCACTTTCTTTGGAGGATATATTTCTTTTTTGTTTTGTTTTGTTTTGTTTTCCTAGTATGTCCAGCACAAAGAAGATTTTTTTCATCATGATAAGCATACTCTTTAATCTCTATCACCTATTTCCTATTTCACCCATTACTCCACACCCCTCCCTCTGATAACCATCAGTTTGTTATCTGTAATTAAGAGTCTGTTTCTTGGTTTGCCTCTGTCTCTCTTTTTTTTACCTTTGCTCATTTGCTTTTTTTCTTAAATTCTACATGAGCATATGGTATTTGTCTTTCTCTGGCTGACTTATTTCACTTGGCATTACACTCCCTAGCTCTATCCATGTTGCAAATGGCAAGACTTCATTCTTTTTTATGGCTGGATAATATTCCATTGTATAGATACGTACTGCTTCTTCTTAATTCATTCATCTATTGATGGACACTTGAGCTGCTTCCATAGTTTGGCTATTGTAAATAGTGCTGCAATAAACATAAGGTGAGCGTCTCCCTTTGAATTAGCATTTTTGTATTTATTAGGTAAATACCCAGTAGTGCAATTACTGGATCATAGGGTAGTTCTATTTTTAATTTTTCAAGGAACCTCCATACTGTTTTCCAGAGTGGCTGCACCAGTTTGCATTCCTACCAAGAGTACAAGAGAGTTCCCCTTTCTCTGGATCCTTGCCAGCACTTGTTGTTTCTTGTGTTGTTGATTTTAGCCATTCTGACCGATGTGAGATGGTATCTCATTGTAGCTTTGATTTGCATTTCCCTGATGATGAGTGATGTTGAGCATCTTTTCATGTGTCTATTAGTCATCTGGATGTCTTCTTTGGAAAAATATCTGTTCATGTCTTCTGCCCATTTTTTAATTGGATTATTTGTTTTTTGGGTGTTGAATTGTATCAGTTCTTTATATATTTTGGATACTAACTCTTTATTGGATATGTCATTGCAAATGTCTTCTCCCATTCAGTAGGTTGCCTTTTAGTTTTATTAATTGTTTGATTTGCTGTGCAGAAACGTTTTATTTTGATGTAGTCCCAATAGTTTATTTTTGCTTTTATTTCCCTTGCCTTAGGAGACATATCTAGGAAATTGTTACTATGGTCTATGTCAGAGAAATTACTGCCTGTGCTCTCTTCAAGGATTTTTATGGTTTCAGGTCTCACATTTAGGTCGTTAATCCATTTTGACTTTATTTTTGTGTATGGTAAAAGAAAGTGGTCCAGCATCATTCTTTTGCATGTAGCTGACCAATTTTCCCAACACCCATTTGTTGAAGATACTGTCTTTTTCCCTTTGTATATTCCTTCCTCCTTTGTCAAAGATTAATTGACCATATAATTGTGGGTTTATTTCTTGGTTTTCTATTTGAGTCCATTGATCTATAGTACCATACTGTTTTAATTACTACCACTTTGTCATATAACTTGAAATCTGGAATTGTGATACCTCCTGTTTTATTTTATTTTATTTTATTTTTTTAAAGATTTTATTTATTTATTTGAGACAGAGAGAATGAGAGACAGAGAGCATGAGAGGGAGGAGGGTCAGAGGGAGAAGCAGACTCCCCGCCGAGCAGGGAGCCCGACGCGGGACTCAATCCCGGGACTCCAGGATCATGACCTGAGCTGAAGGCAGTCGCTTAACCAACTGAGCCACCCAGGCGCCGCCTCCTGTTTTACTTTTAATTTTCAGGATTGCTTTGGCTGATTGAGATCTTTTTTTTTTTTTATTTGAGAGAGAGAGAATGAGAGAGAGCACATGAGAGGGGGAAGGGTCAGAGGGAGAAGCAGACTCCCTGCCAAGCAGGGAGCCCAATGCGGGAATCGATCCAGGGACTCCAGGATCATGACCTGAGCCAAAGGCAGTCGCTTAACCAACTGAGCCACCCAGGCGCCCTGATTGAGATCTTTTATGGTTCCATACAAATTGCAGGATTGTTCTAATTCTGTGAAAAATGCTGTTGGTATTTTGATAGGGATTCCATTAAATCTGTAGATTTCTTTGGGTAGTATAGGCATTGTAACAACATTCGTTCATCCAATCCATGAGTGTGGAATTTCTTTCCATTTTTTTGTGTCGTCTTGAATTTCTTTCATCGGTGTTTTATTGTTTTCAGAGTACAGATCTTTCACCTTTTTGGTTAAGTTTACTCCTAGATGTTTTATTGTTTTTGGTGTAATTGTAAATGAGATTGCTTTCTTAATTTCCTTTTCTGCGGCTTTATTATTAGTGTATAGCAATGCAAAAGATTTCTGTACATTAATTTTGTATCCTGCAACTTTGCTGAATTCATTTATTAGTTCTAGTGGTTTTTTGGTGGAGTCTTTGGGGTTTTCCATATGTACTAACCTGCCATCTGCAAATAGAGCTTTACTTCTTCCTTACCAATTTGGATGCCTTTTATTTCTTTTATTTATTTTTTGTTTGGAAGATGTATTTCTAATTAAGTATTTACTGTGAAATTTTTGTGGTAAAATACACATAACATAAAATTTACCATTTTAACCATTTTCAAGTATACAATTCAGTGGCCTAATGATCTTTGAAGATCTTTTCTCTATAAGACTGTCAAGCTAAAACCATGCACAGTTATAAATTATGCTTATATTTTTTAAAAGAATTGTTCCCCTCCTCCCATTTTCTTCCTTTTCCATGTTTGTGGTACTAAATCAAGAGAAAAACAAGTTTACCCATTTTAACATAATACTAAGTGAATAATATGAGACCCTGTCTCCTCTTAAACAATTTATATGAAGCGGCTTGTTATTTTTCCCCCCAGTCTTTGTAATTCTCTGACTCTTGAATAGGATTATCCTCTTTTGAGGCTGAAACCTAGGAAGATCAAGAAAGTTATTAATAAGAGCTTATAAACCCTGAATATCCATGTATCTTATTTGGAAAACTTTTTGTTCATGAACCCATTTTATTTTTAGCTTTGTTTTATTCCTCCTCACTTCTGTTTGTAACCAGGTCGTGTGTGTATATTTTTCTCTAAAAATGAATGTCTCTATGCTTTGATGGAGCCATATGTCCTCAGGTATACTGTCATGCAGGATATGTGACCATGATCAGTTCTTTTAAAAATAAAGTTATGTGGGGCGCCTGGGTGGCTCAGTTGGTTAAGCGTCTGCCTTCAGCACAGGTCATGATCCCAGGGTCCCGGGATGGAGCCCTGCATCGGGTTCCCTGCTCAGTGGGGAGTCTGTTTCTTCCTCCCCTTCTGCCCCTCTTCCTGCTTGTGCACATGCTCGCACACGCTCTCTCTTTCTCTCAAATAAAATCTTAAAAAATAAATAAAGTTACAAAAAATATACAGGTTAATTCCAGATGTCATTTTGTATTCTCCATTTCTAGAAGCTACAGTGTCAGTGTGAGCATAACACCTGCGGAGAGAGCTGCAGTAGGTGTTGTCCAGGGTACCACCAACAGCCCTGGCGGCCCGGCACCGTTTCTGCTGGGAACACATGTGAAAGTAGGTCTACTGAGAATGGAAGGATGTAGTGTTTTTCCTTCTTAACATGCTTACTTTGATGATGACTTAACATTGGGACTAGGATGTAACTTGTTTTTTTAAATATTCAAATAGTTCCCAAAGTTACATACTACCTGAATACAATTTAACGTATTGAGACCTACCTGTATCTTCAGGGATTTGCTATTTTATCTCGGGTTCCTCTTCCCATATATAGATGTATTCTTTACCTAATTTGGATTTAATTTTTAAGTAGGCAATACATTCACACGATTCCAACATCCACCAATATATACAAAATATGTAGTGAAAAATATTCCTTCCACTCTGTCTCCATCCTATGTTCTTCCTGAAATTTTTATGCAAATAAAACATACATCAACATATCCCTACCCCCAATGTAGTTCATACATGGGGCCTGACATGCTTGCATGTTATTCTACATATGGCTTTTATGTTTAACAGTATGTCTTGAAAATCTTTCTGTGTTAGCAATATGAAATGCTGTTCTTATTTTTATTTTATTTATTTTTTTATTTCAATTCCAGTATAATTAACACACAGTGTTATGTTAGTTTCAGGGGTACAATATAGTGATTCAACAATTCTATATATTCATTACTCAGCGCTCATCATGATGAGTGCGTCTTCATCCCCTTCACCTACTTCACCCATCCCCCCACCCAACTCCCTTCTGGTAACCACTAGTTTGTTCTCTATTGGAGTGCTGTTTTTAAAAACAGTACCACTGAATTCCATTAAATGGATGCAATATAATTAAAATAGCTACCTATCCATGGATAGTTCATGTGTTCCCAGTCTTTTTTAACACAAACAGTGATGCGATGATTAAGCCTGTACATATCACTCATAAGTGCAGGTACGTCTGCGGGATTGTGATCCCAGAAGATAGGTTGAGGGGTCAAATGGGTGTACATGTGTATAATTTTGATGACTACTCCCAATCGTCCTCAATAAGATTGCCCATATCCTATTAAATTTACTTATTCTGGAATTTTAATTTAATTTACGGTCATAGAAACTTAGGGAAGGAAGGGTTTTCTTTATATAGGACATAATAAATATATTAATTGAGATGTTAAAATTCTCCTAGAATGTAATTGTCACAATAAAACTCAAGACTGTTACTATGATGAAAGTGTTGCAAATCAGAGGAGAAGTTTGAATACTGCTGGACAGTTCCGAGGAGGAGGGGTTTGCATCAATTGCCTGCAGAACACCGTGGGGATCAATTGTGAAACCTGTATTGATGGATATTATAGACCATACAAGGTGAGAGTGTTTCTTCACCATAGCTGAATTTCATTGCCTTTTCAAGGTGGAAAAGAGATTTCGCCAACGGTCAACTTCAATACTGGAAACTCATTCCCTTCTGTAATATTTCCTTTATATTCTTATTCTGCTAGTAGCATTTTTTGGATATCTGTTTCCTGCTCTGTTTGTCCTGTGTTCTTGCTCAGAGTAGGATGTTCACTTGTTATTTAACTTGGATTTGGGGCCCTACTGGCTGTGTAATCTTGGTTTTGTAATACTAACTGTGAATGGGAAGAGTCAGTCAAAAACTATTACAGCTGTATCTTGCCTGTAGGAAGTGCTCAGTCCATCCTCAGCTGACCTAATATGTAGTTACCACCTGGCTCCCTGTGGAGGTCTGGTCTAGGTGATGCTTATACATGGCTGTGAGAGAGAGCGGAGGGGAGCCCCATAACAGTGGTCATGAGAAAGAATGGCACTCTGCTAATGATACTGGCTACTGTCCCATCAAAAAATGTTTGGGACTTTCTGGCGTGAGCTCAAATTATTTTCCTGAGACCTACACTCCCTGGGTATACAAAATCATTATAATAGTCACATCTTGAGTGAAAAGCCAGTACCTTGTCATTGGTATTATTGTTGATATTATTGCTAATAATAATTCTAGTAAGATAGTCCAGGACAAACTCTGCCTTTCAGGTGTCTCCTTATGAGGACAACCCTTGTCGTCCCTGTGACTGTGACCCTTTTGGGTCCCTCAGTTCTGTCTGTATTAAAGATGAGCTCCAATCTGGCTTACACAAAGGTAAGTCCTTGATTGGTTTTTGTGCTTGAATTGATTTTTTTTTTTTTTTTTTGGTGGAAGATTTGTACTGGGTGGAACTATCATAATTGGATAGAAATTGAGTGATATGATTCTCTATTGATTCTTTTGTTTACAAAATACTTACCAAGCAGTTACTATGTGTCGGGCAATTCTTTAGGGCCCAGGAATATGTACTTGAACAAGATGATCAAAATTCCTGCTCACAGACAGACACTCAACGAACACGTACATGCATAATATAACTCTGGGTAGGGAGGAGTCCTGTGGGCATGAAGCAAAATTGGGAGTCATGATTGGAGGGAGATGGGGTGTAAAGAGGGCAATGTTGGGGTGATGAAATGACATTTGAGCAGATAATTGAGCATTTGATGAGAGAAAAAATAAGGCTCAGTTTAAAGCCATATGGGGAACACAGTAAATAGCAATCCCTCTATTTAGCTCTTAGAAGACACTCATAAGGCTTTTGCATACATCATCTCGCAAAGCAAACAAATTTTCCTGCTAACTTTGTAAATGTCAGTGTTCTTTCTGTTACGAAAACTGGCAAAGGACTTGCAAATACCGGAATCTCCTGAAAAGGTTGCATCTGTTCAAAGACTTCTGTGACCTCATCAAATTCTCAGTCACTAGCTGTTAAAATGGATATTGATCAGCTGGGAAGGATGTGCCAACCAGGGGGCCCACCCACAATGCGGAGGGTAATTTACACAATTGAATTAATCCTTACACAGGACTGGTAATGGGATGCTAATGGTAATGAGGATGATGTTGATTGTAGTCACAATTACCCTTGATTAGGTTCATTTTAAGAAATATATCATTTAAACATTCAGCCATAGCAGATATAAATTATTTAATGCATTTTATAGGCAAGGAAGCTGTAGCTCAGAGCAGTTAAGGGACTTGGCTGACGTTACACAGCTGAAAGTTTCAGAGCTGCCATTAAAATCAGGGATAGTGCTCATTGCCCTTTACCATTTCCCTTGTGCTTTCAAAAACAACAACAACAACAACAACAACAACAAACCAACAACAGCTTTATTTTGTGATACAGTTCACTACCATACAATTCACCAGTTTAAAGTGTATGATTCAGTGTTTTTTTGGTATATTTGTGGGTGCAACCATCAACACAGCCCATTATATACCATTTTCATTACCCCATAAAGAAACCCCTTCTCTGTTGGTAATCACTCCCCACTTCCCTCCATGCCCACCGCCCCAGCCCTAGGCAACCACTGATCTTTCTCTCCACAGATTTGCTCATTCTGGACATTTAATATAAACAGAACCATACAATGTATGGTCTTTTGAGACTGGCTTCTTTTACTTAGCATCATGTTTTCAAGGTTTATCCATGCTGTAGCCTCCATTAGTACTTTGGTCCTTTTTTTTTTCTTTTTCTTTTCTGAATACTACTCTATCGTATGTATGTACCACATTTTATATAGCCATCCATCAGTTCATGAGTATTTCATTTGTTTCCACTTTTTGGTTATTATGAATAATGCTGCTACAAACATTCATGTCTAACTTTTTTGTGGATGTATGTTTTCATTGTTCTTAGATAAATGATTAGGAGTGGAATTGCTGGGTCATAGAGTAACTCTATGTTGCATATTTTGAAAAAGTGCCAAACTGTTTTCCAAAGTCATGGTACAATTTGACATTCCCACCAGACTCTGTTTTTCATCTCTGTTTTCTTTTTTTAAACTAAGGGTTGACAAACTGTGGTCCATGGGCCGTTATCTGGCAAACCACCAGTTTTTGTAAGTAAAGTTGTATTGGAACAGAGCTATGCCCATCTGTTACCTGCTCCCAAGCACTTAGGGCAAAGTTGAGTAATTGCAACAGAGATCCTTTTGCCAAAAAGCTTGAAATATTTCGTCTCTGGCCCTTTGCAGAAATAGTTTGCCAACCCCTGCTTTAACCTTTTTACCCTCCTTTTGGGCCATTGCCATCCTTTTCTTCCCAGGGAAGTGGCCAGGTCAATGTCCATGCAAGGAAGGCTACGCAGGAGAAAAATGTGATCGCTGCCAATTTGGTTACAAGGCTTACCCAGCCTGCATCCGCTGTGAGTGCAGTCGGGCTGGGAGTGTGAACGAGGACCCATGCTCAGAGCCTTGTCTCTGTAAGGTATGCGTGGGGGTTAAAGATGACCCTGAGTTTCTTTTGAGGTATCCTAAGAAAGCAACACATTCCATAGGTTAAGGTGATCAGTTCTTGAGCAAAGCAGCAAGGTTTAAATAGAACTCTGCTTCCCCATACCTTCCTGAGAAGCATGACATTATGTCATAGTCTATGTCCTTGGCCTTAGATGGGCACCCAGTTTGCTTTTTTGGTGCCTTCTGGGCAATGGCCATCTATTCCAGAGGTATTTCTGTGACTTCCAAGATGAAACCAAATACTGCATTTCTTAGGCCTGGGCCATTATCTCTTCTGAGATTCTGTTCCAGCCTAATGTTTAGAGGAGAACCAGGTAAATACTAAATTTGTAAAAATGTCAAATAAGGCAGATATGTTATTTTGGATTTCTCTTAAAAAGAAATTGGACAATGATAAAAAACACAGTCATTGGGTACCACGGAGGTGGGGGTTTTTTGCTATCTGATATTAATATCCATTTCCCCATGATAACCATAATTTATGGGACTTCCCATTATATCTTCTGTGCTTCTTCCCATGTAAGCAGAGTCTTGAGCACATTTTATAAGTGACTGAAAATAATCTTGAGCATTTATTAATAAGACAAACAATTATATAGCCCTCCTTGGGTTTTAAAATTCTCGAAAGATCAGCAAAAATGGAAGGTTTCTAACAAAACAATATGAAAAAAGTCATTTCAATATAAATGACCGAGCTCTAGGATCCTGACCCTCATTCTTGCCTACAAAATTAAGTGGTCATAATTTCAAAATATCTGTTTTGGAAATAATGACTTCATGAGGCTTTACATCTCCTCAGAGTATCTATTTATTTACCTGTTTCTCTGGATCACCAAACACCTTTCTTGTTAACGTCACTTTATTCTATCTATCTAGACACACTGGTTTCAAATCTTTTCTCTACTCCATGCAGGAAAATGTTGAGGGAGACAATTGTGACCTCTGCAAGCCAGGATTCTATAACTTGAAGGAGAGAAACCCCGAGGGCTGCTCAGAATGCTTCTGCTTTGGCGTTTCTGACGTCTGTGACAGCCTTTCTTGGTCCATCAGTCAGGTGCGGGTACCTTCCCCGAGTCCGGATTTAAGACACGTGCCACCTCAAAGGAGCTCTCTGGGAGCTGTGTTCTAAAGCAAGGGGGCTGCCTTTCCCTGTACCACCACTCCCGGCCGTTTGTAATGACATTGGCATGGATCAGAGGCAGCCGGCTACTAAAGTGTCACAGAAGTTTCTTTCTTGGTCATGTGCTTGTTCCTACATATATTTCCCTATCCAAATAATAGGATGTTATGATACTGTAGAATGTATCATGTCTCAATTTCTTCTGTATGGAAATGCATCTGGTTGTGGGGTCAGAGGTGAGTTCTGGGACCCACTGCTCCACACTGGTCTCAGGCCAGGACATGGGTTCATGCAGAATCTTCTAGCTCAGAGAACCTGGTGAGGGTAGGAATAACAACAGGTGACATAGGGATTATGAGGGCAGACAACTGATTCCTCAGTTGTTTTGGGAATGAGGAGTCCTAGGGGGATGCCAAATGGTGCCTGGGAGGACAGTGTGATGGCCCGAGGTTAGGGAGGATGGCAGGGCACAGGGCTCATCCGTGGTAACCACCTGGCCTCCCCATGGCCATCTTGGGAAAGCTGTATTCAGGGTAGGGGGGTTGCTAGTCCCTGACTCTCCTTTCCCTCCCTCCCTCCCTCCCTGGCAGGTTGGTGAGGAGTGGGAGCAACATTGGGGAGGGAGTGGGAATCCCAATCAGTACCTAAGAATGAAGGTGAATCCCTGTGGCTACCATGCTGGGGTGATGGCTTGTCATCTCTTTGTAAATGATAAATCAGGAGGATAGGATCTGGAGGTTAATTTTACACATTTTTCAGCTTTTTGGTAAAGCTGTTCAATGCATCTATTAAGATCCTTGCTATTTTTTTTTTTAATCTAAAATATATTATCTGTGTCCATCACAGTTTTGCTCGCCAACTTGCTTATAATTGATCTGGGGATCTGGAGAGTGTTTGACTCATTCTCAAATTTTCTTGATCCTTTGACAAGTAGAAGGGTCATGAGTCGTGTGGTTCTGTGGCCACAGTGTGTTAACCCCACGGTGTTCTGTCTTTAGCTAAGCTCTCTGGGTCTGTTTCTTCATTGTAGGGATATTAGTACTGGCCTGGGTGAAATCTCAGGGGACTTCAATTTCATATTCTGAAATTCTGAATCTTTTTTTAAGGTGAAAGATATGTCTGGGTGGCTGGTCACCGACCTGATCAGTCCAAGCAAGATCCTGTCTCAGCAAGATGCGCTGGGTGGGCATCATCGGATTAGCATCAACAACACGGTGGTCCTGCAGAGGCTGACTTCCAAGTATTACTGGTTGGCCCCAGAGGCCTACCTTGGAAATAAGGTAGGGCCATCGCCAGAAGTGACATCTTGGGCAAAGATCTCAGAGCACATTAGGAAAGAACTTCTTGTTGGCAATTTAAGTCGTCTCAGGGTCACTCGAGGGTTTGACAGATAATTATACAGCATTTACTTACACCTGACTCACATGGTCTTGCTTAGCCTTGGGTGACTTTATTACATCATTAGACTATGAACTTTGTTCTTGGCCACGTTGGTCATAGGCAGGCTGCTGTAGGAAGTCTTGTCCCCTCCTCCCATGATAGGCTCTCCACTTTCCTCTGCGTTCCTGGATCACTTGGGCCTCTGTGAAGTGTTGGGCAAATCCCTGCTTTGTTTAGTTAGCCCTGTACTTTCCTTAGTCCCAGGGCTCAGTGGAGAGCCTGGCGCAGAAGGAACTTGGGCGGGACAGACTGGGCATTGGGGCTGGTGTCCTGCCAGTTTCATTATCAAGACAGACTCTTTCTCACCTAACATTCACATTTAGCAAAGATAGAATACTTCCCATTTTAAGAAAATGCAAAGTGGTGATTCTACCAAGGGGAAATTTGGTTAATATGATTTAACCTGCCATTGTCCCCTTCTTCCCTACCAATCATGCCACTTCTTTTTTTTTTCTTTTTTCTTTTTTCTTTGAGACAGAGAGGGAGGGAGGGAGAGAGAGCACGAGCGGGGGGAGGGGGTAGACAGAGAGAGAGAAACAGACTCCCCGCTGAGCAGGGAGCCCCATATGGGGCTCCCATCGCAGGACCCCAGAATCATGACCTGAACCAAAGGCAGTTTGGTTCAAAGGTTAGTTTACCTGAGTGAGCCACCCAGGCGCCCCCGATATTGCCACTTCTCTCCAGATTCTGATGATCCGAAAATATACTCCGTAGAATCTATCTCAGTGGCTCAAGCTCCGTGCTTACCTTCCCTGTGCATTTGGTTTGTTTTGAAGTAATGGTCTATGTTTCATCGTAGTGCAGGTCTTATAGCTTGGGAAGTTTCTATTTCACTTATTGGCTATATTTTAATTTTACAACTTGTTTTATTTAGACTTAGGTTTAAGTAGTGTTTATTTTGAAAACGATTCTTTTTTCCCATCAAATTATAATCCTAGAAGATGTGCTCTCTTTATAATGTGGTCTTATCACCAAAGGTCAATGATCTTTTTTTTCCTGTTAAGATCACTCTTCTAATTTTCGGGTGCAAAGACTGGATTCTGAACCTGATATTGTGTCACACACCTGTCACAAAGAACATCTCCATTTTGTATTAAAGGATACGACCAGGAGGAAAAACCTTTAGTCCATCTTTAGCCGATGAGTCCTGTTCCTTATTGTTCTTCTACAAGCAGTGCAAGGAGATCAGAATGTTGGGATTATCATCATGGATCTGACTCCTAAATCCTAAAAAATTAAGTGAAATATACGTCTCCTATGTGACTCACAGAAGTTGATGCTCGTTCACCTTGGGCTTTCTTTAAGAAGGAGCACATCTTTCTTCTGTACATTTAAATCACATCCTGCATTTTGGTAATATTGGTTAAACAACATATTCGTATAATATGCTTTCTTTTCACTGCCTTGCTGTGGACTCCCGTCTGTACCGTGGCCACTCGGACACCTTGCAGCCGGGTTGTTTCCCGACGGATCCTGGCCACCACTTCCTCTTACAGAGGGGCTGTGGTCATGTGCCCTCTGTGTTCACTCTCGCTTACCTCTTTCAGCTGACTGCATTTGGTGGCTTCCTCAAGTACACGGTGTCTTACGATGTTCCCATGGAGATGGTGGACGGGGACCTCATGTCTTACGCTGATGTTATCATTAAGGTAGTTGCTTTCACATTGCTTTGCTGTAGAGCAGAAGGGCTTCTCTGGGGGACAGTTCATGACTCCAAGTGGTAAGGGAGCCCATAGTAGCGGGGAGCACAGGGCCAGGTGGCCGTTCAGCAAGGCTTTGCCTCATCCAGGCACCACCAAGACTGGTGATAATTCTCTTTGGGCCCATTCCTGGAATTGCCTCAGGACAGCACATGGGGCTCTTCCCTCGATCCCCAAAGCTGACCCATCTTTTCACATTGAGAAGGGAGACGGGTTTGCTCTGACGTTGGAAGTACCCTGTCAGCCCTTTGAGTCCCTCTGTCTCCTCCTGCCACGTTGCCACCCACATGAACGCTTAGCCAGTAGTGCTTGGCAGTGTGGGGACGGAAGATGGGTTCCCATTTTTGTCCTCAGCCACTGTACCCTCTCTCCCCTCCGCCCCCATCACTCAAAGACCCAGCTCAACCTCGCTGGAAATTTTCCCAAAGGTAAGAAACCACCTCAGGTTCTAGTCTGCAGTGTCTGCCCCCTCTCCTGGTACCTTTATTTTTTATTTTTCTTTAAAGATTTTACTTATTTATTTGAGAGAGAGAGAACAAGTGGAGGGTGGAGGGAAGGGCAAAAGGAGAGGGAGAAGCAGGCTCCCTGCTGAGCAGGGAACCCAACATGGGATTGGATCCCAGGACCCTGGGATCATGACCTGAGCCGAGGGCAGACATTTAACTGACTGAGCCACCCAGATGTCCCTTTCTCCCAGCACCTTTAATGATGTGCACCCCCCATCCAGCCTGCGGCAAGTGGGATCGGGGTGACATAAAGCATTTTTGGGAATGGCAATTTTGTGGAAAGCTAGAGGTATCTTTATATACTTTTCTACTTTTGCTCTTCAGTTAAAGATGAGGGGTGTCAGATTCATTGCTTTGAGGAAAGCTATGGGCGCATACATGCTGTTTCTCTTCTGAGATCCCAGCACAGGACCCAGGCTTTAGATTTATTCTCTGAATCCCTCTGAGGGGAATACAAGGAAACAGCTCTCCTCCGATCATTCCGAACCAAGAGTTATAGATACGATTACATGTTTGCCCTGAGAACCTAAGCACAAATGAAAAGCCACGTTGCTGAAGAGAAATTTGCTTTTATTTTTTGATCGTGAAGTTGAATTACAAATGTATTTCCTCTTGGTTTAAATATTAGGGAAATGGACTCACTTTAAGCACCCGGGCTGAGGGCCTGGCATTACAACCACATGAAGAGTACTTGAATGTGGTCAGACTTGTGCCGGAGAACTTTCGAGATTTTAATAACAAAAGGGAGATAGATCGCGACCAGCTGATGACTGTCCTTGCCAACGTGACACATCTCTTGATTAGAGCCAACTACAATTCTGCAAAAATGGCTCTTTACAGGTGTGTCTTGAAAGAGAGGGAAAGCTCATGGGAAGGGTCCTCAATCTCGTCTTCATGTATTAATAATGATGTATTTTCAGTGTAATATATTTTCCTTGATTATTTTAAGGGTACAACTAATGGAACTGGCTGCCTTAAAAAATATTTTTATTACTATAATTTTAGTGACGATGTAAGAACAGTGGTCCATGACAAGTGTGCCTCAGTAGGAGATCATCTTGACATCAGGATCAGAAACTTTCAGGGTGATTTTCTGAGAAATGCCTGACAAGTTCACAATTGTCTGGACCACCTTGTATCTTTTTTTTACCCTCCTGATGTTAATGGTCTTAGATTTTCCTGTCTATTTAAGCTAATGTTCCCATCCTCGGTCATGTTATTACTTCCAGAAGGTCAATTTCTGGCAATGCCAGGCTACGGCTACGCATGCACGTTGGCCTAAAGCAAACACAGAATTATACATTTAAGAACAATCTCTGTATTTGAGATAGGATGATTGAATGGGTTAGTTTTTCAGAAGTGTTTCAACTCAGACTGGGCAACATCAGACCCTTCCCACAGCTGTCTGGGCGACTACTCTTCTTTGCACCAAATGTTGCAAAGGCCTTCCAGAGAATACTGACAGCTTTCAGAAATCATATTGGTGGGAAAATCTGTAGTAACTTACAAAAGTCACATCACCTTTTTGTTTGAAGAAAACTTTTAAGAATCCACCTCATCAAGATGTTAGCTGTCATTTGTAGGTAGGCGTCTGAGTCACGGGATGACTCCTGTCTATTGGTAGGTTGGATTCTGTCTCTTTGGATACAGCCAGCCCTAACGTTATAGACCTGGCACTGGCCACCGAGGTGGAGCACTGCGAATGTCCCCAAGGCTACGGAGGGCTCTCCTGTGAGGTAAGGCTCCTCTTCTTCCCTTCCTATCTCCTTTTGTTCTTTCCTAAGGAGAAAAAAAGCACATTAAAGGTGATACAATAACCCGCACTTGAATTTTAACTTTAGAAACCTAACATTTGGCTCAGACTTTGGGCAGCTTTAGGAATATTGGAAGTCACAATGTTTAAGGCAATCTGGTGCCTCTTCCAGCAGAGTCCTGGGACACGTGGAAGTGGCCTGATTTCAGTCTACCCTCTTGCCTTAGTCAACCAGAAAGTTGCACTGCCCATGCCATAGTTTGCATTTCTAAGGAGGGTTGAACTTGATTGTATCTGGACATTTACAAATCACCAGCGTGCCACCTAGAAAGCCTGGCCTGTTTTGAGACTTTTTATGGCCCCCAGCTAGGTTAACTTGGGTGACCTCTACTTCACAATGAAGTGTGTGAGAATGTGCTTACGATCACCAGTAGAAGTAATCTGTCACTAAAAAAATGTTCTGAAATATATTTTGAAATTATTTGGACCTGAATATTGATAATAACTCTCTCCTGCTGAGGACTTTCTATGTTATTTGGCACGATCCTAACCTCTTTCTGTAGGAAAGAGCTAGGAAGTAGTTATATCAGGTTCCAAGCATCATGTGCACCATCAACCACCACACGGTCCTGCCTCTCCCGTGTTTAAGACTGACTTGTCATTGACTGTGAGTTTTGGGCCGTTAACTTATGATTTGTTTTTACGAATCTTTATCAATTGTACACTTTGCAGTTAATAAAGTTGGCCTGTGCTTCATGATGTAGATTTTTAATTAAATATTTCTATTTCTATTTTAAATATTTTACAGGGTTGTTTCTTTTATGACCCCATGAACTTTTTTTTTAGATCTAAGACATGTATTTTTAGGCCAAGGAAGTATCTGTAGGATCTAAGTCCTGTGTGCTTACTGGATAAATGACCTTAAGGCTACCTCATAGTATGTGGGATGTGGGAGTGGGCTGGCTGGCAGATAAAGTAGAAGCCCAGGCTAGCTAGACCAGGAGGAGGCAGCAGTGAGCAGGTGCTGCTGGAGGACTCCAGGTCCACTGGGTTCAGAGGAAAATGCGCTGATGTGCAGGGGATGATCGCTCAAGGAAGCACACGAAGCTTAACACATAATTTTAAGTGTTTTTATCAGCCAGAAGAACTCATTCTTTCATTAGGAGCTGACTTAAGGAATCAGGCAGCTATAGGTGGGGACTGGAATTCTTGAGAGCCCTGTGGCCACCACACAGACCCCCAGGCAGCTCCCCCTCAGTGCCCATCTGTAGACTGGCCCATTGTCCATGACGGGAACGTGGTGCATGGAGGTGTTAAGGGGACTTTCACAAGGTCAGTGTGAATGAATGCATGTATATATTACTCAAATAATGAAAATGCAATTTTAATATTTTTTACAAGAGTAAAAACCAGATCCACGCCCCTCCTCCCATGGCCCCATGGGAGTATGCTGGCCTCCCAAATAATCACTCACCAGTCTGCACTCGAAACACGATTTATGTCTGGTGCAGCCCCAAGGAGCCCCGTGGCCACAGGTCTGGGAGGTGTGTCTCCCCGACTTTGAATCTTTCCATTGGCACAGTGGGCACAGGGTCTAACTGCTCCATGTTCCATATTCCATGTCTATAAAATAGAGAGAATGGTTCTCAGGGTCATCTTGAGAATGACATGAATGACTGTCTGGGATGGCCCCCTGCTCCTCCCAGGCAGGGGACAGCATCCATGAATACCACGAAAGCATGCCTGTAATGTTTGCTCAATTCACCTGATGCAGTTTAATACAGACCTACCCTTGAGCACTTTGATGGTAGTATTTAGTGACTCTTACCCAAAAGAAAACAAAATCAGGTTGAGAGGAAAATGTCCTCTTGATTGAAACACTGGTTAAGTGGCTGAGTGTTACATGATTTCTAATAATATTGCGGCAGGTACCGTGAAGATGGATGCTGACCCATTGTATCGCCACTAGGTTTTGGTGTGCGTGTTTCTACCTATAAAAAGAAATGAGGAAGGGGGCTTGGGTGGCTCAGTCAGTTGGGTATCTGACTTTTGATTTCGGCTCAGGTCATGAGATTGAGCCCCATTTAGGTCTCCAAGCTCAGCAGGGAGTCTGCTTGGGATTCTTTCCCTCTCCTTCTGCCCCTCCCCCTGCTTGTGCATGCTCTCTCTCTCAAATAAATCTTTAAAAAAAAATGAGGAACTGGATTATGGCGATGTTGCACAATTCGGTAAGTTTACTAAAAAATCAGTGAACTGTATCCTTAAAATGGGTGCATTTTATGACATGTGAATGATACCTCAATAAAGAAGTTTGGGGGGGGAAAGAAGTATGTTTCTCTACTTATGGAAATTGGAGCACTTGATGTTCCTAACCTATTGACAAGAAGATGATTTGCATGATGTACAAGGTTGCCTTCCCCCGCATGTGTCACCTGTCCCTCTCTTGCAGTCCTGCCTCCCTGGCTATTACCGCGTGGATGGAATACTCTTTGGAGGAATTTGTCAACCCTGTGAATGCCACGGCCATGCAGCTGAATGTGATATTCATGGCGTTTGCTTTGTGAGTCTGTTGCCAAGAACTCGAGTGCCCCCTCCTACCTATCCCAAAGCCATCTGCTGCGCAGAGTGGTTAAAAAAAAGTGCTTCCTCCATAGGAGATTATCCCGGCCCTTGTAGACCCCAGAGGAAATTCGCAGACTTAAGTTCATGTCATAATATGTTTCCTGCTTTTTCCTCTGCTCTTTTTTGAAAAAAAGTTACTTTGGTGAAAACGGAAAAGGGATATATAATGTCATTGCAGGTTTTTTATTAGAACAATGAATTCACTTCGTAAGATTAGAAAGCCATATAAAGGTAGAAAATATTGCCTACTGATTAAAAAGGATCAGGGCTTTTAAATGAAAGTGTTAGAATTCCTTTAACATATTACACAGTATGTCCTAAAAGGAATAATAAAACTTCTAATAATCACACTCGTTTGTGCAATATATAATGCTTTATAGTTCTTAGCTCGGGTAAACTCTTCAAACAAGTACTTCTTTCATGCAACAGGAGTTGAAACATGGCTTGACAAATATGCAGTTAATCTTGAGAATGAACTTTGGGGCAGATACAGGGCAAGACTTGTTTTTTAACTTCAATCAGGAATTCTTTTAGGCTCTTTTTGCCTGGAAGCCAGGCCATACTCCTGGATTCTAATGGATTTACTGCACAGAGATGGAGTGAATGCCTATATTAATCAGCTGAGTCCTATTCACCATACAGGGGAATGTTCATGCTCTTTCCAAAAGAGATTGATTCAGTCCCAAGGCTAGGGAAAATTAATTATCAGAGCCATGGGGAAGATCTCATCATGATGCCATGGATTGTTTAATCTTTCTAGAGCTTAGTTTTTCTTGATTCTGTAAGTAAAGCTTTCATTTTGTTCTTTGTTCATTTCATTGTTCTGGAAAGCAAGTGTCTATAGGAATTACATGAAGTGATGTTTTACACACACACTCAATCCCTCAGGATCAGTTTCCCAGAGCTTGATGAGGTTGTTGCTTTTTTTAAACGCCTCTGCCTTTCCATTTGGGTTTGTAAGGCCAGCCTTCTAGGGCGGCTGCCAACAGTTGGGGGTGTCAGCAGGCTGTGATTGTGGCACCCATGGCTTTAGGTACAGGTAAGCCAAAAGGGTATTTGCACATGCTTTTATTACTATATCTTTGCAAAAATATATACTCACACTAAAGTGAAAATGCTAAGTAGCAACCAGCCTTTAAGTTCTAATTATAATAAGTGATAATTTTTATAATTGAAAAATTTGGGGAAATAATGTTAGATTTACAGTAAGGCTGCAAAAATAGCACGGCAAGATCCTGTTCAGTCTTCACCCTGCTTTCCCTGGTGCTCACATCTTGCCTTACCAGAGTACAGTGATCAAAATTAAGAAATTCACGTGGGCACAATCTCATCAACAGAACTGTGGATTTCACTCAGATTTCATCAGATTTCCCACTCATGTCCCCTTTCCAGCCTCAAATCCAGAACACTTTGCACTTGTCGCCTTCATTCTGTGACAGCGCCTCAGTTTTCCCTTGTCTTTCATGACTGTGGCGCTTTTGAGGAGCCCTGGACATTCTCTGGAATGTCCTCCGCTAGAGCGTGTCTGTTTTCTCGTGATTAGCTAGAGGTTTTGCATTTTAGGCAGGAAGACATGAAGGTGACGTGCCCCCTCGGCACACACTGTTAGGGGATGTTAGCCCGGAACACTCGGATGAGGTGCTGTCTGCAGCCTTTTGCACTGTCAAGTTATTATTTTTACCTTTTTAAGTCATTCATGTTTGAAGGGGCAAAAATAATAAAAATTTAGATTGGACTTTAAAGCAACATAAAAACTTGGTAGCATCATTTATCTGTTTCATCTAACTTTGCTTTTTTTTTTCTATTCTATTTTACAAAGAAACCTTTGAATTCTCCCCTTTGGATAGCCATTTCTATCCCTGGGCCTTGCATGTAGCCATCCAGCTTCCCAGAGTTAACTCCTGATTTACAGGTTATCAGAGAGAAGGTTCCAATTGTTCTTAGTGCCCTATCTTTTTTTTTTTTTTTTTTTAAAGCGTGGTTTTAGATTTACAGCAAAACTGAAAGGAAGGTGTAGGGATTTCTCATAGACCTCCTGCCCCCACGCACACACAGCCTCCCATATTATCAACAGCCCCCTCCCCCCACCAGAGGGACACATTGGTGCAGTTGATGAACCCACATTGACACATCATAGCCCCCCCAATGTCCACGATTTACATTAGCTCCTGTTCTCCCAGCTCTTTCTGCTGTCCTCCCAAGGAGAAACCAGTTTGCTCTCTTCTGAAAGAGAAGAGCCTAAAGGGCAGTTGCGTATCTTGGGCCCTCATGTTTTTTTCTTTTCCATTCAAGAGAAGATGTTTTTCCTTCCTGAGGAGATGAGCATTCTCCTCCCTCAGATTCCAGCTCCACCAACAGGGCTGGTCCCTTAAAGGGATGGTGACCTGAGAAAGCGTCAAAATAGATTTGGTAGGTTTTTTTTAGCAGAACTACGTAATGGCTTTCCCAAAGAGAAAGAAAACCCTGTCTGGCCCTTTGAGCAAAGAAATCCTATCATAGATATTTTGCAAGTGGACATAATTAAATGTATTTTAATGAAACTAGTTATTTTGCATAATACTTTTAGCTCAACCATGTAGCCATTTACCAAAGCCAGCTGCATTTTAAATTAATTTGGGTTAATTATCAAAATCAAGGTCACATAGGGGATGGGGAGGAAAAAAAGAGTCTAAGACATTCCTACCAAAATGTCACCTGAGGACCAGCAGTCTGTGCGTCACCCTGGAGTTTTTTAGAAATGCAGAACTCAGGCCCTATGTCAGACCTCCTGAATCAGAATTGACATTGAACCCAGGTGATTTGTAAACAATTCAAGTTTAGAAGCCCTGGTCTAGGATAACTACATAAAACTGGTGAAAGCCTGGGGCACTTGGGTGGTGCCGTCGGTTAAGCCTCTGACTCTTGGTTTTAGCTCAGGTGGTAATCTCAGGGTCCTGGGATCAAGCCCCACATCGTCAGACTCTGCACTCAGCATGGAATCTGCTTGTGATTCTCTCTCCCTCTCCCTCTGCCCCTCCCACTCAAGCTCTCACTCTCTCTCTCTCTCCCTAAAATAAGTAAATCTTCAAAAAAAATGGTGAAAACCTGTTTAAAAGGATGTAATACAAATATTTATAGTCCCAAATTAAATTTAACCTATGGGAAAACTTTTATCAACCTCAGGAATGGTAGAAAAGTATTCAAGTTTTGAAACTGGAAATATTATTTAAACTGTTGAATGAAAAATGGCCAACAAGGTCTATAAAATGAGTGGCTCTCAGAAAAGGGGGTAAAGGGAAGTGGGTGGCAAGGTGGACCCACAGGTGGGAGCTGGGGCAAGTGAGTACAGGCAGGGGTGGGTAGAGATCACAGGAAAAAATTCTGGGTGACATCAGCATGGGGGTGGGGGTCATGGGAGGACCTGGGGAGACCAAGTCACGGGCAGAGCGGAACTTGGGAAAGAATATGGAGAACAGGCTCAGCTTTCCCTTGAGCTCTGCAGCTGCCCTATGCTTGGCGTCGCTTCCTTCGGGGCCTGCTCTGCCCATCTCGTTTCTCCTGCATACCTCCTATACGCCTGATGTGGCGTCATTCTGCTTTCTTAAAGACATGTTTTCAAGAAGGAAATAAGTCTTTCATATTTTCCCTGTATTTATCATTTCTGATACTCTTCAATCCTTGGTATAAATCCAAGATTTCATCTGGTTCCATGTTTCTACCTTCCAAAGAACTGTTTTTAGCATTTGTTTGGTGCAGGTCTGACAGCCGACAAATTCTCTCGCCTTTTCTTGACCTGAAAAAGGCTTTCTTTCATCTTTGAGTTGGAAATAGATTTTTGCAGATTTTTTTTTCAGGACTTGAAAATTGTTGTTTGCGTATGGCTTGCATTGTTTCAAGTGAAAAGTCATTAGTCATTCTTATACATGTAATTCTCTGGGTTGTCTTTTTTTTTTCCTCTGCCTACTTTTTAGATTTTTCTCCTTATGAATCACATTTGCTTTTTGTTTGTTTGCTTCTTCTCAGATCTAGTAGTTATTATCCTGCCTTTAAAAAAAAAAAAGAACAAAACCCTTATTTGGAAATCATCTTAAATGTATGCAAAAGTTGTAGGAAGAAAAATAGTACTTAGGGCACCCACCTTTTACCCAGATTCACCTTGTTGTTAACATTTTCCCCATTTGCTGTATTATTCTCATTATCTGTTTATCGAATCATAATATTTTTTTCTAAACCACTTGAGAATAAGTTGCGTACACTATGCTCATTTATCCCTAAATACTTCAGTGTGTATGTCCTGAGAATAAGGATTTTCTCTTATATAACCACAGTACATTATCAACTTCAATAAATATAACTTTGGTATCCTACTTTTTCTTTTCTTTTTTTTTTTTAAAGATTTTTTATTTATTCATTTGAGACAGGGAGATACAGAGAGAGAGAGAGAGCGCGCATGAGCAGGGGAGAGGCAGAGGGAGAGGGAGAAGCAGGCTTCCCGCCAAGCAGGGAGCCCAATGCGGGGCTCAATCCCAGGATCCTGGGATCATGACCTGAGCCGAAGGCAGACGCTTAACCATCTGAGCCACCCAGGCGCCCTATCTTACTTTTTCTAATCTACCATCCATTTTTCCATTTGGCCAGTTGACTCCATTATGTCCTTTATAGCATTTTTCCCACCATGACAGGCCCCATCTAGTTTAGGTATTGCATTTTATTGTCATGTCTCTCTAGTCTTCTTTAACCTGAAGTACAGCATTCTACAGCATTTCTTTGTCTTTTATAATGCACCTTGAAGAACACGATCATTTTTCAAAAAATAAAATGCCCCTTATTTGGCAGTCCTTCTCTTGTTTTTTCATGAATTGGTTCAGGTTATACCTTTCAGGCCAGAACACTTCATTAGTGATGCTGTGGCCTTCTCAGAGAACCACACGTGGAAGCCCACAATGTCCACTGCCCCTTGCTGATGGTGTGAATTCTGATTATTACACACGCGAGCTCTTGGTCAATTACTATATATTTACTGTTCTTTTATTTTGCAATTAATAAGCAGTGTGACGGAGACACTTTAAGACCTTGCAAGTATCATATTCATCATCAAAATTCCCCCTTAGATTTAGCAGTCTCTGATGATTCTTGCCCCACCAACACTTATATGATGTTCTCCATGCTTCTCGATTGGTACACAGCATTCTACTGTAAGCAAGAACCCTCCTTTCTTATGTTTATTTATTTACCTACTTGTTATCTGCCTGGACTCATGGATTCCAAATTCTCCCAGATGTGACTAGCGGAAGCATACTCAGTGGTTTCCGATTGCATGATGAATATTGTTCATTGTTAAGTCTCTGGATTTTGTTAAGTAACAAAAAGAACATCAGAGTTTGTTTTGGGAAGTGGTTAAATTATCATAGGTCAGCTGGATTGTTTCAAGGTTTGTTTTTAAGTTTTTTTAGGGTGGGTCTAGTATAACCTCTACTCTAGGTCAGGCGTAGCCCTACTGAGAAAGAGTTTTTCTTCTGGGGTCTCTACTGGGTGCTCTGGGCGTTTAACAGAGACTCCCCACACTGGCTGGTTACAATTCTAGTGTCCCTGGCCTCTGCGTGAGTTCTTAATTTTTCGGCTGGCTGCATGGAAATGCACTCTATACATGAGAAGCTTGTATTCGGTAGCTATTTGAAGGGGTCTCCTGTGCAGATTTCTGGAGTTCTTATTTTGTGAAGCTCCAATTCTCTGCCCAAATTCCTGCAGTTCCAGTCTCCCCAAACTCAGACCTCTATCTCCTCAACTCAGCAAGACCCTCCACATTCTGCTTGGGTCTCCGCCCTCCCCCACCTGCTTAGCAAGTGTCTTCAGGAAAAAGACATGTGATTCCAAGTCATCCTGTCACCTCCCTTCTCTCACCTTTGTTACAGTCTAGCGTCTGAAAGAAGTTGTTCAATATGTTTTGTTCCCGTTTTCTAGTTCTTTCCTACAGAAGGGCAAGTCTGGTAGCAGCTACTCTGACATGGGCAGAGTGAAAGCTTTCCATGTGTACAGATTGTACAAATTAAAATTTTGTATTTATCTGGAAACAGGCAACCCCTCCTCATGTAAGAGAGTTTGGTGACTTTTTTGAGCATTTTTTTCCCACCCTGACTTCAAGTTATTTTTTGATGAATCAGAGAATCGTTTAAGGAAGCCTGAACTGAGTCTCATCCATGCATGTGTTCTTAGGCTTGCGAGCATAACACCACCGGGGACCACTGTGAGCAGTGCGGGCCTGGCTTCTATGGGCTGCCTTCCCGAGGGACCCCGGAGGACTGCCAGCAGTGTGCCTGCCCCCTCTCCACAGCCTCCAACAAGTAAGCACGGCACTCCCACCTGTGGAGCCAGCCTAGTGTGGCCAGACCTCGTGTGTGAAGATAGTGTGCTTACCCAGTGGTAAAGATGGAGGGGTGAATTCTCTCTTTTTAAAAAGAACAAGTTCGGTGTATTAAATTATATAAGAAAGGCATGTGATGGCAAGAAAATGTGCATGCTTTGGTTCCTCTTGGTCTAATGTTGCTCCTTAATTCTTTCAGTGTATATCTGGTGTGCCTGCCAGTAGGCTAGGAGGCATAGAGTACACAGGAATGAATACAACTTTGTTCCTGGCCTTAAGGAGTTGTTGATATAATGACCAAAATATGTAAATATGAGGCTCATTGAAAATGGGCTGAATTCATTTCATGATTCAACCAGTATTTATGGAGTGCCTCCTACACACTGAGTATCATGGTAGGAGCTCGTGTATCAGAGTGTTCATCCATGGCTGCTGGTCCCATGGGACCCACCGTGTGGTCATGACTCTAGTGGAGGTGTGTCCACTGTCAGGAGAGTAGGACTCTGCCTGGAGCGACTCCGAGGAAGGCCCTGACCTGAGGCTTGAAGGATGAAGGCCACAGAGAAGGGTGTTCTGGGCAGAAGGAACCGAGTGTGCCAAGTTATGGCAACATCAAAGAGCAGGTCCTGTCTGTGAAAGCGCAGATGGTCCTTGAGCACAAGGCGGGAGTGGGGTGGGAGGAACCAGTGATGCGCAAGGCCTCCTTCGCCCTGCTGGGGCCTATGCGTCCTGCAGGCCCGGATTTGAAAACCTATTTCTCTCTCACTGACCTACACTTTAGGACTCTGCCTCCCTCCAGCCCAGAGAACTCCCCCATGGGATTTTCATTTGAAACTCCACTGTGTAAAACAGACACAACCAGCGCTACTCTGATGTAATCATAGGGCCCCCCCTGTTGCCCCCATACCTCCCTTCACAGCCCCCCTAGACCCAGGAATAGAGGTTGAGGGGACCTCAGTGAGCAGTGGGGATCCTTTGGGGAATGTTGATGGGCTGTCACATGTAAGCTAGAGCTCACTCTTGGCCACTCTGGTTGGGGCTCTGAGGCAGGCAGACCAGCACCAGAGACGGGAGCTTGGCTTGACCAGGAAGAGCATCGGAGAAGGCCTCCTGGAGGAGATGGTGGCTGAGTTGGGCACGGGGGACAAGGTGAACCCAGGCAGAGAGGGGACGAAGCGGCCTCTGGGCTGAGGGACAGGCAGGAGCAGGGAGCGTCCAGTGCCCAGGAGAGAGGCTCATGAGGTGGGCTGCATGGTCAGGCGCCGGGCTTCTGGAGTGAAGAACCGTTGAAAGTTTGTGAGGAGTGGTAAAAGACGAGGATTTTAAATGTTTAGAAATTCTGCACCACTCATTGGAAAATTGTGTTCATTTGTAATGTTCTGACAGTTTCAGCCCCACTTGCCACCTAGAGGATGGGGATGAAGTGGTCTGTGACCAGTGCGCCCCGGGATACTCAGGAGCTTGGTGCGAGAGGTACTCTGTCTGCATCACTCAACTGATTTCCAAAAGTTGCATCAAACTTTCTTTTTTAATTAAATATCAGTGATATGTGTTTTGTTTCAAATGTATAGGTAAGTATGATTTTAGCGTTTTGGTGTGTAATGATTATTTCCCATAATTATAGAGAAAAACCAGTATGCCGATTAAAAAGCCGGGGAATTTTTCAAGAACAGCATTTCAGCTCCTCGAGCTCATGTGAGTTCTCATCGATGACAATAGAAAACAGCGAGGAGCCAGTGTGTACCGTTCCCACACTGAAATATCCCACTATCTGGATAGTTCCAGAGTGGTTTGATTTAATAGCTGTCATCTGGCACCCGAAAGCCAACACTGTCTTTTCCCAGGTGTTAAGTCTCAGTGCCCAGCTCTGGCGGAAGTCCCTGGGGGAGCCACGTCACACCCACAGCATGCAGGTCCAGTTGGCCTGGAGCTGAGGGCACATCCACAGGGATTTATGGCTCATTCGGGATACATTCTCTGTCTTCACAATGAGTGAAGGAAATCTGAATGTCTGAACTTGGTGTTGCACTGCTTCCCAATAAATCTTATGGAAAAAGAGTCCGTCTGCTTTATTAACCATTCAGAGAATCCCTGGATGGTGGGGGTAGTGTCTAGAGGAAGTGCATTCATTTGGGTCCCTTTTTCAATCTTTTGTGCAGATGCGCAGACGGTTACTATGGAAACCCAACAGTGCCCGGGGAATCCTGTGTTCCCTGCAACTGCAGCGGCAACGTGGACCCCTTTGAGGAGGGTCACTGTGACTCTGTCACTGGAGAGTGCCTGAAATGCATTGGGAACACGGACGGTGCCCACTGCGAGAGGTGTGCTGACGGCTTCTACGGGGACGCCGTGACTGCCAAAAATTGCCGCGGTGAGTGTGGGGGCTGTGAAGTCAGGGCCCTTACTCATGGCCATGTGACGTCTCCATCTACTTACATGTGTCAGAAAGGGCTCAGCCTATGGGGTAACTTTATCTCGGTCGGCGCTTGTGTTAATACCAGTTTAGACCCAAGACCTCACTCTTCCCGGTGTGCCCTGCCTTAGCTTGATCCACTACCTACAGAGCAGGTCAGGTGGCCTGGAAAATTTAGGTGCCCTTCCACTGGTGGAGGAAGTGGTGCTTGATGGGACCGGGCGAAGGCCGTCCGGGGTCAGAGCCTGCAGTGTTAATGAGGGACGGGCTCAGGGGTCTCACGAGTCAGATGGGATTTCAAGATATGGGGTGGGAAATGGGAAGGCTCTATCCCTGGAGTCTCACAATCTGTTCCTGAACTACTGACTCATGTTGCTCCAGAGCTCTGCTTCCTTCCTTCCTGACATTATGGATCACTTAGAACCACTCGCTAAAGAAAGCAGGCTTTCCTATACCTGAGATGACAAACTTGTAGCCTCAGGGCTGATACAGCCCTCAGATTTTTATGCACAGCTCTTGAAGGTGTGAAAGAGTAAAAATGGCAATTTTACATTATTTTAATAATTTCCTATAAATGCGAAGTCCTGCTATGCTATTACAACATGGTGACACAAGAGGGTGCTAGCGATACAGGAGAGTTATTTTCCCAGGCACACTTCCAGAGGGAAAAGGCTTTGTAGCCTTGGGCCAGTCAACTTGATCTTGGCAGCACAGCCACCTTGATTGGTTATCATAGGAGGATAATTATGATAACTGGTATTTGTGTAAAGCTTCAAAGTCTACAGAATGCTTTCACTATACTCATGTCATTCCTTTTCGTCTTTCCTGAAAACTTGATGATTCATCACTTCGTTCATTGGTCGTCTGTTAACCATTTGTTACTTCCCAAGTACTGTCCTAAGTATCATCAGAGGAGTTGGAAAAATTTTGGCCCAGGTCTACTGGGGAGCTACATGTGATGGTGTGGAGGCAAAGCACACATGTGGATCTCAGGCTTTGGAGTCTGACTAATGTGGGTTAGAGCTGAGGGTTGGTCACAACCAACTGTGTGACATTAGGCAAATTTATTAACCTCTCTGAGCCACTATTTCCTCATACATAAAATGGACATAGTTTTATATATATATATATTATATATATATATTATGTACACACACACACATTTATATATATATATAATATATATATATATTAAGGCCTTTGTGAGAAGTAATTGGGATAAAAACTTAAAGTTCTGGAAATGAAATAAATGATAGCTATTTTAAAAACAGTGCTTTTTATTATTTTTCTATATTAATGCTGTCCAGTAGAAATGTAAATAACACATGTAATTTTAAATTTTCTAGTCACCACATAAATAAAATGACAGAGATGAAATGTATTGCAGTAATACATCTTATTTTACCCAGTTATAAAAGCAATATCATTTTGTCACGTAATCAAATTTTTAAAGTATTAATGAGATATTTGCTTTCCTTTTTAATGTTTAGTCTTCAAAATTCAGTGCATGCTGATATGAGGAATTTGAGAAACAAGAGAGATGATTGTAGGGGAAGGGAGGGAAAAATGAAACAAGACAAAACTGGAAAGGGAAACAAACCATTAGAGACTCTTAATCTCAGGAAACAAACTGAGGGTTGCTGGAGTGGAGGGAGATGGGAGGGATGGGGTGGCTGGGTGATGGACATTGGGGAGGGTATGTGCTATGGTGAGCGCTGTGAATTATGTAAGGCTGATGAACCACAGACCGGTACCCCTGAGACAAATAATACATTATATGTTAATAAAAAAAAAAAAGAAAAAAAATCAGTGCATGTTTTATAGCCTATTTCAATTAGGATGCTAGATTTTCATAAGAAACACTTGATCTGTATTTAGATTTCATAAAATTCATAGTTGCAAAAGGAAATTTACATATCCAAGTTGTTCAAATGTATTTAAGTTTTTCATCATGACCAAAAAAATCATTTTCCTTTATATTTGCATCTACATTGACAAAACTGCTTCAGTATTTTGTGTAGAAAGTAGATCTTGGTGATGAACAGAGGTGGGGAGGAGGGTCAGAACAGACAGGATTTGGGTCTGGGTCTGAGTTGTTGGCTGAAGTCTTAGTTTAAGTGACATTAGAGATTGTGTTTATCTGTTGCATCAGCCACATCTGCAGGGGTCAGGAGACCCGTGTGCGCAGTGTCGATCTGATAGGACAGGCAGCTCTGCAGGGCGACGAATGACCATCCCTGGGGTTTGCACAAAGCTCCATAAAGGTCCAGGATGGTGTGGGGCTGCCTCTGGAGGAAATGGCACTTGATGTGAGTCTTCACGGATGGGTAGGAGATGCCCGGTGGGCTGATAAGTGGTGGGAAAGTGTCGTCCAGGCCTGAGGTGCAGAGTCTGGAAAGAAGGTGCTAGAAAGTGAAAGGCAGGGTCAGGCCAGGGCAGGAGCCATGGCTGATGGGTGTGGACAGCGCTGGCCTGTGGAGGTTGTGCCGTCTGTCCCCGACTCCAGGTCACTTGAACAGGGACGGGGTCTGACCAGATCTCTGTTGAACAGTCAGTCTGGAACCGCTGCGGTGGACAGAGTGGACAAGAGGAGAGAAAAGGCCAGAAAAGAAACTTGCTGGAAAAGTTAATGAGGGCTTCCAGTAGAGCCTTTGTCATGGGGGTAAAGGTGAAGAGAGAGAAACTAGAAACTCTTGGGACGCCTGGGTGGCTCAGTCAGTTGAGCATCCAGCTCTTGATTTCAGCTCAGGTCATGATCTCAGGGTTGTGCGATTGAGCCCCACATTGAGCCCCAAGTTGAGCCTGGCATTGAGCCCCGTGTCGGGTTCTGTACTCAATAGGAAACCTGCTTGAGATTCTCTCTCTCCCTCTCCCTCTGTTCCTCCCCACCTCTCTCTCTCTCTAATAAATAAATCTTAAAAAAAAAAAAAAAGAAAGAAAGAAACTAGAAAATCTCTGTGTTGACTGGAGGGTAGAGGGGGTGGGGTCAGGACAGGCAGGATTGGGGTCTGGGTCCAGGTTGGTGGCCCAGGCAGCTGGACTCATTATAGACTGACACTGTCTGGGCTCTTTCTAGTCTCCAAACATTTACAAGTTTTATTCTTTTCTCACTTTCTCTTTCCTGTCCCCCAGCTTTGATGAGATGAATTCTTGTCATTTCTGGATATTTCACTAGAAATCCTCCCAGGCCTATAATAGGATCCCTCTTATGGACTTTCCAGAGGCCCCACGTGTGAATATACTATTATTTTTTACTAGGTTAACCCCAGTGAAAGTGTCAGTATTCAATACTGCTGACATGGGAATTCCTAGGGGTTTGTTGGGGAGGCATTTGGATATTCAGGCGTGCAGGAATCAGGGAAGAAATGGGGTCTGGAGAATCATCAGCATTGATGTGCTAGTGGGTTTGGTGCGTGTGGAATGGGTTGTCCAGTGCAGCAAGGGAGCAACCAGGGAGGGAGAGGCTGTAGGAACCCCACCAAGCTCTACTGTTAAAGGAAACTTATATGAAATGTTAAGTGGTCATAATTTTTATATTGTGGGGTTCACATGAGAACTAAAATATATGTAAATCACCTAGTAGTTACTGGAAACTATTTTAAATTAATATTATTTACACAAGCAATTTTTTTAAAGATTTTATTTATTTGGGAGAGAGAGAGAGCATGAGTTGGGGGGGAGGGGCAGAGGCAGAGGGAGAAGCAGGCTTCCTGCGAGCAGGGAGCCCGATGCGGGACTTCATCCCAGAACCCTGGGATCATGACCTGAGCTGAAGGCAGATGTCTAACTGACTGAGCCACCCGGGCACCCCTACAGCAAACAATTTTTTAGTAATAATTACTATTAGAACTGTTAGCATGGAAAGATGACTACAAATAGCTGTGTGACCTGTGGCAAATGACAATCTCTCTAAATTTTAGATTTCACAGTGGAAAAGAGAGAAAGTTATAGTGCTTCCCATGTCAGTTTGTAATGAAGCTTCAATGAAATATACTGGAAAGTGACCCAGGCACAAACAGACCGTACAATAAATACAGTTTACTGTCATCTATATTTTGTGGTGATCATATGGTGAACGTTGACTTTTCCCCGAAGGCCAGGGAAGCTTTGAATGAGACACGTGGTTGGGGTGGGGGGGCGCCGGAGGGAGAGAGACAAGAAGGAGGGAGGAAATCAGAGGTTGTCCCTCACCTCAGTGAGAGCGAAGTTCAAAAGGGAGGGAGTGGCCATGGGGCCCATCTCACAGCAAGATGAAGACCCAGAATGTGCTCTTTGAATTTGCTCCTGGGAAGTCCTGGGAGACTTCTCAGGAGGAGCAGATTCAGCAGCCAAAAGGCAGGAGGGGCAAGTTGAATGGGAAGGGAGGGCGACAGGGAGATGGGACCTCAGATAGTTAAGTTGTGTGTGTGTGTGTGTGTGTGTGTGACGTTTTCTACAGGAGACAACGGAGAATAGTTGGATGCTGAGGAGTGTTTGAAAATACAGGTTTCATTATTTAGGTATGGCAAGGCCAGCAGTGGCCAGGAGGAGGGGACACACCAAGGCATAGGAGAGGGTATTCGGGAAGCACCCAGGTTGGTCAGGAGGGGAAATGTGGGCTAGAGCCTTTGTTGTGGTTTCCTCCGGAAGGAAAGGGCAAGGCAGGGTAAGCAGGGTTAGGATTGGCTACTTTGAATAACTTCAGCAGGCTCTGGGGCAGGGCAGCTGTCCCTAATCGTCTGATGCATGGCCCTGGGGTGAGAGGTCAGAGGGATAGTGGAAGTGAAGCCCAAATGAAGGAGAGAGCCCGGTAAGGAGGCCTTTGTGGGCGTGGGCTCTGGATGGGGTTGTTTGCGTATGAAAGGCGTCTGGCAGGCCAGCTCTTCACTCGCTCTGGAAACTGGCCTTTGGAAGGGCAGTCTGTCCAGGGTCAGCAAGGCCCCCCAGGAGGCATTTTTTTTTTTTTTTAAAGATTTTATTTATTTATTTGAGACAGAGAGAATGAGATACAGAGAGCATGAGAGGGAGGAGGGTCAGAGGGTCAGAGGGAGAAGCAGACTCCCTGCTGAGCAGGGAGCCCGATGAGGGACTCGATCCCGGGACTCCAGGATCATGACCTGAGCCGAAGGCAGTCGCTTAACCAACTGAGCCACCCAGGCGCCCTCCAGGAGGCATGTTTAATACAAAAGTGAGTTGAGTGTTCAAAAGTAAGCCACAGGAACCGGCAGCGGTGCGTGGGGCCCCTAGCACTTCCCCAGCCTCCCACAGGGGGAATCCTAGATGGCCCACTTATACCGGGGAACACATCCACAGGTGTCTTGGCCACAGTCCATTATGGAGACAGAATTCCAATGCCTTTCCTCTGATCCTCAGCCTTCCAGCATCTACCACGGCTCTGGCCTCCCCTGCCAATCCTGCCACACAAAGCGTGCTTGGCTTGAGAGAATTTGTGGAGTTTTCCTTTTCTTTTAAATCATTATCGCGTATGACAGAGTGCACATTTCCTAAGTCCAAGCATTCAAAGACAGTGCACATTTCTGGGGTATTTGGTCAAGAGCTTATTAGATATTTTCAATGAAGTGCATATTGACAGCTGTGCTATAAGTATCAAACATTTCAGGAGCCATTAAATTGTATCACTTCGCAAAGGTGGGGACTTTGTAGTTTTGAACATCAGTCTTATGACTGTAGATAAAACTGAAATGTTTGACCTGAAGGTAAGTATATTGGAACTACATGGACTCGTGACTTAGAACAGGGAAATGTTTTACATTAAACTATGAAATGTAATATTACCTATCTAGATTGTTATAACTGAGCTTTAAAATATTAAATACATATAAGATCAGAATAAGAACTGATAGCTAAATTGATTTTTAAATCTCCATTGCATGTTTTTTATGAAGATTTGTTGATAAACATTGGTGGCTCATTTTTATGATTTCAAGGAATTCATGCAATTGGTTAAGATTGTTTGCTAATTCTTATCTTAATAGCTTCATTGGTTTTTCTGTGTGATGGCTCCTTCCGCCAACCCCGTAAAAGTTATTGCGAAGTAATTTCTTCTTTTAGTTTTATGATTTGAAACATGAATGTTTAAAATTTTTCCTTTGGGGATTAAGGGATCTTACTACAACCATACCCAGAAATGGGCACAAATATGTCTCTTGTGTGTGTGTTAGCCTGTGAGTGCCATGGAAAAGGCTCCCTCTCTGATGTCTGCCATCTTGAGACCGGACTCTGTGACTGCAAACCCCATGTGACTGGACAGCAGTGTGACCAGTGCTTGGTAAGACGCCTGTGGCCGTTGCAGACATGAAAGTGTTTGGGTGATGTCTATAATTGATACCTTGACCTCGGCTCGAATGACATGCCCTTCATGACTGCCAGAAAGAGCTACTGCCCCAAACACGGCTGGTGGATGCTGGGTGTCCTCACCTACAGAGTCTGTATTTGGTTTACAAAGAACTGCAGTGATGTCATGACCACTGTGTGATTCTATGAAACATCCGATGTTTGATTTGGGAAACATGCTTGTAAGTATCAGTAGCTAACTCAAATGTACTTTGACTCCCACGCTCCGGGTCCTCTTCTGCAACAGCCTGGCTATTACGGGCTGGACGCGGGGCCTGGGTGCCTGCCCTGTAACTGCAGCACGTCAGGCTCCTTGTCGGATGACTGCACCGAGGAAGGCTGGTGTCACTGCGTCCCAGGCGTAGCTGGGGAGAAGTGCGATAGGTGTGCACGTGGCTTCCACGCCTACCAGGACGGTGGCTGTACACGTAAGCTCCAGAATTCAGTATTTGAGGCTTTTTAGTAATTCCCAGACTCTTCTTTGCACTCTCCTTTGACTTCTAATTCTGTTACGTTCCTTTACTTTTTCTCTTTTTAACATGTAGGATTTCATACCTTTTGTTCTGTTTCCTGATCCCTATGCTTAATTCGTCTGTAATCTGTGGTCAGGCTTTACTGATTGTGGGGACTTAGATTAATCACTTCACTTAGCTCTAGTTTCCTCATCTGTAAAATAGAGAAGCTAATTATAATTTCCATCCAGAAGTTACTTTTTATGTTGGACGTAGAGTCCTTAACATGGCATTTGGCACACAATAAATGCTCCAGAAATACTAGCTGCATCTGTTCTTCCCACCTATTTCTATTTCTCTGTCCTGATTACCCCTTTTCTAACAACATCTCTCGACAAGGAGGAACAGCCCCCTCCCGAGAGACACGGACAGGTGTTGGGAATCACGAGGTCTCTGTTAGGAACTAGAACAGTTTAGATAATTAATCAAAGGGAGAGAACCTATAGCATCAGCTGTGACCCCTTCGATTGCATGGGGGTCCTGAGGCGTAACAACACTGTGTGTCTCTGTTGCAGCCTGTGATTGCGCTCACACACAGCACACTTGTCACCCGGAATCGGGGGAGTGTATCTGCCCTCCTCATACTCGGGGCACCACCTGTGACGAATGTGAGGACGGATACTGGGGCCACAACCTAGAGCTCGGATGCCAGGTACGCACCACCATCTGCATCTTCTTAACTGGGAAGCACTTCGTTGGAGCAAGTTTCACTCCTTCGCTTTCATCCATGCACTTGACCTTGACCTGCTGAATGGCTCCATGGTTTATATTTAAAACTCAGTATGGGTTCAGGCATCCAGGTGGAAGAAGCAGCTGCCTTAAAGTACATTATTCTAAGTTTTTTTTTTTTTAAGAACCCAGCCATGGAATTGATGGTTTGGAAACTTCAGTGCTCTTTAAACCTACGCTGCTGTGTACATGATCTTCCAGGAGGAGGGCAGAAGTCACTTTATTGGGGGGTTACAGCCCATCTTCAACGGTTCTATTTTCAATGTAGCTTTCCTCAGTTGAACTTGGATGTGGTTTGCGTTTTAAAACCAGACTTGTCTTTGATGTGTAAGATGCTGCCGCCAGGCTGGCCATCAGGTGACAGGGTCAGCCCAGTGCACATGGGCCCCAGAGAGGCACAACGGTCCAGCCTGGCAGCCGCTGCCTCCTGGTTGGCCAAGTGAATCCTTGCAGCCATAGTGAAGGAGACCCACGTATTTGTATGATGTCCCCATGTTTAGTGTTCTCCTGTAATCCCAACACGTGTGCATTATACGAATGTACAAAGCACCGTTTTATTTGTGAGTTTATTTTCCCAGGCCTGCAACTGCAGTGATGTTGGGTCCACCGGTCATGGATGCGACGCACTCACTGGCCACTGCCGATGCAAGCCTGCCTTCCGTGGCCCAGGCTGTCATCAGTGCTCCCTGGGGTACAGACACTTTCCAGACTGTGTGGCCTGTGACTGTGACCCGCGAGGGACATTGGCAGACACCTGTGATGAGGAACAGGGTCTGTGCAGCTGTGCAGAGGAAACCGGCAGCTGCTCTTGCAAGGTAACAGCCCTCGGCGTTCCGCTCTCTCCCCCTCACTCATCACTACGACTTTGGGGCTTTTAACTATTTAAATCAAGGGTGCTGGTTGAACGTCTGCCTTTGGCTCGGGTCATGATCCCACGGTCCTGGGATTGAGTCCCGTGTTGGGCTCCCTGCTCAGCGGGGAGTCTGCTTCTCCCTCTCCCTCCGCCTCTCTCTCTGTCAAATAAATAAATGAAATCTTTAACCATTTAGATCAGCAGCTAGGTTTTAGACGCTTTTTATAGTGAGTCCGCACTCCCTACCAGGTTTAAATTCCATGTAGGCTCTTCGAGAACAATGGTTGATTCTTTAAATGGAATTTTTACTGGTTATTGTGTCAGATGATAGAACTGAATCGAAACACACTGAGTTTTCTGTCAGGTGTTCCAGTCGGCTGAGCAGCCGGTCCGTCTTGAGTGTACAGCTAAAACAGGTAACACAGGGCTTCAGGAAGATCTGTGATTCGGAGCGCCTGGGTTAAGTGTCCCACTCTTGATTTCAGCTCAGGTCATGATCTCAGGTCAGCGTGGAGCCTGCTTGGGATTCTCTCTCCCTCAGCCCCCCTTAAAAGAATTTTAAAAATATAAATAAATAAATAAATAAATAGAAGATTTGTGATTTTCTAACTGGTAAGTAATTATTCTTTTGTATGTGCTGGCCAGAATGAAGGAAATTTGTGTGTTTTATTTTCCTGGCAGGTAAGATGTCAACATCATGTTTAATTCCATGTGTTTCCACTGATTTCCCCATTGTGCTTTGTTATTAGGAGGTAATTGGCTACCTCCTCTGGTCCTTTTCCAGGTGCTGGTGATACAGAAGAGAGAGAGAGTAGTGGGCTCATCAGTGACTAGGGATGAGGAAGGGAAAGCTCATCAGATACTATGGCCTGGGAGTAATGGAAACATCAGTGAACATATTTTTGGCTTACCCCATCGGCAATAGCAGCTTTCATTACAGACGGTCAGAACAGGAGGGGCCTGCCTTAGTGATCACCTGGTCCATGGCCCACCACCTGTCCAGTCATCAGAGTCACCTGGGGCCTCAGGGTGATGTCTCGAGTTCGCTCCAGGAGAGGCTCATCAGGGAATCTATATATTCCCAAAGCTTCTGAGATGATTCTGCTGATCAGCCGCATCTGGGAATCACTGGCAGTGCTGAGAGGGTGGATGTTCCTTGAGGTTAGGGAGCTTGCCTAGGGAAACAGCTGCTTCAGGGATGTTTGTGGGTCCAAAATTATTTTTGTGTTTTATTTCATTTCTGTTCGGAAGTCATGTCTCTTTTTTTTTCCCCAGGTAAAAATAAACGAGTCTATTGCTTTTTCTCCTTTAGGAAAATGTGTTCGGTCTTCATTGCAGCGAGTGTCGAGCTGGTACCTACGCCCTCCATGCAGCTGACCCTCTGGGATGTAGCCCCTGCTTCTGCTTTGGGCTGTCACAAGTCTGCTCCGAGCTGGAGGGTTATGTGAGGATGCCGGTAAGTTACACGTGCGGGAAAACGTGCTACTGTGCTGTTTCTAAACACTGCCTCCTTCCCTGCCCCCCTCCCATGGAAGTTGGGTGACCGTAGGGGAGATAGTCAAGAACTTACTTTAAATTTTGCTCTTATGGCATCAGAAATTCCAGGAAGCTAATCTGGGTTCATTATGAATCCGAGCTCTGTGTCTGCCATCCGAGGAAATAAATGAAGCTGGAACTAAAGTGCTCAGGGTTGCTCCTGAGCTAATCTATCAAAAGCTTTTGTTGGAGATAAAACTGCAATACACAACAGCTTCCTTCCTATAACTGAATCCTGCCCCAATAGAGCAATAGTTTGGCCCTAAATGCAATAGTGTAAAACACACGCAGTTTTCCTATTAACCCAGATGTTGGAGTTTGAAGAAAATGTCTTTGTTACTCCTGTTTTAATACTAAAGCTGTCTGGTCTGTGGATCAGCAGTAGAAGCTGACGAATCGAAGGTGAGGAGTGAATTCGTGCTCTCAGGTCTGTTTTTCTCCCCTTCCATGACCAGGTAACGCTGGGCTCAGAGCAGCCCCTCCTGCGTGTGGTTTCTCAGAGCAACCTCCAGGGTACGGCTGAGGGGGTGTATTACCAGGCCCCTGACATCCTCCTGAACGCTGTGACCGTCAGGCGACATGTCCATGCAGAGCCGTTTTACTGGCGGCTGCCAGAGCAGTTCCAGGGAGACCAGGTGAGGCCCCCACCTGGCCTAGAGCCAGTCCATGTTTCCCGGAGGAGACAGGTGTCACTTGAAATCACAATGGACTGTGTTAGCCGACCCTTAACCGAGGTGCTTATTCCCTCTAGGTGGAGATGGAGACGTTTAACACTTACAAAAATCCCCCCAGATGTATATGGCTCTCAAGTAATTTTCATTTGAAAGTCTTTTAGGGGCACCTGGCTGGCTCAGTCAAAAGAGCATGCGACTCCGGATCTCAGGGTCGTGAGTTCGAGCCCTTCATTTTGTGTAGAGTTTACTTAAAAATAAAATCTTAAAGTCTTTTAAAAATCACATCATGTTATTTTTCTCCTTCCTCAAGCAGTCCTTCAATAAACCCTTTTCATTTTTATTAACATAAGCTCAGGTGCTGTGGATCTTCTCAACAAATCGATACTCATTTAGGGGGAAAGTAATACCCTACTATAACAGGGTATTTAGGGCATCACTTGCATTTTTGTTTAAATAAACATTGGAATCTATGTGTGAAATCACCCAGATCTTTAAATTTGCCAGTATGTATCCAGTGTTCCCATAGCTCTAGGTCCTTTTTAATTCAAAGGAGCCTGAATATAATCAGGGCCATTACCACACTGATTTGTTACGTTTACTTCCTTTGGTGCCATGGAAAGGAAGCTGAGGGAGGTGACGTCTGTGGCCTTGATGGGGGTGGGGGCTTCATAGGTATATCCTCCTCCCCAGACTCATTGAGTTGTACACCTTAAATATGTACAGCCTTTTATATGCCAGACATGCCTCAATAAAAGTTTTTTTAAAAAACTTAAAACCTCACTTAAAAAGCTATGGCTTGAGTTAACTTAATAATCCATAATTAAGTAGAATTAAAAAGACACAAATTCCAGGGTGCCTGGGTGGCTCAGTTGGTTAAGCAACTGCCTTCAGCTCAGGTCATGATCCTGGAGTCTCAGGATCGAGTCCCGCCTCAGGCTCCTAGCTCAGCGGGGAGTCTGCTTCTCCCTCTGACCTCTCCCCTTTCATGTTCTCTCTCTCTCTCAAATAAAATCTTTTCTTTTTTTAAAGACATTCCAGACAACCGATTCCACCCTTGTGATGTATTTTTAAGACACATGATTTCTTGCAAATGACAACAGGCTTGTAATGAAATAGTTTTAAGCCAGGGCTATGTCAGAGAAGTAAATCATTTACGATCCCATAGCTCCTGGCCTACGGTGGCAGCCTGAAATACAGCGTGGCCTTCTATTCTTCCGACGGCATCGGCACCTTCAACCTTGAGCCCCAAGTGCTCATCAAAGGGGGCCGGACCAGAAAGCAGGTCATTTATGTGGACGTGCCCTCCCCGGAGAACGGAGTACGACAAGAGCAGGAAGTGGGAATGAAAGAGGTGATGATGTCCTCCTTTCCTACGCGCCCCTTAACGGTGTGGAGTTAGCTCTGGATGCAGTGGAATCCCAAAGCTGCTAATAGAGTGAGCTAGAAGACCTGGGAGTCAGAATTCCAGTGGGCTTAGCAAGATTTGTAAAAACAATTCAAATTCCATATGCTCAAGAACCGTACACTAGGCTTATGTTACCTTGGTGCGAATTGCATCCTAAATCCTTTATGTGTGAAATCGTGGTGCACACGTCTCCATCCGTGTGGATGTAATGGTGCGAAGTCTCTGGACTGGCTGGGCTCTGGCAAGTGTGCACGCGCACTCGCTGGACTCTGCGGACAGTCGGCCTCGCGGCGGGCGGTGCGCAGGTGACGCGTGTCTGCTGCTCCGTGCAGGGGGCACCGCGGCTGCTGCCCCAGGAGCTGATGGGAGAGTGGGCTCCCTTCCGGAGACATTTATAAAAGAATTACTAAATTCATAAGCCTCTGAGGATTTGTAAAATCGGAATGTAATTGAAGGTGTTTCTCATCCACAGAATTTTTGGAAGTATTTTAACTCCGTTTCTGAAAAACCTGTCACACGCCCTGATTTTATGTCTGTTCTTAGCAACATTGAGTACATCCTCATCAAAGCATCTTATGGTCAAGGATTACAGCAAAGCAGGTACTCGGAACCTTCTATAATGAAAAAAACTTTTTTTATTTGGAATAAAACTGAAGAGATTTGATTCACCCTTATTACTTCGTATCTTTATTTGTGTGTATGTGTGTGTATTTATGTTCCTCACCAAAACTTTATTAAATAGTAATATGAAATATGTGGAAAATGACCTAGATTATCCATCCTCCCATTAATGTGGATATAAAATATAAGTACATATGGTGATATCTTAGATGAGGTTAAAATATAAATGAAACAAAACAAAAAAAGTTCTATTTTCTGCCCTTAAATTTCAATGACATTTCTTTGTCATGACACATCAAGAATGCTGTCAGTTGCTCATTTAGTACTTATCCCATAAATGGAAGCTACTGGGTTATAGCCAAACTAGTGCTGCAGGAGTTGTTGCTTTGTGTAATATTATTTTTAAGTTCTAAGATGTTGGCGGGGGCCCGTCACTGTGTGATGACAGGACTAATGTGCTCTTATACATTCCCTTTATAATCGGGTAGGAGCTACTCCCAAACTTGTAGGAAAGCTCTGGCTTAATATATATGCCAATTCATTATATAATGTGCTAGATTTCTAGGAAGTGTCTTTCTCAGTATTAATGTTCCCTCTCACACTTCTTAACGGTTTCACAGAATCTCAAATATTTCAATGGAGGTTGGCAGGAAGGCTGGAGAGTTGCACCCAGGACAGGAGGTGGCATCCCTCCTGGAGAAGTGTCTCTGTCCTCCTGGCACAGCTGGATTCTCGTGTCAGGTAGGCAGACTGTGGTTAAAATCCACTACCTGTAATGATGTACTACATGTTGGCTAATTGAATTTATTTATTTTTTTAAAGATTTTATTTATTCATTTGACAGAGAGCGAGACAGCGAGAGAGGGAACACAAGCAGGGGGAGTGGGAGAGGGAGAAGCAGGCTTCCCGCCGAGCAGGGAGCCCGATGCGGGGCTCGATCCCAGGACCCTGGGATCATGACCTGAGCCGAAGGCAGACGCTTAACGACTGAGCCACCCAGGCACCCCAAGTCTAATTGAATTTAAAGAAAAAAGAAAAAAGAAAATAAAATCCATTACCTGGTTCTGAGCTGAAATAGGCTTGTTACAGCAACTCCTAAGTGATGATCAGAATTTGTATGAATTATATAAGTTTTCTCTTTGAAAAAACTTAATTATGGTTAAATACTGCATAAACATAAACTTTACTGTCCTAACCACTTTTAAGTGTATCATTCAGTAGTGCTAACTACATTCACACTGTTGTACAACCAATCTCCAGTATCCTTCATCTTGCAAAACTAAAACTCTGTACCCATTAAACACTAACTCCCCGGTCCCCTTCCCCACAGCCCCTGACAATCACCATTCTACTTTCTATCTTAGTGAATTCAACTACTCTAGGACCTTCATTTAAGTGGAATCATGCAGTATTTCTCATTTATGACTAGCTAGCCTAATGTCGTCAAGGTTCATCCATGTTATAGCATGTATCAGAATTTGTTTCCTTAAGGCTGAATAATCCATTTTATGTATGTATCACATTTTTTTTGTTAATTCATCCGTCAGTGGACACTTGGGTTAACCTTTTGCCTGTCATGAATAATGCTGCCAAGAATATGGCTATACAATATCTCTCCAAGACCTTGATTTCAGTTCTTTGGGGTTTATGCTCAAAAGAATTGCTAGGTCATGTCATAATTCTATTTTTAACTTTTTGAGTAGCTGCCATACTGCTTCCCAAAGCACGGTCCCATTTTATATTCCTACTGGCAATGCACAAGTGTTCCATTTTTTCTATATCCTTGACAACTCTGATTATTTTGTTTTTTGATAGTTCTCTTGGTGTGAGGTGGTATCTCATTGTAGTCTTGATTTGCAGTTCCCTAATGATTGATGAAAGCATCTTTTCAGGTGCTTATCAGCCAATTGTATCTTCTTTGGAGAAATGTTTATTCAAGTTGTGACACTGTGATTTATAAGAAGAAATAGCTATTTGGTCTTCATCCCCCGTTTCCTAGCACAGAGTTCTTAAATGCTTAGAATTTCCTAAGTGATGAGATCTATAAAAATGTCTTTTTTATATTCATGGGGTAACTTTTGAAAAGTTCCTAGATCATCTAAGGGTGGAGGCTGGTCACCAAAGGAACCAACCATGTGGTTGGAGAACTTTTAGTCCTTTCCCCAGACCTCAGGGGAGAGGGAAGGAGCTGGTGGTTGAATCAGTTGCCAGGGGCCAATGATCACCTCACTCATACCTATGTAAGGAAGACTCCATAAAAGCCAAAAGGATAGAGTTCAGAGAGATTCCTGGTTGGTGAATACATGTATTGACTAGAGAGGGCCTGGAAGGCCCAAGGCCCCTTCCCTGCACCTTGCCCTGTGCCTCTCTTCCATCTGGTTATTCCTGAGTTACATCCTTTCATAATAAACCAGTGACCTTGTAACTAGAATGTTTCTCTGAGTTCTGAGCTCCACTCTAGCAAATTAATCAAACCCAAGGACGGGGTCGTTGGAACCTCCAATCTGTAGCCTGTTGTCAGAAGCACAGATGACAACCTGGACTTGTGATTGGCGTCTGTAGTTGTGGGGCAGGGCCAATCTTCTAGAACTGAACCCTTAACCAGTGAGATTGGAAGCTATCTCCAGGTAGGTAGTGTCAGAATTAAATTGTGGGACACCCCGCTGGTGTCCAAACGTTGCTTGATGTGGGGAAAAAACACCCACACAACAGAACTGGTCACAGAATATATTGACCATACCTGGTGATCAGAAGTGGAATTGGTGTCAGAATCGTTACAAGCCCTCTGTCCATTGTTTTAATCGTGTTTGTTCATTTCCTTTTGCATGCGCTCAGGACTGTGCACCTGGTTACCACAGGGGGAAGCTCCCGCAAGGCGCGAGCCGAAGACCCCGCCCTCTGCTTGCCCCTTGTGTGCCCTGCAATTGCAACAACCACAGTGATGTCTGTGACCCCGAAACTGGGAAGTGTCTGGTAGGTTTGTTTGTGTGGGTTCTCAGAGGAGGCACTGAGCCTTTGAATTTCTGCTCCAGAGTCCTATGAAGTTCATGGTTTAGAGAGAGCCTAAATTTAACTAACTGTAACATACATGTAAATTTCCTTCAGAAAGGCTCAGAAGTCAGACGTTGTTAGTGCAAAATCTTTTATAAGTCTTAGTTTCATGAATTTGTTTGTGGGCATCAATTTGGGAGTTAGTTAAGTGTACTTGCAGTATTGGTGGTTATAGTCAAACTAGATGAGACCTCTCTGTCATAGAATTGGGAGGGCCACCTGGGGGTCTTAAAATACGTTAATGCCCATGTTGCAAATTTATTTCTCTCCTTGCATTTTTTTAAAAAAATACTTTCTTGATGTCTTAGTATGCTTTTGGTTCTCAGTCACCTCTCCCTTGTTAAAAAACAAAATTCAGAATTTGAGGATACAACTGGCTTTATTGAGTGATTCATGAATTAGGCAGCATCCCATCTATCAAGGTAGAGGGGAGCTCCAAGGAGTTGTACAAAACAGAAACTTTTTTTAGGGAAGAGGGTGGGGCAAGGAAGTTATCAGCAAAAAGAAAGGATTGTTCCAGACAAGGTCACTTTTCCTTAGATGGGAGGGCAGGGGTCTTATTAGGTGGATGACTTCATCTTCCTTTCTGGGGATGAAGGGCCCACGTGACAGGTTACCTCATTGATGCCGATCAGAAAATTCCTGACTGGGATACGCAGGCTGTGTTCTTTCTTGGGGTGGTTGAAACTGTAGTTAGGCTCTGTATTAGCCCCAGTTCGGTGTCTTGGCCTAAGTGATGCCATATTGGGCCTGTGGTTTTCTTTTTAACATCCTAGACCAAGATTGGTCTTAGAAACGTAAGGAGAACTCTGATCACTGCAAAGAAATGGCCCAGATGGAAGTCTTGTGGCCTTGACCAAAGACAAACCCTTGTGTCTGTGATTTACTTAATCTGACAAGGCCTTACTAATAACCTAGAATAATCTGATATTCTTTCCCTACTCTGGAAATCTCCTTTTTTTATAATAACTCTTGTAGAAACATTGGTTACTTGTATAAATTGCGCCATGACCACCTCACCTCAGGTAAAATAACTCCATGAAGGGAAATGAGCTGCTCACCAAGAAAGACCCTCCTGAAGCCTTAGAGCTCCTAGATGTGGCCTAGTCACAAGGAATGGGATGAAGGAATTAGGCAGGCTCCCAACTGGACTGCAGCCCTTCTAGATCTGTCTTCTTCTATTTGGATGCATTTTTCTTTTTTTTTTTTTTTTAAGATTTTATTTATTTATTTGAGAGAGAGAATGAGACAGAGAGCATGAGAGAGGGGAGGGTCAGAGGGAGAAGCAGACTCCCTGCTGAACAGGGAGCCTGATGCGGGACTCGATCCCGGGACTCCAGGTTCATGACCTGAGCCGAAGGCAGCCGCTTAACCAACTGAGCCACCCAGGCGCCCCTTGGATGCATTTTTCATCTGTGGAATTGAAAGGTCATTTCCATCGGGGACACTGCTGAGCTATGGCAGTGCGCAGGTGAATTTAGAAACTGAAGTACAGCATGATTTTCCTCCATTAAAAAGGTATGTGTTAACCTTTGCTGACTCCATTATATATGTGGAATTAAAGGGTTATTCCACAGGTAAAATGACCTTAATGAAGATGCAGATAGCTACAACATTATTTAAAAAAAAAAAAAAAATCCACTTTAATCAGCTCATGCTCCAGGCAAAAAGTCCTAATAGAGAAAATGAGAAAAATCTCATTTAAGGATTTAAGGAGAACTGATTTCAGGCAACTTAAATCAAGATGCAATTAGCTGGGAAGGTCTCTTGGCCAGTCATGGGGACAGAGGTCTCATGGACACTTAAAGAAGTTGATCAGTTCTTTCACGCTGCATCTTTCCTTGATGCACTGTTTTAACAAGATTAAATACTCCTAGGACATTAAATTACTACCCTGCCTTCCCTGGCCGGAATCCACCAGAACAGAGTTCTAAGATCAGCAGCTGACCTGTAGATTCGTAACCAAGAAAGAACACAGCCTACATATCCCAGTACAGGAAAGACTATCCCAGGCGAGAATTCTCCCTAACATCAACAAAGAGCGCTTTCGGACAGCTCCCGGCTCTGGGGGGAGAGGTTGGCCAGATGTTACCTGGAGCCCATAAGAGCTCTCAGCTGGATCTGTTAATTTTTACCGTACACAACAATGGATACATCTGCTGCAAAGCAGCTTAAGTCTGAACTACAGCATTCAAGCCAAGTAATTATTTAATGAATGTTTACACACCTCCAGCCATGGGAAGCTCACTCGCACAGCAGCTCAGCTCCTCTTGGGGCAGCCCTGATTATTCCTGGAATTAGTGCACTTTAACCTTTGCAGCCACGAGGACAAACCACTAGGTCAAGTTTGTGCATGAAAAATGGCAGTATCTTACCTAGCAACTTGTGAAACGGGTTAGACTCCTCTTTCACATATACATGGGCCCTGAATCTTTAGCCCTCCTGGTCAGATAGCCTCAGTTTACATACCTGATGGTTCTGTGGAATGGTTGAGTCCATGTACCATCCTGCGGTTAGAGTATCCTGCCCAGAGCCCAGTGCCTTTACCCTAGGTGTGGAAGGAGCATCTCTCTCTGACGCTAGGTGTGCCGTGAATGCAGCCCATGGGTTTTGCCAGCCTGGGCACTGCTGCCTCTGCTGAGCTAACTAGACATGAAGATGCTTACATACTTTCCACATGTTTAGCACCTGAGTCCTTGCGCTTTGAACTTGGGACCTTATCTTTTCTCTCCAGTCTTCATCTAGTGAGGTCTCCTTGTGGTTTAGTGCAACAGTATACTTCCATTTGACAAAATCCCTTAAGCACTGCCTATGGATTATTACATAGGTGGGCATCAAGACCATTTTGGATCTGATTTTGTCATTCAGTATATAGGGCATTCCCCCCCACCTCATGTCACTGAGACTTGGTATCATCATAAAAATGATTGGTCAGAAGTGTGACCTGGAAAGGAGGTAGAGGGAGACTCAGCACCTCCAAGATAGCCTGGGAGTGCCTATCCCTGGGTATCCCCTCCCAGGAGATACCACTTAATGGTTTTACAATTGAACAACTGACAAGCCTTTTCTGTGCACTTCCCACAGCAAGGAACTCATCCTACAGGTTGGTTGACATTAATGGGTTCTCCTATCCCTGCCATTCTCGGGCAGCTTGTCTTCAGTTCTCTGGAATCATGAGAACCAGGAAGTCCACAATCATGTATTTGGGGAGTTTTTGGTGCTGAAGTTGGTGTTAGCAATGAAAATCTGCTCAATCCTTGCTCATCTAATATTTATTTTTCATCAGATTTATATTGTATCATTAAAACAAGTATTTAACACATTCTTTTTAAGAGTGGTTGCAAATTTTACTTCTAAAGAGATAGCACTTTTAGGGATCACGTGGATCCTAGTAAAATCTACTTCCATCAGGTGAGATAGGAACATAATTTTAAAACAGAAAATACTGGAATATTTTTTAATCAAAAGGAACTTGAGGGGTGCCTGGGTGGCTCAGTCGGTTAAGCGTCTGCCTTCGGCTCAGGTCATGATCCCGGGGTCCTGGGATTGAGTCCCGCGTTGGGCTCCCTGCTCAGCAGAGAGCCTGCTTCTCCCTTTCCCTCTGCCTGCCGCTCTGCCTACTTGTGCTATCTCTCTGTCAAATAAATTAATTAAAAAAAAAAAAGGAACTTGAAAATAGTGTTTAAAACATATAAAAGGGTGTCTTTCTATAGCCTCTCTTGCTGCCAGGGATAGAGTCTGCTTCAGTTTGCCAGTGTTACCCGTCTTTCTATCCCTCCATCCGACACAGAATCCAGTGCCCAGGGATTGCATGGACAGTGATTCAACTGGGCCAAAGCAGATTTCACCTTGGAAATGGATGTCAACATAAACTTGCTCTTTTAGCTTCAAAAACTTTTTTAATGGCAGGATGGTAGGACCTGTCATGGAAATGATGGCCTCAAATGTAACTAGAAGTGATTTGGTTATTGCAAGAATCCACTGGTGGTGCTGTAACAGTGGGCATTTTCTTCCCTGTTTCCCAAATCATCTTATCTGTTCACTTCTTTCAGCACCCCACATGTGATCCGTGAACCCGAACCATGTGCAAAACCCATGTGCTTCAAACCAAATATATTTTAAATCCCTCTTTTAAGGAACTGAAAGTTGACTGCTCTTAGGAGCCCTGTGTGTGTGTGTGTGTATAAAATATATATTTTAGCCCTGTGTATATTTTCCATAAGAAGAATGTATTAGTAATTTATAGGCTGTATTATAATGAATGAAGGTCAGAGTTGGCAGTGTTTACAGGATTTAAAAAATATGAAGAAAAAAATGTTCTCCCTTCTCTATTTAAAAAAAAAATATATATATATATATATATATATATATATAACTACCTGACATTAACAGTGGCTTGCTTAGGTATTAGCAGGTAAGAATGATTTCTAACCATTCCCCATTCTTCTCTCCTCTTGAAACCCGGGGCTCCAGAACTGTCGGCACAGCACCGCTGGGGACCACTGTGATCTGTGCGCCCCTGGGTACTACGGGAAGGTGACTGGCTCCACTGGGGACTGTTCTCCATGTGCCTGTCCCCGCAGCGGCCCCGCCAGGTGAGTCTGCGCAGGTGTGCCCGCACGCTCGTGCCAACGAAGCTGGGCTGCTTCCTTCTTGGCCTCGTTTTCCAGGCTCTCTGGGTGGCCTGTTTTAACTAATCTCCATGTGTTGAGAAAGGCCAAGTTTAAGAGAAAGTGTTCATTATCCCAGTATTTGAAGAGAATCTTTTCAAAAATAAAGTCTGTGTTGGTATTGGGGTGTTCAAATGGAACCAAGTCAAGAAAGGATGTTCAGGTTTTGTTTCTCAGAGAATAATTTTAGCCTCCAACCTCTGTATCCAGCATACCCGAAGATGGATTGTTACTGAGTTTATGAATAATGATACAAAGAATTCAGTTCCTGTTTAATGTAAGAGAGTGGGTTAGAATTTGTATAGGCCGATGACTGATGAGGTGCAGAAATGCTCCATAGTGATGACATCAGGGCCAGGCTCTGCCTTGAACTTGTGATGCTCAGATAGAATTATCTCAACACAAAAAAAGAAGCGGAGATTTTATGTGGAAATTGGAATATCTGTGAGTCCTCTTTGGTTTAAATGAACTTGTAATTCATAAATAACATTTCATTATCGCCGAGATGGTTTGACAAGGCATTGAACGTGTACAGATAAAATACCAACTTTTGGTATACTAAAATGAAGTTTTCTTTGTAATCATTGCTTGAATCTTCTTTTATTGTCTCCAAGTAAGTGATGCTTGATGGTGAGTGCTAAATGAGAGGTACTGTTAACTTCCTTCTAAACTATCAAGCCTCCTAAAATTTATAGTCACTACTATTTAACTTTTTGTGTTAAATATGTATTATAAATTTTGACTCATCAATTCTATTCCTGTCATCTAAGTTATAGAAATATTTGCATTTGTGTGTAAAGATGGATATATTTTGGCATTGCTTATTCTCACCAGCAATTGCAAGGGAAACCGAAATACCTATGTACAGGGAATTGATTGATATATATCGTGGTGCACACCTACAGTGAAAGATTGTACAAACACTGAGACAAGAATAAGGTATATCTGTATGTGCAGAATTGGAGAAAACATGCTATTTTGGTGAAAATTCTTATCTCCACGTGTATCCATATCCATAGTTCCATGGCTATATGAGCCCAGAGACATGTTTGAAAGGATATTCCACCTCCTACTTTGCACATTTGTGTACTGTTTGAATATTTTACTTCAATCAAAAAGTTCTAACCAACACCAGAGTGCACACTAATAAATTTTACACGTTAGGAAGCGACTGTGAGGGTCAGAAACCTCTGTGTGAGCTCTGCATCTGCGAGCCCATAGCAGACGTGCTTTACTTTCTACATATCTCGTGCTTCCACTAAGCCTGCCCCTTTAGTTTTTAAAGAGGAAGAAAAAGCCCGAACTGAAGTGGGGCTGATAGAGAACCCTGTCTGTCATTCTGGAAACTCAGCACAAGTCAAAACACCAGACACCCCCCACGGTTTTTCTCAGCGGCTTGCAGGTACCCATCTGAGCCTCTAGATGGCGCAAGGCTCCTTGATAATTTAAAATGCGGAGGGAGAGGTTGTGGAGAGGAAGGAGACAAAAGCTGAATCTCTGAGTGAGGGGATCTGAAAGGATTATTACATTTTGAGTGGCTCTGTCATTTTGCTTCTAATGGCGTATCACATGGCTCCTCCATGTCATGAGCCAGGTGATAATGCCCTGCCGTCACAGAACAAGACCCTTTCCTCCTGGAAAGCTTGCTTGTTTGGTGACTAATTCATTGTCCCGTGTGGGATGGTACTGATTCGTTGCAATGTGTCCATTCTTCCCCTCCGCGCGCACACGGTTGTCACTGGACGGGTGTGCAGTGAGTATCTTTTGGATATGAGAGATGCACGTGCTTGTGTTGATCACGTGTTTGTTTTCCTTCTTTTTGCCCCCACTAGATTTTCAGCCCTGAAAATGTTGTCTGGTGTAATCCCTTCACTTTCAGAGCAGTATCGTGTATCCTAAGAGTAATGAATAAGTCGCATAAGGAAGATTTGAAGCTGTAGATCTGAGAATTCAAAACACGATTTTTTCCCTTCTAGTTTCAGCCCCACTTGCGTCTTGGAAGGCGACGCCGATTTCCGCTGTGACGCCTGCGTTCTGGGCTACGAAGGACAGTACTGCGAAAGGTACGCTAGGGGGCGCCCCGCGGAAGTCGCTAGGCAAGTCCGTCGCATTCCGACGGACAGGACATATTTACTGACGTGATTTGGGAGACTTATCAGTTTGGATGTGCGTGACTGATATGGGATCTTATTACTCTTCCGAGCCAGTATCTACATAAAATGTAGAATGAGGTCGATGGGCCCTTGTTCCTTGTATTTCATTTGGCAGAAAGGGTCGCTGTCCTTGGCGGGGAGCTGGTGTATCTGTCGGCTGGTGTTGATACTACAGTGCACACCTGTGCATCTTCCTCTCTGTAGGTGCTCCTCAGGCTATCACGGGAACCCTCGAGTGCCGGGTGGCACCTGCCAGAGGTGTGACTGCAGCCCGCGTGGCTCTGTGCACGGGGACTGTGACCACAGGTCCGGGCAGTGCATCTGCAGGCCGGGTGCCGCGGGGCTCCGATGCGAGGAATGCAAACCGAGGCACATTCTCCTGGAAAGCGATTGTGTTTGTGGGTATTCTCCTCCTCTCAGTGTTTAAAGAGCTTTCTCTCTCTCCATTGTGTTCCTGCTATGGCACCAGCAGGATTAAGTAGATGTGTCTGCAAACTCTCTGAGGAAAGGACAGACCAGGCTCTGAAAGGAAATGCATTTGGAATTCATTGCTGTTGGTCCCAGTCAAAGATCCAGAGCAAATGCACTGTGAAGGTCAGAGCGGTAGAAGAAAACACGCACCAGGCCTGGGATCCGTGCTGGGCATCAGTTGTTTCTTTCTGTGGGACCCCGGGGAAGTCACTGATCTGATTTGAGGCTCAGTGGCATCGTCTGAGAAGAGGCTCAGTACTTGCCGCTTACCTCCCGGCACACAGGTGGTGGGGGAATGAGACTGGATGTGGTTTGTGCAAGCCTTGTCCTGTACTCTGCTCGTGGATGTTATTCTTGCAAAATGGCTTGTGCAAATCCATGCAAAACTGTGCACACCACCTTGCACTGACTTCAGCTTGCTTTTTCTTCTAGCTTGTGATGATGAGTGTGTAGGTGTGCTGCTGAATGACTTAGGGGATGTTGGTGACACCATCCTCTCTGTGAACCTCACCGGTGTTATCCCTATTCCGTATGGAATTTTGTCAACCCTGGAAAATACAACGAAATCTCTCCGGGTAGGTACTGGGAATACAGAGATTGGTAGAAACCTGTGTCCCCAAGTAAGAGAGTTGGTGAGGACAGTGTTCTGTCATTCTGTCTGTCCTCTCACAAGTGTGGAAGCCTCATTCCTGGCATCTAGGCTTCTCTGCAGTGTGACTGGGGACTTCACCATCCCCACGCTAACCTGTTCTCCTATGGGACCGCTCTAATTGTTCAAGTGTTGTTCCATAGATGTCTCCATATCAATTTCTCCCCAACCGCCCTTCTGCCTTTTGGGATAAGACAGAGTCCACTCACCCCTCTGTGGATATTTGAAAGCAGCTGTCTTAATACAAATACAGAGGAAGAAAAAAAAACATGGATGGTATCTTCTTTAATGCTGGAATATGCTGAAGATCAATTGTTTTCTGTAAATGTATTATTCTTAACTGGATTTGTAAGCCACAAAATTTCTCTTCCCTAGAAGTCTATCTAAAAATCTCTGGGGGTTAAATCATAGTTTTATGTTTAGTTAAAAAGGATCTGGGTCCAAAAAAGGGGTGGGAAGTTAAGAAATTTCAGTATTTTGTATTCTGTAAGCATTTTTACTTCTAATTGGAAAAAAATGAGATTCTTAATTTTGCTTAAAACTTTGCATGAGAATTTGAGATAATCAATTCACTGTGTCATGTAGTAATAAAAAGGATAGTCATTCCTGAATGCCTTTTTTTTTTCTCTATAAAAGCTTTTCTTAGACTTAACATTTCCTTAGGGGTGTGTGTGTGTGTGTGAGAGAGAGAGAGAGAGAGAGAGAGAATCTGGCTGCTCCAGCCATCCATTCCTGTTTATAGTGGTCTTTCTCTATAGAAATAATGGCCATAAAGAAAGGTTAGGGAACTCTAAGAGATGTTTTTTATATTATTTTTCCTCAAATGGAAAAAAATGTTTTTGAAAGACAAAAAAATTCTCAAAAAAAGTTTAAATTTCCACTCACTATAGACACAATCAATCAATACTATTTTGTCATATGGACCCTAGCAATATAACTATATTTTAAATTTATCAAGTAAGATACTTAATTTAAATTTTAACTGTTTTTGAATGACTTGCTCTTATTTAAACCACTTTGTCAATTTTTTAAAAGATTTATTTATTTGAGGAAGAGAGAGAGAAAGAGAGAAAGAGCCAGGGGAGAGGCAGAGGCAGAGGCAGAGGGAGAGGGAGAGAGAGAGAGAGAGAATCCTAAGTGGGCTCCACACCCAGCACGGAGCCCAATGTGGGGCTCAATCTCACGACCTCGAGATGATCACCTGAGCCAAAATCAAGAGTCAGACACCCAACCGACTGAGCTACCCAGGCACCCCGACTTTGTTAATTTTTTAAGCAACTTTTTATGTTTATATAAAGTATGCAGGTGAACTCTTAAACTATTCATTGTTTCCACCTACACAGCCTCCGTGGGCAACTTACTTAACTCCCCTGACCCTTCACGATAGTACAGCCTCTTCCCAGGCTTGTTATAAGGCTTAAATAAAATCATACAAGTAAAAAATTAGAGGAGTGTTAGCATAAATTAAGCACTGAATTGTTAGGAATCATAAAGACTTTTCTGTATATAATACTTTTGTATTTCAGCATTTTTAAGATGTTAGCAATTATAGTGAAAACTTATATGACTCTGATACTGAAATTAAATCAGACTTACCCCAGATTCTGCATAACACAACAGACTTGGAGTTCATATCTATATAGGAAATGTAATGCAAAAAATGGCAGTACAGAAGCATGTTACTCTAATCAACACTTAAGTAAATGTGATTCATTTTATTTCTTAATGCAATTTCAAGGAAAGAAGAATTTCTGTGAACAACAAAAGTGATTTAGTCAGGAGCCAGCAAATTTATTTTGAAGCACTGTAATTTGTTTACTTTGTTCTTTTTAGGAAGCTTTATTAAAAGAAAATCCACAGAAGAAACTGGCAAAAGATCAGCTTGAAGGTGTTGCAGAACAAACAGACAATCTGCTAGGGGAGGTAAATTCTTCACCTAGAGGGCCTGCTTCCCACCCAGCCCTTGAAAGCAATTGCATTGGGGCGGTCTGGAAGGTTCTATTAAATCAGGGCAGCCTCTTCCTCCCAGGAGCAGTGCTCCAGGTACTTTGTCATCAAATTGGTTTTAACCCTGCCAGTTTCTGTGCTTTAGTGGAAAGAGACTCCTGACTTAATTTCTGCTGTCACCTCTGCCGAGGGAAGAATTGGCAGTCGCTGAGCCATCAGCCTCTCATTTCCTCCTGTGAACCGAGGGGTGGGCGGGCGGGTGTGTGGTCTCTGAGCAACACTCAGGCCCTGGGTCGCGTGCTGCTGATTTGTGCAGTTTGAATGTCAAGTGAGCCTGTTTGGATGTCAGCAGAGAATTATTTATTCTGTTCAGCCCAGGCCAGATGAATGGTTTTTAGCCACCCAAAAAAGAATCTCATTCGCAGATGGTGAGGGAAGCCTATTGTCAAATTTATAATTTTCACTTTTGAATTTCATGTGTGTGTTTGCACACTTACACCTGTGTGTGTATATAGATATGTATATGATAGTATATGTATATTCATATATATATATATATATCTAGTCTTTGTCTCTCAATACATACACACACACACACGCACCCTAAAGTATTAGGGTGGCTCCTCTTAATTTAGAATTAAGGATGATTTAGGAAGAGTTGAAGGGTTTAAATGTGGCTTTAAGTACCCCAGTGAGAGAACGTTTGGTAGGAAATGATAAGCTGATTAAAATAATTCTCTCTATCCATTAAAGAAGATTCTCTTTGGATTTTGACTAGAAAACACTTTTAGAACCAGACTAGTTACTTTATGCTCCTGAAAATTACAAACAACCTTTCCTTTTACAAATTAAAACATTCCTAATGAAAATAACAGCAGAGGACAGCTAAGTGTCTACCCTTGGGCTGCTGGCATGTTAGCCTCGTAAAGCCTCAGGAGGGTTGACATTACTCCATGTTATCAGTGAGGCTTGGGTGCTGCTAGGTCTCCAGCCACTCAGGCTCAGTTTGCCTGACTCTGTGTTCTTATTTTAAGATTTTATTTATTTTTTTTTTTTTAAAGATTTTATTTATTTATTCATGAGAGACAGAGAGAGAGAGAGAGAGAGAGGCAGAGGGAGAAGCAGGCTCCCAAGGAGCAGAGAGCCTGATGCGGGACTCGATCCCAGGACCCTGGGATCATGACCTGAGCCGAAGGCAGACGCTTAACCATCTGAGCCACCCAGGCGCCCTAAGATTTTATTTATTTATTTGACAGAGAGAGACACAGTGAGAGAGGGAACACAAGCAGGGGGAGTGGGAGAAGGAGAAGCAGGCTTCCCGCTGAGCAGGGAGCCCGATGCGGGGCTTGATCCCAGGACCCCAGGATTATGACCTGAGCAGACGCTTAACAACTGAGCCACCCAGGAGCCCCCTGACTCTGTGTTCTTAACTCCTCAACTAAATTCTCATGGTCAATACAAATTAGCAAGATTGTATTTCCATATTCTGTTTCCTTGGGTCCTAAAATGAATATAAGGTCTTCACAATGGACATGGTGGGAGTTTGTGGTTTGATAGCCAATTAGGCTCTTTAAAAAAAAAAATACCATCTTTTCTCACATAGAGTGAGTAGTAAATTATTTCATTAGCCCCTTAGTCAGTTTCCACCCTGAAATATTCACCTTGGCTTACATGAGGCAGTGTACAGCTTTACTCCAGACTCTGGGATGTATTTTGTTGCTTAAAAGAGACTGGAACACCAAAGCTTGCATATTAGTCCAAGTCAAACTAACTTGGGGCCTTTATTTTCTGTCAGCTCGCCAGAGTGTTAACGAGTAGCCAAAATGTAACCAGGGCGACTGAAAGAATCCTCAACAAGAGTCAAGACCTCATGACATTTACTGAGAGGCTGCAGATAAATATCCAAGGTAGTGTGCTCAGTGTCTGGTTTGGGGTCAATGTCTAGCTTGTGCTTATTTGGTAGGAAATGTTCCATTCACCTTATTAAACATGTGTGTGACTTGCACGCACTAGGCTTCCCAGAGCCAAAGGCCTGGAATAGCCACAGTTGGGGATCCTGAATTGTCTGGATCATAGTCTTTCATTGAGAGTTTTTTCTTTAAAAAAAAAAAAAAGGATGCTTTTTAATTTTCTTTCTAATGCCTTATATTTAGTTCCTAAGGATCAAGTAGACATCGTGCCTCTCCATCTGTTATGAATTTGTGAAATTAACACTTACTAAGTGGAGCACAGGGTGCTGGATGGTGAGCCAAACTCCCACAACAGACCACAAGAGAAAATGAAATACAGAAGTTTATTACTCACAGGTCCAGGAGGAAGTACCTGCCATGTTTTGAGGGGCCATACAGGAGAGGTCAAGGCAGGGGGCAGGCAATGAAAGGGAGAGATAGGACCTGGGCACATGCCTTTATCAAGGTTCTTTGGTGGAGTCTTTTGGGGTCCCAGGCTAAGTCTAGGTTGGTCAATCAAACCAAAACAGAGGGGATTGGGTAAGCCCCACGGAGGTCTTACCGAAGAGGCCAATAAGTAGAAGGCCCTGGGGGTGGTAGGGGAGGCTGTTGGTCACAAGTGCTGCTGGGGAGGTCATAACAAGAACTGACATTTGCTCGTGACCCTGCCGGGGCTGTCTAGGCACAGGCTTGCATGAGGGACTACTGTCCGTTTAAGGTCACTGCAGGCTGCTTGGCCAAACAAATGGATACCAAGGCAGCAACACCATGGAGTGTAGCTGAGCTAAACTCTCAACACCCACCCCTTTGCCCAGAATAGATGCTGATGGGATTTGGGGCTTCAGTGTGGTCCCAATGGATACCCGCAATATTAGAGTACTGGGATGTCTCACCTGATTTGGCTGTTAGAGTGCCATTTTCAGTTTTCTGGCTACCAGAAACATATCCTTGCTTTTCTTGTTGGATTAGTTGAAGGATATAAAAGGTACAAAATCCAATACAAATCAGACTTTATAGAGCCAGAGGTAAGGAAATTATTAGAACAAATAATGTGTTTATTAAAAAGAGTAGTATTGAGTATTGGTGGTTCATTCATGCAGTAAATATTTACCAAGTGCTTCTATGTGCAGATGTTTGTGCCAGGTGCAGGAAATGCTGAGGTAAACATGGCAACCCCAGACCTTACGAGTTTATGGACACTGGGGCAGACCAACATTAAATCAACCAGTAACCTCAAGTCCATGAGTATTTTGATAAGGGACAACCAGAGCACATTGGGATATATGGGCTGGCCTGAGGTTCAACCCATTTGGGTGAATGAAGCCGGCCTCAGTGAAGAAGTTTCTAAGTTTTTTCATTTTAGTGCTGTCCACTTTTGAGAGACCTGTTAAATGATTGATGACTTGTCTCCATAGAAATTATTGAAAAAGCAGCAACTCTAAATCAGACCTTGGATGAAGACTTCCAGCTACCCAGTTCTACTCTTCAGAATATGCAAAAGAATATTACATCTTTGCTGGAAATCATACAGAAAAGCCATTTCATGCAGTTGCACCAAAATGCCATACTGGAACTCAAGTAAGTTTCTAAATACCATTCATGACACAAGCAATTAGAGGTAGGAACTTGAATGCTGAGGGGAGGGAGATGTATGCAAGGAGGGGAAGGAAAGAACACTCTCACGGGGGCAGAATGTCATAAAGAGAGGGGCACAATTGTCAAATGAAACAATGGGTGCCATCCACTCTAAACAGAGAAAAGTATAATCAGTGCCAATATCTCTCTTTGTGCCATAGGCTTGGTTTTTCCCTGTGACTCCGGAACAATATTTCCACCTAGCACAAACAAAAGAACCTCACAATGCTATATTTATTGAAGATCAAGTATAATGCCGTAAATTCTCATGGAAGAAAATACAGTTTAGTGGCTGTTCCCTGGGCTGTAAGCTCTAAGACAGATTGACATTATGCCGAAATGATTTAACTCAGTTGTTCAAACTCTCATGGAAAACCACCCTGTGGAGTGACAGATCAGAGAATTGTGAGACATGCTCACGAGGAACTTGTATTTCCTTTCAGGCTTTTTTTTCTTAGTATTTTCACAGTTATTACTTGATGTAATGTAGCACAAGCTGTCTTTCTTCCTGGTTCTGATAAATATCTTCAGTAGGGTTTAAACAGTTACACAATATGCCATCATAGTGCCATTCCCTGTAGTGTGATATTTAACCTATATTAATATATTTTGCTATTTTAAATAATGTTGTGATGGACATCTTAGACAAAAATATTCTCCTCTATTTTACACTATTATCTTATTAGGGTAGATAATAAGAAGTGAAATCATGGAATTTGCATTTTGAAGACTCCTGACTTGCATTTCCAAATTATTTTCTAAAGATTTAAAAAACAATTCCATTACGCTTCCACCGGCAACACACTGCAAAGTTGAGCTTACGTCTTTCTTCAACATTGAATATGATTTTTGACATTGTTGTTGATTTGTTAGGTGAAAAACAAGTGTCAGATGGCATTTGGAGAGAGAACTAGTAAAATAGTCACTAGAACATTGGTGAGGGCCCAGAACTAATAATAAATGCCCCCAAGGGGAGATGAGAGGAGGGCAAGGTCCCAGGAAATGAGGAAGAGGGCTACCATCTGGGAGCACTTGCTCTGGGCTGGGGAGGGCACAGGGTTCACTGCTCTCATCTTGTCACATAATCTGCTCAGCTGCTTTGTGAGGTTGGGGAGGAGCTAGCTGGGGAAACAGGCCCAGAGACTCTAAGTACCTTGCCCGATGTTAAGCCTCCATGATAATATGAGACCAGACCACACACTTAAATCTGTGTCACTCTAAACCCTGATTTTCCAACCCAACACAGAAGGAAGAACCACTTGAGACCCAGTCTGGAAAAGACGGGTGGGTAGAGTTTTAGTGGCCAGGTCAGACACCTCTGCTACATTATGACCATGTTCCCCTGACCCTGACCACTCATGTGCATCCTCCCTTCCCCTGAAATGCATGGCAGAAGTAGGCAGTGGAGGGAAAGGGGCTCACACTTCCATGCAGGTCTTACCAGGAACCCACCATTCTTCAGGCTCAGCACTGCAATGCTCTGCTTCCCAACCATCCTTAGCTCCCCGCTGCCTCCAGGATTACATATAAATGTCGTGTATTTGATTCCAGCTCCATCCTTCTCCAGCTTGCCCAGGCTCCCTGGCTGGTCCCACTGTTTCCTGACACCATCCCCCCACCCCCGCCATGCATGGTGTGTCCTTTCATTGTTCCTTCCCTTGGCTGTGCATCAGAGTCTTATTAAAGATGCAGGAGCTTATTAAAGATGAAGATCCCCTGGAGATTCCTGGGAATCATTTGTGGGGATGTCTTCTCCCACCATTACCCCTCCACAATCAGTTCGTTCGTTCGTTCGTTCGTTCATCAGATAGATTGAAATCCCCAGGTGACAGGCACTGTGCTAGGAGTTGGGGACACAAAGGAGAACAGAGCCTTCCTGCCCACTTGGAGCTCATAGCCCAATTGGGAGGAGTTCATTTTCTAAGTATTTGCAAAGAAGGGGAGAAGGCAGGGTGGCCCCTCTCCCACCCTATTCCCTCCACACCCCTGATCTGCCTCACCTGCTAAGCCCTCCACCACCCTTTCTCTGGTATAGCTCTTTTGTTTCTATTTGGAATAAAGTTATCCGGAAGATTGCTGATCTCTCTCTTTAACTTTTGAGTGAAATCATTACTAAAGATACCTTTTATTTTTTAAAAATTTAAGAGTTCATCTATAATTTTAACCATTTATCCAAGATTCTGCATATGTGTGAAATTATTTAAGGTCTATTAAATTGATTTTTACATCCTGCATCCTATACCATGTCAACACATGATGTAGAAAAGAAACACATGAATTTTTTAGTGAGTTTGACAGATTGAAAGACAATGTCATTGGTTTTTTTTATTAGGGGACAGTATTTATCATACATGTGAATAAAAACATTTAAATTTAATCATTGTTCACTTTGTTATAAGTTCCTAAGTTAACATGTCCTTTATTAATTAATTAGAGAAGCTTGGGAAATTTTTTCTTTGAATATATAATATGGCTTTTTTTATCCTAAAGAATTATTATATTGTCCAAATTTTATTTTTTTATTTTTTAAAAAATTTTTTTTAAAGATTTTATTTATTTATTTGAGAGAGAGAATGAGAGACAGAGAGCACGAGAGGGAAGAGGGCAGAAGGGGAAGCAGACCCCCCGCCGAGCAGGGAGCCTGATGTGGGACTCGATCCCGGGACTCTAGGATCATGACCTGAGCCGAAGGCAGTCGCTTAACCAACTGAGCCACCCAGGCGCCCCTATATTGTCCAAATTTTAAAGAAAAGCCTTAAAAATCTGAATGTACTAAATATATTAAATTGATTATATTATTTGTAAAAAAAAAATTTAAGAGTTTAAAATGTGTTCTCTGGCCTCCTCTTTCCTATTTTTCATAGATAATCCCTGTGTATTTATGCCATTTCAAATTTCACAGATTATTTTAGGAATTATGTATCTGCTTTATTATAACTCTTAGAAAACTGGTCATTTACCCTGAAGTATGGCATTCTTATAGGTGAGAATATTTATCACACCTTGCAATTGCTTATCATGCTTGTATTGGTGTCCCCAAGACCATGCCCGCATTCAGAGTTTCCCTAGGACCTTCAGGACTCCCGGCCAAGATTTCTTAGGTGATGTATTAAGGATGCACAGCTGGATATACAGGGAAGAGACACAGCAGAGCCTGGAAGAATCTGTGCAGCATTCCCTAAGCTCTCTCGCCCTCATGAGGGGGTCACATCACACTCTGCCCCCAGCAAGGAAAATGCAGCACCGCATGTGTAATGTTTCTGCCTGGGGAAGGCCATTAGAAGTTCAGCATCCAAGGTGTTTCTTGGTGGCTAGCCCCATATGCACCCTCCACCTAGCACAGACCAAATTCCAGACTCCGCGAAGGAAGGCAGGTGTTCAGCATAAACCACCTTGCTTGCACAAATGGTCGAGGCAGCGAGCCACCGTTATTGGCTAGGGAACAGTGGGGCCACTTGCAAACACCAGCCACGGCTGGCAAAGGAGGGCAGAATCCGGCTTGCTGCTTCCCTGCTGCACACCGTACCACTGACAGCACACTTTACCTCACCATCGTGCCTGTGTCTCCCAGCTGTTTTCCACGCTGGGGTTCCTCAGACCTATCCAAAGCTGCCTCATTAAAGAAATGTGTCCTGGGGCGCCTGGGGGACTCAGTCAGTTAAGCGTCTGTCTTCGGCTCAGGTCATGATCTCAGGGTCCTGGGATCGAGCCCCGTGTGGTCTGAGGTCCCCAGGTGCTGCTGAGGTTTTTTGTTTTTAATCTTCATCAAGTCATTGATGATTCTGTCATTGCCTGTGATCACAGGTTAGGTGGTAAAGCCACTTCATAGATGAAAAGTTGACCTCTGTTTTAAAATTTCTCAGATTCGGGGCACCTGGGTGGCTCAGTCGTTAGGTGTCTGCCTTCGGCTCAGGTTGTGATCCCAGGGTCCTGGGATCGAGCGCCGCGTCGGGCTCCCTGCTCTGCGGGAAGCCTGCTTCTCCCTCTCCCACTCCCCCTGCTTGTGTTTCCTCTCTCGCTATGTCTCTGTCAAATAAATAAAATCTTTGAAAAAAAAAAAATTTCTCAGATTCTTTGTTTAATGGTATGAAGGGATCCATGGTCAGACATCAGAAATATATTGGATTTACTTGTGTGTTTCCCATGTACTTTTAGTTCTTGTTGCCTGTATCCTAATTATGAGAAGTTGTAAGAATGTTTAAATAATTCCTGGTGATGTTCCAACGATGTCAGTGTTTAAGTATGTACCTTTGGAAAATGTTTTCTGTCTTAGGCCAGCGTTATGATGTCTGTGGAATCTGAGGGTGACTTACAAGGCATTTTCCATGAAATTTCAAAGTTTTCCTGACAAATTGAAGCAGGAAGTTAATTGGATGTATTCAACCCCTGTGAAGGTTTATAGTGTGAAAATTGTATTATTCTGTGTAACTTTAAATTCAAAATTGATTTAAACAAGCAATTTGATAGCATATTTGCAAAAGAATAGGAAAACATATCTTTTGATTTCCTAAAGCTCGCTCTTTCCAGTGGTACAAATTAGATCTTTCTGGCATTTGAATTTTCAGTTTTTATAAAATCTATTTTTTAACTAGCTGCAGAAAAACCTTTATGTCCTCTAAATACATTTATAACTTCATAGCAAATGAAGCAAATCACTGAATGGCCTCTTTTCCATTTCTTGCTGTACTGAAAAGCATGATGGCAGTTGTCATCATCCACAGACTGTGGTCCCAATTTTCTGCATCCCGACCCACAGAAATGATTTCTTTTAATTCCTTTACTAAAATATGTTAGGAAGTTTGTGAACAAAGATTGCTTGTGAAGGACAAAGTGTAAATAGACCATGCCTATAAGCTGTCTTAGAAAAATTACTCCCTTTAAGAGGTAACGATGTGCCACTCATGATGGCAAGAAGACACAAGGGAAGGAAATGCAGTCTTTCGCTGTCCGTTCACCACAGGAGCGTTGTTGTTCAGTACTTACTACCTACACCATCTATATTTAACAGGGCTGCTGAAGCTTTATTGTCACAAATTCAGAAGAATTACCAGAAGCCACAGAGAGAGTTGGAGGTCTTAAAAGCAGCCGCAAGCAGCCTCCTCTCAAAACACACCAGTGAGCTGCAGACAGCGGGCGACCTCGCGAGGGAAGCTGAGGTGAAGGCCTGGGAGAGCGACCGCCTGGTGCACACTGCCCAGGCCAACCTGCAAGAATTCCGCGTGAGTCTTCAGAAGGACGGTCTGCTTCCTTCTCAGGGCTGGGAGCCCAGCTCCCCTATGTCAATAATACCATTTTTAGCTTCTTTCAAGATGAGCCCCAAGTTCTAACTGCAGCACATAGTGTCAGGTACTAACGTTCAGAAACTGGCTCGCTTTTTTTGAAGCATCCTCAAAGGTGATTTTTTTTGTCCCAGGAAAAGCAGCTACGTGTTCAAGAAGAGCAAAACTTGACCTCGACACTAATTGCCAGAGGGAGAAGATTGCTAGAGGCTGTCCGTGCCCTTGCAGCGGAGGAGCGGGATGCTCTGGCAGTAAGTTACAGCTCCAAGTGTCTTCACACGCCTCATACACATGTACACAGGTACATTGTTCAGTAGGTGCATATATACTCACAATCTGAATTTCTCCACATAGCAGTTAGAGCGTCACCGGGATGAGCTGCTTCTATGGACTGCCAAAATCAGGCACCACGTAGATGATCTGGTCATGCAGATGTCCAAAAGAAAAGCACTTGACCTTGTCTACAGAGCAGAGGACCATGCAGCTGAGCTCCAGAGACTAGCAGTTGCTCTGGACAGGTGAGAGCAGAACTTGCAGGAATCCCAGGGTGGGTGATCTGTGGAGCAAAGAGAGTAAGAATGGCCGCTTTGATCACAGTGTTGAGTCACTCTTCTTTTGTCTACAAATGAAGACTCCTATTTTATTCATGGGGGAAGGATTTCCTCCCATGTCTGGTAATGTAGTTATCCTTCCGCATATGATGGGGAAAATGCACACTGAACTGGATAGGAGGAAAACAAATACTATGATATCAAGACATTAAGGCCTTGTTAAGTAACTACTAAGTGCTTGGGGCTTTGTTAGGTTGGACAGAATGAAGACATTGATTTCTTTACAAATCTTGTCCTTCTGGAGCTTATGATTTGGCTGGCTTTATGCGTGGACGGAGGTTGTAGTTGCCCCAGCTGGAAGACACCATCCCCTTTATTTTCTACTTCCTGAAGGTCTACTATTGTCTTATAGTTACCTTAACATATGTTTTTAGCATTTGTTAAATATGTCCTCAACTTGTGACAAAGCGCTTCCAAATGAGAAGCATGACTTGAGGACAGTGGTTCTCAAACTTGTCTGCACTTTGGAATAAACTGGGGAACTTCAAAAATACTGCTCTTGTCACCTTGTCCTCCTCCCGCTCAAAGATTGTGACCCGGGCTTTGTCACATTTTTAAAGATCCCCATGTTATGTGATGTACAGCAAATGAAGGAACTAGTATTTCGGCCTTATCAGAGATTCACACAATATTGTGAGTTAATTGGTAAATTTATTTCTTAAAAACTTGTTACAATTATAGGTAGAAAAAGTCTGGACTCACTGGGTATCCGTGTGCTGCTCTGTGTTGGGAGGGAAAAATAAATATCTTTCCAATTTGAGGAATGCTGCCATAAAAGATTAGCTCACACAAGGAAAGCAATTAAAAATGATATAGGATAGAATGTTGCATAAATTATGTGTTGCATGGAGCATTACCACCTACACATGCTATAGGAATCCGTAATAGAAAATGGAATTAGATACTCAGCTTCTCTCTTTTCATCAGCTTTCATTATTTCCCAAAAGAGAAAAAAAATATATTCTGCCTACATACATAGCTAAGACAAAACCCATATTACCTAGTACGAATAGTAAGAGCAATGTGGTATGCTACACAAACTTAAATAACATTATTATCTTTTATCTATAAATCACCAAATTTTGCCAATCAAGTAGTAACTGCTGGTGCCTGGTTTGGGAATCACTCAACTCGATAACCTTGGGGAGAAAATGAAGTGAGTTACTCAGCAGGCAAAGATATGTCAATTGTCAGATTTCATTTTCAAGATAGAGTGAGCTGGATGAAATTGCACCATTACCAGTTGGCAAGTTCGTAAGTGACTTGCCCACTTGTAAGAGTTGAAGTTCAGATGATTCAAATATTATCTGATCTTCCTCCCAAACCTTTAGTGGATTTCATCAAATTGGTATATACCTTTTGAAGAACAAGATTCGGCATCCTTATATAAGCTTAAGGAAGCTTTTTGAAAATTAGCAAGTGCGCAGCAGGAGAGATTACAGCCAAGGCAGACGTGCAGTGGTACCCCAGACATATGTGGGGGGTCTGAAAGAAATGAAAGAATGTTAAGGGCAGCTGGTGGAAACTGATGGATGGTTAAAACCATAGGAAACAGCAGTAGCCCCTTCTTCGGGTGTTAATTAAACAGCACTTCTGAGTGTTCTCGTGACTGTAGCTACTGCTTTCCAAGATGACGGAATCCCTGTGTTGTTACTCCTTGAACTTTTCTAAGGGTGAGAAACCGGGAAGCTTTCAGGAATAGTGAGCAAGTTCCATTTAATTTGTGCCAACATCTGTAAACATGCTGCTTACACAGTGGCCTCGGCAGCGTTAGACACGTGTCCCCGAATGCCACCAGCGCAGCCCACGTCCATTCCAACATTCGGAGCCTGACTGAAGAATCAGAGAAAGTGGCAAAAGATGCTCTCGAGACAGTGACTACGGTGAGCCTGGTGAGAGCTGCCCCGGGGGCCACAGTGTGTGCCTTCCTTTTCTAGGCACTGTGGGAGATTGTTCCAGAAGGTGCTGAGCAAAGACTCAGTGGCTTAAATTCATGCTTGTCAATATTCTCGTCTGGCGAGAGCTGTTTGGCTCTGTCATCATGTGATACAAGTTTTAATTTCTTAGGGTCATAGACACTTTCTTTTTTTTTTTTTTAAGATTTTATTTATTTATTAGAGAACATGAGCCGGGTGAGGAGCAGAGGGAAAGGGAGACCCCTGATGCAGGGCTTGACCTGCGATCATGACCTGAGCCAAAGTCAGCCACTGAACCCACTGAGCTACCCTGGCCCCCCTTAAGGTCATAAATACTTCTTTACGAAGACTAGGGACTGGTGATGTGGTAATGAGGAAAATCTCACAGTTTCTTATAATGAAAGGATAATGCTTCTTGATATCTACTTGAGACATCTTCTCTTTAGAGAAATCTTCACTTAATGTCTGGGTTTTGTCTTTATATATTTAAAAATGGTTTGTGTTCTTTCTCCTCAGCCATGAATTAGGACAATTTAAATTGTCCCTACCCATTACCTAGTGGACTCCCATGTTTGGAACTAGACCAGAGACTATTCTGATAGAATTGCTGTCCTCATCTCCAGCAGGAGTCCACCTGCCCCTCCTCCCACACCCGCTCCCCCCATCTCCCCGCCATTGTCATGTTTAAAGTGTCCTGTTTTCCAGTTCTCAGAATCCCTTGTTTCTAATGGGAAAGTGGCTCTCCAGCGCAGTTCCAGATTTCTAAAAGAAGGCAACAGCCTGAGCAGAAAGCATCAAGGTAAGTTTCTAGCTTGGACTGTATTGATAAGCAGAGTGAATAAGACTCTCTGAGCATACTGCTGGAACATTCTCCTTTCCTGGGGAAATCTGAACATGAACCCTTCTTTGTCACAATGACATTCCAATTTCCTGTCATAGAAACATCATATTTAAATTTTTAGTTTTAAATTTTTATTTTAGTGACTTTTCTTAATATGCGGGCACCTCTAATCTTCCAAAGACTCATTGAGCCTTCTTTGGTACCTGAATCCTCCACACACGGTTTTAGCTCATGGGCTGTCAGTGTTTCGCAGTGTGTGTCAAGTTCTCTTTGGTTTCACATGCTCCCCTATTCATATCAACTGTTTCACAGTTTCTTGAAGAGTTGTATTATATGTGATGCATTTCTTTTGCCAATGTTGCCAAACAGGGCTAATATAATGTTAGACTCATGGTAACTTCTCATTAAATCATTATTGACTTAAATCATAATAGATTTATCAGTTTTTCAAGAAATCCCAATGCAGTGAGTTCTTCCTGAAGGGTTCAGTAAGCAATGATTTCACATGTGTAAGGGCTGTCCTGTAAACACAACACAAAATGGCAGCAGGAATCTGTGGTGTGAGAAAAACATACACTTTTCACCTTAATATATTCTAATCAAAAATATCAAGTCCCTTCCTGTAGGAGTAGACAGGGCTATAAACCAAGCTCACACCCCTCTAAGAATACTTCCATGCCTGTACTGGATCCTCCCCTAGCTGTTTGAGCCAAGGGCCCAGATGTGTGCATAGTTTTTGTTTTCTGTGAGTGACACAATTTAAATTTTATGTCATCATCTTATGGAATAGAAAGTCCCTCACACTTGATCGTAAAGCAGATGAAACACAAATTCTAGCATCGGTGTTGATGGGCCGTGGTTTCAGCTTACACGGCGAAAGGTGTGTCAGAGGCCACCAAATATGAACTTTCTGGCAATTAAAATTTTAAAACCGTCGTGTTCATCAGGTATTTTATCCATAATTCATTTTTTAACTGTGTGTCCAGCAGTGAGATGTGTGTATTATAAACAGAAATATTAAAAGTAAAAGCTTTGATCCCACAGCTTTGATCAGACTTGAAGGAGGCTGAGTTGAGCACGTGTCCTGTGTCCTGCTGTGAGAGGATGGGGGAGGGGAGGGGCCCTGGCTGGGGAAGCGGGGCTGGGCACGGGGGAAGATTCCTGAGTAGGACAACCTTTGGGGTTTTACAACCCAGAGAAGAGGGGTGGACAAGATTTAGGTATAGGCAGGAAGTTAGCGAATGATTAAGACTGAGGGATTTAAACACAAGTCTTCACCTGAGCTCTAAATTAAATTGGACATGCAATTCAAGAAGAAATATTTGGGAGAAGGGCAACAAGTGAAATAGAAAAAATGATCAAGCAAGCTAAAAACACTCTTCATTTCTATAATGAGTGGTGCTAAGTCTTGTTGGAAAAATTTCAATATTGGGGGGGTGTCTGTAGAAAGCTGTTGATTCTGTAGATGGGTCAGAGTGATGAAGGAACCTATTGCCTAAGCAACTTTTGAGTAGGTTATCCTCAAAGAGGACAATTTTCCCCCCCCTTTAAATAGGTATCACATTGAAACTGAGTGAATTGAAAAATACAACAAAGAGATTTCAAGGGAATGCTGATACAGTTACTAGGCGGACCAATGAATCACTCTTAATACTCAGAACAATTCCTGGAGGTAAGTGGAAAGGGGGTTCTTGATTTAATTAATGTTTGCTCATTGTAAAGCCATTACACAGGAGCGGAAGGAAGTCCTGCTGCGAGTCTGATTAATAGCCCTCGCTCAAAATCGAGACCAAGATGGATAGAGTTTTTACTCGCAGAGGAGTATGATTTGGAAGTGAAGATAATTATTTTTAAGTGAGTCCAGAACACCTGCACTGGAATGCTAGAATCCTATTCTGAAAGGCAGAACCTTGGGAGACTGATGCTACCCCATGAATGACTTTCTTTTAAAATGCCTTGACACAACCCTTCAATGAAAGGGTCATTCGAAGATGTCAGCAAGAAGCTGAATGTTCCCGTCTTAAGGGAAAATGCTAGTACATTATAAATGGGGACAATTAAAGAACTCTTGCTTGGTGATCTTCCTTCATGAGGCAATATAAAGCATTCTAAAATGAGTTCAGAAATCACTTTAATATTGATGGGTTGGAAATGTACTATTCATTACAATCTGAAATAGGATAACTATTTTAAAGTATAATACAAATGAGTCCAGCTGCACTGCATCATTTACATCCCCTCGACCTTCTCTTCTTTTCTTAATAAGCCTTACAAGATGCCCTAACAACTCCGGAGTTCTTTCTGTGGATTCACTGGTGAACATGGAAACCACTGTAGGGGAGCTGGGCGTGGGGCACTTTGGACTAACTTCTAACATTAAATCATGGGCACATTTTCTGACCTGGAAGTTTCTTTTCTTTCTTTTTTTTTTAAGGACACATGATAAATGTTGGTTAAATACTTAAAAGTACCTTTTCAGGGGCGCCTGCGTAGCTCAGTCAGTTAAGCATCCGACTCTTGATTTTGGCTCAGGTCATGATCTCAGGATTTTGAGATCGAGCCCCATGTTGGGCTCCATACTGGGCATGGAGCCTGCTTAAGATTCTCTCTACTCCTCCCCCCACAACCTACCCCCTTAAAAAAACAAACAAACAAAACACTTTTTTATTTGGAAGTAATTTCAAACTTGCAGAAAAGTTGCTGCAAGAGTAAAAAGAAACCTGTAGACCCTTTATCCGGCTTCTTCTAGTGTTTGTTTTTGTCCTGTTTGTGATTGGATATTTTAAACATGAATAGTAGTGCCTTTAAAAAAAAAAAGCATCACCCAGATTTTCTAAAATAACTGAATTCCACTTTATCCATAGTGACCATTTAGTCTTTATTCTGTTCTGTCTAGCAGTCAGCTGACATTGTGGGCAAATACCACTTCCTCTAGCCTACAACATGCCCAACCTACCTACAAATTTAAATTCCCCAACCTTCTTATCCACACATGGACTGATTTGAATAAGGTATTTAATGAATATGAGAAGGGAGTGATAGAAAGGAGACCAAATAAAGAAGTTTAGCTTATTAACATCTAAGACCCTGAGAACATGGCGATTAGCAGTTGATCTCACTAAGTACTGAAATTTCAATACAGAGGATTGTTACCAAAACTATTTCATTTGTCCCTAAGAGGGAGCAGTAAGGCATAGGACATGCAGTCTTACTACTGCCATTAAAAGCCAGAAGCCCCATTTTGTGCTCAGTAGCCCATAAGAAATACTGTACATGTTTCCATGAGGAGTTACATTTATTGTGGTTTATGGTTTCCCCATATATGATCACAGGGGTGCATGCTTGCATTTAAATTTATTTCAGGTGCCAGAGACAGAGGAACCAAAGTCAAAGAGCTGGCCACATCTGCAAATCAGAGTGCAGCAAGCACTCTAAAGAATGTCGTGGGATTGAGCCAGAAGCTGCTGAATACATCCACTGACCTGTCCAGGGTTAACGCCACCTTACGAGAAACTAACAGACTTCTACAGGACTCCTCAATGACCGGTACGTCCTGGTCTCCCTTCCCAGTGGGAATGTCCGCGTTGTGAGATTTTCACCTGACCTGGTATACCATGGGGTCTTGTTGACAAACAGCATCCCTAAGGAATAAAAATGCACTGATGTCGAGATTTGCATTTATAAAACAAGAGAAGGGCCTTGGGTAGGGCATGCTGCTGGCGCATTCTTCATATACAGTTGACCCTTGAACAACATCGGTTTTGACGGCACAGGTCCATTATACAGATTTTTTTTCGATAAATATAATACAGAAAATATATTTTCTTTATGATTTTCTTAATAACATTTTCTTTTCTCTAGCTTTCTTCATTGTAAGAATAGAGTATGTAATGCATGTCACTTACAAACCGTGTTAATTGACAATTTACGTTGTTGGTAAGGCTTCCAGCCAACAGTAGGCTATTCCTAGTGAAGTTTTGGGGGAGTCAGAAGTTACATGCAGCATTGCGACTGCATGGGGGTTGAGCACCCCCACCCCTGAGTTGTTCAAGGGTCAACTGTACTTACCAAAGTTTCAAGGATCTGATCATTAGGATATTATATTTTATTCAGTGCATTGGTAATAATAAATAATTCACTTCTCTTGTTTCCTCCCTGCTGCCATCTTTCTTGCCACCTGATACTTGGTAGCTCTGCTAGCTGGAAGAAGAGTGAAAGATGCAGAAACACAAGCCAGCCTTTTATTTGATCGGTTGAAGCCTCTGAAGATATTAGAAGAGAACCTGAACAGAAACCTATCAGAAATCAAACTGCTTATCAGCCAGGCCCGCAAGCAAGCAGCTTCTGTGAGTGTGGGCTCCTGTGGCTCGGGAGCTCGACCCTCCCACAGCGGGGCTCTCGGTAACTCCCGGTCTCGGGGGCTCCTATAGAGGGGACTGTCATGCCGGCCCCTGGACCTCTACTGAGTCAGCTCTTATCTCCCACATTTCTCACAGCCTTGTCTACAGTACATTTAAATCTGTGTTAAGTATATTTACTTGTGTGTGTGTGTGTGTGTGTGTGTAACCACTTACGACTTTTATTTATGGTGCCTATGCTTTGTCTAGAAAATACCTCTCTCCTGCCCTGGACAGTATATTTAAGTATACTTAAGTAGTCTCATTTTCCTTGTTTTTTGCTTCATTCAACCTGTTTCCGAATGTTAGCGAAGAGGTCTCATGTCTTTATGGAGATTTATAATTGTAGCCTAGACTCATCAGTCCACAACTATTAGCTCAGCTGCTGTAGAGCTCGTGGTCTAAGTGTTTCCATCTAAGTCTCCTTGGCCGAGTACGGCATTATTGCCAGCATTTTACCAACCCAGTGTCAGTAATCCAAGTGTTCTTCAGAATGTGTGCGCACCAAGAGCCTCATCGTCCAGGAGTCTGGTGACACAGCCTATACACACACAAATGCTCACAAATCCAGGTCACTAAATGCATCGAACAGTTGCCAGCTGGAAAAGTACAAGCTTGAGAAAATGTTTACGACCATCCATAGTGCATGGCATTGGTCGTGCTCTAAAGGGGAGGCATTTCAGGGAAATAATACTTTCAAGAGAATATGCCGTTGACATGCTGCTGGGGATTTATAGAGGACAGATGTGACCTCTGGTCTCATGTTCATCTGCCTGAACCCTGCTAGCTAAGAAAAAGCAGTTCTGGAGCCCTCCACTCCCCCTCCCCCGAGTGGCCTCAATATTGGAAAATGGCTGTCGGTTGCCATGAGTTTGGTTTCAGTGAAAGTCACCAAATAAACGTAAACCCCACAGACGTTTCTAAATGCTCTGATTAATACAAACGTATAATCTTTAAAGCTAATGTAAGAAATATATGCAACTACTTAGAGAAACGTGTAGTAAGTGCAAAAGTTGCTCTATAAATATTTCCTGGATGTATAAATAGATTATCCCTTCAGGTATTTGACACATGATCATCAAATATCCTTCCTGTGTCAGATGTAAAGATTCCAGGGTGATCTGGATAAGCTCCTGGTCTTAAGGAATTAAGTCTCACATGAGCGAGACCATTTCCTATGTAAAATACTCTTAAAACTTCAAGACTGACTTTTCTGTATTTAAGTAGTTCACCAAATAAAATAATTTTCATCACCGCCTGATCTCATGTTATGAAACACAAAGCATTATGCATCCTCAGGAGAGGAAACCTGTCTACCAGTGAAAATTGGTTCTGGAACAGTACTTTTGACCTCCTGGCGTGCTGCCAACGTGTGTCACTGAGTGATTAGGACACTTCCTCTTTCCTTTCACAGATTAAAGTTGCCGTGTCTGCAGACAGAGATTGTATCCGGGCCTACCAGCCTCCGATTTCTTCTGCTAACTATAACACCTTAAGGCTAAGTGTTAAGACAAGTGAACCTGATAACCTTCTCTTCTACCTCGGGAGCAGCACCAATGTGAGTATGGACTGTAGAAAGCAACAATGACTCTCTTAGCGTGTTATAGTTTCTGAATTGGCAGGGGTTTTTTGATGGAGAAAAAAGAGAGGGCCTTGGTGAAATCACTAATCCTTCTAAGGGAACTAAGCTTTTGCTAAACTAGTGGCATTAGATTAGAAACACAGTCCCAAACTGAATGCCTGTGAGGAGGACCGAGCTATTGAGGAGAGGGTCTTCCCTCTGCCATCTTAATTGCTAGCTGTGGGGTAGCCTTTCCTAATGTCTTCTGCAGACTCTTCAGCCCCCGAGTGTAGCCATGGGTGTATAAAGTGGATCTCGGTGGTGGTTATCAGGAGTGGAGGTATGCACTTTAATGGGCGTATCAGAATTATCCAGCTTCACCGAGGCTCCTCCACCCAATGAGATTCTGGTGGTTCCCAGAGGGGCAAGTCCCCTGTGGAAACCACTGATTCCTTTGGCTGCCAGTGGGAATGGGTCAGAACCCTTGGGGGTGTGAGAGCAGAAAATATTAACAAGCACAAATTCTGAAACGTCTTCTTGGGAGCTAAGGCACAGAACACACGCAAGTCCCTGATGTGGGATCTCATGGCTCCTGCCTTATTACGTATTTCACGTTAACTCACTGCATTCTCAGACTGGGCAAACAAGTCCAGTAAACAAGTCCTATTCCCTCTAGGCTACTGGTGACCCCCAGTAAGTGTTCCTGGGGAACTTCCTGGAAGGCACTAATATCCAACAATGGCTTAATGGTCTCTAGTACTGAGGCATGCTCCAGCTCCAGGGAGGGGAGCATTTAAAGACAAAAGACAGTTTTTTGTTTTTTAAGAATAGAGAAAATGGGGGAGGGGGGAAAGATGGCAGAGGAGTAGGGAACCCTATTTCAACTCGTCCCCGGAATTGAGCTAGATATCTACCAGACCACTTTGAGCACCCACGAAACCAGCCTGAGATGTAAGAGGATCTGGATCTCTACAAACAGAATATCGCAGGCAGTTGGTTTTGAGGTACGAAGCGGAGAGCCGTGATCCTGTGGGCAGATATCAGAGGATAAACGGCGGCGGGAGGGTGCCTGGACGTGGGGATCCTACACCACCGGTGAGTGACAGCCTTGCACTGCGGACGGGGCACAGACTCGCAGACCAGTAGCGTCGGGAAAGAACTTTAGGGCAGCCCCCGGGGTGGAAAACCAGACCGGCGGGGTCCCGCGCACACGAACTGCAGCCTCCCAGACGGAAACGCGGTGCGCCGGGGTTGTGCCGGTGAACTGCAACACCCGGGGGTGGAAACCCCAAGCAGCGGAGTCACGCTCGGCGAATTGGGAGCAGCTGGCAGTTTTAGAAGCACAAAGGGCAGAGACGTGCCCGACCAGGAGGCAGCACTGGGGGCGCTGCGGAGGGGCACACAACATAGGACGCTGCAGTTTATAGCAGCACGGACAGAAACGGAGACAGTGTGGCCTGGAGAGCTCACTGAAGAACAGACTGAGGTCTCTCTGCTCTGAGGCAGAGGGTTGGAAACGGTCTCTTCTGCTCTGACTCGTGGAAGAGACGCGGAAAGCCGCCAGGGAAAGGCGCCAGAGAACAAAAGCCCCAAAGACTGATTCCCGCTGAGCCCATCCCCCACCACAGGGGCGCAGGGCAACTCCGCCCAAACAGGGTTGTCTGAGTAACAGCGCAGCAGGTCCCTCCCGCAGAAGACAGGCTGGGAAAACAAGAGGCCAGCAACCCTAAGGTCCCAAGAAAACAGGTGCATCTTGCTTGGGTTCTGGTCAATAATTTGGACTCTATACATTCCCTCAAACACCCATCAACAGAATGACTAGGAGGAGGAACCCCCAAAACAGAAAAGACTCAGAGATTATGATTTATGCTGCAGATTTACAAATGGATGCAGATATAACCAAGATATCGGAGATGGAATTCAGGCTAGCAATTGTGAAGACAATGGCTAGAATGGAGAAAAAAATTCATGGCAACATAGAGTCTCTAAAGGCAGAAATAAAAGGTGAATTGGCAGAACTTAAAAATGCCATCAATGAGATCCAATCCAATCTAGATAATCTAATAGCTAGGGTAACTGAGACAGAAGAGAGAATAAGCTATCTGGAAGACAGTATAATAGATAAAAAGGGAAAAGAGGAGGCCAGGGAAAAACAACTCAGAATCCATGAAAATAGAATCAGAGAAATAAGTGACACCATGAGGCATTCCAATGTCAGAATAATTGGAATCCCGGAGGGAGTGGAGAGAGAGAGAGGGCTAGAAGATGTATTTGAGCAAATCGTAGCTGAGAACTTCCCTAATCTGGGGAATGAAACAAACATTCGCATCCTAGAGGCAGAGAGGACCCCTCCTAAGATCAAGGAAAACAGGCCAACACCCCGGCATGTAATAGTAAAACTTGCAAATCTTAGAACCAAGGAAACCATCTTAAGGGCAGTGAGGGGGAAGAGAGTCCTTACGTACAGAGGGAGGAACGTCAGAATAACGTCAGACCTATCCACAGAGACCTGGCAAGCCAGAAAGGCCTGGCAAGACATATTCAGGGTACTAAACGAGAAGAACATGCAGCCAAGAATACTTTATCCGGCAAGGCTTTCATTTAGAATGGATGGAGAGATGCAGAGCTTCCATGACCAGCAGAAGTTGAAAGAATATGTGACCACTAAGCTGGCCCTGCAAGAAATATTAAGGGGGGTTCTATAAAAGGAGAAAGACCCCAAGAGTGATCTACAACAGAAATTTACAGGGACAATCTATAAAAACAACGTCTTCACAGGCAACATGATGACAATTAATTCATACCTTTCAATAATCACTCTCAATGTGAATGGCCTAAACGCTCCCATAAAACGGCACAGGGTTGCAGATTGGATAAAAAGACAGGACCCATCCATATGCTGTCTACAAGAGACTCATTTTGAACCTAAAGATACATCCAGACTGAAAGTGAAGGGATGGAGATCTATCTTCCATGCCAGCAGACCTCAAAAGAAAGCTGGGGTAGCAATTCTTATATCAGACAAATTAGATTTTAAACCAAAGTCTGTAATAAGAGACACAGAAGGACACTATATCATTCTTAAAGGGTCTATCCAACACGAAGATCTAACAATTGTAAATATCTATGCCCCCAACATGGGAGCAGCCATATACATAAGCCAACTGTTAACCAAAATAAAGAGTCATACTGATAACAATACGTTAATTGTAGGAGACCTCAATACTCCACTCTCAGCAATGGACGGATCATCTAAGCAGAAAATCAACAAGGAAACAAGAGCTTTGAATGATACATTGGACCAGATGGACCTCATAGATATTTACAGAACATTCCACCCCAAAATAACAGAATACTCATTCTTCTCAAGTGCACATGGAACTTTCTCCAGAATAGACCATATACTGGGTCACAAATCAGGTCTCAACCGATACCAAAAGATTGAGATTATTCCCTGCATATTCTCAGACCACAATGCTCTAAAACTGGAACTCAATCACAAGAAAAAATTTGGCAGAAATTCAAACACTTGGAAGCTAAAGACCACTCTGCTCAAGAATGTTTGGGTCAACCAAGAAATCAAAGAAGAACTTAAACAATTCATAGGAAATCAATGAGAACGAAAACACATCGGTCCAAAACCTATGGGATACTGCAAAGGCGGTCCTAAGGGGGAAATACATAGCCATCCAAGCCTCACTCAAAAAAATAGAAAAATCCCGAATTCACCAACTAACTCTACACCTTAAAGAACTAGAGAAAAAGCAACAAACGACGCCTAAGCCACGCATTAGAAGAGAAATAATTAAAATTAGAGCAGAAATCAATGAATTAGAAACCAGAAACACAGTAGATCAGATCACCGAAACTAGAAGTTGGTTCTTTGAAAGAATAAGATCGATAAACCACTGGCCAGACTTATCCAAAAGAAGAGAGAAAGGACCCAAATTAATAAAATTATGAATGAAAGGGGAGAGATCACGACTAACACCAAGGAAATAGAAACAATTATTAGAAATTATTATCAACAACTATATGCTAATAAACTGAGCAATCTGGATGAAATGGAGGCCTTCCTGGAAACCTATAAGCTGCCAAGACTGAAACAGGAAGAAATTGACAACCCGAATAGGCCAATAACCAGTAATGAGATTGAAGCGGTGATCAAAAACCTCCCAAAAAACAAGAGTCCAGGGCCTGATGGATTCCCCGGGGCATTCTACCAAACGTTCAAAGAAGAAATAATACCTATTCTACTGAAGCTGTTTCAAAAAATAGAAACAGAAGGAAAGCTTCCAGACTCATTCTATGAGGCCAGCATTACCTTAATCCCCAAACCAGGCAAAGACCCCATCAAAAAGGAGAATTTCAGACCGCTATCCCTGATGAATATGGATTCCAAAATCCTCCACAAAATCCTAGCTAATAGGATCCAACAATACATTAAAAGGATCATCCACCACGACCAAGTGGGATTTATCCCCGGGATGCAAGGGTGGTTCAACATTCGCAAATCAATCAATGTGATAGAACACATTAATAAGAGGAGGGAGAAGAACCATATGGTCCTCTCAACTGATGCAGAAAAAGCATTTGACAAAATACAACATCCTTTCCTGATTAAAACTCTCCAGAGTACAGGGATAGAGGGAACATTCCTCAAGCTCATAAAATCCATCTATGAAAAACCCACAGCGAATATCATCCTCAATGGGGAAAAGCTGAGAGCCTTTCCCTTAAGATCAGGAACACGTCAAGGGTGCCCACTCTCACCACTGTTGTTCAACATAGTACTAGAAGTCCTAGCAACAGCAATCAGACAACAAAAAGAAATAAAAGGTATTCAAATTGGCAAAGAAGAAGTCAAACTCTCTCTTTTCGCAGACGACATACTTTATGTGGAAAACCCAAAAGACTCCACCCCCAAATTACTAGAACTCCCCCTAGAACTCATCCAGCAATTCAGTAATGTGGCAGGATACAAAATCAATGCACAGAAATCAGTTGCTTTCTTATACACTAACAACGCACTGTAGAAAGAGAAATTAGAGAAACGATTCCATTTACAATAGCACCAAAAACCATAAGATACCTCGGGATAAACCTAACCAAAGAGGTAAAGGATCTATACTCTAGGAACTACAAAACACTCATGAAAGAAATTGAAGAAGACACAAAAAGATGGAAAAATATTCCATGCTCATGGATCAGAAGAATAAACATTGTTAAAATGTCTATGCTACCCAGAGCAATCTATACCTTCAGTGCCATCCCGATCAAAATTCCAATGACATTTTTCAAAATGCTGGAACAAACAATCCTAAAATTTGTATGGAATCAGAAAAGACCCCAAATCGCCAAGGAGATGTTGAAAAAGAAAAACAAAGTTGGGGGCATCACGTTGCCCGATTTCAAGCTATATTACAAAGCTGTGATCACCAAGACAGCATGGTACTGGCACAAAAACAGACAGATAGACCAATGGAACAGAATAGAGAACCCAGATATGGACCCTCAACTCTATGGTCAAATAATCTTTGACAAAGCAGGAAAAAACATGCAATGGAAAAAAGACAGTCTCTTCAATAAATGGTGCTGGGAAAATTGGACAGCCACATGCAGAAGAATGAAACTCGACCATTCTCTAACACCATTCACAAAGATAAACTCAAAGTGGATGAAAGACCTCAATGTGAGACAGGAATCCATCAAAATCCTAGAGGAGAACATAGGCAGTAACCTCTTTGACATCGCCCACAGCAACTTCTTTCAAGATACATCTCTAAAAGCTAGTGAAACAAAAGCAAAAATGAACTTTTGGGACTTCATCAAGATAAAAAGCTTCTGCACAGCAAAGGAAACAGTCAACAAAACAAAGAGGCAACCCACAGAATGGGAGAAGGTACTTGCAAATGACACTACAGATAAAGGGCTGGTATCCAAGATCTATAAAGAACTTCTCAAACTCAACACCCAACAAACAAATAATCCAGTCAAAAAGTGGGCAGAAGAGATGAACAGACACTTCTCTGAAGAAGACATACAAATGGCTAACAGACACATGAAAAAATGTTCATCATCATTAGCCATCAGGGAAATCCAAATCAAAACCACATTGAGATACCACCTTACACCAGTTAGAATGGCCAAAATGGACAGGGAAAGAAACAACAAATGTTGGAGAGGTTGTGGAGAAAGAGGAACCCTCTTACGCTGTTGGTGGGAATGCAAGTTGGTACAGCCACTTTGGAAAACAGTGTGGAGGTTCCTCAAAAATTTAAAAATAGAGCTACCCTATGACCCAGCAATTGCACTACTGGGTATTTACCCCAAAGACACAGATGTAGGGAAAAGAAGGGCCATATGCACCCCAGTGTTCATAGCAGCAGTGTCCGCAATAGCCAAACTGTGGAAAGAGCCGAGATGCCCTTCAACAGATGAATGGATAAAGAAGATGTTGTCCATATATACAATGGAATAGTACTCAGCCATCAGAAAAGATGAATACCCAACCTTTACATCAACATGGATGGGACTGGTGGAGATTATGCCAAGTGAAATAAGTCAAGCAGAGAAAGTCAATTATCATATGGTTTCACTTATTTGTGGAACATAAGGAATAGCATGGAGGACATTAGGAGAAGGAAGGGAAAATTGGGCCGGGGGAATTGGAGGGAGAGATGAACCATGAGAGACTATGGACCTGAGAAACAGGGTTTTAGAGGGGAGGGGGGAGGGGGGATTGGTTAGCCTGGTGATGGGTATTAAGGAGGGCACGTACCGCATGGAGCACTGGGTGTTATATGAAAACAATGGATTGTGGATCACTACATCAAAAACTAATGATGTATGGTGACTAACATAATAAAGTTAAAAACTACAAAAAAAAAAAAAAATAGACAAAATGCTCCAGGAGCTCATTCTTTAACATGTTTTGGTAGTCGTGCAAACAGTCGGCACGTGAACTCATCCCAGCTCATGCCCGCACCCCAGTCTGATTTCTTGGCAGTGGAGATGCGGCGAGGGAAGGTGGCCTTTCTCTGGGATTTGGGCTCCGGGTCAACGCGGTTGGAATTTCCAGACTTCCCGATTGACAACAACAAATGGCACAGTATCTATGTAACCAGGTAGTAGAGAAAGTTCTCTCCAAGTGTTTCTTTTTTTAAAGCTGTATCTTATACGTTTGCAACATGTTCGTCACATCATATAATAGTCTTTGAAACTTCGGGGAAGTCAGATTATAGTAAAAGCATAGTTGGTTTAGATTAACTATAGAAATAAGGGCTTTTTTTCCCTTATTACAGAAGAAATAAACTTTGTCACCAAAATCAACAATCAAAAGAAGAAAAAAGATAAAAATTGGTTACGTCTAGAATGTTAGGTCTAAAGCTGAGGTGGCTATCCCAGTAAATTGTGTTCTCCCCAGTAGAGGGGAGTGAGAAGCAACACAGTAGAAATCCCACATGGCAGGTGTGGTATGTACATAGAAGAGGAAAGAAGGCAAGGATCCAAAATTCAGACACAAAGCAAAATTCTTCCTTATAAAACCTCTCTCTAGTGGTAACTCCTTTTAAGCAGGTTTAGGTATTTTTACTTTTTCATAATACTATGGTTTGTTGTTGCTGGAAATTCTTGTCTTTTGCTTTGTTATTTATGGAAATGGAGTAATACTGAAGGCAGTAGACTGTTTCAAATAGAGTTGACTCATTATTTGTAACTGGTTTAAGCAAGAAGGTAGCACGATGCAATTTATGACCTAGAAGACCTTCTCCACAAGGCTTTGCGACTAAACTGGGGGCAGGGTGGGCAAGATTGGAAGAGGGAGATCAGTGGGGGGGCCCGCTGCAGGGAACATGGGCAGAAGCAGCTGGAGGCTGCCTAGAAATAGATGCGTACATACACTGACAGACTCGGACTTCTGAAAGTGTTCTTTTTGCAATTCTTTGTGACCCTTAGATTTGGAAACGTTGGTTCATTGAGTGTAAAGGAAATGAGCGCAACTCAAAAGCCACCAACAAAAACAAGTAAATCCCCTGGAACAGCGAATGTTCTGGATATAAACAACTCAACGCTCATGTTCGTTGGAGGGCTTGGAGGACAGATCAAGGTAACTTTCCAGACATTCATCTGAACGGGACTGACAGGCTGCTTTTACCTAAAACTAGTGTGCTTAAATTATTGAATATATCCCAGGTAGATGAATATATCCCAGGTAGATGATTATTTTGCTTAATGACAGTCAATTTGCAGAGTTGGGCTGGTTTTATAAAGCAAAGGATCCTGTCAAATAAAGATCATAAATGGAAAAGAAGCCAATGTTCCGTTTTGCTATTTGAGTTTCTTTTCTAGGACTGAAACAGGAAATTCAGTATTCTGCATTCATTTCTGTAATTTCTCTTATTGCTATTCTGACTCCAGTGGTAGAATAATGGTGATTAGTGTTTAGCACCAGAGCCAGTGGGATTTATTTTATTATACCCATTATCCCCTTACCGGATCAAGTTGAGTCACCTGGATTTGGTTGCTCTAAGAGTAAGGGTGTCAGTCCCAGCCAGGCCCTCACCACTGACCAACATGCTCTGAGCCTGTTTCCTCACCTGTAAAGGGGCTTCTCTCCAGGGACCCTGGTAACCCAGGTGATCTTTAAGATCCTGTCTGGTTATCACTCGTTCTACGATTCCACTTAATACTTGGGAGAAAATCCAGTGATCACAACCCAGCCATTTTTCTGGATGTTGTTTTCTCAGACTTTGGATGTTAAATTTGAGCTCCCAGGAAGGAGTTTTGTGTGCACGGAGAATGCATTCCTTTCCCTGATCCATGTGGCTGTGTTTGTTTTGTTTGTTTATATTAGAAGTCTCCCGCTGTGAAGGTTACTCATTTTAAAGGCTGCATGGGAGAGGCCTTCCTGAACGGACAGTCCATCGGCCTGTGGAACTATATTGAACGGGAGGGCAAGTGCCATGGCTGCTTTGGAAGGTAACGGGCCCCACAATTTACTACACGGTGTCATTCACATCCAAGAGCTGCTTAGAGAATTCACATGCCCATCACGGTGGCACAGAGTTTGTCATGTCGGTCGTGATAGGTCATTTACTAATAGGAGCATGGGCATCATTTTTAACCTTAATTTAAGAGGTAGTTTTCACCGTGTCTCGTATGCTTTCATCATGGATCATACCACTGAGAAGCATCACACATCCTCTCCAACCACCTTCTGTCTCAGAGAGCCGCAGGGAAATCTTAGGGAAATCACTGTACATCTTTATTTTGAAAATATCTCCAAGGATGAGGATTTTGTTTGTGCTGCCAGTTTTTATAGATAAGTAGTTTCCCATTCTTAAATTCTAGAATCCTAGAAATTAAATGCCTTTGGCAATGGAGAACAACTACCTGACATTGTTTGGCAGATATTGATATATAATAGCAGGCATTTAATAATCTCACTGAGCTCAACAGCCCCCGTTTTACTTTCTAAAAAAATAACTGCAACCCCAGAAGTATACAAGACTCGTTTTCTAGCGCTTTCATAATTAAGACAATAGATTGCCTCTGCCATTAGAGAAATGTAACATCTGATATAATTCTGTCATCTAGGGCGCCTGGGTGGCTCAGTTGGTTAAGCGACTGCCTTCAGCTCAGGTCATGATCCTGGAGTCCCTGGATCGAGTCCCGCATCGGGCTCCCTGCTCAGCGGAGGGTCTGCTTCTCCCTCTGACCCTCTTCCCTCTCGTACTCTCTGTCTCTCATTCTCTCTCTCAAATAAATAAAATCTTTAAAAAAAAAAAAAATTCTGTCATCTAATGGGCTGCTCTGTCCAGATAGATACCTGCAATTAACACTGAGCTGTGACAAGATCAGTTGAAAGCAACTCCCATTACATTTAGAAACGTGGGCGAGTTTTCATTTTGTTACTGTCAGATCTGTTTTCTCTTAGGGCTCATAGCTTGGGATTTCAAAAAGGTTTGAGCCTTTTATTTGCTGCTTTCCCTTGACTTTGCTTGCTTTCAAAGTCATGACCAGAAGCTTGGTTATTGGAGCCTTATGACTGAAAAAAATATTAGCTTTGGAGTCTCAGTTTCTCAGGCTCCCTCTCCTACCAAATCCCTCTCAGTGACTTTGTAATAAGTCATTTCACCTCATGGAGACTTGGCTGCTTCTTCCAGAAAAGGAAAATGAAAATCCTGTTGTCCTACCTCCCAACACTGGTGATGAGCACTTATCATGATATATGTGAAAATACTCGATAAATTTGAGACACTGCACCAGTGTTCACCTCTGATCTTCCTGCAGTCACAGTCTGTTGCTTTTTAGGTGGACATCTCAGAATTATTTGCTTGACAATAAACGTGTGAAACCCAAGGTTTTGTAATTGGCAAGTGAGATCAAAAATGATAATGACCCCAGGTCTAGAACTCTAGGAGCAGAGAACTCCCCATCACTTTTTCCTCCAGCTGTTTTTTTAGCAGGGAGGTTTCCCCAGCAATTTAGTGATTCTAACTTGAAAATTGTCCTGACCCCTGGACTCTGGGCCCCACATTGACCCCAGATCATGAATCTTACTTGTGGAAAGTAACAGAGTAACTTACTTAACAGAGCTCGAAAATTTCTAATATGGAAAATGTCCCCCTACTTTAGCTGTTATAGTATCCCCAATTTCACCCATCATTTTCAGGGTTATTTTAAAACCTCTGGCCTTGAATTGCAGCAATGAGGGAATTGAATGACTGCTAGCTCTTCTCCTCTTTTGTTGGAATGAGGAAGTCAGTTGTCTATGTGGCCTTTCTTCTTCAAAGAGAAGAAAAACCTCCCACCACATGTCCAACCCCTGAGACCCCCAGCAGAACATGAAGGTTGCCACAGACCAAGAGGAGGGATTAGCGGGTACTTCCATCCTCCTGACCCTATTCCTGGAACTGGCTTTTTTGGTAGAGGGCTGACCACCCAGCTGAACCTTAGGGCCAGACTGACTGATTAGCTCAATCAAAAGTTTGATTAAATGTTTTTCTGAGTACCGAACAAATCAGCTGGCTATCCTTACATTGACTACTGTATCTAAAGTATGCTTTTTAAAAGAACACTAGTTTGATAGGATATTAATAGATACTTTTTTCTTAAAAAAAAAAAGATTTTATTTATTTATTTGACACAGAGAGAGAGAGCACAAGCAGGGGGAACAGCAGAGGGAGAGGGAGAAGCAGGCTCTCCGCAGAGCAGGGAGCCTGATGCAGGACTCGCTCCCAGGACCCTGAGCTCATTACCTGAGTTGAAGGCAGACGCTGAACCCACTGAGCCACCCAGGTGCCCCTAGATACATTTTTCTAAGTGGGGGTAGAAGGTGTGTCCTGACCATAAATGGTTAGGAAGCCCTTAGTTAAACAGTTAAGTACACTTCCTTATTGTGAGGCCATGAGAGCCTCTAATACGCTAACACGCACTAACCGTGTCCTCAGGACAGGTGGAGTTGCAGCATTCCCAAACTCACCTGGTCCCCAGCTTTTTAAAAAGCAGCATTTCAGAGTTGCTTATGTTCCATAGAACATACAGTGGCAGGTGCAGAGACAGACAAGCTGGCGCTCTCTGCCCGTGTTTGTAAATTGATTTGTCTTCATTTTAGGCAACCTCCCCTACTTATTAGACGAAGACTTTAGCTTTGAATTAACAAACTAATTCTAGGAAATGAACCACTTTTAGCAGACTGGTGATTAGAATTCAATGTGCTTTTGACCTTTTTGTGTAATCTGCCATTATTAGATCATTAGTGTGGTCCATTGATGTCCTTTAGATTTAAAAAATGATTTTCTCAGTATGAACATTTACCTTTGACTTATATTACCAAGTAAATGAACTGAAATTTTTTTTTGCTTTTTTATTCCTCTTTGAATATATGTTTATAATTATGAACGATCTCTTAAATTCTTAAAGGATATTATAAAATAAGCAACGGATTCTAACAGTTTTCATCTAAATATGGAAAAAGCCTTTTTATTAGCAGGTCTTTATTCTTGTATTAGTTATGAGTGGCTGTTGCGACAGGCTGTGTCGGGACCTTTGGGACAGACCGTCACCTGTGTTCTGGGCCCCCTGCTAGCTGTTGGCGATGTCAGCGTTAGTCACAGGAGGTGATCTCCTCCAACATCTCCTGGTCTCTAGGAGAGACACCTGTGGGAGCACAGAGGTGGTTCTCTGCGCTGCAGCGAGTGGAGGCACAGGTGAAGTGGCTTCAGAGGCCCGGGGTCCACGCAGGACCCCGCTCACTCTCGTAGAGCTGCCCCGAGTGCTGATGGGTAGTACAGCAGGCGTGACCCCCTGGCATGAGAGCTTGCATCAGAGGTTTAGTGATTCTTAACGGCTCACTGCGCTGAGAGCTGGGGAGCGAGGGTTGCTTTGGCAGTGCAGCTTTCATTTGTCCCAGAGTCCCTTGCCTGGGCAGGGGCCGGGAACTGCCTTCCTGTGGCCCACCTGGGAACAGGCACCTGGGCTCAGTGGTGAGGCTTGTGGGCCTCGTGGTTATAGAACGGAAGCATGGCCACAAGGGGACAAGCCCCAGAAGAGTGTCATTGACCTGGGAGCAAAACCTCAGGAGGTGCGCCTTCAAACATGGTTTCATTTGAATGTGTCCCTCTTTGTGGCCACTGCATGTGGCCAGGCCCTGCTGCTGGAGAGAAGCCAGAAGCAGAGCATTCCCATTCTCGAGAACAGAGAACTCACGAGCTCTGGAGAGGGACAAAGCATGCACAGCAGGACAAGACAGATTTCTGGAGTTTTGTTTGAAACCTGGTTTCTCCATTATCTTGGGTGTGGCCTTGGACAAGATATTTAATCTTTGAGGCTCAGCTTTTTTTTTTTTAACTGTTCTTTTATTTTTTTTATTATGTTATGTTATGTTAATCACCATACAGTACATCATTAGTTTTTGATGTAGTGTTCCATGATTCATTGTTTGTGCATAACACCCAGTGCTCCATGCAGAACATGTCCTCTTTAATACCCATCACCAGGCTAACCCGTCCCCCACGCCCCTTCCCTCTAGAACCCTCAGTTTGTTTCTCTGAGTCCATAGTCTCTAATGGTTCATCTCCCCCTCCGATTTCTCCCCTTCATTCTTCCCCTCCTGCTATCTTCTTACAAAAAAAAAAAAAAAAAAAAAAAGAGGCTCAGCTTTTAATAGGCAAAATGGTGACCCTTCAGGCAACTTTGAACAAAGCAGAATAATCAGAGCTAACTGGAGTGAACATTTAAGTACCAAGCACTGTTTAATTAAGAACTTTACATGTATTAAATCATGTATAGCCCTTCCTGAGAGCTTCTATTATTTTCCTTATTTTATAGATGAAGGCAATGAAGCACAGAGACATTAGGTAACTTTCCTGAGTTTTCACAGCTAGTAAATGGGGAGACAGGGATTTGAACCCCAGCAGTCTCGTTCTAGAGTCTGTGTGCTTAGCCGCATGAAACTGTGACCAGCCAAGAGACAAAGCAATGGAACATGCCTGCGCAGGAAGTCACAGGTTTCAGAATGAAATAATAGAGAATTCAGCCATAGCTTCTTCATGCAGAGTGCATTTCCTTTAAGTTATACTTCTAAGAGATGTCAAAAGACCGAAATCTTTGGAAAAAGCAGGACTGTGGGAAGCTATCAATTTGAAACCTCGGGTTTCACAAAGCACTGCTATTTTTGTTAATGGAAACAGTGTCACCGTTTGGTTACATGTCCTGCTTGGAGATGTGGCACTGAGTTTGGGTATTATGCCTTCAACTGGGAAAAGTGCAAATTCATATTCTCCCCCAAAACACCCGAATCCAGGTTTCACTGTGAAGCCCAGAAACGTGTTTTTAAAATGTATTAGGATATATTCCAGGTAAACTTACTTTGTACTTGAAGAATGAATAAAGTCAGCCTTTTGAGGTATGGGGGCAACCAGAAAACACACTGACCTGAGGAGTACTGAGGTCTACTTTAAATAACTTTGTTGTAAGCTCATCCTGCAGCTTTTGAGATTTTCATTGTTGTCAATGATTTTTTTTTTGGTAAAATGGTCCTTCTGCTATATTAGTACATATTTGTTTTCCATCATTATTCCAGGTTAGCTGAAGAATTGCTTAAAACCAGCAGAAGGTGATAAAATGTTAATATAAAAAATTACTCCGAAAGCTTTGGAATTAAGAAAGGACGGTGACATTAAAGGAAATCAGAACAAATGAAAATCTACTTGCTAAGTAGAAATATTTATAGCAGTTATCCATCCTTTGAAGACCTTTCTTCTTACTACAGTGAACACTGCCTACATTAACTTTCTTTCCCTTAGAAAGCAACTGGCATTTGTCTTGCATACTCATGGCAACATATTTTAAGATATGACTTACACCCGTTATCAAATTATGGAAATAATAGCTCTACCATAATGTTTGTGAGGGGAAGCCCTCAGGAAAGGTATCGTTTCTTCTCTTTAAGCACCTTCCTGAGAATAGATTGTGTTTCATCTACTCTGCTTTGCAGCCCCCAGAATGAAGACTCTTCCTTCCATTTTGATGGGAGTGGGTATTCGGTCGTGGAGAGAACGCTCCGGGCTACGGGGACTCATATAATTATGCTTTTTAGTACATTTTCACCCAATGGTCTTCTTCTCTACCTCACTTCAAACGGCACTGTAAGTATATACAGTGAAATTGCTATAAGGATATTTATGTTTAATGACTGCTTTATGAGCATATACAAATATAAGATATACATACGTATGCCATACTGTTTCCCCATTTTAAATATTTATTATGTTATAAATTCACTGGAGAACCATTGCAAAATACAGGAGAGCACCAAGTAGAAAAGAGCCATCCTATCATTTATAGATTATCAATGATACTTGTTATTAAATTTTGACTTTCCTCTATCTTGTTCCATGTTACTCTGATCACTGTGGCCTTCTTTGAATTCCATCTACAGGACTTTAATGTTATTTTTATCCTATTGTGGGGGTGATTTCTCTCAATCTTCTAGTTTTATTTGTAGGACTGGCCCATTTGTCGATCTAAATGAAGAAGATACAAAGATTGCACTTCTCTTACTATAGATTTTGGCAATAGTGTGTTTCTCTCCTTTATATCTGTGTAGTATTCTAGAAAGTCTTCCCAGATACTTCAGTTTCCAACAGAGACCTCTGACTGTTGGGCCAGATCCAGTTTTCGGAGTTTGACTTTGGAAGGTTTCTACCATCCACAACTTGAAAGGAAAGGGCATCTGTGAGAACGATATAGCCCTGGGTAACTCTTTTCTCTTCTTCACAGAAAGACTTTTTATCCATCGAGCTGGTGCACGGCAGAGTCAAAGTTACAGTTGACCTGGGTTCAGGACCTCTTGCCCTTATTACAGACAGACGCTATAACAACGGAACCTGGTACAAAATCGCCTTCCAGAGAAACCGAAAGCAAGTTAAGTACACAGAAGGGCAATGAGATGTTACAGGTCACCCTTGTAGGAACAGAAATCCTTCCAAAATCAGGGACACCGGAGTGGCTCAGTAGGTTAAATGTCTGACTCTTGATTTTGGCTCAGGTCATGGTCTCGGGGTTGTGAGATCGAGCCCTGCATTGGGCTCTCCACTGGGCATGGAGCCTGCTTGGGATTCTTTCTCTCCCTCTCCCCCTTCTCTCTTATCTCTAAAAACTTAAAAAAAAGAAAAGAAAGAAAGAAGGGAGGGAGGGATTGAGGAAGGAAGGAAGGAAGAAAAAAAGAAATCCTTCCAAAATCAGCAGTCTTTATTTACTTTAGCTTCTTGGGTACTCTTGAATGATATTCTGATAGAGAGCCATTGTTTTCTCTGAAATACTAAATGCCAGGATTCAGCTGGGGGAATATTAGAATTCTATTTTTTTTATGGTTTCCAAGTGTATTATGTAACATTAAATACTGTATTGGAATCAAAGATCAAATCCATTCTCTTTCCTGCCACATACATACTGCTGTCATTCAGTGATATGTATTCTGGATTCATTGACTTTTGTACAGAGGATTTTCATGTGTCCTTTAATAGTCAAGAATACTCCCTGGTCAAATGTGCAGAATGTGAAAGAATTTATAAAGAAAGAACTTATAAGTGAACTTTGTTTTTACCTTAATGTAGAAAATGATTTTCATTTTCTTGTCTCTTCTTTTTAGGAATCCTAGCAGTTATTGATGCATATAACACCAATTATAGAGAAACCAAGCAAGGTGAAACTCCAGGAGCATCTTCTGACCTCAATCGTCTAGATAAAGATCCAATTTATGTGGGTGGATTACCTAGGTCAAGAGTTGTAAGGTATATCACATGCCATAATTATGCCCATAATTGCCAGATGTGTTAGCTTCCTAGGGCTGCCATAACAAGGCACCACAAGCCAGGAGACAGACAACAGAAGTGTGCTCTCTCACAGCCCTGGAGGCTACAGGTCCAAAATTAGGGTGTCAGCAAAGCTGCTTCCTTTGGAGGGCTGTGAGAAAGAATCTGTTTCATGCCTCGCTCCTAGCTTCTGGCAACTTCAGGCATTCCTCAACTTATAGATAACATCTCCGTGTCTTATTACATTGTCTTCCCTCTGTGTGCGTCTCTCTGTGTCCAAATATCCCTTTTATAAGGATACCGGTCCTATTGGAACCACCCTTAATGCCCTCATCTTAACTTGATTACATTTGTAACGACCTTATTTCCAAATCAGGTCACACTCACAGGTACTGGGGGTTAGGACTTCATCTTTTGTGGGGGACAAATTTTAACCCATACCATCTGCCTTGATTCAAACCACTGTCATATTAATTGGGAGGTAAAGAAACCCTTCTGCAGTAAAATTAATGATTTTTCTATTTGTTGCCTTTAGAACATCTAGAAATCATTACTAATTGTTACTAATATTATATAGTATTTGGAGACCCCATTTTCCATCACAAGTTGTTCTCCTCACTAGAGATTTTAGTAGAATCTTTTTTAGGGCAAAAAAATCATGCTCTCTGCAGACTTGTCTGGATTTCCCCTTTGTGTGATGAGAATGAATAATGTATGTGAAAGCTGAAAGACCAGCATCAGGAAGGTAGAAGAAAGATGGCAGAGGAGGCAATGAAATCGTTTTGTAACACTGATTCATGTTTAGCTTTGTGACTTTACTTTAATAATTGACATAAGCTTTCTGTGGGTCATTGTCCTCAGTTTTGTAATTTTGGATTGGACAAATTAAGCCCTAAGTTTCTTTCACACCATTAAAAAAAAAAAAAAGTCCTATATGAAAGGCCAGCAGTCAAGGCAAGATGGATTCCAGGGAGTGGGATTATCAAATGTCCAGACTGAGTCGCCCAACCCAGTGGTCTTCAGGTAAGTTAGTAGCACTATCCCATCTTCCAGCTGAGTTCTTGCACGGAATCCTAATAAGCCATATGCAAGTGCAGCCACTCTGGGTGCTGTAAGTTGAACAGCCCAGATCCACTCCTCACCCCTTCTCTTTGCCAGAAAGTTCCAAGGAACACAGTTTACCACCACAGTCACCACACCCCTAGCCCATCTTGGAAATAAATTAAACTTCAGGGGAGTTGGTCACTTGCCCCAGGTCTTACCCCTCTGCCAAGATGGAGTCAGAACTGGAAGCTGGTCTCCTAATCCCAGATTCCAGATAACGTTTCCTCACATGGTGGCAGCAGGGGTGGATGCTCCTATAGCAACAAGCTGTGTCACAGCTCATCTGTACTGGACCTAAATGGACACCATGTAGACACTGGAGAAAAGGTCCCATTTTCTAGGAGGATATCCCAAATCACAGACTTTTATGCTAGAAGGAACTTTGGGTATCTATCAAGGCCAGCCTCCTCATTTACAAAGGAAGAAACTAAGATCCAGAAAGGTCGAAATCTGTCCTAAATCAAGTAGTTGCCTACTGGTCTACAGCTCATTGCTCAACACAGAGGGAGAGAAACATGAGATGAGACCCTAACTGGAAACCATGTGACTTCCAAGTTCTCCTGTGACTAGTTGATGTTTCAGAGTATAGCTTGGAGATGTTCAGTCATCTCCATATTTGGGAAATGAGAGCTTGATTACATGACAGCCTCACCCCAGCCAGCAGTGTGGCAACTTCTGTTAAGAAAAATATGGTACTGATTTGGAGTCAAAGAAATGAAGATTTGGATAATCCTAGACTTCACCAAATGCAATTATTTCCTTCAGGACAAAGCTCACGACTGTGTAGTTGGACAACGGCCAGTGACTTCTGTAGCCATGTGATCCTAGGAAATAACACTGTCCACACTTGCTTCCATGGGAGGCTTATGTCCATGTCTACCCTACATGAAACCTGGATTTCAGTCTGTGTGCCATTTTTTTTCTTTATGACTGTGTACTGTCTTTCATAATTGGCCTGTGTTTTAATGAGTATATTCAAACTGCAGTGACTATACTTTTCCTTAAAATATTAAACATTTTATCTAGGTAGTCATCTAGCTAGAATTAGCAATTCTAACTCACTGAATTCAACCCCTTTCTTTGGTCCTAAGGAGAGCATTCATTTGACCTGAAGTCTTCACCATCAGTATCCTTCTTAGAGACCTAGACATTTCTGCAGAATGAGATATAGAAGCAGCTCTTCTTTACTTGTAGATCTATTTTTATTTTTATTCCTTCTTTCAAAAATGGAGTTATAAAAGGCAAATTTTGTTCTCATGCCTTCCCCACAGGAAAGGTGTCACCAGCAAAAGCTATGTGGGCTGTATCAAAAACCTGGAAATATCCAGATCAACCTTTGATTTACACAGAAATTCCTATGGCGTGAGAAAAGGCTGTATACTAGAGGTGGGAAGCATTTTATTAATATTGGAATGAGTTTCTATAAATGTCCACTGACTTACCAATATAGTGAGGTAACAAAATCTAAGCCGGGAGTGGGGGGAGGATGGGAAAGGGATGATGGGGAGACCTGCAGTAACCCCCACTACGGGCGATGCAGCATTCAGTTGGGCCTGATGGTGCTCCTTCCTCTCTTTTGTGACCAGCCTATCCGAAGTGTTAGCTTCTTGAAAGGCGGCTACATTGAACTGTCACCCAAGTCTTTGTCACCAGAATCGGAATTGTTGGTCACATTTGCCACCAAGAACAGCAGTGGCATCATCCTGGCTGCCCTGGGCAGGCAGGGGGAGAAGCAGGGTCATCTGCAGGCCCATGGGGTGAGTAGCTCAAATGCTATTGCTATTCAGTCAGGAGCTAAGGAAGGAAATGACTTCGAGAAACACTAGGTGGAAAATGACTTAGTCATGAACATTTATTGTAGCTGTGTGGCCAGTTTGAGTGTGCATTTCAGTGAGTAGGAGTTACACTGCTGAATGTCTTTTCCCTATGAATCAGGGATTTCTCTGTTACACAATCCATTTTCCTTGTCTAGCTACTGAGAAGAAAGATACTTGCTGTCTACCTCTAATTCTTTTCAAGCTCATTCAGATGGCACAAACTGAGCTTTTTTCCACATTACAGTTGTTACTCTTTATTCTAAGGCTAAGACAGTAAATCCTTAAGTTCTGTAGAGTCTCTTAGTATACTGCTCCAGGAAGCACAATCTTCCTTATCTACAAATAGGATTGAAAGAGAAATGTGGCCTGTGATAAATACAGTGGGCCAGCAGAAGAAAGTTGGTTTTCCATATTTGTATTCCATTTTAAGAGCATAGATGATATTTAGCCTTTCCTTTGCTCAGATTTGCATATATCATGTAATCTGAAGGGGCTTTACCGAATGGTAATGTATTGTCTTAATGAAGTAGCGGCCACGTAAGTGCCGCTCGCAGCGTGCCGTCCTCTACCGCGCACGAGACTGTACAGACACTGCTGTATGATTATCACACCCACGCCACAGGCTGAATGCTGCCTCCTACATTTTGCTGAGGAGGAAATGGGTTCAGAGAACCTTGGTAACCTGCCCAAGGTCACCCAGCTGATCTAGGTCAGAGCCAGGACTGGAACACCAGTCTGCAGACCCCTCATGCCTCCCGAGCCACTTGGTGAAGATCTAACAATGACATAGTGGTGTATGGACTCCACCCATCTTTTCCTTTTTTTCCTAGTTGAGATGAAATTCATATAACATAAAAGTAACCATTTCAAAGTGAACTAAAAACTTCGTAGCATTTAATGCTTTCACAATGTTGAGAGGCCACCTCGGTCTAGTTCCAAAACATTTTTATCCCCCAAAAGAGAAGCCTGTGCCATGAAGCAGTCACTACCCATCCCTGGTAACCACCAGTCTTCTTTCTGAATCTATGAGTGAATTCCTCTGTTCTCTAGATTTCATAGAAATGGGTGCACACAGCATGTGATCTTCCATGTCTTCCACTTAGCGTGCTTTGGAGTTTCATCCACATTGTGGCAGGTGTCAGCACTTCATTTTTATGGCTGAATTGATACTCCGCTGTGTGTACACAGCATAATTTATTCACTGATGGACACTTGCGGTTGTATCTGTGTTTTGGCTATTATGAATAATGCTGCTATGAACAAGTATTCACGTACCAGTATTCATTTGAGTACCTTGAGTTCTTTTGAGTATATATACCTAGGAGTGGAATTGCTAGGTCACATGATAATTCTATGGTTCGCTTTTTGAAGAAATGACAGACTGTTTTCCTCCACCATTCTCAATAGAACCATTTGCTAATGGGTTTGCTGCTATGTCAGTAACATGGTATGTGGTCATCCAAGGCTCACAAAGATATTGTGAGATACTCATATTCCAGTTCTGCTGGTGGAGCTATTTTCAATGTGGCAAAATAGTTCTCAGAGCTTTAATAATTTCCAAACTCTTCAGCCTTTTAATCTCACTTTTAGAAATGTTAGAAACAATTTCACAGGCAAAAAGTGTTATGTATGGTAACAAAAAATTGGAAACTAAATTTTTAACAATAAAAAATTGATCAATACTTATAATGTACCTATTTGTTGGCATATAATGTGGCAATAAAAAGTATGAAGGCTATGTAGAAATGGAAATTTTTGATATGGTTAGTGATATGAGCATAATGCCGAATGTAAGTTATATGAGCAAAGATTAGAAAATCATATACAAAATATAAAAGAGTTGTGTCAGGGGCGCCTGGGTGGCTCAGTTGTTAAGTGTCTGCCTTCGGCTCAGGTCATGATCCCAGGGTCCTGGGATCGAGCCCCACATTGGGCTCCCTGCTCGACGGGAAGCCTGCTTCTCCCTCTCCTGCTCCCCCTGCTTCTGTTCCCTCTCTCACCGTCTCTGTGTCAAATAAATAAATAAAATCTTTAAAAAAAAAAAAAGTTGTGTAGATGGAGATAGTGATATTCTTAATAAATTGCTTATTTATTAATATTCCAACATTATCTTCATAAGATAATAATTTTAAAAATCACGTAGTAATATTTTTTTCTATCTGAAATCTCTTAGCAACCTTCCCAGCCCTTCTTTTCCATCACGCTGATTGGAGGCTACATTGAAGTGCATGTTAACTCTGGGGATGGAACCAGCCTGAGAAGAGCGCTCCTGCGTGCTCCCAAGGGCACGTATGGCGATGGACAAGAGCATTCCATTTCCTTGATAAGGACCGGGAGGTATTTGTGTACAAGGGCATGGTGACCTCACCAATAGGAACATTGTTAGGATACTCTTTGCAGTGAAATGATTGGGATGATTAGTATGAGGTCATGAGCATTCAGAGATTTTATAGCTCCATAATAATTCTGGAACCTTGCTAGAATACCTCCCTGGAAATTAATTTCATCTGCTTTGAAATAAGATATTTGTGGAATTTTCAAAATTGAAAAACGTTAACCCTGCTCTTTTCTGGGGCCTAGTCTACATTGTCTTAGATCAGAGTAATTCTGTGGCAAATAGTACCATAGTGTTAGTAAATAACGTTACATTAATACTAAAAAAGCAAATGGAAAAAACAGTAAATAGTAACATAGTAAACAGTAAAATATAAATAGTAAAATAGTAAGTAGTGTTATATCAACATCCCTATGTATTTCCCTCCAAAACTATAGACCAAATATTTTAAAAGCATGTTGGACATTTCATCACAGATAAAGTAAAAGAACAATAGCCTTCAAAAAGCAATTGAACTCAACAGTATTTAATAACACCTATTCATTTGGGGAGAATGTTCAATTGTAAGTTTTCATTTTCAAGATTCACCTTTTTATTCACATAGTGTCATGTTAAAAATTTATATTTCAGTATGAACTTTTCTCATTCAGTATGAACTTGTGGAATTATATATTAAAATAGACAGTTATGTTTCATTATATTTAAAAGCTTTTTTTTTTTCCCTCCTTTGACCTTTTAGAGTTATCACTGTCCAAATGGATGAGATGAATCCTGTAGAAATGAAGTTGGGCCCCTCAGCAGAAAGCAGGGCAATAAATGTATCCAAGCTGTACATAGGGGGGATTCCAGAGAGGGAAGGGACATCAGTGCTCAAGATGAGAAGATCATTCCATGGCTGTATCAAAAACCTGATCTTTAATATGGAGTAAGTATAACTGCTCTCAACATGTTTTTGCACTTCCTAGAAATCTTCTATTGCTGAGTACTGACACTGATCTATCTAATTTTGTTGTTTGAGATTGCCTAAAATCCTGTTTCTGAATAATAAGTGAACTCCATTGTTCTATCACAACAGTCACCCAAATGGATTTCATTGGATTAGAATGATGGATAGATCTGGTAATCCTAGAATTTAAAAAAAAAAAAAACAAACCACTGAACATTAGTTCGATAGGACCATCAATAAACATCAGAGGTCAAATACACTTTTGACCTGCATTTCAGGGAATAGAGAGATTTTGTGATGCAGGTTTCTTGCTGCCTTGAGCTCACTGCTTTAAGGAGCCTTTACAGCTGGGCTACTTGCAACTTCAGATTATTAATGGTTCCTCCTAAAACACGGACTGTCTAAGAACTGTTAGTCTGTTTCCTCTGGGGAGCTCACAATGAGGAAGAGAACTGTGCCCATGGGCGGTTACTTCTTCCTCACTCAGCCTCTGCCTAGGTAAGAGTGCTGGTGGGACAAAGGCTGTGCTATGAGCTGGAGGTGGAGGGGGGTGTGGAGCCAGAGTCTGCCTGGGAGAAACTGAGCATGTGCTGAGCGTCAGGAGACCGAGGTTCCCCTCCTAGCTGGGCTGCTGATTTTGCCTTGAGACTGCGAACAAGGACCTGGATCTTTGATGGTCACCGTGTCCTCTATAAAAGAATCTCTTAAGAGTCGTTGAAATTTAAAAGAATAAAACGGTATATTGGGTTTCAGCACAATTCTAATGTCAGAGCCTTGGTTTACTTATTTGTACAGTTGATTTATTTATTCACCCAGTTCTGTTTATAAATGTACCAACTGATCTGGCATCTTCTTCTTACTGAAAGCCATGAGGCCGGGAATTCCATAGGGCAGAAACGTTTCTGTGCTGTTCACAGCCATGTCCCCAGAAAGTGCCAAGAGGGTAGAGGCAGATGGGACATGTTGCAAGGGCTGCAGAGTAAAGGGAATTAGGACAAGTATACTTCATGACTTCCTGGCAGCTGTAAACCTGTCAGAAGGAAAGAAATGAGTGTTTGAGTGAGGCCAGTGTGTGCACTACTGTGAGCGCCAGAGCCAGTCTTTCCCTTGGCCCCGGCCCAGGCTGCAGGAGGGGCTGGTGGCACCTGAACTGGCTCTGGAGGGGTGGTAGCCAGGTGGACAACGTGGGGCAGGGGCAGCAAGAATCAAATGGGAGGATACCAATCGCCGTGAAGACGGTCAGCTTGGTTACCGTAAGAGTAAGAGATGAGCAGTTCGGCATGGATGTTAGTGCTCAAGAGTCAAATGACATTGGTTTATGTGTTGACTTGTAGTATCTTAATTTTGTAAACACTCTGTATCTAGACATTTGGATTTCACGAGTGCGGCTGGCAATGAACAGGTGGACTTGGATACCTGCTTGCTTTCAGAAAGGCCAAAGCTGGCTCTTCATGGAGAAGACAGTGAGCGCCTGCCACAGCCCCAGCCTTTACCAAGTCTGGTAAGAGGGGCTTTCCTTACTCTTTTTTTTTTTTTTTTAATTCAGTTAGCCAACATATAGACCATCATTAGTCTCAGATGTAGTGTTTAGCAATTTTCAGTTGCATGTAACACCCAGTGCTCATCACATCCCATGCCCTCCTTAATGCCCACCCCCCATCTAGCGCATCCCCCACAAACCTCCCCTCCAGCAACTCTGTTCTCTATCATTAAGAGTCTCTTTTTTTCTCCCTTCCCATATGTTCATCAGTTTTGTTTCTTAAATTCCACATATAAGGGAAATCATATAGTATTTGTCTTTCTCTGACTTATTTCACTTAGCATCACTCTGTAGCTCCACCCAAGTCTTTGCCAATGGCAAGATTTCATTCTTTTTGACGGCTGAGTAATATTCCATTGCATATGTATTGACCAAATATTTTTAATGGCAGTTCTTAGTTTTCATTTTCTTTTCCCTTTTTTGATTTCTCCATTTCCTTGGTTAAAAGCATGCACTCTAAGTATGTAGATGGTGGTGCAGTCACGCAAAGAGCAGTACCTTCCAACCAGAGCCAACTGTTGAGTTCAAGCCAGCTCTCTTCTTGATAGCACCACCACACGCAACCCCCCGCCCCACGCAAGCCAGAAATATGAGTCTGACGCCTCATGTGGTTCGGACTCACTCTGTGGAGGGAGCTGTCAGACAGGATGCAGGTTCCCAAGCAGACCCCCTCCCACACGGGCTCCTCTCCACCGTACCTTGCTACTGCCCTGGAGGAATTAGAGACATCACCCTCAGAGACCCTGCCGGGCCAGGGGCCTGTGGGCACTTCCAGTTTCCTGGTGCACGTGCTGGAGCTGCTCCTGCAGCCGCTGATACCCTCTGGCCCTTCCCCTGATGAAAACTCAGGGGAATTTTAAGCAAACTTGAGTGGGACTGAGGTGAAAGACAGAAGCTCCAATTGCCTTCTCAGAGATAAAGAGATAGCAAGTAAATTATTTAAAGATTAAGTCTGTGCCAACACATATTTGTAGCTGTTGGTGTTCTGATCCAATTGCTTCAGAGAGGTTTTCATGGAAAAACTTGTGTACATGTTAGTGGTGGCCCTGGCTCTGTGTGGTGAGAGTCCATCTGCATCTCTTATAGGAACGGTGTGCTGTGGACAGAGCCCCAGAGTATATCCCCAGTGCTCACCAGTTTGGCCTCATGCAGAGCAGCCATTTCGTGTTGCCTTTCAATCAGCTGGCTGTCAGAAAGAGGTGGGTATTGTTCTAAAGTCTTTACTAGGCGTCTCACTGAGAGATGGACCCGGGAGGTATTCTTCAGCAGCAAGAAGGCAGAGGACAGGAATGCAGCCTTTGTGCACAGTAGACGCTTCAGTGGGGTTCCTGTGGTTTGTCCTTACCCCTTCTGGTGAAGGCTGGTTGCTGCCTCTCTGTATGAATGTAGGAAAGTACACAGGTAGGTTATCTCTCTAAAGCACTCTTGTTCTAGAATCTCAAGTCCTCTGGATCTATCATCATCTGGACTTTCAACCCTACTCTATTGTAAGCACTTAATAATCTGATCAAATTGTCCCCCCAAACTCTCTCACTGTGCCCCTCAAACTCCCTGGTGCTTCACCAGTCTGCCCCCGATCCTTCTCGCTCTCACACCTCCTTGTCCCCAAGGACCTTTCCTTGGCTAAGCCAGTTCACATCCCTCAGAGAAGGCCTGGGACTGGTCAAGGTTCCTCCAGACTCCACATTCCTCCTCTTCTCCAAACTCTTCAGACTGTACCCATCATTACTGCCCCTTGTGATCACTGACCCCATCCCACTGGCTTCAGACCTTGACTCAGTGTCTTTGTTCCACAGCTTGGGCCATCTTTCTCCATGATTTCAACCACCCCACATCTGACCTTCCAAGTCCTCTGGTTCCTGTCTTTCAGAGGACTTTCCTCAGCCACCCTCTTCCCATGATCATACCCTGGCCTACTTTGTAAATACCCATCCCACCTCCAAAATCTCCATTTGAAGCATCCTATTAATCAACCCCCTCCTCCTCCTTTCTGCTGTTACTTTCCATCCCAGCAGCTCCTCAACTGCATCAAGACCTCAAAGCCCTCATGCTTTCTCACCACCACCTCCCTCTGCACCCCACGCAGCACAGTTTATCCCCAAACCAGATGGGCCTAGACCATTAATACCCGTGTTCCTTCATACACTGGCCCTGGGTAGAACTCCTACTTGGCTAATCCATGCCAGAACCCAAACTGGTGGTCAAGGCTGTAGAAGTGTGTATCTCTTTCTTCCCTGGTTTGACCTGAAGCCAGCAATTTCAGATGGAACCTCCAGATTACATGAACAGCCAATACAGTTCTCTCATATGTTCATGCTTTTTTACTTCTCATAGCTTCTCTTATCTCAAAACTCTGTACATTCCCACAGCCTCTCTCCATGCCCCAGCCCATGACTGCCTCAGGGAACACAGAGAACTCCCTCATCTGTCCACTACCAAAAAGAGCACCCCGCCTCCCTGCCTCTGTCCCACCCTTGTACCTCTTCCCCTGCTAACACAGAGGAGGGGTGCTACTGGCCCTCTCGCTTGCCCTCTGGAGCGCATCACCTCTCTCAGAGCCATCACCCTCATCAGCATCAGTGGTAACAAGAGGAGCAAACACTTGTGCCCAGACTGCCTTAGTATTTAACACATACACCCCAACTCAGTCCTCATAATTATCCTATGAGGAAGGTACGCTCTTTATAGACGAGGAAACTGAGGTACAGGAAAGTTAAGTCGCCTGCTCAGGGCACACAGCAGAACTAGGATTCAAACCCAGGCACTGTGTTTATGCTGGTAACCATTCCCTCTCTGGTAGTTCCTAACTTAAACTCTAAGAGACTCCACATCCCACCCTACCCCCACAGTATCCTGGCTGTATTTCAAGACTTCTTGAAAGAGTTGCTTTAAAAACAACAACAACAACAACAAAAGGCTGCCTTCTGTGGCAGTCTGCCTACCCCCCCGCCCCCTTTCCTCTCTACCCACCCAATCGGCCTCCCCTCACTTCTCGATTGCTCTTGCCACAGTTATCCCAGACCCGTTGTGCCCACATCCCCGTGAGGCCTTCCTCGCTGGGCCCTCAGCATTAGCACATGCACTGGGCTGTCTTAGCTCCACACGCTCCTGATTTCCTGCTCTCCCTGTCCTCCCCTGCTCAGTCTCCTTTGCTGGCTACTCTTCCACCAGAGAAGGCCCAGGGCCTCTTCTGTGTATTTTCCCAGGTGAACTTCCATATTTCAGTGGCTTTAAAATACCATTTATTTGCACCAGCACCCACATGTCTAGCCCTGACCTCTGCTTCAGACTCAGGAGCTGTATACCTGGCTGGCTCCTCCACGCCTCCACGTGGATTGGCACAGGCCCCTCCACATCAACATACCAAAAGAGAATTCAGTCTTCCCCCAAACCCGCTGTCCCCGTCTTTGCCATTTCTGTAGCCATCAGCACCATTCCCCTGGGTGCCTAGGGCCCTAACCTAGAGATGGTTACTTTCATTCCCTCCCTCTCCAAATTCAGTGCATCCACAAGTCCTATTGCTTCTTCCTCTGGAACATTTCGTGAATTAGTTCACCCCCTCTAGATCCCCCACATCCCTCTGGTCGAAGCCACCACGACCTGGCCTCTGGACTCTTGCAAAGCTCCCTGCCTCATGCCTGCTGCCACCCCGGCCTCATCGATGGCTTCTTCACATCGCAGGTTCCTTCGAAGATGTAAACCAAGCCCCGCCCACTCCCCTTAGTGCCATGACTCCCCACTGCACCTCAGATCTAAGTACTGCCTCTCAGAGCCCCTCATCCACGAGGGCAGGGCCACACTCTCCTTTCCTGTCCCCGTCCCTGAGCACTGTGGTGATGCTGTGCGTCCTTCTGTGGGTGGCTGCCCAGATGCCAGCCTCTGTCGGTGGCCATGTGCCGCCATCGCCCATGGAGCCCTGCTAGGGGGTTCCTGGCTGTCCCGCCAAATCAGGCCATTGTTTTCACATACTCCGTGCTGTCCGAAAACAAAATGCCGGTCTATCCTACTGAGCTTTGTGGGGCTTGCTCCTGTCGTTCAGAGCTTCCTGCCTGACTACTTAATAGAACCAACCACCAGTTCGCCTCTCATGACCCAATTTTGTTGGATAGATTTCTAATATTAGTTTTGTGGGAGAAAGGACATTCCTCTTTATTCACTGCTTCAGCCTCGCCAACTAGAATAGTTCCTGGCAGATATATATATGGGATAACCCTTAATTGGATGAATGGATGGATGAATGAATAATGAATGACTCTGCCGAGATGTTCAATATAAAGGTTGAAACAACTACTGGGTTCTTTCTCTGAGGTTATTTTTAAAAGTAAAAGTGAAAGTTTATTCCTTTCTGAGGGCCGAGCTCTTGTTTTTTCCCAGGCTCTCAGTTCAGCTAAGTATCCGAACATTTGCCTCCAGTGGTCTGATTTACTACATGGCTCATCAGAACCAAGTTGATTATGCCACACTCCAGCTACATGGGGGCCACCTTCACTTCCTGTTTGATCTTGGGAAAGGCAGAACAAAGGTCTCCCACCCTGCACTGATCAGTGATGGCAGGTGGCACACGGTATGTTCTCAGGAAGCTTGTGATCACTCATGCTAAGTTTTATTCCATCCAGTTCATGGTCATGAAATGACCTAGCTTGCTTTATGTCTAGTATCTCCCCTGTAGAATATAAGCTCCTTGCAGGCCGGGACCTTTGCGACATCCTGAAGTATCACCAGGGCTTAGCTCAGTGCCTGACACCAACAGGCACCGAGCAGACAGTGGTGGAATGAATGAAAGGTACCAGAAATGTTCTCGACTTGATGAGAAGTCAATCAGGCCCATCTGTGTATGGCGTGAATGAGCCCAAATCATGGCATTTGCTTTCTTATAAATAGGATTTGGGAGTACTTCTGTTCTAATGTGTGCTTTACCTGGGCCTGCCCCAGTCTCCTGCCAGGCTCCAGCTCCTCAACACCAACTGTAAAAATAGGAGCCATCCTTTAGGATCTCATTCAGGTTATTTACAGCTATAATGAACAGATGTTGCAAACAAATATCTGTTAATGTTTTCTCAGATTCCTTGAAAACTGGATATTCTCATTTTGTTCTAGGTCAAGACAGAGCACTTTAAAAGAAAGGGCTTCATGACGGTTGATGGCCAGGAATCCCCCACAGTGACTGCTGTGGGAGATGGGACCATGTTGGATGTGGAAGGAAAGCTGTATCTAGGGGGCCTTCCCTCTGAGTACAGGGCCAGGAACATTGGAAACGTAAGCAGCGTTTTCTGTATGGAGCCCATTTTACCTTTATTGTGGCTGTGTTTTATCTTTTTTCTTTTGTAAAGGAAAATGTTAAATTATCTTGTTTGAGCGTGGGGCTTGGCTGCATGATACAAACCTTTTAAACCTCATCCCCAGATTGGGTGTTTGGGCTTCCCCTTGGAAGCCCTTGAAGCTCAGCCAGCCTTTCCTACCTGTTAGTTAATGAACATTTCCCTTTCCACAGCCATTTAGCCTTGGTACAATTCAGGAAAGTCCAGTGGATTTGTATTTGCAGATTAGAAAACCCAGCATTCTTTTTTTTTTTAGATTTTATTTATTTATTTGACAGAGAGAGACACAGCGAGAGAGGGAACACAACCAGGGGGAGTGGGAGAGGGAGAAGCAGGCTTCCTGCGGAGCAGGGAGCCCGACGCGGGGCTCGATCCCAGGACCCCGGAATCGTGACCTGAGCCGAAGGCAGACGCTTAACGACTGAGCCACCCAGGCGCCCCGAAAACCCAGCATTCTTGATTTCCACATTACTTAATCCAAATAATAGAAAACACCTTTACTGCATTATTAGCCAAGATACTACTAGCTAGTAGCTTTCAATTAAACATTTATGTGAACTATTGTGAAAATTCGATTTTAAAAACCAAAAGCTAATATTTTAATGTTTATTGAAGTATAGGAAAAACTGACCCTGGCCCTTCTCATTAAACTTAGAGCATCTATTGTCCTTTCATTTGGTTTAGATCACCCACAGTGTCCCGGCCTGCATCGGGGAGGTGACAGTGAATGGCAAACAGCTGGACAAGGACAGCCCAATATCTGCATTTGCAGTAACCAGGTGCTATACAGTGGGCCAGGAAGGAACTTTCTTTGAAGGAAGTGGATATGCAGCTCTTGGTATGTATTATCAACATGGAAGAAATCTTTGGGTTTAGCCTGCACTCGGATATGGACCCAAGAATGATATGCTAGGACAGGACTCCTGGACAAGGCTACAGCAAGACCACAGTTAATTTAGTGTTCCAGTTTATCCGGATTTCTCAACTCTAATACAAAGCCTGCTCCCACCAGCAGTGCTGCACCTCCTGGCAGAGGGCACACATGTGGCGCTGGTTTCATCTGCATTTCCCCTAAATTTATGTAAGGCATGTTGTCACTGCTCAAGTTAATAAAGGCCTTTGACAAAAGTCAGCATAAAATATCTAGACCAGCCAGCCAAATACAAGTCAGGTTTGATGAAGAAACTGACTCCATTGAGATTGTTGAAAATATTCATCCTAAGTAGAGGAATTTAAATGTCTAAAGTGCCTTAGAATGTAAATTCCTCAAGGCTTAGAACTAGCCTTTGTAATGTATCTGGCATTCCCTCTCCATTTGGTGTCCGTATTTGCTGTTAACCTCCTATCTGCACTCAGGACCATGCTCCTCTTGGCCTCTGTTCCGCTTTCTTCTGCAGGGAGCCGCATTTATCTGGCTTCCAGGGAGGCCCTGGTGGGAGTCAGGGGGAGTCAGGGATGGGTGGGCGAGCTAGCAGGCACCCCGCACTCAGTGCTTCCCAGCTCTGGTCACCCCACCTGCTCCCAGTTCCCCTTTAACCCTGGACTGAACGACTGCCTGCTATATAGTCCCAGTTTGGTTTTTCAGCTTTCCCATCACCTAAATAAAATATCCATTTCATTAAAACCCCACTTTAAAAACACCTAGTATGGATGCTAGTATATGATGACATACCCAGTATTGGGAAAATAGAGTGGACTCTTCCCTGCTAGATGATGATGGGATTATATGGATCAAATCCTTCTGATTTTTTTCCCCTCTGTGGCTCTAGATGAAAGGATGGGCCTGCCTTGACACTAGTCTGGCTTAGCCCTGATGATGGTGTAGGTCTTCTTTAATGGCATCACTTCATCTTACAGATGAGGAAGCTGAGGCTCAGAGGGTGGAAATGACTTGCTGGTGAGGATGGAGCTGGATCAGAGAAAGAGCTAGAGCCAGGCCTCCTGAGCCAGGAGCCAAAATGCACAGCCAGCCAGCCCACGACCTCTTTGACCCTGAGCCTTCTTGGGCCAGGCTCACTCCTAACTGGGGGTTATCTTTGTATTTTTCAGTCAAGGAAGGCTACAAAGTCCAATCAGATATAAACATCACACTGGAATTTCGTACCACCTCTGAGAATGGTGTCCTCCTGGGGATCAGCAGCGCCAAAGTAGATGCCATTGGATTAGAGATTGTAAATGGCAAGGTAGGTGCTTGATCTCGATGGGGTTCCTGCTTACCCCAGTGTCAGAAACAGAGCAACTGAGAAACAGCTGAAATACCCAGATCCAAATTTCCAATGATCCATTTCAATGGAGTGGAGAAAAGGTTCAATTAATCCTAAAATGATTACAAATGACAAAAAAAAAATTGAAATTAAATTTAAAGCAAAATTACAACTATAATATACCACCTGAAAGTTGCCAACCTGATGCTCTTCCCCTCATATTTGTTAACTTGTTATTTGGAAATACAGACTGAGAGCAAGTTATAGTAACATGTACAGGGAGGTCCTCTTGCACCCTTCCCCCAGGCTCCTCCAGTGTTAGTAGCTTACATAACTCTTATCCAACATCAAACCCATGGCACTGACATTGGCACAATCCAGACTTGTTTCAGTTACACTAGTTGTATGTGTACACGTGTGTGTGCGTGTGTAGCTTTATATATTATCATATGTATTTTGTTTAGCTTTACGTCTCCACCCTCACAATTAAGACACTTAATTGTACCATTACCATAATGCTCTGTGGAGCTACCCCTTCATATCCACACCAGCTCTCTCCCTAGCCCTGGGCAACCACGAATCTGTTCTGCAGCTCTCTGTTATTTCATGATTGTTATATAAACCATATGTTGCAGTCTATATCCTCTTGAGATTGGCTTTTTACACTTAGCCTCATTTCCTGGTAGTTGACTGGGTTGTGTGTATCAACAGTTCATTTCTTTTTATGGCAGAGAATTCCATGTGATGGCATCATCTAATTTTTTTTTTTAAATGCAAAAAACAAATTTTTTCTGTAACTATTCCACCACCCTTGCTTTTCAGCCTCCAGTCCTTCTCATTTGGGGAACAAAATAAACCCAACAATTAGCAGTACCTTAGTCTCTTTTGCTTGAAAACTGCTTCGAGAGTTTCTCCTGGTTCTCATTTTTCTTCCTCACCCCGCTGGGGCCATCTGGGTGCAGGCAAGATGGGAAGGAAGAGTCCTCCTTGTCCTTTTTCTTTTCTGCAAGCTTTCTCCTGACAGTAGTCGAGGTATGGCTTGAGTCTCCTGGTTTTCGGGCACAACCTCTGTCAGTTGTAATGAGTAGTCTGAGGTCTCAGCATCACCACTGTGTGGGGGCTGAGCCTGGAGATGTGGCCAACATCCCTGGCAGATGAGGCTTCCCTCCGGTCAGCGGCACTGCTGCCTCTTCGGCCACATTCTGTGTCCCCCCCAAGGGCCATCTGAGAACTGGGGAGTTTGTGCCAGCCCCCTCCTAGGCTGTGGGGAATGGAAGAGGTCTCTCAAGTCCTCTCTCTACCTAGCTGCACTTTGCACCATTTCTCTTGCACTGGGGTCAACTTGTGTTGCTCTGGGACTAATGCTTGAATCTTCTTAAGCTACTGCCGCCTGTAAGGGAAGGAACAAGTCTTTTTGCTCTAGATTTCTCCCAATCTTATTTGCTTGTCTCTAGTAATTCTGCTTATTCCCCGCGGGGTTTCTGGCTCCTAGGACATCCTAGAATGGGGATGAGGAGGCTATAAGAAAGTGTCCCTTACCCTTCACCCCCATGTCCACACAAAGCTGCCTCTACAGCGTACTGCTTGCCTCTCTACGCTGTGGCTTACACCAGATTCTTCCTCATCTGCACTTCAAAAGAATTTTGAAAAAATGTGACATCTGAAAAATGTCATCAGAAGTGTAACAGTTGCCAAAAATGTAATTTCTGATGTATATTTTACCTCTATTATTAGCTTATTTTTCCTTTAAAACTTTGCTTAGCTGTCACCCAAAGTTTTATAATCTACATCTATAATTTGTTAGTCTACCTCGAAATACACTGGGCCACCTCACATACAGCATAAGCACCTTACAACAGTGTACTTGCAAGTCTTCCCTGCCATCTTTTGTTGCACGTCATAGATTTGTGTTACCACTTGCTGTGGTAGAGCATCTACAGTCTGTCAGAAGACCGTGAGTAAATGTCTCTTCATAGGTGCTAGTCACCTGCTATTAACTGACCCTCAGTCAACCCAACAGCTCCTGCTATCCTGACAATGAGCCACTGACTGGAGGATATAATGCAAAAACAGTGGCTCAGGCTTATTCATTCCCATGGTGGTCATTGGTCTTTTCTGTAATTTGGGGAGTAATAAAATCTGAATCCTTTCAGTTTTTCATAGTTTGCCTTCCTTTTTAGCAGAATTTTGGGATGTTATCCATTTCAAGAGCATTCTATAAATGGATTGTGTTCCTTAAATATGGAAGAATTCACCAAGATATCTACCTGTGTTTTGCTGGTTTAGATCTTGTTTCACGTTAACAATGGTGCTGGTAGGATAACAGCCACATACAAGCCCAAAGCTACCAATACTGTCTGCAATGGAAAATGGCACACACTTCAAGCTCAGAAAAGCAAACATCGCTTGGTTCTAATTGTTGACGGGAATGTAGTTCGTGCTGAGAGTCCACACACCCAGTCCACCTCGGCAGACACCAACAATCCCATTTATGTCGGTGGCTATCCTGGTATGTATGGATGTCTGCTTGGCCCATTCACTTTTAAGCGGCATTGTCACTAAGGGAAGTCTTAGTTTAGGTGGCTATAGAATAGAGATTAAGAAAAATACACGGTTTGGATGACAAATCCTTTACATTTTTAGAAAGGTTATTTCAAATACCTAGGAATTCTTGGAAAAATTAAAATAATCTACACACATAAATTCACCCTTAGGTAAGACTCTGGGAATATTGGATGCCTTGTAAAGTAAGCTAGATGACTTTACCAAGGTGACTCATCTTAGGTGACCCCCAGAGTAGGAAATCATTTTAGGGGACAAACATGATCTTCTCACAGTGATGCTGGATTTGAATTATGCATTTCAGATGTTCCAAGTAATTATTACAAATAATAAATAAGCTGTGACTCCGTTAAGGCACAGTTGTGACTTAAATTGTTTTCATTGCCTTATCCCTGAATAACATATGTGGGAGAATATTATTCTAATTTTGATAGAGAAACCACTTGATATTATTTTTGTTCCTATTGTGCTATCCATGTCATTTAACAAAATTAAACAAGATTTCTGCTTGCTTCTTTAACAGCTGATGTAAAGCAAAACTGCCTGAACAGCCAGACCTCCTTCCGGGGGTGTTTGAGAAAGCTCACTCTGATTAAGGGCCCACAAGTTCAATCCTATGACTTCAGCAGAGCTTTTGACCTACAGGGAGTTTTCCCTCACTCTTGTCCTGGGCCTGAACCCTGAACTTCAGAGATTCCCAGTTGGGAATTATTGCTTATATTTTGAGGAGAATTGTTTTTGTGCATTAAAATCTCTTCAGTTCTGATTTCATTTTCCACTCAGGTTAAGTGTATCCAGAGAAGAATTTTGTGTTTATATTAAACTAAAACCATGTATACAATAAATATCTCTACTAAATAGTTTAAAATGTAATGGAATTCATTGGCTTTCTTTTTCTTCATAAACATTGAGTCCTCTGTTGATTACTTGACAGTTTTTCATGTTTTGCATTTGAGTTTCATAAAAATAAAGTATTGAGTCTGGTCCAGGATGGCAATGTAGAAAGACCCTGAACTCGCCTCCTCCACAGACACACCAAATCTACACTTATTTATGAAGCAATTTCTCCTGAAGAACTGAGGGCAGACGGAATGGCTTCTGTACAACAGAGCACATAAAAAATGACAAGGGAGATGAATACGTGATAATGAAAGGAAGGCCCACCCCTGTGAACCACAGTGGGCAGGGACAGCACTGAGGGACCATGAGCAGATTTGTCTGCCCTAGGGCACAGAAAAAAAGCCGTAGTTTAAAAGAGCAACTAGTATATAAAAGATCCAGCCTTAGAACTCCACCAAGTGGGAGAGCTGCTGGAACTCTCTCTGGGTCAGAGGGGCTGGCAAGTGCCATGGTTTACACTCCCCCGAACACCCTGATAGCACAGACAGGAGCAGGGTCCAGGTGCCGTAGTTGACCTGCCGCCCCAGCACTGGGTCCCTAGCTCACAGCAGCCCTGGGTGTCCTGGAGCACAGAAAAAAAGCCATGGTAGAAAAGAGCCAGCCCTAAAACCCCAGCAAACAGGCAGCTGCTGGATCTCTCTCTAGGTTGGAGGGGCTGGTGAGCACCGTGGTTTATGTTCCCCATCTACCTTAATAGTGTAGATGGGAGAAAGGTGCAGGCACCATTGCTGGCCTACTGCCTCACTGAGCTAGCCCACTAGCTCACACCACTCCAGCCATCCCACCAAGGCGGCTCCAGCACAGCATACACTGCAACACCCCTGGTCAGTGCTCACTATAGCTCCAGCCATCCCAACAAGGCGACCCAGGCACAAAGTACCCCGGAACATTCCATGTCTGCACCACTTTAGCTCCAGACTGCTTGCTAGAGCACCCTGGTGCAGAGCACACTGGGCACTCTTGGCTCATGTCACTTTGACTCCAGCCACCCTGCCAAGGTGCCCAATGTGCAGAATGACCAGGAATCCCCAGCCCTTACCTGCCTTGGTTCCGGCCACAGCACCAGGGCAGCCCCTGTGCAGTGTCCCAGGACAGCCTGACCTGTGCCAGCCTTAGCTCTAGCTGCCCGCTAGGTCACCCCCTGTGCTGAGCACGCTGGGACACCCAGACTTGCACCCACTTTGACTTTAGCTGTCCTCCAAGGATGCCTTCTGGCCAGAGAGGCCTGGAACTGCCTGAGCCAATACCCACATCAGCTACAGCTTTCCTGCCAAGGTGCCCCGTGCATGGAGCACCCCAGGTCCCCCTGGCCTACATCTGCCTCAGCTATAGCCACCCCACCAGATTGCACACTGCACAGAGAGCCCTGAACCCCCCCCCCCCCCCCCAGCCCACATCCACTTCAGCTGTCCTTCCAGGGTGCCCTCTACCTGAAGCACTTTGGGACAGCCCCGCCCATGCCCATATCAGCTCTGGCCATCACACCGGGGCAACCCTAGCCCTGAGTGTCACATGATCCCCCGCCCACACCAGACACAGCTCCAGTCAGCCAGCCAAAGTCACCAGGCACACACAGTCTACACAGGAGATGACCATACACAAGACCATTCTTTCAAGTTTAGAAGTGCTATTCCACCTAATTCAGAGGATCAAACACAGAAATTCAAGCAAAATGAGAAGACAGGGGCATATGCTCTCAATAAAACAACAAGACAAAAACTCAGAGAAAGAACTAAATGCAATGGAGATAAACAATATGTCTAACAGAGTTTAAAATAATGATCTTAAAGATGCTCACCAGACTGGAGAGGAGAGTGGAATAACTCAGAATTTCAAGAGAGAAGCAGAAAATATAAAAAAGAACCAATCAAAATTGAAATTAATAACTAAAAAAATACACTCAGGGAATCAATAGTAGATGAACAGATGCAGAACAGATCAGTGATCTGAAAGACAGGGTAATGGAAAGCACCCCAGCTGAAGAGCAAAAAGAAAATAGCATTTAAGAAAATGAGGATAGGTTAAGGGCTCTCTTGGACAACATCAAGTGAACATTTACATTATAGGGGTCCTAGAAGATGACGACAACAGAGAGAAAGGAGCAGAAAACTCATTTGTAGACATAATAGCTACTGGGGAAGTAAAGGTATCCAGATTCCAGAAGTACAGAGAGTTCCAAACAAAATGAACACAAGGAACACACCTGAACACAAAATTAAAATGTCAAAGGTTAAAAATAAAGAGACAATTTTAGAGCAGCAAGAGAAACGCAAAATGTTATGTACAAGGGAAACCCTATAAGGCTATCAGCTGATTTTTCAGCAACTATCTTGCAGTCCTTAAGGGAGTGGCTGTCCTATTCAAATAGCTGAAAGGCAGAAACCTACAATTGAGAATACTCTAGCCAGCAAGATTATCATTCAGAATTTAGAGAGAAATAATTTCCCAAACTCACTAAACTGCCTTATAAGAACTGTTAAAGGGACTACTTTAAATGGAAACCAAAAGGTCTTAATTAGAAGATTATGACTAAAAAGATGTAAAATATGAACATATACATAAAAGGAGGAGACCAAAAAAGTTCTTCTGGAATGTATTCACACTTAAGTAACCATCAACTTAATATACACTGCTGTGTACTTAGAATCCTACATATTAGCCTCATGGCAACCCAAACCCCAAAACATATGATATATAAGGAGAAAGAAAGCCAAACATGACACTACAGAAAGTCCTCAATTGCAAGAAAAGAGAACAAGAGTAGAAGGGACAGAGAAGAACTACAAAACCACTAAAAACAATTAACAAAATAGCAATAACTACTTTAAATGTAAATGAACTAAATGCTCTAATCAAAAGACATATGGAGGCAGAATGGATAAAAAACAAGACCCATCTATATGATCCCGACAGGAGACTCACTTCAAAACTAAAGACACGGGCGCCTGGGTGGCTCAGTTGGTTAAGCGACTGCCTTCGGCTCAGGTCATTATCCTGGAGTCCCTGGATCGAGTCCCGCATCGGGCTCCCTGCTCGGCAGGGAGTCTGCTTCTCCCTCTGACTCTCCCCCCTCTCATGTGCTTGCTCTCTCTCATTCTCTCTCTCTCAAATAAATAAAATCTTTAAAAAAAAAAAAAAAAAACTAAAGACACATCAGACTGAAAGTGAAGGGATAGAAAAAGATATACCATGCAAATATAGTGGGGGGACAAAGCAACACTTAGACAAGATAGACTTTAAAACAAAAACTATGACAAGAGACAGAGAAAGGCAATACATGATGATAAGGGGTCAATCCAAGAAGAGGATATAACAATTGTAAATATCTATGCACCATCACTGAAACACCTAAATATATAACACAAATATTAACAGATATAAAAGCAGAGATTGACAGTAATACAATAATAGTAGGGAATTTCAATACCCCACTTATATCAAAGGATAGAATATCCAGGTAGAAAATAAGAAACAGTGTTTTTGACATATTAAAGCAGATAAACCAGACATGTACAGAACATTCCATCCAAAACCACAGAATACACATTCTTTTCAAGTGCACGTGGAACATTATCTAGACTAGACCACATGATAGGCCACAAAACAAGTCCCAATAAATTTAAGATTGGAACTGTATTGTGTATCCTTTCCAGAATGGTATGAAACAGGAAATCAACGACACACACACACAAGCAAAAAACACAAACACGTAAAGGCTAAACAACATGCTACTAAACAGTAAATGGGTCAAGAAAGAATTCAAAGAGGAAATTCAAAAATTCAGAGACAAATGAAAATGCAAACACAGTAATTCAAAATCTTGCTACTAAACAGTAAATGGGTCAAGAAAGAATTCAAAGAGGAAATTAAAAAATTCAGAGACAAATGAAAATGCAAACACAGTAATTCAAAATCTAGATACACCTCCTTAGGTAAGGGGGGGAAAAAGCAAAAATAAACTATTGGGACTACACCAAAATAATAAGCTTTTGCACAGTGAAGGAAACCATCAACAAAACAAAAAGGTAACCTACTGACTGGGAGAAGATATTTGCAAATGATATATATGATAAGGAGTTAATATCCCAAATACATAAATAACTTACACAACTCAACACCAAAAAACCCAAATAATCAGATTAAAAAATGGGCAGGGGACCTGAACATTTTTCCAAAGAAGACCCACAGATGGCCAACAGACACATGAAAAGATGCTCAACATCGCTAGTCACCAGGGAAATGCAAATCAAAACATCAATGAGATATCACCTTATACTTGTCAGAATGGCTAATATCAAAAATACAAGAAATAATACGTGTTGGTAAGGATGTGGAGAAAAAGGAACCCTTGTGCACCACTGGTAGGAATGTAAATTGGTGCAGCCACTGTGGAAAACAGTATGGAGAGTCCTCAAAAAATTAAAAATAGAAATAACAACAATCCACTAATTCCACTACTGGGTATTTACCCAAGGAAAACAAAAACACTAATTCAAAAAGATATATGCACCCCTTTGTTTACTACAGCATTATTTACAATAGCCGAGATATGGAAGCAACCCCAGTGTCCATCAATAAATGAATGGATAAAAAGAGTGAAAAGTACACATATAAAATGGACAAAAAGCAGGAACAGACCCATAAATACAGAGAACAAACGGATGCTGGCTAGAGGGGAGTGGGGTGGGGGGATGGGCAAAATGGGTGAAGGGGAGTGGGAGGTACAGACTTCCACTTATGGAATAAAGAACTAATGGGGATGAGAAGTAATAGCACAGAGAAAATAGTCAGTGGTATTATAATAACGTTATGTGGAGACAGATGGTAGCTACAGGTGTAGTGAGTACAGCATCATGTATTGGCTTATCCAATAATCACTGTATTGTACACCTGAAAATAATGTAACACTGTGTATCAACTGTACTTCAATTTTAAAAAAAAAATTGCCCTTAAAGACTGAATAGTAAAAGAAAGGAATGTCAACTACATCAATCTTAATTTGAAGAGCTGAGAAAAAAAAATCATTTTCAAACAACCAGATAAGATCCTATTTCCAAGACAAATAAAATAAGAACCCTTCTCTATTTTATACAAAGTGTCTAAAGTCTAAAGAGGCTAATATAAACGTCTGAACAGACTAGTATTCTGGCACATCCTTTCTAGAAAGTTATTTTCAACCCTAGAAAATAAAGAATGATTTTTTTAAGTCAGTAAAAAAAAATTAAATTAAAAAATAAAGTATCACTACAGCCTATAATAAATTAGAATGGAGAATGAACATTTTCATTTTTTTAACCAAAATTTTTAAGCTCTGATTTCTACAATAAACCACCAATGCTATTAATTACATTTCAGCAGAGGGCATCAGCTGTTTGCCACAGAAGACTTTAAACAGACTCCAGACAGTCACAGGGGACAAAGAGGGCAAAGGAAGGAGATGGAACCTCCTTTAGATATATTGTTTAAAAAGAGCATTTTTCAGAACAACAAAATTATATATATATATAATTATATATATAATTTTTTCCCCTTAATCGGCTACTTTTTCTAGGACAATATGTATAATTTCAAAAGGAAAAATCTTAAAGTCACACATGTATATTCTTTTAATGAACTAAGCAGTATTAAACCCAAATTTTTGATGTCTCATTTGGTTCCCCACAAATGTATTTTAGTTCTGCTCTGTGTCCAGGGCTGTGATCAAAATGGCTGCTATGGCACACACTTCAGGAAAATGATTTCCTTATTCAAATTCTTACTTGAAAAGAGGTCTCCAGCGGCGCGTGGGTAGTCAGTTGGTAAGTGTCTGCCTTCTCCTGGAATCAAGCCCCATATTAGGCTCCCTGCTCAGCGGGGAGCCTGCTTCTCCCTCCCCCTCTGCTGCTCCCCGTGCTTGTACTCTCTCTCTGGCTCTCTCTCTCAAATAAATAAAATCTTAAAAGAAAAGAAGTGAAAAGAAAAGAAAAAGAAAAAGAAAAGGAGGCCTCTACTTCACTTAGCAATGACCTACTTTTCCAATATGGAAAGTGATAGCTTCAACTTCCACTTCTGTGAGAGGTCTTAATTTGATTAACAAGGAAGGCAATTGTGGTCCTGGTCCCTGTCTCTCTTTTGTGCCTTGCTCATGTTTCTGAACCCTGGCAGCTATCTGTACCTCCTGGCGGAGGTCTCTGAAATTGGTAATTCCTTCCCAATTCAATGTCTGCTTGAAGATACTAGAGAAAGGTAACAGCCAATTGTTAACCTTTGTTGTTCTGTAGCAACCGGCAATTTAAGGAATGCAGACAAGTGCAGTCTCAAGGCAGCTGGATTGGACAGCTGGATTAGGAAAGGAGCATTAACCATCTCAGCATGAAAATACATGAGGGTCCCCTCACCGTGCAGGGGGTGGCTTTTCTGTTCATGTTTCTGTGGAAACCCTCTACGGTGGAGATGAAGGCGTGGACATTCTAGAAGCTGGGCCACCAAGCTGGGGAAGGAAGTGATCCAAACCTCATCAGAGAGCAGACTGTAGACATGCATAGAGGTTGTTCCCTTTCCCGCCTCTCCTCTCTCTCTACCTCCTTTCCATTCACCCTCACCACTTATTACTGGAGCTGAAACAGACTTTGGGCCTTTCATAGTTACAAGTATTCCCAAGGCCTCTCCTAAAAGATCCCCTCAGGGGACAATCCACTTCTCTCCCCTTAGGCCTTTCACTGAGTGCAGAGCAGAGCAACCTGGGTTTAGATGTCTCCCCTTGATGGTAAAGAACCTGAGCTCCAGGTCAGATACCTGACTCTGACTCACTGCAGGGCCTTACACTGGTTCCTTAACCTCTCTCAGTAAGGCAGGATTCAGCTCTTTATTTTTTTTGTTTGTTTTTACTTTAATATTCATTTATTGTGAAATTTCATACTTGAACACAATTACATTTTATTTTTAAATCTTTAGGTCATTGTTATCAATAAAATGTAAACTATGTTAACACATAATTATGTAAAAATCTCAATTATAACAATTTGTAATTTTGCTGATTATAAAGATAATAAAAGTTAATATTATACAGTAAATAGGTGGAATTATGAATTATGTATTTATAACATTGTTGACCCATCAACAGATACCAAGATAGATGAAAAGTAAATAAATTCCAGTTTTTTGTCAATTTGTAACTTTAAGTTATATTGTCTTAGCTTGACCTGATATAAAACAATCCTCTAGATTGTGACTTAAACAAGAGAAATTTACTTATCACAATTCTAGAGGCTGGAAGTCTAAGATTGGGATGCTAGTTGGGTTGGGTTTTGGTTAGGATTCTTTTCCTGGCTTGCAGGCAGCCACCTTCTTGCTGGGTCCTCACATGGCAGAGAGATGGAGCTCTGGTGTCTGTTCTTATATGGGCACTACTCCCATCATTAGGTCTCCACGCTCGTGATCTAAGGTAAGGATTCAGCTCTTTAGAGTTAGGTTGCCAGATAAAATACAGGAGGACACCCAGTTAAATTGAATTTCAGATAAACAATGAACCACATTTAGTAAGAGTATGTCCTAACTATTGCATGACATCCTATATGTTTTATTTGTTAAATTTGGCAACCCCACTTACAGGACCCAAGAACCTAAAAAGATTGATACTCTTTCCCTCACTGCCAAATGATTCAAAATTAAAAAAAAGAAAATCTATAGCTTAAAAGACATGCAACAAAGTTCACTGAAGTTGGTATTTTTCCCACAATACTTATTGAAACATCAGATTTTTTTCAAAACCTATCTTTGGGGACCCAAATGCTTGCTTAGTCTGCCTGTTAATCCATCACTGGTATTTCCTTAATTGTAGTAAAATATGTTATCATTATAACAATTTTTAAGTGTATAGGCCTGTGGTATTAAGTACAGTCACACTGTTGTTCCATCATCACCACCATCTGGCTCCAGGACTCATTTCATCTTGCAAAACAAACTCTGTATTCATAAAACATTAACTCCCCATTCTCTCTTTCCCCAGCCCCTGGCAACCACCATCCTACTTTCTGTCTGTATGAGTTTGACTACTCTAGTTACCTCATACAACTGGAATCATTCAGTATTGGTCATTCTGGGACTAGCTTATTTCACTTTAGCATAACATCCTACAGGTTCATCTATGTTGTGGCACGGATCAGAACTTCTTTCCTTTTTAATGCTGAGTCGTATTCCATTGTGTATATACCGTATTTTGTTTATCCATTCATCCATCAATGGGTGCTGCGGTTGCTTCCACCTTTTGGCTCTTGTGAATAATGCTACTATGAACATGAATGTATAAATATTTGTCCAAGTCCCCACTTTCAATTCTTTTGGTTATATTTTCAGAAGTGGAATTACTGGATCATATGGCAAATCTACTTTTAATTTTTTGAAGAACCATCATACTTTTTTCCACAGCATCCAGCACTGTTTTAAGCCTCAATTTTTTTCACCTGTAAAGTGGGGTTATGTTACCAAGATCAAAAAAGTACATATTTAGGAAATATTAAAACTGGCTCAAAAGGAAAGAGAACACCTGGGCAAGCCAATAACATTGACCTTAGTGAAATTCAATCCTCAGTCACACCTGCTCACAAAAAAACTCCAAAAACCAGTTGGTTTAAAGGCAAGTTTTATCAAAACCAAGAAAAAGAAAACTAACCAACTCATTTAATACAGCTGGTATAACCTTAGAAGGCCCATTCATATAATACTCTATTGATTTTCTTATACTGTCTGTCTCTACAACCATCTCTAAAATGATGCATTATAGTTAGGGATTATACACACACAGCTGAATATGGAACAACAATATATCAGCACAGGTTTATGAATTAAGTAATAATTTAGTGTTCAAACCAGATATTGAGAGGAAAATAGATAAAATGCTCTATTAGAATTGCTGGGCCAAGAAGGCATGTGTATATGCACTTTAGAATCCTGGAAATCAAAGGCTAAATTGTGGTACAATAGGATAGAATGGAAGTACCATGGGTAATCTGGGAAGGTTTAAAGAGCAAGCTTCACAGAGTGCACAATATGGGCACTGATTTGCACCAAAAACAAGATACCTAGGAATAAAACTAACCAAAGAGGTAAAAGATCTGTACTCTGAAAACTATAGAATACTTATGAAAGAAACTGAACAGAACACAAAGACATGGGAAAAAATTCCATGCTCATGATTGGAAGAACATACATTGTTAAAATGTCTATACTATTCAAAGCAATCTATACATTTAATGCAATCTCTATCAAAATACCACCAGCATCTTTCACAGAGCTAGAACAAAAATCCTAAAATTAATATGGAACCACCAAAGACCATGAATAGCCTAAGCAATCCTGAAAAAGAAAAGCAAAGTGGGAGACATCACAATTCTGGACTTCGAGCTTTATTACAAACCTGTAATCATTAAGACAGTATGGTACTGGCACAAAAACAGACATATACATCAACAGAACAGAACAGAGAGCCCAGAAATGGACCCACAACTATATGGTCAACTAATCTTTGACAAAGCAGGAAAGAATGTCCAATGGAAAAAAGTCTCTTCAACAAATCATATTGGAAAACCAGACAGCCACATGTAGAAGAATGAAACTGGACCACCTTATACCACACACAAAAATAAACTCAAAATGGATGAAAGACCTAAATGTGAGACAGGAATCCATCAAAATCCTAGAGGAGAACACAGGCAGCAACCTCTTTGACTTTGGCCACAGCAACTTCTTACTAGACATATCTCCAGAGGCAAGGGAAACAAAAAGCAAAAATGAACTATTGGGACTTCATCAACATAAAAAACTTCTGCACAGAAAAGGAAACCGTCAACAAAACTAAAAGGCAGCTTATGGAATAGGAGATGATATTTGCAAATGACATACCTGATAAAGGGTTAGTACCCCAAATCTATAAAGAACTTATCAAACTTGGGCGCCTGGGTGGCTCAGTTGGTTAAGCGACTGCCTTCGGCTCAGGTCATGATCCTGGAGTCCCGGGATCGAGTCCCGCATCGGGCTCCCTGCTCAGGAGGGAGTCTGCTTTTCCCTCTCCCACTCCCCCCTCTTGTGCTTTCTCTCTCTCTCACTCTCTCTCTTAAATAAATAAATAAAATCTTAAAAAAAAAAAAGAACTTATCAAACTCAACACCCCAAAAACAGATAATCCAGTTAAGAAATAGGCAGAAGAACTTGAACATTTTTCCAAAGAAGACATCCAGATAGCTAACAGACACATGAAAAGATGTTCAACATCACTCATCATCAAGGAAAAACAAATCAAAACCATGATGAGATACCACCTCTCACCATTCAGAATGGCTAAAATTAACAACACAGGAAACAACAGATGTGGGCGAGGATGTGGAGAAAGGGGAACCCTCTTACACGGTTAGTGGGAATGCAAACTGGTGCAGTCACTCTGGAAAACAGTGTGGAGGTTCCTCAAAAAGTTAAAAATAGAACTACCCTATGATCCAGCAATTGCACTAGTAGGGTATTTACCCAAAGGATACAAAAATATAGATTCAAAGGGGTACATGCACCCCAGTGTTTATAGCAGCATTATCAACAATAGCCAAACTATGGAAAGAGCCCAAGTGTCCACTGACTGATGAATGGATAAAGAAGAGATAGTATATGTGTATGTATATGTATATATGTATATATATGTTGTGTGTATGTGTATGTGTGCCTATACACATACACATATACCCACACTGGAATATTACTCAGCCATGAAAAAAAGAATGAAATTTTGCCATTTGCAGCAACATGGATTGGGCTAGAATGTATTATGCTAAGCAAAATAAGTCAGTCAAAGACAATATCATTGTATTTCCACTCATATGTGCAATTTAGGAAACAAAACAGATGAACATGTGGGAAGGGGAAAAAAAGAAAAAGAGAGGGGGAGGCCAACCATAATAGACTCTTAATGAGAACAAACCGAGGACTGATGGAGGGATATGGGGGATGGGCTAAATGGGTGATGGGTATTAAGGAGGGCATTTGTTATGATGAGCACTGGGCATTACATATACGTTATGAATCACAGAATTCTATTCCTGAAACCAAAAGTACATTGTATGTTAGCTAACTAAAATTTAAATAAAAATTTGGAAGAAAAAATAGGCCTATTTGTGGGCTAGAGCCCAATTTATGAAGTGCTTTCACAGGCATAGTGGTGGTTTGGTGTGGAGCAGGGTGTATGCAAGCTTGACACATAGGTCTAGTAAAGAAAGTGCACCACTGAGAGCAATTGGAGGGGGCATGGAGAGAGAACAGAGTAGATGGGGCCTGTTAACGGCCAGCCCACAAGTCAAGCAGGTAAGGAAGGAGACGCCAGGATGCCTTGTGAAGCATCAGAGTTTTCCCTCAGGGGAATGCTGTGACAAGACAGGACATCTGAAATCACAGAGTGGCTGGAGAGTGCAGCCTCTGTCAGCCATGTGAGCAAGACTAAGTGGTGGCTGACAACCAGGACAGTGACAAAGGACAAGAGAACTGTATAGGAATGTTAGAGGCCCCAGCAACATCGTAGTTTTAGGCAGTAAGAGATTATGAGGCTCAGCAGGGAGCTTGGAGCACTGAGAAAGGTGGTTCCATGAACAAGAGATAAAGTGAGAAAAATCATGAGCTTAAGCTTTGAATGTACTGAGTTTAAGAAGATGGTGAGAACATCTGACTTACAAGGTCTTAGCTGGATGGATGAAGAGAAATGAGGACAAGATGAGAAAAGAGCTGGCCAATGAGCAGAGGGCTTAGGCATTGTTGCCTCCAAGGTGTGCCAAGATCACCATGGAGTCATGGTTGAGAAAAAAATCAAGACAGACCTTAGAACTGCAATGAAGGAAAACCAGCTAAGAAACTCATTGGGCATTAATGCTCAAATGCATTTTTCTAAGTGTTGCTGGGTTTTGATGGGATTTCTTCCATAAAACAGCTATTCAGAGACTCTTCTGGATTCTGCAAATGGTTTCTCTTACCACGTGTTTTATTTTCTAAAGGTAATAAGTTTTTTAACATTACAAATAAGGAAGTCTCGCTAGATTTTTAAATAAGGATAGTGCTACTTTGGTGACTCTCATTTCTTCACCAGTAGCAGAAACTCTTTAATGGCTGATTACATATTTTAAAGGTCCACAAAAGCAGGTTTCCTCCTCAGCCATAATAAACTCGCTCCTCACACTGTTCTTTTTAGCACCATTTTTTTATTTAAATAAAATTAATTGACATATAGTGTATTATTGGTTTCAGAGGTAGAGTTCAGTGATTCATCAGTCTAATATAATACCCATTGCTCATTACATCACATGCCCTCCTTAATGTCCATCACCCAGTTACCCCATCCCCCCACCCTCTCTCCTCCAGCAACCCTCAGTTTGTTTCCTATGATTTAAGAGTCTCTTATGGTTTGTCTCCCTCTGATTTTGCCTTGTTTTATTTTTCCCTCCCTTCCAAGCTGTGATCCTCTGTTTTGTTTCTTAAATTCCACATATGAGTGAGAGCATGTAATTGTCTTTCTCTGATTGACCTTCACTTAGCATAATACCCTCTGGTTCCATCCACACTGCAAATGGCAAGATTTCCTTTTTTTTTTTTGGTGGCTGAGTAGTATTCCATTGTATATATATATACACCACTTTATCCATTCATCTGTCGATGGACATCTGGGCTCTTTCCATAGTTTGGCTATTGTGGACATTACTGCTATAAACACTGGAGTGCAGATGTCCCTATGGATCACTACATTCTTAACTTTGGGGTAAATACCCAGTAGTGCAATTCCTGGGTCATAGGGTAGCTCTATTTTCAGCTTTTTGAGGAACCACCATACTGTTTTCCAGAGTGGCTGCCCCAGCTTGCATTCCCACCAACAGTGTAAGAGGGATCCCCTTTCTCTGCATCCTCACCAACATTTGTTGTTTCCTGAGTTGTGAATTTTAGGCATTCTGACTGGTGTGAGCTAGTATTCATTGTGGTTTTGATTTGTATTTCCCTGATGCCAAGTGATGTGGAGCATTTTTTCATGTGTCTGTTGGCCATTTGGTTATCTTCTTTGGAGAAATGTCTGTTCATGTCTTCTATCCATTTCTTTACTGGATTATTTGTTTTTTGGGTGTTGAGTTTGAGAAATTCTTTATAGATTTTGGATACTAGCCCTTTATCTGATAAGACATTTGCAAATATTTTCTCCCATTCTGTGGGCTGTTTTGGTTTTATTGACTGTTTCCTTTGCTGTGTAAAAGCTTTTTATCTTGATGAAGTCCCAATAGTTCATTTTTGCCTTTGTTTTCCTTGCCTTCGGAGATGTGTCTAGCAAGAAGTTGCTGCGGCCAAGGTCACAGAGGTAGCTGCGTGTGTTCTCCTCTAGGATTTTGATGGATTCCTGTCTCACATTTAGGTTTTTCATCCATTTCATCTATTTTTATGTATGGTGTAAGAAAATGGTCCAGTTTCATTCTTCTGCATGTGGCTGTCCAATTTTCCCAACACCATTTGTTGAAGAGACTGTCTTTTTTCCATTGGATATTCTTTCCTGCTTTGTCGAAGATTAGTTGACCATAGAGGTGAGTGTTCTTTTCTGGGTTCTCTATTCTGTTCCACTGATGTATGTGTCTGTTTTTGTGCCAGTACCATACTGTCTTGATGATTAGAGCTTTGTAACAGAGCTTGAAGTCCAGCATTGTGATGCCACCAGCTTTGTTTTTCGTTTTCAACATTCCTCTGGCTATTTGGGATTTTTTTCTGGTTTCATACAAATTTTAGGATTATTTGTTCCAGCTCTGTGAAAAAAAGTTGATGGTATTTTGATAGGATTGCATTGTAAGTACAGATTGCTCTAGGTAGCATAGACATTTTAACAATATTTGTTCTTCCAATCCATAAGCATGGAACGTTTTTCCATTTCTTTATGTCTTCCTCAATTTCTTTCATGAGTGTTCTATAGTTTTCTGAATACAGATCCCTTGCCTCTTTGGTTAGTTTTATTCCTAGGTATCTTACAGTTTGGGGTATAATTGTAAATGGGATCAACTCCTTAATTTCTTAATTTCTCTTTCTTCTGTCTCATTGTTAGTGTATAGAAATGCAACTGATTTCTGTACGTTGATTTTATACCCTGCCATGTTGCTGAATTCCTGTTTGAGTTCTAGCAATTTTGGGGTGGAGTCTTTTGGGTTTTCCACATAGAGTATCATGTCACCTGAGAAGAGTGGGACTTTGTAACATAGTCTAGAAAGGAGCAGAGACAATCTGCAGAAACAATGATTTTACAGGCAATACAATGGCACTAAATTCATATCTTTCAATAGTTACTCTGAATGTAAATGGGCTAAATGCCCCAATCAAAAGACTACAGGGTATCAGATTGGATAAAAAAGCAAGACCCATCAATATGCTTCCTACAAGAGACTCAGTTTGGACCCAAAGGCATCTCTAGATTGAAAGTGAGGGAGTGGAGAACCATTTATCATGCTAATGGACATTGAAAGAAAGCTGGGGTAGCCATCCTTATATCAGACAAATTAGATTTTAAATCAAAGACTGTAATAAGAGATGAGGAAGGACATTATATCATACTTAAACTATCCAACAAGAATGTCTAACAATTGTAAATATTTATACCCCTAACATGGGAGCAGCCAATTGTATAAACCAATTAATAACAAAATTAAAGAAACACATTGATAATAATACAATAATAGTAAGGGACTTTAATACCCCACTCACTGCAATGGACAGATCATCTAAGCAGAAGATCAACAAAGAAACAAGGGCTTTGAATGACACACTGGACCAGATGGACTTCACAGATACATACAGAGCATTCCATCCTAAAGCAACAGAATACACATTCTTCTCGAGTGCACATGGAACATTCTCCAGAATAGATCACAAACTGGGTCACAAATCAGGTCTCAACCGGTACCAAAAGATTGGGATTATTCCCTGCATATTTCCAGACCACAATGCTTTCAAACTTGAACTCAACTCAATCACAGGAGGAAATTTGGAAGGAACTCAAATAGTTGGAGGTTAAAGAGCACCCTACTAAAGAATGAATGGGTCAACCAGGAAATTAAAGAAGAATTTAAAAAATTCATGGAAGCAAATTAAAATGAAAACAAAACTGTTCAAAATCTTGGGGATGCAGCAAAGGCGGTCCTAAGAGGAAGTATATAGCAATACAAGCCTTTCTCAAGAAACAAGAAAGGTCTCAAATATACAACTTAACCTTACACCTAAAGGAGCTGGAGAAAAAACAGCAAATAAAGCCTAAACCCAGCAGAAGAAGAGAATTAATAAAGAATAGAGCAGAAATCAAGGAAAAAGAAAGCAAAAGAACAGATCAACGAAAGTAGGAGCTGGCTCTTTGAAATAATAAGATTGATAAACCAACCAACACCGAAGAAATACAAACAATTTTAAGAACATATTATGAGCAACTATATGCCAACAAATGAGGCAATCTGGAAGAAATGGATGCATTCCTAGAAACATATAAACTACAAACTGAAACAGGATGAAATAGAAAACCTGAACAGGCCCATAACCAGCAAGGAAATTGAAGCAGTAATCAAAAATCTCCCAACAAACAAGAGTCAAGGGCTGGATGGCTTCCCAGGGGAATTCTACCAAACATTTAAAGAGGCATTAATATCTATTCTTCTGAAGCTGTTTCAAAAAATAGAAATGGAAGGAAAACTTCCAAACTCTTTCTATGAGGTCAGCATTACCTTGATTCCAAAACCAGACAAAGACTCCACCAAAAAGGAGAATTACAGACCAATACCCCTAATGAGCATTTGATGCAAAAATTCTCACCAAGATACTAGCCAACAGGATCCAACAGTACATTAAAAGGATTATTCACCACGACCAGGTGGGATTTTTTCCTGGGCTGCAAGGGTGGTTCAACATCCACAAGTCAATCAATGTGATACACTACATTAATATAAAGGACAAAAACCATATGATCCTCTCAATAGATGCAGAAAAAAACATTTGACAAAATACAACATCCTTTCTTGATTAAAATTCTTCACAGTGTAGGGATAGAGGGAACATACCTCAATATCATAAAAGCCATATACGAAAAGCCACAGTGAATATCATTCTGTGAGATGACTTTTCCCCTAAACAGGAACACGGCAGGGATGTCCACTCTCACCACTGCTATTCAACATAGTACTAGAAGTCCTACCCTCAGCAATCAGACAACAAAAAGAAATAAAAGGCATCCGAATCCCCACACTGTTATCTACTTTTCTCTTCCTTGGAACTGTGGCTGGAAGCATTTCTGCCCTGCCCCCAACCCAGGACTCTTTCACAACTACAACCTTTTTGTTTATATATCAGCTTCAGAATCACTTGTTCCTAATGACACAGTATCTCTAGTGCAGTTCCAAATGTCTAAATGCAGCAACAACCTCAGCAGAAAGCATCAGGACGTTTTCTTAGGTTGGACTGCACTGAAATGCAAAGTGAATGGGGTCACATCTAACACCTTCTGGTAGCCATTTTTACTTAAGTATATTCTGAAGCCTTAAGGTTTCTCTATCAAGTTAATATTTCATATAATTTCCAAAATTCCAAAAATGCCACATAAATTTCAAGTCTGTGTAGTTCATGTCTGTTTTACTGTGTGCAGTTACATAGTTATCTTCCAATGTTGTTGATGTCTTCCCTAGGCAGCCCTGTGCAGCACTGACTGTTCTAGTTAGGGACCTGTCATTGTTCTTAATGGCTCTTAGTTACAATCCATTTTCCCCTCAGACTGTATGTGCTCCTCAGTGATCCTCTAAGTTGTTTCACAGCTCCTGGAAGGTCTATATTGTGTTGGCTGTTTCTTAGGCATTTCTCTCAGAGCTAACATAATTAGGACTTGAGTAAGATTATTAGTAAGTAATTACTGAATATTAGTTTATCATTCTAAAAGTACCTCAGGAGTGTAGTTCTTCCTATAAATATCAAAACTTCTTTACAAATGTAATTCCTCTGAACCATCTAATAAGCATAAAACAAAGAGGCAAATAAGCCTCTTTCACAAGGTATTCCCAAAAGAAGTTCTAGAAGCTTAGCAGTTTTCACAATATGTAGTGAAATTTTCAGCTTAATATATCCTGAAATGTTAAAACTATCAGGATTTTTTCAAAGGGTAACAAAAGAAATAGCCCATGTTCCTTTCAAACTTTTTCAATGTTGAGCATTGGGACCCAGAGCAGTTGTCTGAAGCAAGGACTTAGATGAGAACATAATGGAAATCACTTTTTCTAACACAATTGAGAAATATTTTTCTTCTCATAGTAAATGTAATGCATAAAAAGTATTAAAGTACAAACTCCAGTTTGAATATTGAACAGCTGTGGTCTCTGTTTACATAATTAGAAGAATGTCATAGCTACGTAAAAAGGTTTTTGGCAGTTTGTTTTAGCCAGAACCATTAAAAGCATCAAGCATTTCATGAATAATTTAATTCTAGTGTTCAAAATCCAAATATGATTGTCTTTTATATACAAAAAGCAGCAAAAGCTTTGATAAAAATCGAAGAATGCATAGCTAATAGAGTTGTGTCTCTATTAGGTGGTCAGAAAAGAACAGTTAGGGAAAGAACATCAGTTGAGGGAGTAGGTGGGAACTACTGGAGGAACAGATACACCAGAGGTTAGATGTGAGGCTCTACAACCAGACTAGAAAGGTGGTCAGGATTAGGTGGAGGCAGGAAGTCAGTGAGTCTGATTAATACTATATGATTTCAATGTAATTCTGTACCCTTGAAGTCTGATTAAATTGAACGTGGAATCTAAGAAGCAGTAGGGGTGAAAAGGACAAAAGAAAAAGTAGGAATGATCTGGCAGGAGAAATTCAGTAAGGCTGGCTGGGAAAAATGTCCAAAATTGGAAGACTCTCTGCAAAGCTTTTGATCTTCTAGGTGAGATCAGAAGTAAACTGAAGAAAGCACTGCTTAATAGGCTAACCTAAAAGAGAACATTTCCCCCCTTTTATTATGTGTTATATTGGAACTGAAACAAATCGGCGGGGGGAGAAAAAGAGGAATCCTAAAGTAATAAAGTGACTAGGTGAATAAATGAATTATTGCTGACTCTTAGAGCGATCTCCAATATCAAGTGGAAAGATATGCATATCTGTATTTTTTAAATTGATTTAACAACAGAAAATGAGATAGAACTTAGGGTCTGAATATAACCTAGTTAATTTCAACATCAATAATTCTTCAGAGGCTTACAACAGGACCCAGAGGCTACAATATATAACATTTGCAATGTCCAGGTTACAATTCAAAATCTCTCAACATACAGACAACTGGGAAAACAGGATGAACTCTCAAGGGAAAATTACAGTAAACAAATGCCAATCTCAAGACAGAATTATCAAAGAAATTAAGGTAGCTATTATATCTATGCTTCATAAGGTCAGGGAAAACACATTTGATATAAATGAAAGGATACAAATTCTCAACAGAGAAATGGAAAATAGAAAAAGGAACCAATTGAAACTTACTGAACTGAGAAATACAATACCTGAAGTGAAAAAAAAATGACTGGATGGACTTAATATCAGAATACAGATGATAAAGGGTCAGTACACTTGAATATACAATATAAATTATCCAACCTGCCAGAGATAAAAGATTGAAAACAAAAAGTCAGAGTGACTGGTGTCTATAGATAGCATCTAAAGATTTAATGTAGTATAATTAGAGTCTCACACGGAGAAAAGAGATTGAAACAGATAAAAATCTTTAGCAAGAATGGCAAAATACTTCCCCAGTTTTGTGAAAGGCATACATTTAAAGATTCAAGACACTTAGCAAGTTCCATATAGAATAAACTCAAAGAAAACAATGCCTCAACACAATAACCAAACTTCTAAAATCCAAAGATAAGTAAAGAATTCTTGTGAGCAGGTGAAGAAAAAATAAAAGCACACATTACATACAGGGAAACAATGATTCAAATATCCATGAATTTCTCAAGAGAAACCATGAAGGCCAGAAGACAGCAGAACCACATATTTAATGCACTACAAGAGTTTATCAACCCAGAATTCTACATCCAGTGAAAATACGAAAATTTCTTTCAAGGATAAAAGTGGAAAAAAAAAAAAAAAAGACATTCTCAGATGAAAGAAAATGAAAATAATTAATCAAGAGCAGTCCTGCCCATACATCCAGAATATATATAAAAAACTCTTTATGACTCGGGGCCCCTGGGTGGCTCAGTTGGTTAAGCAGCTGCCTCCGGCTCAGGTCATGATCCCAGGGTCCTGGGATCGAGCCCCAGGTCGGGCTCCCTGCTCAGCTCTCTGCCTACTTGTGCTCTCTGTGTCAAAAAAATAAAATCTTAAAAAAAAAAAAAAGTTAAAAAAAATAAATTAAAACACCTCTTATGACTCAATAATAATATAAATAACCTTATTAAAAATAAGCAAAATATTTGAACAGATATTTCACAAAAAAATACGAATGGCCAACATGCAGAGGAAAAGATGCCCAACATCATTAGTCATAAGGAATATGCAAATAAAAACCAAAATGTTCCAGTCCAAGATGGCGACACAGCAAGAACCTAAACTCACCTCCTCCACAGACACACCAAATCTATACCTATTTATAGAGCAATTCCCCCTGAAGAAGAACTGAAGACTGACTTAACAACTTCTATACAGCAAAAGATAGAGAAGGGCAAGAGAGACAAAGACAAGGTAACAAAGGGAACCATCACCCCTGACAAAGATGTGAACTGCAGTGGGGAAGAATAACACTGAGGACCCTGAGCAGATACATCTACCCTGGGGCACAGAAAAAAAAAAAAGCCATAGTTTAAAAGAGCAACTAATATATAAAATATCCACCTCTAGGACCCTGCCAAACCACAATGAGACACCACTTCATACCTGTCAGAATGGCTATAATCAAAAACACAAGAAATAGCATGTGTTGGCAAGGATGTGGAGGAAAAGGAACCCTCATGCACTACTGGTAAGAATGTAAACTGGTGCAGCCACTGTGGAAAACAGTACAGCATTTCCTCAAAAAATTAAAAATAGAATTAACTGCCATATGATCCAGTAATTCCACTACTGGGTATTTAACCAAAGAAAACAAAAAAACTAATTCATAAGATATAGGCACCCATATGTTTATTACAGCATTATTTACAATAGCCAAGACACGGAAGTAACTTTAGTGTCCACTGATAAAAGAATGGATCAGAAAGATATATATATATATACACATATACATATAAATATACATACATATATATATATATAATGGAATGTTACTCTTCCTTAAAAAAGAATGGGATCTTGGGGCTCCTGGGTGGCTCAGTCGTTAAGCGTCTGCCTTCGGCTCAGGTCATGGTCCCAGGGTCCTGGGATCGAGCCCCGCACTGGGCTCCCCGCTTGGCGGGAGGCCTGCCTCTCCCCCCTCGACCCCCCCTGCCTGTGCTCCTCTCTCACTGTGTCTCTCTCTGTCAAATAAATAAATAAAATCTTAAAAAAAAAAAAAAAAGAATGGGATCTTGCCATTTGTGACAACATGGATGGACCTAGAGAGTATTATGCTAAGTGAAATAAGTCAGACAGAAAAAGATAGATACCTTATGTTTTTCACTTAAATGTGAAATCTAAGAAACAAAACAAATGAAGAAACAAACAAAAAGCAAAATCATACCTATAGATACAGAGAACAAACTGATGGTTGTCAGAGGAAAGGGGAGATGGGCAAAATGGATGAAGGGGAGTAAGTGGGAGACACAGGTTTCCGAATAGGGAATGAACAAGTCATGGGAATAAAAGGTATGGAATAGGGAATACGTACACTCAATGGTATTGGAATAAAGCTGTATAGTGACAGATGGTAGCTACACTTGTAGTGAGCATAGCATAACACATAAACTTGTTGAATCACTATGTTGTACACCACAAACTACGGTAACATTGTGTGTGAACTATACTCAAAAAACAAAACAAAAACCCCCCACAAATTGTCTCATGAGTGCTGTGAATCTAATATATGTATATATCCAGCAAATATTTCTTCATCATATAACGTTAGAATTAAGAAGAATTTTAGAAGTCATTTAGCTTGACCTCTCCTCCAACATAGGCATTTTTTCCATAACTTTTCTGACAAATGTTTGCCAGTCAAGATTTAGTTATCTGTAATAATGAGGAGTGTTGGGTGTTGGGCAGTCCATTCCCTTGCTGGATAGCTCATCATAACTCCTGCTTCTTGCTATGGTTCTTTTCAGCCTCACAGAACATGTTTACCCTACTTCCATATGACAATTCCTCACAGAGTAGGTGGCTGCTAATCTGTCCCAACTAAACACCACGTCTCATAATGATTTTTCAGATCACACTGACTAATGCATAAACACCCAAAAGTTAACAGTAGTTAACTCTGGAAGGTAAGATTACAGATATGTTTTAATTTTCTTGCTTATATGTGAATTCTAATTTTCACAATAAATATTTTACTTTAACAATAAGAAGAAAAACACAAGCTCCAACCACATACCCTCTGGAATGCTAAAAGTACTGGCAAGAATGTTGAGCAACTGGAGCTCATGTACCTTGCTGGTGGGAATGTAAAATAGTACAACTTCTATGGAAAACAGTTTAGTAATTTCTTTAAAAAATTAAATATACATACTATCCATACCAGCTATTCTGTTCTTGCTATTTATCAAATAGAAAGAAAAACATGTATCTACACAAAGACCTTTAGATAAATGTTTTTAGGAGCTTTATTTGCAGTAGCCCAAAACTGGAAACATTCCAGATGTCCATCAGTAGAATAAACTATAGTATATTCATATAATGGACTACATAGAAATAACAAGGAATAAACTACTGATATATCAACAACATGAGTGATTCCCAGAAATATGCTGAAAAAAGCCTTAATAAAAATACATACTGTATAATATCATCTATATAAAATTCTAGAAAATGCCTGGGGTCAGAGTGGAGAGAGGAATAGGTTGTATGTGGGCATGAGGAAACTTTGGGGGGATAGAACTACTGACTATCTTGTTTGTAGTGATGGCTTGATAGGTAGGTAGGTAGGTAGATAGATCAATCAAAACTAATCACCTTAACTATCTGGTGTTAAGTTTTACTTAATATATCTCAATACAGCTGTAAAACCTATGATTATTTTGGGTCTGGGCGCTGCTGATATGGAATGAATATAAAAAGCACCCTGAAGCCCAGTGATACAGCTGCCCCTCCAAGTTCCTAGAGAAGCCCAGGAGCTGGATAGCTGCCCTTCTGCCTCTTTCCTTGATCTTTCTGAAGATTCTGCAACTAGCACAGAGCCACCTTTATATTGTGGGGGGAGGGGGTAAGCTCCAATGACTCCATCCTTTTTCCATGACCTTAGGTTTTCTTCCAGAGGTTTTCCAATTTTAAAATAAGTTCTCACAGGTTCTGGGACAATGGGGAGAGTAGGAAGATCCTGAGGTCATGTAGTACCACGGACACACTAAGATAACAAACACAGCAACACAACTAACTCTGAAAATGACCCAAAATTTGGCAGAACAAACTTTCCAGAGTTAATCAGAGAGAGGAGACCACATTGCAAAGGGTAGGAGTGGCAGAGACAGTTGGGAATCAAACCTGAGGTAAGAGTAACCACAAACAAGAGGGACACGACAAAAACGGAGAAGTGAGAGGATCAGACTCCATGCCAGGTACCCCAGGCATGCGGGACTGACACTGGGAAGATGCGTCTGCATAACATGTGGCTTTGAAAATCAGCAGGGCTTAATTTTGAGAGTTTTTACAATCAGAGGGACTTAACTCTCAATACTTTAAAAATCAATGGGCTTAGCTCTGGGAGAGCTGGAGGGCTTTAAGGAACTGAGTCCTGCCCTTAAAGAGACAGCATAACAGATAACTCCACTGAGACACAGTATAGAAGTGTAGTTTGAAAAGCGCCCGGGGTAAACAGGGAGGAGATTGCTTTACTAATCTCAGAATGTGCACTGGAGGTGCAAGGATCTTTAGAAAACTACTCCAAGAACAAAAGTGCTGGTGAGCACCATTTCTCTCCTGGCCTAGATAGCAGACACTTGTGGGAATTAGCACAAACCCTCTCCCCCTATCTTGCTAGTACCAGGGGCCCTGCCCCTGCATTTACCTGCACATCCACCCCATCCAACCCACCCACGTGGCAGCCATTCTTCTAAAGCAGCTCCTGCCCTGAAGAGAGGGGAAAATAACCACACACACCAGTGCGCCCACAGTCCTAGCAGCAGAATCTTATAGCTGGCAGCACAGAAAGAGTGCCCTGCCTATCAGTCCCAAACTGGAAGACAGGAATCTGGTCTGACTGCCATCCTGCCTACCAACGAAAGCCTCTCAGGGAACAATGCAGGTTCTGCAACTGCAGCCTCGGCAAATAGCCTAAGGGCAAGCTTTTGGTCTGACTTCTCATAATGCCAGACTATAAGCCCAAGGAAGCCCCAGGCTGGCCTGTTAACAGCACGGGGACCAAACCCTGCTCAGGGTTCCCCCAACAGGCAAAGTAGGCCATTGGAACCAACTGGACTGAAGGCAAAAATGGATTAACCAAAACAGAGGGCACAACAACCCACATCGGGGACACCCTTAAAGCACATGGTTCAAGTGAACAAGGGGCACTGCATCATAGGTCACCACAGGACCTCTTCTTCACAAGATCAGGAGACATAACTGAATTTCCTAATACACAGAAATAAACACAGAGAGTTAGCAAATGAGGAGACAAAAGAATATGTCCCAAATAAAAGAACAGGACAAAAGCTCAACAAAAGAGCTAAAGGAAATGGAAATAAGCAGTATGACTGATTAAAAAAATTCAAAATAATGGTCATTAAGATATTCACTGGACTTGAGTGGAAGATTCCCATGAGATCTTCAACAAAGAAATAGAAAATATAAAAAAGAACTAGTCAGAAATGAAGAATTCAGTAAGTGAAATAAAAAATACACTAGAGGGAATAAATAGAGATTAGAGTAGGCAGAAGAATGGATCAGAGATCTGGAAGACAGAGTAATGGAAAGCAATCAAGATAAACAAAAAAAAAAAGAAAGAAAGAAAGAAAGAAAAAATGAGAATAGGCTGCTGGAAAGATGGTGGAGTAGGAGGACCTTGGGCTCACCTCTTGCCATGTGGCCACCTAGAGAGCACCTACATCAGCATAAATAACCCAGAAAGCAGCCCCAAAACTGGCAGAACAGACTCTCCACAGCCCAGCATAGACAATATTGGAACAAAATCAGAGTAGGAGACCTAAGCGAAATGGAGATAAGTAATATGTCTGATAGAGAATTTAAAGTAATGCTCATAAAGACACTGATTGGACTTGAGAAAAGAGTGCAGAACCTCCATAAGACCCTCCACCAAGAGATAGGAGACATAAAAAAGAACCAATTAGAGCTATTGGACTCACTAAATGGAAATAAAAATAGACCATCTGGAATAAATAGCAAACAAGACGAAGTAGAAGAACGGATCAGCCACCTGGAGGACAAAGTAATGGAAAGTAATCAAGCTGAGCAGATGAGAGAGGGAAAAAATATGCAAAATGAGAATAGACCCAGGGAACTCAGCAACACTGTCAAGCATAACAGTCACATGATAGGGATCCCAGAAGGAGAAGAGCGAGAAAAGGGGGCAGAAGATTTGTCTGAAAAAATAATAGCTGAAAACTTCTTGAATCTGGGGAAGGAAAGAGAAATCCAGATCCAGGAGGCACAGAGAGCCCCCAACACAACCAACCCAAAGAGGTCTGCACCAAGACACAAAGTAAGTAAGATGGCCAAAAATAATGATAAAGAGAGAATTTTAAAAGCAGCAAGAGAAAGGAAAGCAGTTACATACAAGGGAAACCCCACAAGGCTATCAGTGGGTTTTTCAGCAGAAACTCTGCAGGCCAGAAGAGAGTGGCATGATCGCTTCCAACTGCTAAAAGGAAAAATCTACAGCCAAGAATACTCTATCCAGCAAGTCTTTCATTTAGAATAGAAGGAGAGATAGAGTTTCCCAGAAAAACAAAAGTTAAAAGCAAAACCAGCCATGTTCCTGTCACACATGATGCCATCGGCCTGTGGGTCCCAAATTCACAGTCCAGCCACCCTCCTGCCCAAGTTAGCATGCACAGCCAGCCACGTGCTCAATGCCAAGTCAACACGCCTTCACCTCAGATTGCCAAGAGCTCAAACTGGCACTCTTCCCCTCAAATTCCAGTCCCTGTCCTCAAGTTTGTGCACAAAAGTGGGCAAAATTATAACAGCAGAATGAAGTAACCCAAACAGTGACACTATTTCTGTGGAATACAGAATGGATAAAAGGAGTGTGGTAGGCTGAGAACATCTCCAACAACCACATCAAAGCCAATACATACAGCATGATTCTTGTTAGTAAAAATAAAACAAACCTGGGAAGAATAAAACAAGATGAAATCAGAGAGGGAGGCAAACCATAAGCGACTCTTAAGCATAGGAAAGAAATTGAGGATTGCTGGAGGGGCAGTGGGTGGGGGCAATGGGATAACTGGGTGATGGGTATTAAGGAGGGCACGTGATGGAATGAGCACTGGGTGTTCTATGCAACTGATGAATCACTGAACTCTACCTCTGAAACTAATAATACACTATATGTTAATTGAATTTAAATAAAAAAAAGGACCCCCCCCCCCCCCCAAAAAAAATGAGAATTAGGTTAAGGGAACTCAGAGACAACATCAAGAGTAATAACATTCACATTATAGGAATCTTAGGAGGAGAAGGGAGAGAGAAGAGGGCAGAACATTTATTTGAAGAAATAATAGCTAAAAATTCCTAATCTGGGAAAGGAATTCAGACATCTAGATCCAGAGTTCACAGAGCTCCCCCCAAAAAATTAACCCAAGGAGGTGTACACCAAGACATAATAATGGCAAAAAGTAGTGATACAGAGATAATTTTAAAAGCAGCAAGAAAAAAGAAAACAGTTATTTACAAGAGAGGCCCCATAAGGCTATCAGCTGATTTTTTGGCAGAAACTTTGCAAGCCATAAGAGAGCGGCATGATATATTCAAAGGGCTGAAAGAAAAAACCTGCAACCAAAAATATTCTGTATTCTATATACTTCTAGCCTTGCTACCATTCAGAATAGAAGAAGAGATAAAGAGTTTCCCAGACAAAAGTTAAAGGAGTTCATCGTCACTAAGCCAGGCTTACAAAAAAAGTTCAAGGGAATTCTTGGAGTGGAAACAAAAGGCCATTATCAAGAAAGAAGAAAATTAAGGGTGGCTCATTCAGTTGAGCATCTGACTCTTGATTTCCACTCAGGTCATGATCTCAGGGACATGAGATCAAGCCCCACATTGGGCTCCACACTGCTGAGCACAGAGACTGCTTAAGATTCTCTATCCCTCTCTCCCCCCTTAAAAAAAAAAAAAAAGAAAACTATGAAAGGAAAAAATTTCATAGGTAAATGTAAATATATAATAAAAGCAGTAATTAATCACCTATAAAACCACTATGGAGGTCAAAGCACAAAATCAGCAAAATCAATTATATCTACAAAAATCAGTCAAGGGATTCACAAAATGAAAGCATTTAAAATATTATACCATATACATAAAATGGAGAGGCAATAAAAATTCAGTGCTTTTAGATGGGTTCAAACATAAGCAATTATCAACTTAGTATAGAGTGCTATACACATTAGATGTTATATATGCACCTAATGGTAACCACATTTCAAAAACCTATTATTAGACACACAAAAATAAGAGAAAAAATCCAAGCATAACACTAAAGAAACCCATCAAACCACAAGGTAAGAGAGCAAGGGAAGAAAAAAGAAACAGGAAGAAGTATAAAAACAGTTGTAAAACAACTAACAAAATGGCAATAAGTGCCATTTTCTTTAAATGTAAATGGACTAAATGCTCCAATCAAGACATAGGGTAACTGAATGGATAAAAAAGGAATACGCATCTATATGCTGCCTATAAGAGACTCATTTCAGACTTAAAGACACATGTAGATTGAAAGTGAAGGGATGGAATAACATTTACCATACAAATGGAAGTGAAAAGAAAACTTGGGTAGTAATACTTATCAGACAAAACAGACTGTCAAACAAAGACTACAAGAGAGAAAAGGACATTACATAATGATAAAGGAAGCAATCCAACAAGAAGATGTAACAATTTTAAGTATCTCTGTATCTAACATGGAACACCTAAATACATAAAGCAAGTATTAAGAGACATAAAGGAAGAACTGGACAGTGATAACAATAATAGTAGGGTAATTTAACTACCTACTTACCTCAATGGATAGATCATCCAGACAAAAAATTAACAAGGAAACAGTGGCTTTGAATAACACCTGAGATCAAATAGACCTAACAGATATATTCAGAACATTCCATCCAAAACCAACAAATTATACATTCTTTTCTAGTTCATATGGAACATTTTCCAGAATAGATGACATATTCAGCCACAAAACAAGACTCAGTAAATTGAAAAGGACTGAAATCATGCATCTTTTCCTACCACAATAGTATGAAACTAGAAATCAGTCACAAGGAAAAAATTGCAAGGACCATAAACACATGGAAGCTAAACAACATGCTACTAAACAGCAAATCAGTCAAGAAAGAAATCAAAGAGGAAATAAAAAAATTAATGGAGACAAATTAAAATAAAAACACAATGGTCCAAAATCTTTGAAATGCAGCAAAATGTTATAAGAGGGAAGATTATACCAATACAGGCCTACCTCAAGAAGGAAGAAAAATCCCAAATAAAAACCTAACCTTATACCTAAAAGAGCTAGAAAAAGAACAAATGAAGCCCAAAGCCAGTAGAAGGAAGGAAATAATAAATATTAGAACAGAAATAAGTGAGACAACAAAAACAATAAAAAAGATTAATGAAGGGGGGCGGAGCAAGATGATGGAGGAGTAGGAGACCTGGATCTCGTCTGGTCTCAGGAATTCAGCTGGATAGGGATCAAACCATTCTGAACACCTATGAACTCAACAGGAGATCGAAGAAAAGAATAGCAACAACTCTCTGAACAGAAAAGCGACCACTTTCTGGAAGGTAGGACGTGCGGAGAAGTGAATCCGAGGTGATATTTGGGAGGATAGACGGCGGGGGAGGGGCCTCCGTTGGCCACTTCTGGCAAGTGATAGAGCTGCGGAGCACAAAATCCGAACTTTTAGAGGTCCGCTCCGCTGAGGGAAATCGCTCCAGTGGCTAAGCGGGGGGTGGAACTGTCACGGGACAGTGTGGTCTCAAGACCCTCAGGGTCACAGAAAGACTGGGGGTGCCTGAGTGTGGCAGAGCTCCCAGGTATCGGAGCAGGGAAGCCAGCTGCAGAGACGGAGCTGAGGCATGGGCTCTCAGCTCGGGGTTGCCATAAACCGTGATCCGCGGCACAGTCGGGCCACTGCTGCTCCAGCAGGGACCCAACAAACGGAAGATCCGGGGAGATCCTCTTCCTCCCCCGGGAGGAGTGGCACGGGAGTGCACTGCAGGGATCTGCTGGGTTTGGAGACTCCACACGGGGTCAGGTGCCAGAGATAGAAATGCTCGGTCACAGGCCGGGTGAGCATGGAGTGTGGCCGGAGACCGGGGAGGGGGGAGTGACTGACTGCTTTTCTCTGGGAATGCACTGAGGAGTGGGGCCATGAGTTCTCAGCTCCTCCGGGGCGGAGATTGGGAGGCCGCAATTTTCACTCTCGGCCTCCAAAGCTGTATAGAAAGCTTGCAGGGAACAAAAGCTCCCGAGAGCAAACCAGAGCAGATTACTTAGCCCAGACCGGCAATGCCGGGGCAATTCCACCTCTGGCAAAGACATTCGGAAACCATGGCAACAGGCCCCTCCCCCAGAAGATCAGCGAGAACAGCCAGCCAAGACCAAGTTTACCGATCAATGAGAACAGCAGAACTCCAGTGCTAGGGGAATAATGCACATAGAATCCATGGCTTTTTTACCATGATTCTTTAGTCTTTCAAAGTTAATTTTTTTTTTAACTGTCTTTTTTTTTAATTTTTCTTTTTCCCGTTTTCAACCAACATCTTATCAATCGCTTTTTTAAAAACATTTTTATTTTTAATTTTTAGAGTCATATTCTATCCCTTCATAATAGTTACCCTTATTTTTGGCATATATATATAAGTTGTTCTCTCTTTAAAATTTTGAGATAGTTTCTTCTAACAGATCAAAATATACCCTAAATCTCTAGTATATGCTTTTGTTCTACTCTCCAGCCTGATCACATTATCTCAATTTTTTTTCTTTTTTTAAAAATCCTCTTCTTTCTTTTTCCAAACAACTTCTTACCAATTCCTTTTATAAAATTTTTTTAATTTTCATCTTTACAGTCATATTCCATCCCTTCATCATATCAACCCTTATTTTTGTACATATGTAAGTTTTTCTTTCTTTAAAATTTGGGAGGCACTTTCTTCTAACAGACCAAAATACACCCAAAATCTAGTCTGTGGCACTGATCTATGTACCAGCCTGATCATATTTGATCATATTCTGTTATTTTTTTGTTTTGTTTTGTTTTTGTTTGTTTTTATCTTTATCTTTTTTTACTTTTTCTTTTTTCTCTCTTTCCCTTTCTTTCCCCCTGCTTCAGGTCTTTTCTGATTTGTTTAGAGTATATTTTCTGGGGACGTTGTTACCCTGTTAGCATTTTGTTCTCTCATTAGTCTATTCTCTTCTGGACAAAATGACAAGACGGAAAAAATCAACTCAACAAAAAGAACAAGAGGTAGTACCGACTGCCAAGGACCTACTCAATACGGACATTAGTACAATGTTGGATGTAGAGTTCAGAATCATCACTTTAAAGATACTAGCTGGGCTTGAAAAAAGCATGGAAGTTATTAGAGAAACCCTTTCTGGAGAAAACAGGAACTAAAATCTAACCAACTCGAAATCAAAAAGGCTATAATGAGGTGCAATCAAATATGGGGGTGCTAACTGCTAGGATAAATGAGGCAGAAGAAAGAATCAGTGATATAGAAGACCAAATGATGGAAAATAAAGAAGCTGAGAAAAAGAGACATAAACAACTACTGGATCACGAGGGCAGAATTCGAGAGATAAGCGATATCATAAGACGAAACAACATTAGAATAATTGGGATCCCAGAAAAAGAAGAAAGAGAGGGGGCAGAAGGTATATTGGAGCAAACTACAGCAGAGAACTTCCCTAATTTGGGGAAGGAAACAGGCATCAAAATCCAGGAAGCACAGAGAACCCCTCTCAAAATCAATAAAAATAGGTCAACACCCCGACATCTAATAGTAAAACTTACGAGTCTCAGAGACAAAGAGAAAATCCTGAAAGCAGCTCAGGAGAAGAGATATGTAACCTACAATGGCAGAAACATTAGATCGGCAACAGACCTATCCACAAAGACCTGGAAGGCCAGAAAGGACTGGCAGGATATATTCAGAGCACTAAAAGAGGAAAATATGCAGCCAAGAATACTATATCCAGCTAGGCTGTCATTGAAAATTGAAGGAGAGATAGAAAGCTTCCAGGACAAACAAAAACTAAAGGAATTTGCACACACGAAACCAGCCCTACAAGAAATATTGAAAGGGGTCCTCTAAGCATAGAGAGAGCCTGAAAGCAACATAGACCAGAAAGGAACACAGACAATATACGGTAAAAGTCACCTTACAGGCAATACAATGGCACTAAATTCATATCTTTCAATAGTTACCCTGAATGTCCATGGGCTAAATGCCCCAATCAAAAGACACAGGCTATCAGATTGGATAAAAAAACAAGACCCATCGATATACTAGCTGCAAGAGACTCATTTTAGACCCAAAGACACTCCCAGATTGAAAGTGAGGGGGTGGAAAACCATTTACTATGCTAATGAACACCAAAAGAAGGCTGGGGTGGCAATCCTTATATCAGACAAATTAGATTTTAAACCAAAAACTGTAATAAGAGATGAGGAAGGACACTATATCCTACTTAAAGGGTCTACCCAACAAGATGATCTAAAAATTGTAAATATCTATGACCCTAATATGGGAGCAGCCAATTATATAAGGCAATTAATTAACAAAAGCAAAGAAACACATTGACAACAATACAATAATAGTGGGGGACTTTAATACTCCCCTCACTCAAATGGACAGACCATCTAAGCAAAAGATCAACAAGGAAATAAAGACTTTAAATGACACACTAGACCAAATGGACTTCACAGACATTTAGAACACTCCATCGCAAAGCAATGGAATACACACTCTTTTCTACTGCCCATGGAACATTCTCCAGAATAGATCACATCCTAGATCATAAATCAGGTCTCAACCAGTACCAAAAGACTGGTATCATTCCCTGCATATTTTCAATGCTTTGAAACTAGAACTCAATCAAAAGAGGAAAGTCGGAAAGAACTCAAATACATGGAGGCTAAAGAGCATCCTACTAAAGAATGAATGGGTCAACCAGGAAATTAAAGAAGAATTTAAAAAATTCATGGAAACAAATTAAAATGAAAACACAACTATTCAAAATCTTTGAGATGCAGCAAAAGCAGTCCTATGAGGAAAGTATATAGCAATACAAGCCTTTCTCAAGAAACAAGAAAGGTCTCAAATACACAACATAACCCTACACCTAAAGGAGCTGGAGAAAGAACAGCAAATAAAGCCTAAACCCAGCAGGAGAAGAGAAATAATAAAGATCAGAGCAGAAATCAATGAAATAGAAACTAAAAGAACAGTAGAACAGATCAACGAAACTAGGAGCTGGTTCCTTGAAAGAATTAACAAGATTGATAAACCCCTGGCCAGACTTATCAAAAAAAAAAGAGAAAGGACCCAAATCAACAAAATCATGAATGAAAGAGGAGAGACCACAACCAACACCAAAGAAATACAATTATAAGAACATATTATGAGCAACCCTATGCCAGCAAATTAGATAACCTGGAAGAGATGGATGCATTCCTAGAGATGTATCAACTACCAAAACTGAACCAGGAAGAAATAGAAAACCTGAACAGACCTATAACCACTAAGGAAACTGAAGGAGTCATCAAAAATCTCCCAAAAAACAAAAGCCCAGGGCCAGATGGCTTCCCAGGGGAATTCTACCAAACATTTAAAGAAGAATTAATACCCATTCTTCCGAAACTGTTCCAAAAAATAGAAATGGAAGGAAAACTTCCAAACTCATTTTATGAGGCCAGCATTACCTTGATTCCAAAACCAGACAAAGACCCCATCAAAAAGGAGAATTACAGACCAATATCCCTGATGAACATGGATGCAAAAATTCTCATCAAAATACTAGCCAATAGGATCCAACAGTACATTAAAAGGATTATTCACCATGACCAAGTGGGATTTATCCCTGGGCTGCAAGGTTGGTTCAACATCTGCAAATCAATCAACGTGATACATTAATAAAAGAAAGAACAAGAATCATATGATCCTCTCAATAGATGCAGAAAAAGCATTTTACAAAGTACAGCACCCTTTCTTGATCAAAACTCTGAAGAGTATAGGCATAGAGGGTACATACCTCAATATCATAAAAGCCATCTGTGAAAAACCTACAGCAAATATCATTCTCAATGGGGAAAAACTGAGAGCTTTCCCCCTAAGGTCAGGAACACGGCAGGGATGTCCACTATCATCACTGCTATTCAACATAGCATAGAAGTCCTAGCCACAGCAATCAGACAACAAAAAGACATAAAAGGCATCCAAATCGGCAAAGAAGAAGTCAAACTCTCACTCTTTGCAGATGATATGATACTTTATGTGGAAAACCCAAAAGACTCCACCCCCAAATTGCTAGAACTCATACAGGAATTCAGTAAAGTGGCAGGATATAAATCAGTGCATAGAAATCAGTGGCATTCCTATACACCAACAACAAGACAGAAGGAAGAGAAATTAAGGAGTCGATCCCATTTACAATTGCACCCAAAACGATAAGATACCTAGGAATAAATCTAACCAAAGAGGCAAAGGATCTATACTCAGAAGACCAGAAAATACTCATGAAAGAAATTGAGGAAGACAGAAATGGAAAAACCTTCCATGCTCATGGATTGGAAGAAAGATGTCAATGCTACCTAGAGCAATCTACACATTCAATGCAATCCCCATCAAAATACCATCCACTTTTTTCAAAGAAATGGAACAAATAATCCTAAAATTTGTATGGAACCGGTAAAGACCCCGAATAGCCAGAGGAGTGTTGAAAAAGAAAACCAAAGCTGGCGGCATCACAATTCTGGACTTCCAGCTCTATTACAAAGCTGTCATCATCAAGACAGTATGGTACTGGCACAAAAACAGACACATCGATCAATGGAACAGAATAGAGAGCCCAGAAATGGACCCTCAACTCTATGGTCAACTAATCCTTGACAAAGCAGGAAAGAATATCCAATGGCAAAAAGACAGTCTCTTCAACAAATGGTGTTGGCAAAATTGGACAGCCACATGCAGAAGAATGAAACTGGACCATTTCCTTACACCACACACAAAAATAGACTCAAAATGGTTGAAAGACCGCAATATGAGACAGGAGTCCATCAAAATCCTAAAGGAGAACACAGGCAGCAACCTCTTCGACCTCAGCCGCAGCAACTTCTTCCTAGAAACATCGCCAAAGGCAAGAGAAGCAAGGGCAAAAATGAACTATTGGGACTTCATCAAGATAAAAAGCTTTTGCACAGCAAAAGAAACAGCCAACAAAACCAAAAGACAACCGACAGAATGGGAGAAGATATTTGCAAATGACATATCAGATAAAGGGCTAGTATCCAAAATCTATAAAGAACTCATCAAACTCAACACCCAAAGAACAAAGAATCCAATCAAGAAATGCGCAGAAGACATGAACAGACATTTTTCCAAAGAAGACATCCAAATGGCCAACAGACACATGAAAAAGTGCTCAATATCGCTCAGCATCAGGGAAATCCAAATCAAAACCTCAACGAGATACCACCTCACACCAGTCAGAATGGCTAAAATGAACAAGTCAGGAAACAACAGATGTTGGCGGGGATGTGGAGAAAAGGGAATCGCCCTACACCGTTGTGGGGATGCAAGCTGGTGCAGCCACTGTGGAAAACAGTATGGAGGTTCCTCAAAAAGTTGAAAATAGAGCTACCATAGGATCCAGCAATTGCACTACTGGGTATTTACCCCAAAGAGACAAATGTAGGGATCTGAAGGGGTACGTGCACCCTGATGTTTATAGCAGTAATGTCCACAATAGCCAAACTGTGGAAAGAGCCAAGTTGTCCATCGACAGACGAATGGATAAAGAAGATGTAGTATATATATATATATATATATGTATATATATATATATATATACACACACACACACATACATACAATGGAATATTATGCAGCCATCAAAAGGAATGAAATCTTGCCATTTGCAATTACGTGGATGGAACTGGAGGGTATCATGCTGAGCAAAATAAGTCAATCAGAGAAAGATATGTATCATATGATATCAGTGATATGAGGAATTCTTAGTCTCAGGAAACAAACTGAAGGTTTCTGGAATGGTGGGGGGTGGGAGGGATGGGGTGGCTGGGTGATAGACATTGGGGAGGGTATGTGCTATGGTGAGCGCTGTGAATTATGTAAGACTGATGAATCACAGACCTGTACCTCTGAAACAAATAATACATTATACGTTAAAAAAAAGAGAAGAAGATAGCAGGAGGGGAAGAACGAAGGGGGGGAATTGGAGGGGGAGACGAACCATGAGAGACTATGGACTCTGAGAAACAATCTGAGGGTTCTAGAGGGGACGGGGGTGGGGGGATGGGTAGCCTGGTGATGGGTATTAAAGAGGGCACATACTGAATGGAGCACTGCATGTTATACGCAAACACGAATCATGGAACACTACATCAAAAACTAATGATGTATGGTGATTAACGTAACATAATAAAAAAATGTAAAATAAAAAAAAATAAAACAAAAAATAGACTCTTAGATTTAGAAAACAAACTGGTGACTGCCAGACCGGAGGTGAGTGGGGGGATGGGTGAAATAAAGTATACTCTTAAGAGTACACTTATCTTGGGGCGCCTGGGTGGCTCAGTCGTTAAGCGTCTGCCTTCGTCTCAGGTCATGATCCCAGGGTCCTGGGACCAAGCCCTGCATTGGGCTCCCTGCTCCACGGGAAGCCTGCTTCTCCCTCTCCCACTACCCCTGCTTGCGTTCCCTCTCTCGCTGTGTCTCTCTGTCAAATAAATAAATAAATCTTTAAAAAAAAAAAGAGTACACTTATCTTGAGGAGCACTGGCTAATGCATAAAATTTTTGAATCATTATAGTGTACACCTGAAACTAATATAACACTGTATGTTAATTATACTTCAAAAAATTAAAAAGTGTAGTAAAAGAAAAAAACAAAATGTGACATCCCTAAATCCTCTCTCTTTATTCCCATAGCTATTAATAACAGGCCCAATTTAAATTCCACATGGGCATCTGAAATTGATACCTCAAAGCATCGATATCTCTGCACAGCAGAATGTGAACATTCTTCCAGGGAATGCTTTCACATGACATGGCTGACCAGAGAACTGGGGGCTTCACAGTTCTTCATTAAGTGAAATATTCTGTGACTGGTGCTGCTATGGTAATTGAAAGTATTAACTATTAATTTCCATGTATTTCAGATTTCTCCAATTAATTTCCTGTCTATGAAGTGATGAGAAATGAATTTTTAATTGAGCACATGGCTAAGCCTCAGGATAGTCATTTTAAACTTATACAAATAGCAAGTAAGGACAGATAAAAGGCTTGTGTGATTGGACTCAGAACACTCTGGAAGGAAATTTTTAAAATAAATATAATTCTTCTTGGACCTCATAGGCCCATGCAGAAACGAGGAGAATATGCCAGGGAATGAATCCTAAGAATTCTGGAAGGAGTGGAATTGGGATGGAGGTAAATACAAGGCTGGGTAAGAGAATATTTATTGCTATGTGGGTACTTCCCCAGAGGAAAATAAAATATGGGCCTTGCTGAAATCAAGAGTTGGACACTTAATCTACTGAGCTACCCAGGCACCCCTAAAATTTGGTTCTTGATTTTAGTTATTTTTTTCTCTTACCAGTCTGATCTTCAGTCATTGGGAACTCATTTCAGTCATTTCAGATCATCAGTCACGGTCACTCTTTTTTTTTTTTTTTTTAAAGATTTTATTTATTTGACAGAGAGAGAGAGACAGTGAGAGAGAGAACACAAGCAGGGGGAGTGGGAGAGGGAGAAGCAGGCTTCCCACGGAGCAGGGAGCCCAATGTTGGGCTCGATTCAGGACCCTGGGATCATGACCTGAGCTGAAGGCAGATGCTTAACGACTGAGCCACCCAGGGGCCTCAATCACGATCACTCTTAATACTGTGTATTTGTAATCATAGATAGAATGGTCTTTAAATACTAAAATTCTATTTTTGCTCTAACTTAGCACTCTTCAGTGTGTGTTTTTCACAAATAAATTTCAATATATTTCATTTCCAATCACCTAAATGTGGATGCTCCTCGAATTTCCAACACTGACTTTGTTTTTGTTTTCCTGCTTTTAAGTTAGATCTGACCTATGCCTAAGGTTTAAAATATAACCTAAGTGCAAAGGATTCTGAAAGATTCAAAAAATCAATATTCACGGGGCGCCTGGGTGGCTCAGTCGTTAAGCGTCTGCCTTTGGCTCAGGTCGTGATCCCAGGGTCCTGGGATCGAGCCCCACATCTGGCTCCCTGCTCCGCAGGAAGCCTGCTTCTCCCTCTCCCATTCCCCTGCTTGTGTGTTCCCTCTCTCAGTCTGTCAAATAAATAAAATCTTAAAAAAAAATAAAAATAAAAAATCAATATTCACAATCCTCACTTCTTCAAAATCCATTTCCTGTTTTCTACTAGGCATTTCCACTTAGATGTCACCCAGCACCTCAAACTCATCTTATCTAAACAAGCCTATTCCCACCCTGACTCTAGCCCACCTAATTGGCTTCACCTTTGGATTTCCCAGTCTTTACTGGTGCCACCATCATTCTCTTAACAGGTTATAAACTCTCCCATTGTTATAAATGTTAAGATAATCTCAATACTCATACCCAACCAGTCACTCAGTACTACTACTTTTTCCTTCAAAACATTCTTTGCATTTTCATCTTTATTTCCATTTGCCAGTTTGTCTTTTTCATTCAATCATTCAATAAATATCGAGCACCAGCTATACAAAACACCCTGGCACTAGGGCAGTAAACAAAACAGACCAAATCATACCCTCCTGACTTCATCTGTCCTACGACCTTGATGTCAGTCTCATTCAGCTCAATGACTCTCTGCTCAGAGCAGCCACCTTGCACTGATAAAATACTCTGTGACCATATCACACACCTCCTCCAGTCTCTCAAGCAGCTCTGTAAGATAAATTCCACCCTCCTAAGAGTTCCAGCCCCCTACTGTTCCAGACTGTAGAGGACCATCTCTAACTCCTCACCTTCCCAAACCCTCTGTCCCAGCCCAAATGGGTTCTTCACTGTCCATGAATATGTCTTGGCTCATTCCCACTTCATTATTCTTGCCTGTTCTACTTTTCCATTCTATAATTTATGCCTGCCATCTCTCTATATATGAAGTCTAAATTATTCCTCTTCTATGAATTCTTCCCAGCCCACTTCTATCTCTCTCTTATACGTCTGAATTATTGCATCACATACAACTGACAATCAATCATAGTTTACCTGAGGGTATCTCTTACATTGCAAAGAGCTCCTTATCAATTGCATTATTATTTATCTTTAAATGGTCTTTTCCCCAGTCTTACGCAGTAATTCTTTTTTTTTTTAAGATTTTATTTATTTGAGAACAAGAGAGTGAGCAAGAGAGAGCACAAGCCCAGGGAAGAGGCAGAAGGAGAAGCAGACTTCCCACTGAGCAGGGAACCTGATGCAGGGCTTGATCCCAGGACCCTGGGATCATGACCCGAGCAGAAGGAAGACACTTAACTGACTGAGCCTCCCAGGTGCCCCTTAATCAGTGATTCTTAATTAACAATAGTTGATACAATATATGAGTGCAAAAATTTGAAATGACTCCTTCTTTGAGGAATCTTTAGTTCCGGCACAGTACCTGTTGTGTTTTTTCTGTTTCTACCGTTCCTTTAACCAACCACACACTTAAAAAAATAGAAGAGGAGGGAATACTTCTTAACTCACTCCAAGAGGCCAGCATTACACTAAGATAAAAGCCAAACAAAGATACTACATGAAAACTACAGACCAATAACCCTTACCAATATTGATGCAATAATCCTCAACAGAATACTAACAAATTGGATTCAACAACATATTAAAGGTTTATACAACATGACCAAATAGGCTTTATTCCTGGAATGCAAGGATGGATCAAGGTGTGAAAATCAACCAATACATCATACCACATTAACAGAATGAAGGGGAAAAAGTAACACACAGTCATCTCAATTGATGGAGGAAAGTATTTGACAACATTCAAGAGCTTTCATGGTTAATTTTATATGTCAATTTGACTGGGCTACAGTGTTCCCAGATATTTGGCCAATCATTATTCTGGGTGTTTCTGTGAGGGTGTTCTTGGATGAGATTAACATTGATATCAGGGAGTTTCTGTATTGGTGAACATGTGAAGTGTTGAGGAAAGGGCATGGAAGCTCCAAGCCCCTTCTCACATACCTTGCCCTATGTATCTCTTCTATATGGCTAGTCTTCAGTTATATCCCTATATGACAAAACAGTCATAGGGTCCTGGGATCAAGCCCTGCATTGGGCTCTCTGCTAGGTGGAAAGCCTGCTTCTCCCTCTCCCACTCCCCCTGCTTGTGTTCCTGCTCTCGCTTTCTCTCTCTCTGACAAATAAATAAATAAAATCTTAAAAAAAAAAAAAAAAGAAGAAAATACTGTCGGCTATTTTTCACGCAGGCCTTATCCTAATTCCTACTGGTTCCAGTTTCTCCTACCTGCTGAATGGTTAGCCAAAAGTGACCTTTTTTTTTTTTTTGTACTTTTTCTCTTACTCCTATTCATTTTCTTCCATGCTAGTACAAACAAACTCCCAGCCCTAACTTGTTCAGGCCATGCAGATCCCAGACCCCAGTCCCCCTTTTCTCTGGGATATGAGCACTTTCCACCTGGCTATTCTTCACCCTCCCAGGCTTAGATTGAGACATTTATAGAAGTTAACTAATTTGCTCTTACTTATACAGCTGGTAGGTGGCAGAGTGAAACCTGAATAGAGATTTTTGTATCTGTATACTTCTCCATGTTCCCTTGCTCTTAAGTACCACATTAAGTATGATATTGTATATTTATGTATAAGTATACATATATTTATTTTAAAAGGTAGATCATAAAGTAATGAAATGGACTTTTCTGTGTGGCTTGTGAAAAATCTACAGGTACTGTATAGATCATGTAAATGAGAAAATACATAACACTTATGCCTGATTAGAAAAGTTTCGCATGGGTTTTATCAAGTGAACATTGGTCAGCATTCTACAGAAACATTTCAAATTACAACTGCTTTTAAATATTATGTTTCAATTAGTCAAGAATGGCACATTTTATATCTAAAGATTTCCAATCCACAAATGAATTGGTTTTTTGTTTGTTTTGGATGTTTTTGTTTTTGTTTTGCCTTCAAGCGGTAACTAGACAAAGGAAATGCGCATTGCATTATATCTAATATAGGATGCAAATATAACATTAAAAGCGTAGCTCCTGCACAGACAATAAAAAGATTGATTGCATCTACAAGTACCTTTAAGAAGAAACCAAAGTTTAAAAGGAAGGAGAGCAAAGGAGGGTATTTTCATGTCTGTATGGCTAATGTGACCTGTAAACAAACCATAAGGTAGAGAAGTGGGCCTGGATCAATTACTGAAAAAAATTAACAAAAATATTCCTTTAAATTTCTAGAGTTTAGAGTTGTAGAATTTCCAAAATGCTCTTACATGTATAATCTCATTTTACCATAATGGTTTCATGCAGCAAGCAGGAAAGTGGAGGAAGGCTCAGAATGTCAAAATCCTTCATGAAATCTTTCACACCTAATAAATAATAGGGAGCATGAGCAATCTGAACATTGTTCTAAGACCTTTGGAAACAGCAACCTAGTTCCTCAATGACAACTGACAAAGTTTCATCTGGATGGTTTAAAACAAAAGTTACCTATAGGGGAGTTTTCTTTATGCCACACGAATCAAGATAATCCTGAGTTTTATTACATAAATGACTCTCAGGAATCATACGTAGAAAATGAACAACAGAAAAAAAAAGTCACAAAATTATTATTACACTTCCAAGGTGTTAAAGAAAACATGCATTCATTCAATAAATATTTACAAAGCAACTACCACATGCCAGCCACTGTGTTAGATGTTAGAGACTCCATCCTAAGCAAAACAGGTTATTTGCCCCATCCTCAAGAAATTTTCTGTCCAGTGTGTAAGGAATGGGGTGAGACATCAAGTTTTAAAAAGAAATCTCAAAACATCATGATTACGAACTTTGAAGAGCACTAAGAAAGAGCGCTATAGTCTGAATGTATCCCTCCCAATTCATACTCTTAAAGCTAACTCCCAAAGTGATGGTATTAGGAGGTGGGGCCTTTGGAAAGTGATCAAGTCAGGATGGTGGAGTCCTCATCACTGAGATTCGTGTCCTTATAAAATAGGGCCCACGGAGGGTCTCAGGCCCTTGCCCTCTTCTACCATGTGAGGACAATAAGAAGTCTGCCATCTAGAACAGGAACATCACTAACCATCTGGCACCTCACCTTGGACTTCAAGCCTCTAGAATTGTGAGAAATAAATTTCTGCTGTTTGTAAGCCACCCAGTCTATGGCATTTTTTTTTTTAAGACTTTTAAAATTTATTTGACAGAAAGCGAGAAAGCACAAGCAGGGAGGAGGGATAAGGAGAAGCATTCTCTCCGCTGAGCAGGGAACCCGATATGGGGCTCGATCCCAGGACCCTGGGATCATGACCTGAGCCGAAGGCAGACCCTTAACCCACTGAGCCACGCAGGTGCCCCCCGTCTATGGCATTCTTGCCACAGGAGGCCGAGGGACTAAGATAGGTGCTATACAAGCCTATGAAATGTACTGGGAACAGGCACTGGGGGGCAGGGAGTAGATGGGGAGACTAAAAGGTTGTTGGGCAGATTGTTCTAAAGAGGGGAGGGCGGAGAAGCATCACACGTGCCAAGAAGCGTGAAAGTTCTTCCTGGCAGCTGTCTCCAATCCCCACCTCCCTTTCTCTAACTTACTTCCATTGAGTTTCCATGTCCACAGGTCCCAGGTTACCAGCATAGGGCACAGCACCCATCTAATAGGCACTGTTCCGGGACTATTCAGCCACTCAGCAGCGGTCAGCTGTGCACTCCGGAGCAGATGCTGTGGGTGGCCCACCCATGTCCCCTGGACACTCGCCAACATACACTCCTATTGCAAGCACCGCGGCTCTTGCTGCACCCTCCTCTCTCGCCCTACGCAGGACATTAGTGGCCCTCACTCAGCCAATGAAGCACCTGTTTCGGCGCTGATTTAATTCCGGGACTCCCAGCCTCGCCCAAAGCCCCCGCTCTCCCGGGCCGGGTCTGGCCCTCACACCTCCGGCCGCGGCCCAGCCGGGATCTCCGCACGAGGCCCGGGCACTGGGAGACCCTGAATGGTCCTTGGCGGGAATAGTACCCACGGACGGGAAACTCCGCAGGCATCTCACCCGGCTGGCGGTGAGGAAACCCCACCGCGGACTGGGCCTCCTACTCACCGGGTCCTGAGTCTCAGGAATCACATGATCCGCCCGAGTGCGCGACGGCAGGGACCACGCCACGGCCCACCCTTCGCCCGTCCCCAGGGACAGTTTCCTTGGACCCTTGAAAGGAATATTTGGCCCCGCGGCGTTCGGCAGTTTCGTGTTCTCTTGGCCCTTTCCTTCTCTTCAAGTACCCAGACCGGGAAAACACGGGGCGGAGTTCTTCAAAGCCACGCCATTTGGGCCTCTGTGGTCAGGTGAGAGCGAGGACCCGCCCAGGTGCAGGAAGCGTCGACTTTCAGGCCCATCCGGCTGTTAATGGCGGGCGGGCGGGCCAACGCCGAACATGCAGAGAAAGGCGGCACCTGCCAGGGGAAGAGGGCTGGGGCGGGGCTACGGCGGCGTGGGGGCGCGGCCAGGAAACCAGAGGGCCCGGCGGGGGCGGGGCCAGCCTACCAGTGGGCGTGGCGGTTGGGGAGTGGGCGGAGTCAACCTGCAGCGGTTGGTGGCCGTTGGCTGGGCGGCTGGGAAGGGTTGCAAGGTGTGATCTTGTACCTGGGGGCGGGGTCATTTGTATCAGTTCAGTAGTAAGCAGGGAATGGTGGCTACCCCAAGTTGCAAAGAACTTCAGCTCCAAAGTGGTTATTCCGTAAAGAGAGAGGCCAGGCCACTGCAGGGCCTGAGAGGTGGGGGGAGAGAAGCTGTGAACAGTGGGTTTTCACAAAGAGATGTTGAAAGTGATTGCTGAGAAACCAGCAGGATTTCTAGTGAAGCTAGGTGTCATCCTTTCATAATCTCTTGGAGTAAATTGGAGACCGGAGTAAAATAATTCTATTTACCCAGAGTGGCCTCAGGACGATAAAGCAATCAGGAGAGGACTGGAGTGTGTGCTGTTAGTGAAGGCAGCACTGGAAGGGGCCGAACTCACCTGGCCCTCTGATGTCCTCATGGGAGTTTCTCGGAGACTCAGCAATTTGGGGAGAGGTAGGAAGCAAAAGGAAGCCCCGATCTCCAGATGAGGGCAGCTGGGGGTGTTGGGGGGCTGGGCTGTGGCCCCTCCTGGGGGAGGCTTCAGCCCTTTAGTGTGGAGTTGGGGAAGGATGCACTCAATTTGGATTCGAGGTTCCCCGTACCTTTTTTATTTCCTTGCTTCAGAGAGCATGGCCAGATGCAACAGATGGAAACTACAGGGAGGCCAACTGAGACTTGATTGAAGAAGGTAAGGACTGGGCTGAATGAGCACCCCATTCCTGGGATCCGGCAATCATTTACCAGGAAGGCTGAGCCCCTTGGTGGAAAGAGCATGGTTTTGGAAACAAGAAGTCTCTCTGCTTCTGATTTTGAGTTGGTGATTTAATTCTCCAAGCCTGTATGTCCTCATTTCTGAAATGTTGATAAGAACAGTCTCCCTGCTAAAATGAAGGGGGGGAAATCAGAGGGAGAGACAAACCAAGAGAGACTGTGGACTCTGAGAAACAAACTGAGGGTTCTAGACGGGAGGAGGATGGGGGGGGATGGGTTAGCCTGGTGATGGGTATTAAAGAGGGCACGTACTGCATGGAGCACTGGGTGTTATACGCAAACAATGAATCATGGAACACTACGTCAAAAACTAACGATGTAATGTATGGTGATTAACATAACATAATAAAATAAAATAAAATAAAATAAAAAAGACAAGAACATTCTCCCTGCTACCTCATAAACTGTGGCGGAGGTTGACTTTGATAGTTGCCAGTGAAAATGCTTTGCACAGTAGTAATTACCAGAGCTAACAATTACTCTCAGCCCAGGACTATTAAGGGAGTTTTCCACATGCAGTCTCATTTAATCCTTACATGAACTCTTTATGGTAGGTACTGTTATTATCCTCACTGTACAAATGAAGAGACTATGGCTACTGTCTGTCAGAGAAGCTAAGTAATCTGTCCAAGTTCTTATAGCAGGCTGGAGCAGAATCAAGGCTCGAATTTATTCAGACTGACTCCAGAGCCTACTCTCTCAACACTGCACTATTAAAACCTAAATCCAGTGGGGTTTTGTTGTTGTTGTTCTCAGTATTTTATAGAACCAACTCCAAACTTGGGCAGGATACTGATCTATATTTCTTCTAATTCCAACAGTGAGATTTGCTGATTCCAATAATCAACTCTACCAACAGTCCTTCCATTATTATAGCTTAATTTCTCAGAGCCTTAAATATTTTTTTACCTATAAGAGAGTTCAGTCTATATGTAAATATCCCTTTAGATGGTCCAAAGACTAAGGGAAGGTGCCTAGTAACAGAGATGAAAATTTGGCCTAGATAAAAAGAGCATAGAGGAGAATTGTGGGAAGAAGTAATATTAAATAAATTGTCTCTCAAATTGTAAACAATGAAAGACCAGTTTTTAAAAATTTCCTATCCATTGTGGGCTGATATTTTTGTAAAATAGTATAAAAAATTATTTACTAGAAAAATGAAATGAAAAAACAGAAAAACCCAGTTTTCTGCATTAAAGACTGCAGAATGAACCTGCATTTTTATTAACCATTAGAATAAATAAAACAGAAAAAAATACTGTTAAAACCAGTACACATTCATTGAAAGTATGCATATAGGTGATTAATATAAAGAATCCCTATTATACTTATAGTATTTTGTCATTCTACAAATGTGCTCACTTCTTGTTAATTTATCTAAAATATTTTGGGTTTATGACATTACTTGCTAAGGTATATCTAAGTGACTTCTATGTTGTGTTTTAAAACCGCATTAGAGAAGGGCACCTGGGTGGCCCGGCTGGTTGAGCATTCAACTCTGGATTTCGGCTCAGGTCATGATCTTAGGGTCCTGAGACTGAGCTCCATGTCTGGCTCCACACTCAGCAGGGAGTCTGCTTGAGGATTTTCTTTCTCCCTCTCCTTCTCTCTCTCTCTAATAAATTAATTAAAAAACTCATTAGAGAAATTAATCTCATAGAGGTATGTTGATTGCAATGTAAGAGGAGATTAATTTCAGCAAGTTCAAGATACTCATTTTTAACTTTGATCCGAAATGACACAAGTGATGCTGCATTTTCAAAACTAATTTTCAGTCCATCAACTAGGTCCATAATTTATTTCATAAAGTTATAGTTTTATTTCAACTACCTTTTTTTTCTTTTAATTTTTATTTAGTTATTTGACAGAGAGAGACACAGTGAGAGAGGGAACATAAGCAGGGGGAGCGGGAGAGGGAGAAGCAGACTTCCTGCTGAACAGAGAGCCCGACGTGGGGCTCGATCCCAGGATCCTGGAACCATGACCTGAGCCGAAGGCAGACGCTTAACAACTGAGCCACCCAGGCGCCCAATTTCAACTACCTTTTATTGAAATTACTTTTCAGAGCCATGATTTTCCTACATATGGCTATTCTAGTAATGAAAAATAAAATTTAAAGCATTTTGGTCAAATTTGTAAGATGTTTGTAACTTTGCAGATTGGCAATATTCATTGACAGTCATTATTAAATTATGGAACATGTCAAAAACCTGTAACACTGTTCTTCCAAGCTTCTTTTATTTTTCCCTTACAATCATATATTCACTGGCAAAACATGTTGTCATGCTTCCTTCCATGGAAGTATAAAAATCATTAAAATATTGAAGAGGGGCACCTGGGTGGCTCAGTCATTAAGAGTCTGTCGTGATCCCAGTGGATCTCCCCTGCTCATTGGAGAGTCTGCTTCTCCCTCTCCCTCTATGTGTTCTCTCTCTCAAATAAATAAATAAAATCTTAAAAAAAAATTGAAGATAGCAACAAATAAGCAAGATTGACTATCCAGTTTACACTTTCATTAGAACCAAATTAGCTTTATTTTGTAGAAACATAAGGCAAGAATTTGTCTTATAGTTCAGACATTCTTTTTTTTTTTTTAAGATTTGATTTATTTATTTATTTGAGAGAAAGAGAGAGAGACAGAAACAGCATGAGAGGGGAGAGGGTCAGAGGGAGAAGCAGGCTCCCCGCTGAGCCGGGAGCCCAATGTGGGACTCGATCCCAGGACTCCGGGATCATGACCTGAACTGAAGGCAGTTGCTTAGCCAACTGAGCCACCCAGGCGCCCCTAGTTCAGACATTCTTGACACAACTTTTCTACTCCATAAAGATCCTAATTCAGCAGGCAGTACCAGTTATGACTCAACTTCCATATTGTTACATTATAAAATGAATAATCTTCAATTTACCATATTTTTGCTGCATCACTAAGCATACTTTTTAGTTAAGCTGATATATGTCATAGCAAGACTTTTCTCCACAATGGGGGCTGTGAACCGATTACAGTCAGTTGCAAGCTCTCCATCTGGGGAACTCTTACAAAATGCTTTTCTCTCATTGCAGAGATGCCATCAGAACACATTCCTATTCTAAACTTAAATTCCAAGCACATTTGTTGACAATGTAATCATCCTTCATAGTTTTCTTCAGTTCAGAGCTAGTTGCTTGTTAGCAAGAAAGCTGGGGGGGGAGGGGTCCTGTCTTTTTACTATCATGTTCAAATTAATTCATTTTAGCAATATCTGTGTAGTTGCCAAGTTGCAGTGAAAAATAGACAATATTATATATTTTATGAGTTGGTCTTAAATCATAATAGCCAGTTTCTGAACACATCTGATTGGAAAGTGGTTCTTGAGCCTCATTTTTCCTGTGTTTCACCTAATTTTCTAAGCAAACATCTCCAATGCAATCTTTGGCTAATCTTTCAGTAATTATAAATGGATTTTTAGTTTTAGCAACCTATGGAGCAATTCTTTGTGAAGCCCCCAAAAGCTTTAATGTTTATAGTGTAATACCAAACATCTGCTTCTGTCAGCTTTTTAATTCAAAACTCTTTTTCTCAAAGAATTCTTTTTTTTGTTTTGAATTTGTTTGGTAAGTAAATGTCACTTAAGTATCAGTTTCATTCATGACTCATTAGTACTTTTCCATAAATCACACTATGGTTTTAGCACCTTGTCAAATTTACTTGCCTAATATAGCTACGAAATATGTGTGTATTTATATTAAAAATCTTAATTAAAAGCCAAAATGATGATAAAAACAAATTACAAATGAATAATGTGTACAGATTATAGGATATTAGACTATAGCTGACAGGTGTTACAATGATATGCAGCATAAGGAGGTCCTCCTGTGCATAACAAGTATACAGCTCGAGTCTCATGGCACTCACACATTCAAGTTCCAACCAAACTGCTCTGTACCCTATTCAATGAGATGAGTTCACCGATCCTGTCCTGGGGCTTTGAGGAAATATCCTGTTATTACATATACATTTCTCAGAGCTTGCTCCTGTTCTTTCTGCCTACCTCATCTTGGACCAGTAACAGTTTGCCAACTGGCGCCAAATCCCAGACCACACTTTGAATAGTATTGTCCTAAAATTTAAGATTGGCACTTGTCAAAAATGCCAACCTCTGCTGGGTGCCCAATGCTTACCTGCTAATGGATGAGAAAGGATAAGTCATTTCGTGCTCTAGTCTGGCTCAGCCCCGATGGTGGGGTATGTCTTCTTCCAAAGCTATACTTGCGTCATCTGACAGCTGAGGAAGCTGAGGAAGCTGAGACTCAGAGGGTGGAAGTGACCTGGTGGAGATGGAGCTGGATCAGAAAAGAAACTAGGGCCAGGTCTACCTGCACCTCATCCAGGAGCCAAACTGTATAGGCAGCCAGCCCAACCCAACCCACAGCCTCTTTGAGCCTGAGCTTGAGCCTTCTTGGGGGAGGGCAGGCTGGGCTGGGCTCACCCCATACTCAGGGTTATCTTTGTTAGGTGTCAGTCAAGAAAGGCAACAATGTCTGATGGGATGTAAACATCACACTGGATTTTCATACCTCCTCAGAGAACAGCCTCATCCTGGGGATTGGCAGTGGCAAAGTGGATGCCATTGGATTAGACATTATAACTGGCAAGGTAGGTGTGTAATATCCAGGATTTTTTTTCTCCCCACCATCAGTAACAGAGTAGTTAGGAAACATTAGACACACCTAGCACCAAATCCCAATTATCTACTCTAACGGAGTGGGAAAGGTCTCATCACTAACGTAGAGCTGATGACAAGGGACCTTTTAGTGACTTTGACAGTACAGAAGCTGTGTCCTTCCCCTGCTCCTGCTCAGCAGCCCATTCCCTGACCTGGTGGAGACAGAAGAAGAATCTCAACTTCCCTCCTCGGGCAGAACAGACTGACCAGAGTGAATGTTAGTGAACACCCTTCCAATGAATAAATCAGTGGTCAGCGAAGGAAGAAGGTGGGATATGGAAGGACCATATGTGCATGACCTCAGCCCATGTTTGGGCTTCCATCCAAGCTCCTGGATGGAAGGCATAAGGTTGCTAGTTGTTTTATACAGTGCCCTGCATGGCAGTCATTAAATCTATGAGGTCTCCAGACACTTAAGTTACCTTTCTTTTTCTAAAATAGAATGTTGCATCTCTACTGTCGAGTTTCACAATTGATCTGTAAGACCAGCCCTTCTCTATAGCATCTGGGGCTTTTATAGTTACAGTTGCTCACAAAGCCTCTTGTGAAAAATACTTTGCAAATGTATTTTTCCTCTTTAGCATTTCCAGAAGCACAGGGTAGAATGATCTGCTTTTAGATTTTCTAGCCTAATGGTAGAGGCTCTGAACTCAGGCAGACCTAAGTTTCTTTTCTTTTTTTCCCCCAAAGCTTCCAAAGCTTTAAAAAAAAAAAAAAGATAAAACATAACATCAAGGAAAGTAATTTATATGGCTATTTGCTATCTGGAAACAAATAGAACATGAATGGAATATTATACCACCAGACAGGTATAACATTCACAAAAGAAAAGTAGTTCAGTGGTTCTCAGCAAGGGGCAGTTTTGCCCCATAGGGGGACACTTGTCTGGACATACTTTTGGTTGTCACAATTAAGGAAGAAGGGAAAGTGTGACTGGCATTTATCTAATGGGTAGAGACCAGGGATGCTGCTAAACATCCTACCACGCCCACAACAGTCCCCCACAACAAAGAATTATCTGGCCCCAAATGGCAATAGTGTCAGGTAAAGAAACCATGATTTAGTTACATCTTTACATTTTCTTCTAAGGTAACACTTTTGTGGATTTATTGCTAGAAATTATTAATCCCTGATATTTGATTCTTTCGGGTTTTGTTCTGTGTGTAAGTACTTGTCAAAATCAGTAAGACTTTTTTCCAGTTTCCCAAATAAAGCATATTTGTAAAGTGTACAATTAAAAAGTATTGAAAGATACAAAGAACTACCAATTTGAGTACGCTAGTACTCATGCTTCTGGTAGTTTTGAGAGAAGTAGATTCTAATGTTAGCCTTACAATTTTCAGGGGAATCTTCTGATAAAGGAAGACTGCTTAGGGCAACAAACACACTTTTCAACTGAGAAGGCACCAGTACACCAGAGAAATATGTGCATTCTGAACAGTGGCGAAGTTCTTGTTTATTGTCAAGTCCTCTGATGTGATGGCCTGGCTTTAATGCTGGCCTTAGCATCAGTCTCCTATATTTTATCACCTTATCAACCCCTTGGTCACAGCAGAACCTTCATGTCTACTGAGGAGCTTTCTGAGGCGCACCAAAGTGTGAGGAGCTGCCTCTTTCACAAATTGGATTACTTCCTCCACAGACCACAGTGGAAATCCTTTGAGTACACTGAGGTCAGGTCCGAGTGTCGACTGGGACTTCAATTCTCCTGTGTGTGGATTTTCCTGACTTTAGATAATTGTCCTTGGTAGACCCCCCAATGACAATCGGTTCAGAACTGGTGATAAGCTTGATGGAGCTGACACAGGCTGAAAAGAATTCCTATAGCAAAGGTAAGAGTTTGTGGAATTTCTCCAGGTGGGGCTTGCATTAGTGGGTTTTTAAGAATGCCTTTGCTCTTCATGCATGCAGCTGTGTCATTTCCTCTTAAGACAAAACTTCTGCATCGGGTTAGCATAGCTCTACTGTCGGGTGCTTAGGGGAGTGCGGGATGGCTTTAGGTGGAGACTTCTAGCATGTCATTTGGCACTTCTGTGTCCTGATATGTCTTCTTTTGCTGATTGATTTTGATCAGTTTATTCTGAGCGAGTGTTCCTCACTGAAGGAAGATGGATAGAGCATTCCCCCACGAGAGGAGGCAGCAGCCACGTCTCCTCCGGGGAGGAGTCCATGATCGGTCCAGTTTGGAAGGCACCATCCGGCACCCTACACCAGGGGCTGGCCAGCAAGTGTAGACATCTGCAGGGCCATCTTCTGATCCAGGTGAGCACTGGAGTTTCTGTTTGTTTCCAGAGTCACAGACAGCAGATATCCCTGCAATGGTTGTCTGAGCCGTGTCATCCTTGGCCAAATGGAAGGCCAGGGGCTCTGTCTAGCAACTTCACGCAAGCTGAGATGTAGGAGAATACAAAATGGGAAGACTCTCTAAAACCCCTTTTTTCCCCTAATTTTGGGCCTTTTTAAAAGTATGTATGCTAATTTTTGTTGAGGAAACATTTTTAGGAAACATCCTTCTCAGGGGCTGACATCTATGCAGGTGGTTTAAACTATCCTGCTTTCACGACCCACCGTGCTGGTGGTTGGGAGCAGCTTTCTCTGTGGACTGCACTGAACACCCAGTCACTTTGGAAGGATCCTGTATTTCTGTCGCAGTTTTTGTAATAGCAACATTATTTCCTGATCGCTGTCAGACATCTGTCCAGGACCGTTCCCCAACTAGGAAAATATCTCAAGAATTGGACTGTAGCAATAACCAAAAGCTCCTATTTGTCAAAGGCAATATAAACTTCATCTCCTCTAACACCTACAGTAGTTGCAGGGCAGATCAGATACGATTCTGTCTAGTGCTTCAAGTTTGATTCCCACTTTAAATTATTTAAGGCCGGCTTGGGTAATTCCTTCCTAAAGAATGTCGAAGTTGTGATTTCAGATCCATTTGGAACTCATAAACGGGACATTGGCTGAGAGGACACATTCATCTGGAACTCCAGAGAAGGCTAAAGTGAAGCCTTCTTTTTTCCTGCACATGTCCCAACAGGTTGCATGCCCAAGGAATCTACAGGCCTCCTAAAGTCCTTTCCATTATCACTACAGGGCTGACTGTAATCTGCACCTGTAAATCCAGCAACTGTAGCAGTACATGCTGAAGAAACAGTGTGAAGGTAACATGCTCCCCCTTCAAACCAGCTTTGAAGTTGTTAGCCTGAGGAATCTCGGACTGTCTGAAATACTGGGAAGGAGCACCCAAAGATCCAGCCTCTTTCCAGAAACTGTTCCATTGGGAATGATAATTTTTCACAGGAGACATTCTTGATTGTCCTTCTTGACAGTCTAATGATCTTAGTGTTTTCCCTATGATAAGCCTTTCTAGTGTTTTCTGCAAAGCATGGTTGTCTCCCCCAGTCCAGTTGGCATGGGAATTCAGTGCACCGCTACCATGTTTCAGAGCCCAAGCACAGAGCCCAGACCTAGCTTTTTTTTTTTTTTTACAGCTTTATTGAGGTATAACTGACATATAATAAACTTCACATATTTAAACTATACAGTTTGATGGTTTTTAGCCTATGTATACCTCCCTGCAACCATTACATGGTGAGATAACGAACATATCACCCCCAAAGGTTTCCTCATGCACCTTAGCAATCCCTCCCTTCCAACCCTCCTTTGAATATTTAACATACTGTTTCAAAGTTGAAGACAAAAAGTGGAAAAGCTACTCTAGCCATTCAACAAGTCTGGTATAATCCCAGCTCCAAAGCAAGGTAAGGAAATTATGACAATTATAGACTGACTTTACTTCTGGACCTAGATGAGAAAGTCCTTGATGAAATACTGGTTAATTGAATTAACCAGTTATGGAAAAAATTAAAATTGCACAATTACAGTTGCACCCCATAGACTCCCCTTTTTATTCTCCAATGTATTGTATTTTTTCCCACTAAATCTTTGTTCATTTTTTCCTCACTTTTTCCTCCAATTTCCTCACAGTTTTAGCTTTAGTTGATACTCTCATTTTATCCTGACATTATAAAACCAGCTGGCCGTTTTCTCATAAGCTCCTGCAGAATGTGTCCTAGATGAGAAAAAGATGCTAGAAGGTGGCAATCACCCACACTTCAAAATGAAAGGAGCAAAGCAATGAAAGAAGTTGTATTCATTTACAATTTTCTTAGGCCCTTCTATTGTTCGTCAATCCCTTGAGTCCCCATCAATACCACTGGAATTGCCAGATATTCATTTGTCAGGTACTTCAATTTGCATCAAAGTTCCTGAAAACAAAGACTGCTTCTTTGACCTGGAGGATAAGGCCCAACAAATAGGTCTTCTATGATAAGATATTAATGTTCCATTTGGTCTATCTTTGAACATTTCTGGTATTTAGGAATGATATGTGACTGAATGTTGAGTATTTCTCAACAAATATTTACCAGTTAAGTGCTAACTTAGCACTTGAACTGTAAGGTGAGATGAAAATGGAGAAAATGCTCCATTAAAATTGCTAGGACCAAAAGGCATACATGCACCTTAAAACACTATGAAGTCAAGGGATAAAATATATTACAGTGGGATAGAAAGGAATGGGAAGGCTCTAAAAAGGTAGCTGTACCTAAGCTTTGCAGGATGTATGGTAGGAGTACCTGGAACAGCCCAGCTGACAGTGCTTTCATTGTAGTAATGGGATTGTTGGGGATGGGGTGGTGGTATGGGGACATGAGAGATCTAAGTTCCCTAGTTGAAACAGGGACGCTGGTGTAATGGGAGAGAAAGAGTAGAAGGTAGGTCAAGCCTGATCATGGAGGACCCAACAAAATTATCTCGTGCCTATTTCCAGTCAGCCCCTTCTATAAGAGACAACCACTTTTCAGATACCTACCACCATAGATTACTTCCTCTTGCTGTTGAGTTTCATATAAATGGAATCATGTAGTACATACTCTTTTTTTTTATGTTTGATTTCTTTCACACAACATGGTTTTGAAATTCGTATTTTTGCATGTATTTAAAATTCCTTTTTGGGGCACCTGGATGGCTCAGTCAGTTAAGCAGCCGGCTCTTGATCTCAGCTCAGGTCTTGATCTCAGGGTCCTAAGTTCAAGCCTGGTATTGGGCTCCACACTGGGTGTGGAGCCTACTTAAAAAAAAAAAAAAAAATTCCTTTTTATTGTTGAGTCCTACTCCATTGAATGAATTACCCACATTTCTCTCTTCTCCAGGTTTTGTCTATTATGAATAAAACTGCTATGGACATTCTTGTACACATATTTGTGTGGATATATGCTTTAATTTCTCTTGGGTAAATAGGAGTTGAATTTCTAAGTTATAGGGTAGTTGTCTGATTAACTTCATTCCATTCTACTAGTTTTCCCAAATGGTTCTCCCATTTTACATTCCCACCAGCAATGAATGAGAATTCTAACACTTGGTATTGTTACTCTTTTTAATTTGATCTATTTTGGGTATTCTTGTGATTATGTAGTACTATCACACTGTGGTTTAATTAGCATTTCCCTGATGTCTGATGATGGGTACCTTTTCACATATAGTGACCATTTCTGTGCTTTGGTGGGATACTGGTTCAAATCTCTTGCCCATTAAAAAAAAAAAAAAGGTGTCTTTTGTATTACTGAGTTGTTAGAGTTCTTTACATTTTCTGGGTATAATACACATGCACACACATTTACTCCCAATCTGTGATTTGCCTTTTCATTTTCTTAATAGTATAGTATATTGCTGAGCAGAAATCTTAAATTTTAGGAATCCAGCTGATCAATTATTCCCTATAGTTAAGTGTCTGTTGTCCTGTAGTAAAACAATATAAGTGAGAAACCTGATCCCAATCTGTCTTCTAAGGACATAGAGCTCAGGACTACAGCAAAGTCCACTGCTGTGTAGTGATAAAAGGGTAATAAAAGTGCAGAGTAACTACTACTAATGACCTGTTATAACATAAAAGCTCATAAATGACAGTCTGAATGGTGTGCATGTGATTGTTAGTTGATAAAACTCTGATGAACCTTTAAAAGAGTGCCCTTTCTACCCCTTTCCAACTTCTGTCTGGACTGTCAGAAAACATGTAATTTACCACTAGGAAGCTAAGAGAAACGTCTTTTGAGAGGCCCTAGCATCCCTGGAATTCCTGATTCTTTTCAATCTGCATGTTTGCTTTTTGCTGTTGAACTGCATTTTGCAGAGATCTTTGGAATTGAGATAATGCCCTGTGTCACCTGGCACAGCTGACAGGATTCCAAATTGATCTAGTAGAGATTGCAGCTGGGCTCAGGATAAGAACATTCTGGGATGGCCAGAAGAGGACAGCATGCACTCCTAGTTAAGAACCATGGGAATCCATAATCTAAATGTGCCCTTGAAGCAATTAACTGGGTGCCTAGGAATGATGGCTTCATTAGCCATGGAAGAGAAAAAAATGCCTCACTGGAACAGGGCAAAAAACTGTACCATAGGAGGACAAAGGCATTACTCTTCCAAACGGATTAACCTGATGCACCAAAAAAGAGAAAGGGTAGGGAAAGCATATTTCTTTGGTTTTCAGTATCATTCTCTGAGCCAAAGGCCAGGAGCTACATCCAAGGAAATAAATGAACCATTTGGAATGAAGCCGTATTTGTGTAGGGTGTGGGAAAGAGACTCAAAAAGAGACAGCCTAGTGTGCTCACCTTGAAAGAGGCAGACACAGACAAGGAGGCCCCTTGAGCTGCAAGGGCCAGATGTAGCACTTCTAGAAATGTGCAGTCCCCATGTTTGGGACTTGAATCTAGCAGTGAGCACCAGAGATGGTGCATGCCCCATTCGGGCTCCCATCCCCACTGGAGGGCCCAGAGCCCTCTGCCCACCCCAGGGAAGGCCAAAAAAGCAGATGGAGTATCATATGCCTACCTAGGGCACAGGCACTCCAGCAGCAGGGGAAGGAGCACCACGAAGTGCTCCCTGTCCACCTGTCCTCCCAGTCACCCCATGGCCCCACAATGTGCTCCTGGGTGTGGGGCCACCGGGTGCCTGACTTCTACCACAGCTGTGAACAAAGGCCTTTCATCCCCCAATCCCTGTGTAAGGGGATGATCTGAAGAAATTTGTCTGCTGGAGTTCCAACACAAGAGGACAACAGCAACACAACATCAACCACTCTGCAGCTCAGCCTGCACCAACCAATACTGGAATAGAACCCAAATCCTCTGCTGCTGTCTAGTGACAGATACCCAGAAAGCTGAACATTCTCTAAGATAATGACACACTCTTTTTAGAGGTAAAAGTTACAGAATATAAATGTTTACAAGTTCAAACCAGAAGGACCTGGGCCTACCTATGTTCTTTTATGACTAGGATATGACTGTGCTTTTAAACTTGGTCACCCCCATGGTTTACCAATGGGTTGATGTGGGCTGTGACAAGAAAGGATCCAAGGGACTCCAACAAGAGTTTTGACTTGAGGAACTAAAAAAAAATTTGCTCTAAATTGAGATTTTAAAAAACCAACATATGGTTAGAATGGATTTTGGCATAAAGATTTAAAAATTCACTTTGAGGAGCACCTGGGTGGCTCAGTCGTTGAGCGTTTGCCTTCGGCTCAGGTCATGATCCCAGGGTCCTGGGATCGAGCCCCACATCGGGCTCCCTGCTCAGCGGGAAGCCTGCTTCTCCCTCTCCCTCTGCCCCTGCTTGTGTTCCCTCTCTCACTGTGTCTCTCTCTGTCAAACAAATAAAATCTTATAAATAAATAAAAAAATAAAAATAAAAATAAAAATTCACTTTGAGACATGCCAAGTATGGAATGTTTAAATGGGGATATTTTTGCTAAGCTGGATAAAAATTATGCAGCACCATGATTTGATGTGTTAAACTATCATGTACTATTATTTGAAGTAAACATGTCCATAATCTCCAGAATAAAGGTAACTGGAGCCCCATTAAGATTAATTGGACATATACTAAATGGATTGGTCAAGAGATGAAAGGAAGATTACTGTCTCTGGAAAAAGTCAAATGCTAATGATCACATATGTATTACTTTGTATATTTGTATGTTAAGTGTGTTAAACATATGCTATGGATGGAAGGACTGTAAAAAAAAAAAAGGGGTTGACATGACCTTTTCTGTTTTTCTATGGAAATCTGATCTTTAAAGATATTTATTTATTTATTTATTTATTTATTTATTTATTTGGGCGGGGGGAGAGAGCATGAGCTGAAGAGGGAGAGACAGAGGGAGAGGGGGAAGCAGGCCTCACTGGGCAGGGACCCCAACATGGGGTTTGATGTCAGGACCCCATGACCATGACCTGAGCCGAAGGCAGATTCTTAACAGACTGAGCCAGCGAGGCAACCCTGGAAACCTGGCTTTAAATTAACTTTCTTGCTCTTTTCTTCTAGGAACCTGGTAAGAGAACATGTTAGCTATACTGCTGGGGAGTACTGCTTTTAGTAAAAGGTAGATTTTATGATGCATACCTATGCTTTAAACTGTGAGTTTTGTAACCCTTTCCTCCACGTAATGGGCGATGCAGTGTATTGATATGTGGTTCTGGCTCTAGTGGGTACAGAAAGACCAAAGAAAATAATTCCTCAGACTCATCCCTCTGTTTGAATTGTGGAGGGAGACCCTCAACCTCAGAGAAACACCTGGGACTGTCTTGCTCTGTGGAGACCTCTTTAACATCTTTGCATAATAATTTTACACGGTGTCCAAAAGATGAACAAGTTACTGTTATTTGTTGCTGTTATCAAGTGAACTTCTGAAATTTGTAAATTCTTACACTCCTTCAAACAGAGTTTGCTAATGGCACATAGGCATCCTGAGATTTTTTTTGTGAACCTTTTGCTTATAACTATGTGCAAAATGGCATGCAGTGATAACTTGCTTAACTGACATGGAGGATGTTAAATTTTTATGTTCGGTATATTTTGTGTTAACTGCACTGCTATATAATACTTCTTGAACTATGGCATTGTTGTCTGCTTTCGGCTCAGGTCATGATCCCAGGGTCCTGGGATTGAGCCAGGTATTGGGCTCCCTGCTCCGTGGGAAGCCTGCTTCTCCCTCTCCTGCTCCCCCTGCTTGTGTTCCCTCTCTTGCTGTGTCTCTCTCTGTCAAATAAATAAATAAATCTTCAAAAAATAAAAATAAAAAAGAGTTGTAGGCTTAGAGATTATACAACTGATAATAAATAATTGAGAACAGAATAACTCTGGATTGCTTATTAGAACTGGATCACTTTGCAATTCTTTCCAAAACATCTGTTGTTTGAATTGATAAGTCACTCCTTTAAAATAAGTTTTTGCAGCATTGGAAGATTTATGAAACTAGAAAATAGCTTCCACAACCCTGCTGGGCAATAGATTATTAGATTGGTGTATTCACTGATCATTAGTGATGGATATATTCTTACTGATTTTGGTACTTACATGTCCAGATTGTTATGTCATTGGGTTGGAGGGAGTGAGATGTAGTGAGGGGGGGGTCACTGATGGGAGAGAAGCCCCTGTCATCTAAGGACACAAGCTACACTCCAACAATGGTTCGCAGTGAGGAAGAATGTGGAGAGGCTGCAAAGCAAACACTCAGAATGAATTACTGTTAGTTAGAACTCATAAACAAACTGTAAGAATACACACATGCTTGCTAGTTGACATAGCTCAGGTAAAATTTCACAAGCATACCTCTCCATTCTCTTTGCTTCTTACCCCCACTCAACTTCTGTCTGAAGATATCTGGAGAAAGTGGAATTTACTGTGGGGAAGATAAAAAGAAACATCTAAGGGGAACCCCAGCATTGCCCAAACTCCTGATTCTCTTTAATCTGCTTTTATGTTTTTATGTTAAGAATTCTTTTTTCAGAAGCACCTGGGTGGCTCAGTCAGTTAAGCAGCCGGCTCTTGATTTCAGCTCAGGTCATGATCCCAGGACCCTGGGACTGAGCCCCACATTGGGCTCCCTGCTCAGTGGGGAGTCTGCTTCAGGATTCTCTCTCTTTCCTTCTCTCTCTGCCCCTTCCCCCACTCATGTGCACACATGCTCTCTAAAATAAATTAAATCTTAAAAATGTTTTTAAAAAGAAAAACATTTAAAAATTTTTTTCACAATTCTATGGAAAATTTCAAGCATAGAGAATATTACATTGAATACTGCTATGGCCATCATTTATATCATTTATATCATAAATATTTTGCTATACTTGGACTGGTGTATATCTATCCCTCTATCCTTCTATTCATTCATCAATCTGTCTTATTTTTATACATTTCAAAATAAGTTACAGACACCAATACACTTCACCCGAAATACTCCAATATGCATATCATTATCTAAAGTTCAATATTTGTGATTTGTGAATTATTTTGTTTTAACTTTTACTATACAATGAAATGCAGAAATCTTAAGCATTCACTAAGTTTTCACAAATACATCTTTATAACCCAAACACTTATCAAAATATAAAATACTGTTCCACAGAAATATAATGTAAGCCACATATGTAACTTAGAATTTTCTAGTAGCTACATTAAGTAAAAAAAACTGCTGAAATTTATAATTTATCACTTTAAGTTAAATATCTAAAATACTAGAATCAAACATGTAATAGTAAAATATTACTAATGAGATGTTTTACATTCTTTCCTACCAAGTCTTCAAAATCTGGTGTGTATTTTACACTTGGAACACATCTCAGCTCAGACTAGTCACGTATCAAGTGCTCAACAGGCCTATGTAGTCAGGGGTCCTGGCATGGGATGGCACATATAGAATGTTTCAATTTCCCAGGAAGGCCCCATGCCCCTTCCACCCAGTCTCCATACCCACCCCCACAGAGGCAACCATCATTCTGGGTTTTCTCCCCCATCATTGTTTAGCTCTGCCTGTCCTAGCATTTCATGTAAAAGGAATTGTACAGTATGTAGTCTTTTGTGTCTAGCTTCTTTCACTCAGTGTAATGTTTCTGAGATTCATTTATGCTCTTATCTGTACTCAGCAGCTGGTAGTTGTATGATTAGTCTGATTAGAAACTGCTGGACCCTTTTCCAAAATGGCTGTACCATTTTATATCAGCAATTATGAGTTCTGAGATGAACCATGAGAGACTATGGACTCTGAGAAACAAACTGAGGGTTCTAGAGGGGAGGTGGGTGGGGGGATGGGTTAGCCTGGTGATGGGTATTGAAGAGGGCACATACTGCATGGAGCACTGGGTGTTATATGCAAACAATGAATCATGGAACACTACATCAAAAACTAATGATGTAATGTATGGTGATTAACATAATAATTTTAAAAAATGAAAAAAAAATTATGAGTTCTGATTCTTCCACACTCAGAATGGTCAGTCTTTTCAATGTTAATTGTTCCGGTTGGTATGTAGTGATATCACCTTGTGGTTTATTTTGCATTTCCCTAATAGCACATGATGTTGAACATGTTTATATGTGCTTATTGGCCATTTGTGTTCTCTTCTTTCAAAGTATCCAAGTCTTATGCCCATTTCAAAAATGTGCTTGTCTTGTCACTAGTGAATTCTTTATATATCCTGAATGTCAGTCTTTTGTCAAATATATGCTTTACATATATTTCCTAATCTGTGGTTTGCTTATTTTACTTCCTAATGGTCTCTTTGGATAAGCACTCTGTATCATCTTGTCTCAAAAGCTGTAGCTTTATAGTAAGGCTTGAAATCCCTAATTTCTACCAAAAATAGTTTTTAGTTTTTAGTATACATGTTTTACATATATTTTGATAAATGTTTTCATAAGTATTTTATGTTTTTTGATGCTATAGGAAATGGAAGTTAAAACATTTATTTTCCAATTGTTTGCTGCTAATACAAAAAATACAATTAAATTTTATATAATCATCTTGTATGCCATGATCTTGGTATATTATCTTACTAGTTCTAATAGCTGAAGATACTCTAGTCTTTCCCACATACTCATTATCATTTACAGAGACCATTTTATTTCTTTTCTAATATTTATGCCTTTTCTTTCTTGCCTTTTGTACAAGATATACAGTAAAATGTTGAATTTTTAAAAAAGATTATGAACTGATATTGATTTTTGTCAAATGTTTTTTCTGTATCTATTAAGAAAGTTTTTTTTTTTTTAAAAAAAGACACATATTAAAAACCTGTCCCAAACATCAACTCAAACCAATTTAGGAAATTGTTGTTGTTAATTCGATCTATCCCCTACTTACAACCGTCCATTACTATCGTGCCATGTGGCTTTTGTATAAGACCACCACCTGGCAGGTCAGAGACAGAGAGTGGGCTCAGACACATACCTTCCGACTTTAAAGCTCTCATTCTCTCACTAGCATCATGCTGCCCTTAGACAAGCTGGATTATTATAAGAATTCTTGTGACAAGGCTTTTAGTTTGTTTTCTCTTTATTTTTATGGATAAAATGCAACATACATATTATACTTAACAATGAAAGCTGGGACTAAAGAATATTAACTTTTGAGATGGGAGACAACATAAAACATTGGCATTTCTTGTGACATTCAATTTCTAATCAGATCACATTGTTTCAGAAAATAGTTGGAAAATGAAAGAAAAGATGTTTTTAAATTAAGGTATGTGTATGTGTAAAACTATTCAAAATGTTTGAAAGAAACATTTTAATCCATGTCATATTATTTTTTATTAAATGACATATTTATGGAAAACAGCTGAAAATGCCTGTCAGAAACTAGGAACTATTTAATCCCATAATATATATTCTTTTCAGGCATGTAAAACATTTGTGAAAAACAGTTGAAATATGCTTGAAAGAAAGAAGGGACATTTTAATCTCATGTTACTTTTCAGTAAAGTGCAATATGGTGAAAGCAGTTGAAAAATGCCTGAAAGAAGAGATGACTATTAATTCCCACACCTGAAAACCTGCATTGCAACATGGTGAAACACACAAGACAGTGACTAAGGGACATGAATTCTCTCAGAGTATACCACAGGTCACAGTTAAAGAGTATTTTTGGCTTTAAAGCTTGCACTAAAAATATTTTACATCATTAAGTGTATATTATTAAACGTACACTGAAAGCTAGCTGACGTGACTTAAATAAGATGACTCAGGGACAGTCTGTAACAAAAACTGTTGAAGTCCATTAATTTTTTTCCTAAGAAAGGCAAGTGAGGTAGTTTATACTGTGTACACATTGTAATGAAATTAATATTCCAGTTTATTTGAAGATCACTGGCTTTAAGAATCATATCCCCCAATTAGCTGCTTAACAAAGGGATCCTCTTTTGCAAAATGGAGAAAACAATGAGCCAGCCCTAGGGTTTTTTCTGAATAAGTGTCACTAAAATGTTAACTTTCTCTAATACCTTCCTGGATATTATTTTCCTGACTGTACACCAAGAGCACTTGGGAGGAGGTGGGTGGGAAACAAGTAAGAACTGAATCTAGAAAGCCCAGGATCTGACTCTTCTTTTGTTTGCAAATATACAACTCATTTGACAGACTACTGTAACTATTTTAAAATAACTTTTGATAAAGCAAAGATAGTTTCAATAATTATTTGACAGACATTTTTGAATTGTAATTGTAGGGGTTTGTTTGTTCTTTAAGAATAAAATTAGTAAAAAGAACCTCTACTCATACAAAAATTAGTCTGTGTGTCTACTGAAATTCTCCTCTAATCACTTAGTTAATCCTGTGACAAAGAATAAAAGTTATATCCAAAGATATTGGTATTGACATGGCCTTCCATATTACAGTTATTTGAAAGTTGTCACACATACTTAAATACATTCAAGTGATTAATTTAAAGCTATTGAGTCAGCTAAGTCTTCGACATCTGACACCACACAGAAGTGAGTAAGAAATTCAGAAACAGTTGTTTACCTGTCATCTGTCAGCCACTTATTTAAAACTAATGACAAGTGGAGTAGATCTTAAAACCTTTAGAACTTATGTATAGGTTCTAATGTGTTTTCAGTCCAAAGATGGGAAAATTCTCAAATAAAAAATTAGATCTGTAAATCTTCTATAAAAAAAATCTTCTACAACAGAATTTAACTATTTGAAACTATAGGAAACACAATGAGAAAAATCAGTCCCCGTTTTCATGTAATACAGAGAAATATAAGATAGCTAATTTGAAGAATTTCTTCCATGGGTGAGTATAAATTACTGCCATCTTATGCCCTGGAAGTTAGCAACTGCATAAAGTAAAATGTTTCCTCCTGTTGTCTGAATTTCAAAAACAATAAAAGCATTTTTTCAGACTCTTGAAATGCATAATGTAAACTCACATGCCATCAATTAACCAAACATTGAAAACTGATGAAATGTAGGAATAAATAAAAACCTACAGGATACATGTTTATCTTCTAATGGGTTTTCAGGCACAAGAAATAAAAATTCTCAAACAAATAAAATGAATGGATATTTGAGTTTTTTATAAAAAATGTAACAAAATCCTAATGGCTAGAAACATAATTATCTACATGTTGAATATAAATAATGTTTTTAGAGATATCTAGGTATAATAATGCTGCATATAAAAGATTTCTTTTAGGGGTACCTAGGTGGCTCAGTTGGTTAAGTATCCGACTCTTGATTTTGGCTCAGGTCTTGATCTCAGGGTCATGAGTTCAAGTCCTGCGTTGGGCTCCATGCTGGGTGTGGAGCCTACTTGAAAAAAAAGAAAAAAAAAGATTTCTTCTATATGTGGGCTTAAATTATCACATCATGTTTTGAGAATTGGTAAGTAGAAACATCAGTAAAAACATCTGGTAAAAACATTTTACCAATGCTTTGGTAAAATGTTTTCTGTATTTGTAACTTTATTGTTCAAACTGCAAGAGTCATTTGGACATTAAATCTCATTAAAATTATTATAAATTCAGTGAAATATCAGTCTGTGGATTCTAATCCAAAGCACACATGTAGGATAAATGAGACTTCTGTCCCCATTTCTAGTTAACCCTAGAACTGTATCTGCAATCTCAAGATAAAAGGTAGAGCTATCTGACCCCTCAGCACATGGCAGATTTGCTCTCCATTACATTGTGGAGAACAGTGTGTTCTCACCAACTGCAGGTCTGGAAAATGGCTCTGCAGGATCTTCATAGCAAGATAGTTTCCAGCTTACCAAATATGCATCTGATTTTAAAGCCTGAGGCTAATCCATAGTGCTTGGCCATGTCTATGATTGATGAACAGAAATAATTTGCTTTTACAGCATATAAAATCTGGACATAACAGTATTTTTCAGTACTTTTGGATGAAGAGCAGCTGGATAAAGACAATTCTATATTTTTAAATTGGGGCTACAGAAGTGACTATCTATAGTTGTAAAATATTAAAAAATGATATGTTTGATCAGGAAAAGAAATCTGTGCCTGGCACAGAGAAAGCTTTTCATTGAGCACCATAATCATGATGAAAAGATAGAGGTTCTGTTGACTATTAACTACACAAAAGGTTATGAAAGCGTAAGAACACCCTCTGTCAACCTAACCTTTGCTATGGAACCTGTGCTCATAAGAGAATAAGCTTTATAAATATCAATTTTCAATAATCTACAATAGAAAAATGTTCACTTGCACCAGACGCGGACAGTCATAATACAGTACGACATACTTAACAATACAGTGTTCTTTCAACAGAAGTTCATCCTCCTCCAATTTGGGAGCAAGTCAGAGCATCAACATTGTATGTGTAACTTCAGAAACTGATTCCCTTTGAAAAGCAGATCTGAATTATTTTGCAGAGCAGAAATTATTGATATTTCTGGCATTGTTCAGAAAGGTCAACGTATGTATATAAGTATAAAAAAGACTCTCTTCCACCTCTTGTGTTTGGTAGCATCTGCTACAAAAAGGAGTGTTTTTTTATCTTTAGGTATAAGACGAAGTTCATTTCTGCTGTGAAGTCAAAGTACTAGAAATGATTAGAGTTCCATATGCTAGATTGGCCTTTCTTCTGGAACAATCACAGCATCTTTCCTTCACCATTATCAAGGAACCATAGGAGAATGCCTCAGCTCAGTCAACCAGGTCCTCCTCCACAGTTCATGTTGACAATGCTGAGAAACACCAAGAGGGTTATTGGAATAAACATGTCAAAAACAGTCTTGTTATTTTCCCTACCAAATGTAGAATCTTCTTGGCATATAATACATGATAGCTGCCATCTTGGGGGTTATTTCAAAAACTTGGTTGGGGTTTAATCACCCACTCTGCTTGAGGATTTACATGATATACATCCAATATATAAGCATCTGGATCCAAGCAATGCTGCCCTAAAGGAAAGAGAAAATCAGAGAATGTTTCTGAGAGTGCACACTTCTATGTGTGCATGTCCGTGTTGGTAAGGTTCAAATAAAGCCAAATAGTTCTCTCAGCCAAAAGTAAGTAGATAACATCTTAAAGGTTCTTTAGCAAAGCCAGTCTGCCTGCCTGCCTTATTCCTTCCCTTCTTTGTTTCTTTCTGACTGTGAAATACTCCAAATAAATCACATGTAAAATTGTGGAAAAAACAGACATACCAACTATAGAAAAATTGTTCCCTAGACTCACCACATCAATTAGGAAAATATGGCAAGAACCTGTCTAAGGTATAAACTGATCATTTATATAATAATACATGTCCTCTAATGGTTTTGCAGACAGTAACTTGACCAGGGCTAGAAAAGATTAAAATCAAGTTCATTTTAGGAATGGTCATTTTGTTTCTTTACTACGGATGCAATGCCCACAGGCAGGAAATCTAGAAATGATAACAAAAAGATCATTCCATGAGGCAAATACATTTGAAAATCTTTATGTACAGTGTGTTTGAAATGTATACCAAAGTCTCAAACAAAACTACCAATATTTGATTGCTTGCTTCATTCATTCATTCATTTATCAAATATTTCTTGAGCATTATTATATGCCAGGCACTATTCCAGGGGCTAGGGCTACAGAAATGCATCAGGTAGTCAAAAATAGTTGCCCTCAGGGCACTTACATTCCCAAAGTGGTAAAAGACAACCAGCAAATAAGCAAGTATAATATAAATTAAATCTAGTGGTGACAAGAACATGAGAGAACAACAAAGCTGGGAAGGCACACCTAGAGAAGGTGAGATCCTGGAAGGTCTCTTTGAGAAGGTGACACCGTGGCAAACACCTGCAAGAGGTGAGGGAGTGAGAAGTGAACACTCTAAAGGAGAGCATTCTGGGAAAAAGAGTAAATGCAAAGGCTCCAAGGCAAATGTGCCCGGCGACTGGATCTGCAAGGTTGGTGCTGCAAGTGGAAGTCTCGATATAATTTGAGAGGCATCTGCATTCAGGTATATTTAAAGCAATGAGATGGACTGAGCTCACCAAGGAAGTTACTTGCAGAAAGAGTTCTGAGGCTTGACCCCACAGTTTTCCATGTTGAAGGTTGAGAGGATGAGAAGTAGCAGGCAAAAGAGACTCAGGAGCTGCCAGTGAAGTGGAACAAAACCCAGAAGCTTAGGTTGTCCTTGAAACCAGGTGAAAAGTATGTTTTCAAAGAAGGGAAAGATCAACTCAGGCAGTTATCAAGACAGAACGAATGACTGGATTTCACAACATAAGAGTTCTCTGGTGGCCTCAACAAGAGCAATTTTGGTGAAGTGTTACAGGGTAATGCTTGACTGGAGTGGTTTCAAGAGAGAACAAGAGGAAAAAATTGGAGGACAGAAAATGGATTCAAGGAGTTTTTGCTGTAAAGCAGAACACAGGAACGAAGTAAGCTTGAAGGGTGTCAAGAGAGAGTTTTGTGAAGATGACAGAAATTACCAAAAATGTTGATGTAGTTGGAAATGATGCAGTTGGGAGTGAAAAGCTGATGGTGCAGGAGAGAATGGGGGGCTGGAGCAAGGCCCTGAGTGGCAGGCGGGAACACGAAGTGAGGCACATGTGGAGGTGCTGGTCATTAAGTGGGAGTTGGGGTGGTTCATCCAGACTGTGTGGAGGGCAAGCAGAAGACCTGAAGGGGAAGGCAGGATACAGACGCAAGCAGAGGCAATTTCCATTTGATTCCTTTTTGTTCCCCCTCAGGAAATAGGAAGAATGAACCTGGGCTGAGGGTGAAACCAGGGAAGTTAAACAAAAAAGGTGTCACAATGTCAACGTTCCATGATGTTCTCTGTTTTGCAGGGATCTCCAGGAAAGACTTTCCAACCCTGAGGCACACTTGAAAGACTCAAAAGTCTACTCCATATCAACTAAAATATTTACAATTAAATTTTGAAAGTATTTTAGGAAATTCATACAACTGTTCTCACAAGAGATTAAAAATTCAGAAACTTACTGATGTTGAATTTATATTTAAGAAACTTGTAAAATATGCTTTTACAACAATAGCAATTTTTTTTTTAGAGTGATCAGAATTTAGGAGTAAAAATCATTAGAGAATACTTACCTATATTTCCTCCAATTTCATATAACCGTTGATTCTGAATCTTAATGCATTCTGATGAACCATGACTGAAAAAAAAGAAAGCAATGTAATTTAACCTTCTTCCATGATCTGAGGTAAATATGCAGATTAAATAACCATGGCAACAAACAATTCCTTCTGCCTTGAATGAAATATACCCACAAATCATTATTATGATTAAAGTTATGATAAAAAACAATTTTATTGGGGCGCCTGGGTGGCTCAGTTGGTTGAGCGACTGCCTTCGGCTCGGGTCATGATCCTGGCGTCCCTGGATCGAGTCCTGCATCGGGCTCCCTGCTCGGTGGGGAGTCTGCTTCTCCCTCTGACCCTCTCCCCTCTCATGTGCACAGTCTCTGTCTCTCTCATTCTCTCTGTCTCAAATAAATAAATAAAAATCTTTAAAAAAAAAACAAAAACAATTTTATTTGTTTGACACAGCCAAGCATCCAAGGCACAGTGACGATGGGACTATTCCAAACCAAGATGGATGCTGCTGTGCCCTACAGCAACCTGGAGCCCATTCTATCCACAACTGTCAGCTTCATTTAAGAGCTGACTGTTACAGACACACCAAGGCTGGTGAAGGAGCAGCTGGATGTTTAATATTGCCTTGTCATTGGTCACATTACTCTCAGTTCAAAAGAAGTCAGGTTTCATTTCTTTTTTTGCCAAAAATTGAATGGGATTCTCTCCTCTGTCCATGCCATGTTTCTAAACTTGCCTAAAGCTTTTCAAACTGCTTAATGTTGACTTCATTGCATGTTTCTGCTCTATAGTGAAAGCAAGTCAGAGAAAATAATTGCCCAATTGCATTTTTCCACCCCAGTCTAGAATGTTGCGGTAGAGGAGTGGCTGATCTTCATCCCACCTGAGGAATAACTTTCAGCTTAGTTACTTCAAAAAGACTGACCTCAGCTCTTTGTGAGGAAGAAAGATGTGTGACCTATTTTGTTTGTTTAATTAAACATTTTGAGATCATTGCAGATTTGCTCAGTTTTAAGAAATTGCAGATAGATCTTGCAAAGTTCTAGTGTGCTGTCACAACCAGAATGTCAACATTGATTCAGTCAAGATACAGAACATTTCCCTCACCAATAGATCCCCCTTGTTTCCCTTTTATAGCCCACTCACCTCCCTCTCTGTCCTCCTTCCTACCTCCATCCCTTATCCCTGGTAACCTCTACTCTATTCCACATTTTCTAGAAGTTTGTTGTTTCAAAAATGTTATATAAATGGAAACACAGAGTATAGAACTTTTTATATTGGCTTTTTTTTCAATCACCATAAATCGCTGGAGATTCATCCAAGGTATTGCATTTTGTTGCTGAGTAGCACACCATGGTATGGATGTGCCAGTTTGTTATTTACCTGTTGGAGAACATCTGTTGGGGTTTTTTTTTTTTCCAGATTTTACTATTATAAATGAAGTTGCTTAAGCATTTGTATACAGGTTTTTGTGTGAATATAATCTTCATCTCTTTGGGATATATGCCCATGGGGTACCTGGCTAGCTCAGTCCATGCAGCATGGGACTCTTGATTTCAGAGTTCTGAGTTCAAGCCCCACACTGGGTGCAGGCATTACTTAAAAGAAAAAAATGCCCAAGAGTGTGAAAACTGGGTCGCATGGCAGTTGCGTAGTTTTATGAGAAACTGCCAAACCGTTTTACATAATGACTATACCCACCACCAATGTATGAGTGATCCCAAGATCTCTGTATCTTTGCCAGTATTTGGTGTCATCACTATTATTTATATTAGCCATTCTCAAAGATGTTTAATGATGCCACTGTGACTTTGCATTTCCCTAATGGTTAAAGATACTGAACATCTTTTCATGTGCGTATGTATCTGTATATCCTCTGTAGTGAAATGTATGTTCATGTCTTTTGCTCATCTTTATTTTTCATTTAATTTTATTTTTATAAGATTTTGTTTATTTGACAGAGAGAGAGAGAGAAAGCACAAGCAGAGGGAGTGGCGGGCAGAGGGAGAGGGAGAGGGAGAAGCAGGCTCCCTGCTGAACAAGGAGCCTGATGCAGGGCTCCATCCCAGGACTCTGGGATCATGACCTGAGCCGAAGGAAGACAATTAACTGACTGAGCCACCCAGGCACCCCTTGCTCATTTTTAAATTGGATTGCTTTTTTCTTATTGTTGAATATTGAGTTTTCTTCATATATTCTAGATACTCGTCATTTGCTGGATATGAGGTTTGTAAGTGTATTTGTCTTTTCATCCTTTTCATTGAGTCAGTATAACTTTTCAATCTTGATAATACACAATTTATCAATTTTTACCTCTTGTGGATCATGGTTTTTTTAAAAAAAGATTTATTTATTTATTTTAGAGAAAGAGAGAAAGCATGGAGGAAGGGGCAGAGGGAAAGAATCTTAAGCAGACTCCCCACTGAGTATGGAGCCCAACACAGGGCTTGAACTCAGGACCCCAAGATCATGACCTGAGCTGAAATCAAGAGTTGGTCACTCAACTGACTGAACCACCCAGCCACCCCTGGATCATGCTTTTGATGTCATCACAGACATCAAAAGGAGAAATCCTTTGTTATTTTCTAAAACTTTTATAGTTTTACATTTTACATTTAAATCTGTGATCCATTGTGGGTTTTTTTTTTTTTTTTTTTTTGGTCTATAGATGTCCAACTGCTAGAGCACCATTTATCATTTGTTTAAAAAGCTGTCTTTCATCCATTGAATTGCTTTTGTACTTTTGTCAAAAATCAGTTATTTGAGGGGCGCCTGGGTGGCTCAGTTTGTTAGCTGTCTAACTTTTGATTTCGGGTCAGGTCATGATCTCAGGGTTGTGAGATTGAGCCCCGCATCCGGCTCCGTGCTCAGCAGGGAGTCTGCTTGGGATTCCCTCCCTCTCCCTCTGCCCCTCCCCCCTTCTCTCTAAAATAAATAAATAAAATTTAAAAATTTCAGTTATTAGAATGGTCAAATTCATAGAGACAGAAAGTAGAAGAGTGGTTATACGAGTGGCTGGGGGAGGAAGAAATGAGGAGTTATTGTTTACTGTGGACAGAGTCTGAGTATGGAATGATAAAATCTCTCTGGAGATGGATGGGTGTGGTGGTAATGATTATACAATAATGTGAATGTACTTAATACCACTGAACTGTAAATTTAAAATGATAAACTTTGTTATGGGCAATTTTTTCTTCCTCTACAATCAATCTTTCTTTCTTCCTTTCTTCTCTCTTTCTCTTTTTGTCTTATTGCAAGGCTTAATCTTCTAATAGTATTTTGAATAAAAGTAGTGTTCTTGATCTTGGAAGGAAAGTATTCAATCTTTCATTGTTAAGTAGAATGTTAGTTGTAGGTGGTCTTTATCAAGTTGAGGAAGTTCTTCCCTTTTCCTAGTTCACTGAGGGTTTTAATCATGAATGGGTATTGAATTTTGTCAAATGCTTCTTCTCTATCAATTAACATGATCATATGATATTTCTCCAATCCAATGGTGGATTGCATTAATTTCTAAATTTTGAGCCAAACTTGCATACCTGAAATGAATCCCATTTGGTCACTGTAATTCCTTTAATATATGTTGGATTAGATATGCTGATTTTTTTTGAGGACTTCTGTCTCTAAGTTCATGAGAGATACTAGTCTTCAGTGTTTGTTTGGTGTCCAGTCAATACTAATTTCATAACATGAGTTAGGTAGTGGCCCTTCCTCTTCTACTTTCTGATAAAAGAATGTGCTAAATTGGTGTTCATTCTTTAAACATTTGCTAGAATTCTCCAGTGAAACCATCTGGGCTTGAAGATTTCTCTTTTGGGAAACTTTTAAAGATTCAATTTCCTTAAGGGCTACAAAACTATTTCATCTTGGTTGTCTTTTGGTAATTTGTGATTTTTGAGGAACTGGTCCATTTCTTCTAAGATTTTGATTTTGAGCATATAGTTTGTTCACAGTATTTCATTATCCTTTTAAGGGAAGCATTATATACAGTGATATTTCCTATTTTATTCTTAATATTGGTGATTTCATTTTTGTTAGTCTTTCTAGAAGTTTATCAATTTTATTGTTTTTAAAAAGAACCAGCTTTTTGTTTCACTGATCTCTATGATTTTTCTGTTTTCAATTTCACTGATTTCTGTTCTTCTATCATTTCCTCCTTCTGCTTGCTTATTTTGCTTACTTTTCCAGTTTCTAGAGGTAGAAACTTACTTGCTCTGAGATCTTGCCCTCTTTTTAGATGTAAGCATTTATTGCTGTAAATTTTTCTCTCAGTATGGCTTTAGCTGCACTGTACAAAATTTGTTAAGTTGCAGTTTTATTTTCATTCTATGTACTTTTAACAATTTCCTTTAATACTTCCTCTTTGACCCATGGATTATTCAGAAGTGTGTGGTTTAATTTTCAAGTATTTAGAAATTATCATGTTGTCTTGCTGTTATTAACATTTAGTTTGATTACTTTATGGTCAGAAAAGATATTCTGTATGATTTCAATTATTTTGAATTCATTAAAATTTGTTTTATGGCCCAGGATATGGTTTATCTCTTATGATTATATCTTGACTTATTTACAGTGTTTTTTCATATACTGCTTTGTATGGTTTTCTTTGTGGTTTCTTTGGCATTGCAATAACATATGTAACTTATCATGGACCACTGGGATTGATGTTTTACTATTTTGAGTGATGTGTAGAAACCTATTCCCATCAGTTCTCTTTACTCTCATACTTTTAAAAATAAATATTTAATTCTATTTATTCTTAGTTCTTTAAATTAAAAATAACATAAGTTAAATGAAGAGGACTGCTGATTCATATATGGATTTCATTTTTAAAACAAAGATAATCCTAATATTCTAGCATAACTAAACCTTATCTATTTTACTTTGAAATTGTTATTTACCATTAATAAGTAGTAGTTCTCCCAACTGGTAAAACTCTGACAAATGTTAAAAATGAATTTAATTTTAGAACTCTTTTATGATTCAGAGAACAATTGTGAAAATAGTATAGACAGTTTCCATATTCCCCACAACCCTGTTCCCCTATTATTAACTTCTAACATGAATATGGTACATTTGTCACAGCTAATGAATACTAATACATTATTATTAACCAAGGTTCATACTTTATTCAGATGTTCCTGGTTTTTACATAGCCATCTGTGTTCTGTTCCAGGGACCCATCCAGAATATTGCAGTATATTCAGTAATTATAATTGGTTGAATAGGGTCCCTTCCAAAACTCACATCTGCCTAGATGTTCAGAATCTGACTTTATTTGAATATAGGGTTATTTGCAGATGTAAGCAGTTAAGAATCTAGAGACGAAATCATCCTGGATGCAGGGGATCCCCTAAAATCCAGTGAATCCTTGAAAGAAGGGGAGAAAATACAGAGAAACACAAAGAGAATGTGAAGATGGAGAGATTGGAGTGATAACATCTACAAACCATGGAATGCCAAGGATGTTGGCAACCACTAGAAGCTAGGAGAGGGGCATGGGAGAGCTTCTCCCTCACAGCCTCCAGAAGGAACCAACCCTGCTGACACATTTCTTTCAGATTCCTGGTCTTCTGAATTGCGAGAATACATTTCTGTTGTTTTAAGCCACCTAGTTTGAGGTAATTTGTTATGGATTATGTAAATACTGGGAAACTAATATATAGTCATGTCTCATCAGGTCTCTTCCTCTTGACTGTGACCGTTACTTACACTTGCCTTGTTCTTTTTTTTTTTTTTTTAAAGATTTTATTTATTTATTTGACAGAGAGAGACATAGCGAGAGAGAGAACACAAGCAGGGGGAGTGGGAGAAGGAGAAGCAGGCTTCCCGCCGAGCAGGGAGCCCGATGTGGGGGTCGATCCCAGGACCCTGGGACCATGACCTGAGCCGAAGGCAGACGCTTAACGACTGAGCCACCCAGGCGCCCCCACTTGCCTTGTTCTTGATGTCTTTGACAGTTTTGAGGAGGACTCATCAGGTATTTTGTAGAATATTTCCAAACTGGGATTTGTCTGATTTTTTCTCACATTTGGCAAGAGTTATGTGTTCTTGGGAAGAAAGTGACAGAAGTGTCATTTTCATCATTTTTTATCAGGGCTACACATTATCAGTGCGACTTTATCATTGTTGATGTTACTCACCTGCTGAGGTCAGATTTCATGACTATGAAGTTATTCTTTTCCTCCCTTTACATACTCCAGTCTTTGGAGAGAAGTCACTATGCAGACAATAAGGAGGGCTGAGCCTCAACCCTTTCAAAATATAATTGTCTTGGGGCGCTTGGGTGGCTCAGGAGGTTGAGCGTCCAACTCTTGATTTCAGCTCACATCATGTTCTTGGGGTCGTGGGATGGAGCCCTGCTTTCGGCTCCTCACTCAGCAGGGAGTCTGCTTGAGATTCTCACTCTCCCTCTCCTTCTGTTCCTACCCCCTCCCCCACTCTCTCTCTCTAAAATAAATAAATATATCTTTTAAAAGAAAGGAAGGAAGAAAGTAAGCTGTCTTAAATGTGTCCTCAACATACACTGAGCACCATATCCAGTGGTGCAATTTTGCTTCAACCATCAAATATGATTTAAGAAATGCATAAAGGGGGGGCGTCTGGGTGGCTCAGTTGTTAAGCGTCTGCCTTCGGCTCAGGTCATGATCCCAGGGTCCTGGGATCGAGCCCCACATCAGGCTCCCTGCTCCGCGGGAAGCCTGCTTCTCCCTCTCCCACTCCCCCTGCTTGTGTTCCCTCTCTCGCTGTGTCTCTGTCAAATAAATAAAATCTTTAAAAAAAAAATGCATAAGGAATAGGATAATCTATTACAGTTACTACTATTTTTTACCCATTCTGATGTTCTCTTTTCCCTTCTGATGTTTCAAGCCTTTGTTATCATTTTCTTTCTATTTAGAGAACTTCCTTTATCCATTCTTTATGGCTAAATTTGCTAGCAACAAAATTCCTTAGTTTTGCCTCACCGAAGAATGTCTTTGTTTCCCCTTCATTCTGGAAAGATATTTTTTGCAGGACACAGAATTCAAGGTTGACAGTTCCTTTCTTTCAGTACTTGGAAAGATGTTATGCCACTTCCATCTGGCCTCCAGGGTTTCATTTTTTTTTTTTTTTTTTTTAAGATTTTTAAGTTTTTATTTATTTGACAGAGAGAGAGACAGCGAGAGAGGAAACACAAGCAGGGGGAGTGGGAGAGGGAGAGGCAGGCCTCCAGCTGAGCAGGGATCCCAGGACCCTGGGATCATGACCTGAGGGGAAGGCAGACGCTTAATGACTGAGCCACTCAGGCACCCCGCCTCCAGGGTTTCAAATGAGAAATGAGAAATCTGCTATAATTAGAATTGGTGTTCCCTATAAGAAAGGCATTACTTTGCTCTGGATGCTTTCAAGGTTTGTTTTTTTGTCTTTAATTTTTACAAGTTTCATTACATTGTTTTGGAAGGGATTTCTTTGGTTTGTCCTGTTTGGGTTCACTTAGTTTCTTAAATATGTAGGTTTATACCTTTTGCTAATTTGGAAAGTTTTCAGTCATTATTTATTCAAATACTTTTTCAGTTCCTGTTTTCTCTATTTTTGGTACTGCAATGATGCAAATGTTAGCTCTCTTGCTACAGTCCCTGGATCCCTGAGGCTATATTCACTTTTTTGGGTCTGTCTTCTTTCTGTTGTTCAGAATAATGCTACTGATATTCCTCAAATTTACTGATTATATCCTCTGTCATCTCCATTCTAATATTGAGCCCATTTAGTGAGTTTATTTCAGTTATTCTATCTTTCAGTTCCATAATTTTCTTTCATTCTTTTTTATAACTTCTATTTGTTTGCTGAGATTTTCTATTTTTTCGTTTCAAGAGAATTCATAACTGCTTGTTGAAGCATGTGTGTGATGGCTGCTGTAAAATCCTTGTCAGATAATTCTAACAGCTGATTCAATTTAGTGCTGGCATTTCTCAATTGTTTTTTCTCATTCCTGTTGTGATTTTCCTGGTTTTAGGTATAATGAATGATTTTGTATCACACTGCAGACACTTTGGATATTATGAGACTCTGGATCTTATTTAATCATCATTTTTTGGCAGCCATTGCTCCTGTTGAAGTTTAGCACAAGGGCTGAGTGGGTGGGTATGTTCAGCTTTTTGCTGAGCCCCACTGACACCTGCCCAGTGAAAGTGGGACACCAACTGGCACTGCTTTGCTGCCTCTGATTGAGGTTGTAAGATCAGCCCCTGCTGGGCTCTGCTGGCCTCAGGGAGAGGCAACAGAAGGTAGACTCTTGCTGCTTTGTTGCTGTTGGGTGAGGGTAAAGCTCAGCTCTTCAAGGGACCTTCCTGACTCTGGGGCAGGTGGTGGGGGGTAGGGGGGTGGTGTGTGTGAAGCTGGTCAGTAACTGTCTGCTCTGCACTGATTTGTTAGGTCTCACTGCTGCTGGGTGGAGGAGACTCAGCTAGAGGCAGGACCCTGCTGACACTGTTGTGGTTGGGAACCAGATTGCCACCTGATTTGTCGGGTGGGGCATATACATCAGTTGCCTGCTTGGTCCCACTGAAAATACAGGTGTAGTGGTGTGCTTTTTCTGTTGGTGTTTGGTTGGAGTAGGGCAGATATTACCAAAATGGTTTTTTGTGGTTAGGCCACCTTCTCTCCAGTCCTTTGGCTGCGGAACAGGATCTCCTTCTTGGAGCTCATTATTGTGTGTGCCTGTGCCAGGCTGAAGGTTCCTACAGCACCCTGCCTGGACATATGGGAGGCAATAAGGAAATCCAGGCATTCACCACCACGTTGTTTCACAGGCCCCTAGGCAGTCCGCACTCGGCTCTTTACCTTTCAGTCTTCCTATGCTTGTCATTGTGTTATGTCCAAGGGTTTTTAGTCAGAAGAGGGAGAACCTGGGAGGAATGGGACTTCTCCCCCCCCCCTTTTTTTTTACTTAAACAGAAGAGGTGGTTAGTAGTCAGAAAATAAGCCTCTAGTGAAACAGGCAAAAATGGGCCAGTTTACAACTAAACTGAAATTGGCCACGGTTCTAACGAGTGAACAAAATGGACTGAACATCTTTTGAAGTTCATACAAAGGATTTGCATCTATCTATAGTCACTGATTCTAATTTATTTTTATTAGAACATTTTCATTCTACAAAAGGTCTACATGAGAATCCAGGGGCAGTTTTGTCACGCATGTGACTAGCCATCTATTGGATGTTCGCATCCCCCGAGTGAAATTTCAAGTCTCTCTATTACTGCCTAGCAGTTACTACTTACAGTGTTCTAGCAACAGAAAGAAGTACGTTTTCTGGGCTCCTGCTGGACTGTCTACTCTTCTTTTCTTTTTTATATATGCTTATATATACACATACATATATATGCATATGTATATGGAGAGAGAGAGAACATACAAAACATGCATAAGAATACTTGAAGAATTTTCACAAAGTGAACATACCACGTAACCAGCCCCCATAATCTAAAACAGGAACGTCTCCAAAGCCACTATCAAGGCTTCTTAGTCACCAACCCTTCCACCCTCACAGAAAGCCACTGTTCTGGCTTTTAACACCATAGATTACTTTTATTGGTTACTCTTGTTTTTTTAAATTGAAATATTTTCATTGAGATAGTGGTAGATTCATATGTAGTTTTAAGAAATAATACAGAAAAATTCCTCATACTCTTTGCCCACTTCTCCCCAAATGGTAACATTTTATACAAATATAGTATAAAGTCCCAGCATACTGACATTGCTATGATCCACCTATCCTATTCAAATTTCCCACTTGTACTCATTTGTGTGTGTGCGTGTGTTAGGTTCAATACAGTTACCACCAGAGTCAAGATATGGAGCAACTCCAACACTGTCAGATCCTTGTGTTGCCCTTTTATGACCATACCCATCTCCCTCCCATGATCTCCTCTCCCCAACTCCCAGCAACTACTAACCTACCCCTCATTTCTAAAATTTTGTCATTTCAAAATGTTATATAAATGGAGTCTTATGGTATGTAATCTTCCGCAACTGGCTTTTTTCTCCCCCTCAACATGAGTACTCCTTTTTAACATGATTGGAAAGCTTCTCTTTAGAAATTTCCATCAGTTTTGGGGCACCTGGGTGGCTCAGTTAAGTGTCCAACTCTTGATTTTAGCTCAGGTTATGATCTCAGGGTTGTGAGATCAAGCCCCACGTTGGGCTCTGTGCTCAGCACAGAGTCTGCTTAAGATTCTCTGCCTCTCCCTCTGCCCTTCCCAATCCCCCCGCTTGCTCTCACTCTCTTCTCTAACAACAACAACAAAAAGAATAAAAAGAATATCCACAAGTTTTACTAGAGACCATCAAGCTGTACCTCCTCTCTAATGGATGGATTTAAACTAGTGCCTCTCATGCTTCTCATCTTTTAAAAACCTTAGGGCAAATGTTTATCCTCGAATAAGCATGCCTATAGAAAAATCACCCTGATTAATGCTGCTTCAAGGTGACTTACGGGAGATGAGCAAAAGGATTTCTTTTTGTGAATAAAATTCTGATCCCAAGATTTATTAGTATTATGTTTTAAGGAAAACAATGGCTATGATGTCCATTTACTATATAAACTTTATCTGATCTAGGCATGTTGAAGCTCAATGAAGCCTGGAATGGTATTCCAGGTAGCTCTAAAACTAACTTGCTGTATTTTTTATTTTAATAAAAGGTAAAACTCATGTAGTAAATGAAACCACCAAGATAGAAGATATCTATTAAGAATCCCATTTGTAGAAATTTCTTAAAAACAAACAAACAAAAAAACCAGAATACTTCTGTTATCAATAATTCTATGGTCTACTTAATCTCTTTCTCTACTTTTGACTTACTCTGTTGGTAAAGTCCCCAAAGTAACAGGTTCTAATTTTCCAAAAAGGTCAAGTTTGTAAATGCCTGGAAAGTCACTCATCTTTATGATAAAACATCACCTTCCTTGTACAGAGACCTATATTCACTTTTACTCACCTGTTCTCATATTGAAATTTTGCCAGTATGTCTTTGGCCTTGGTGTGACTAGTGAGCTGAATGGCCATGGACACCTTAGAGAGAAGTGGAGCATGGACCCTTATGACTCCTTCCGGCACGTCAGACTGCCAATGAGGAAAAATTTAGTACATTCTGTCAAACTAGGATGAATATCACTTTAATGACTGCATTTAAGAGATATGAAAATCAGTGGCAGTGTGAATTAGGAAAACATGTGAATGTGACCAGTATTTAACCAGAATGAAACATTGCTTTCTTTTTAATAGGAGATTCACTAAACTTAACCTGGGATTTTACTCTTGTTACACACTTAAGGCCTTGCTATAATGCCTTAAAATGAGAGAAGTAACACTAGGTTATGACAAAATCTCATGTTTCTATCAGTTCATTTCCTTGAACTGTGCCCTAAATAAGCTTACTTTAAGCAGAATTCTGTATTTCAGTATATTTTAAGATCAACCTTCTGGAAAATTTGAGAAACAATTAGAAAATACAGCTTTTTAAATATCATTTTTCTTTAGTTAATAACAATGATTGGGGACCCAAGTTGAATTCCATCAATGAGCACTTAAAACTTGATCCCTCAAAGTATGTGATAATATTCTGATGAGCAGTGTATGGACTGTTCAGTATCTCTGCTTTCATATGACAAGACTGGCCTGCAGACCTACCATGGAGCTCCTGTTAAGTGAAATAATCAATGAATGGCATGTTCTAACAGAAATTTCTGTTTTGTCAGGATTGACTGGAAAATTCCTTTTGTTTCCAAATTTTGAATATTTTTAAAATTCATTATCTATCTAGATATGAATAGAAATAAATTTCTATCTGAGGATCTGGCTAACTCCTCAGGTAATCATTTTAAATTGGAACATTCTCAAAGGATGGCATGGTTGATATAGAAGGTTTAAGTTGAATTGACTCAATACATACCCTAAAAGGAATACATTATGGGTTGAACTGTGTCCCCGCAAAAGATATTTGAAGTCCTAACCCCCAGTAGCTGAGAATATAACCGTATTTGGAAATAGGGTCATTGCAGTTGTAATTAGCTCAGATGAGGTTGTAATGGAATAGGGTGGATGTCTATCCAATATGGCTACTGTTCTTATAAAAGAGACTCAGACACACACACTCAGTGTGTAAAGATGGAGGCAGAGATTGAAGTGATGTATCTACAAGCTAAGGAATATCAAGAATTGGTGGCACCACCAAAAGCTAGGAATGATGTCAAGAACAGATCCTTGTCTCACAGCCTTCAGAAGGAACGAACTAAGCAGATTCCTTGATTTCAGACTTTTAGCCTGCAGAACTGTGAGAGAATAAACTTCTAATATTTTAACCTACCTAGTTTGTGGTAGGAAACTAAGAGAAAATATTTTAAAATAGGGTCAGTTATTATGGTACTTTTATACTATTACCAGTAAGAACCAGGAGAGCATGCCAGGGAATGGATGTTGAGGGTGATGGACCTTGGGGGGAGGCTGCAGGGTGTCGGGTCATTGGAGCCAAGACTAAACTCCTAAAACACTGTTCTGGGTATTTCATGCCCTTCCTCTTCCAGCACCACCCTCCCCCATCCCCACCCCAGAAACCTGTGTAAGATAAATTCTACCTTCCTGATGATATTACTGTACCTGTGATCATAACAATCACATTTTCCCTATAAATTCCTACAGTATTCATACTTGTGTACAGGCTGCCTAACCATATATTTTGAGTCATCAGTTAGTTGACTCTCTCCCTATACTATTCCTTCATGTGCCACATGAAATGTGTCCAGTATGAAGAATAGATCATGACCAAAATTATACATAGGCATGATAGACACAACCAGAAAATACCATGTAGGGAGTTAATAAGAGAGGAAAGGAAATTATTTGTTTTCTTACCATTCTTCTCGAAGAGGGTGATTTTTGCAGTACCTTTGAAGTCTTGGGGCTTATAACCTAAAACAAAACACATTTAGTCCTCAGGATTAATGTTGGGAAAACAAGTACATGCTGCTCTTGGAAGTGTAAACTGTTAACAATCTTTATGGAAAACATTTTGGAAATATTTAAAATGACTAAACAATGTTACATCTGTAAGTTTATCCTACAAATATACTTCACTTGTGAGAAATAATGTATATACAAGTTTGTTCACTAGTGCATAAATCTTACTAGCAAAAGACTGACACAGTCTAACTGTTCAACAATATGGGATTGCTTACATAAACTACGATGCATCTATGGAATACCATGCAAAAGAAGCAAAGAAGGCTTTGTTAATTGATAATGGAATAATGATATGGAATAATCACCATGATTTTTCAAGTCAGTAAAGCAAGACACAGGACAGTATTTCATGTATGTTACCATTCATGCAAAAGGGAAGAACACTGTCAAGAGTTCAGGTCAGCTACACTCCATGGTGTTGCTGCCTCAGCATCCATTTTGTTTGGCCAAGCATCCTGCAGTGACCTTAAACTGACAGTAGACCCTCATGCAAGCCCCTGCCCTAGACATAAGCCCACAGAGTCTCGAGCAATTCGTGGAGTCCTGATATGACTTCCTTGTAACCTGCGTGATCAACAGTCTCTCCACCTCCCAGTGCTATCCCCTTGTGTGCCCCTTAGATAAGACCCCTGTGGAGCTCACCAAAAAAACACTCTTTTGGTTTGGATTGACCAATGTGGCCTTAGCCTGGGAACCCCAAATCATTGCACCAATGGACCTTAACAAAGAAATGTGCCCCAGGTTCTATGGCTCTGTCTGCATCCTGCCTTGACCTGCCCATATGGCTCCTTGAGGCATGCCGTGTACTTCCTCCAGAACCTGTGAATACTAAACTTTCCTATTTCAATTTCTCTTATCGTTTGGTGTTGAGCTGTGTGTGATTCACCATCCAGCACCATCCAGCACCATCCAGCACATAACATGTTAATGTAACAAAGTCCTAACAAACATACATTCATATTTGTTTGCATGTGCAGAATGCCTCTTTGGAAGTATATACATCTGCATGTTTTGGGGCACACCCACCCTATCATTGGTGATATTATTTATCTCCACGAGGGGAAGTCAGAGGTGGCCAATTTTTATTCTAGTGTTTTGTACCTTTTGAACTTTGTAACCTGTTAATGAACTATTCTAATCAAAGTTAAGAGGTAAATACATGGTACAGTACAACAGAACTGAAGAAAGACTGTTTCTTCAACTTTAAGTATTTGCTTCCATGGTACTTATAAACTTTAAATTCTACTTTTTTCATATCTCTAATGTTACAACCAAAAAATTAAAATAGCTGACATTCATATAGCATCATACAACTTACAAAAAGTGCTTTTACACATGGTAAGTGAGTTGATGCTAATGACAACTCTGTGAATTAGGTATCGTTACCTTTCTCCCCAATTTATAATATAAGAAAATTGAGGCACAGAGAAAGATTTTAATTCGCTGAGGCTACTAGCCCAAAGGATGCAATCAGGGGAGTGTTTAAGTAAGAAAAATGGGACACCTGGGTGACTCAGTTGGTTAAGCAGCCTACTCTTGATTTTGGCTCAGGTCATGATCTCAGGGTCCTGGCATTGAGCCCTGTGTCAGGCTCCATGCTCAGCAGGGAGTCTGCATGAGGATTCTCTCTCCCTCTGCCCCTCCCCTCACTCATATTTTCTCTCTCCCCCTCTCTAAAATAAATAAATCAATCTTCGAACTTATACTTCTCCCATCTCTGCTCCCTAAGCTCAGTGCCAGGCTTGAAAATAACAGCCTGCATTCCTGGTACAGGTCCAGGAAGGAGCAGAATGACTCATTCACAAAGAATTGTAATTCTTTGTTCTGACCTGGTTGGTGGCTCCCTAAAATACTGGTTCAGAAGGCTTGCTTCTATCTTGACTAACTTGGAACCTGACCAGTGCTAAAGTGGTATGATGGTGAAAACATTTATAGGCAAATATTTTAGTTATTGCTGCCTGATGCAGTGGGTAAGACTTGGAGAAAACAACAGACTAACTAAAAAGCTTGAGAGGCAAAGCTGGAAACTGAGATTCTTTGGGGAATAAGGGCGTTGAAAAGCTCCAAATATTCCTGAGAATCTAGAAAGCCACATGCATGCCAAGGGTTGTGCATGTGTTCAAAAAAGACCTGAAAATAACTTAGGCTGTGAATTTAAGCTGGCTGCCCTTTGTGCTCTATCCAGGCAGGAAGTGAAAGCTCAGGCAGAGTCATAAACTGTCTGGTTGAATGCTGAAGATGCACCCAAACAAACATACAGAGTTCATCTGCAAAGACTGGAAGTTTTTTGGTACAAAGTGTTTAAGAAAATCTCTGTGCAAACTTAGCTAACCACTAAGCTCATGGAGCAGAGACTTCTGTAGCCACACAAAACAATTCAAACTTTACAAATTTAGCTCAGCAGAAAAGTAATTAAACAAACAAACAGCTACAACAAGCAGCAACAAACCCTAGAAGAGGGGGAAGAATCTTATTTCCAAAGTTGCCACATTGTAATATTTAAAATGTCCATTCTTCAGGGCACCTGGGTGGCTCAGTAAGCATCTGACTTCAGCTCAGGTCATGATCCCAGGGTCCTGGGATCCAGCCCCGCATTGGGATCGCTGCTCAGTGGGGAGCCTGCTTCTCCCTCTGCTGCTCCCCCTGCTTGTGCTCTCTCACTCTCTCTCTGTCAAATAAATACATAAAATCTTACAAAATAAATAAATAAATAAAATGTCCATTCTTCAACAACAACAAAAAATATGAGACAGGCAAAAAAAGGTCAAGAAAATATGGCCCATACACAGGGAAAAAGTAGTTTCAATAGTTCCAAAAGAAACTCCTGAAGGAAACCTAAACATTAAAGTTACTAGAAAAAGCCTTCAAGTAAGATATTTTAAAAATGTTCAAAGAACTAATGGAAACCATGTTTAAAGAACTAAAGAAAACCATGAGAATTAGATCTTACCAAATTAGGAATATCAAAAAAGAGACAAATTATAAAAAGGAATCAAAGGGAAATTCTGGACTGAAAAGTCCAACTGAAATGAAAAATCCACTAGAAGGGCTCAATAGCAGATTTGAGGCAGAAAAAAAATCAGTAATTTGAAGATAAATTGATTGAGATTATCCAGTCTGAAGAATAGGAAGAAAAAAGAATGAAGACAAATGAACAAAACCTAAAGGGAATTGTAGGACAATATCCAACATGAAATGCACCAACACATATATAATTAAGAGTTGCAGAAGAAGAGAAGAGAAAGGGACAGAGAGAATAGTTGAAGTAATAATGGCTGAAACTCTCTAAATTTGCTGAAAATGTTGATCTACCTATTTAAAAAGCTCAACAAACTCCAAATAAGATAAACTGAAAGAGATCTACACCAAGATACATCATAATCAAATTGTCAAAAGACAAAGTATTACTTGAAAGCAGCAAGAGAAAAGCAACTCAGCATGCACAAGAGATTTTCAATAATAACAACTGATTCCCCAGCAGAAACCATGAAAGCCAGAAGACAATGGGATGACATATTCAAAGTGCTGAAAGAAAAAAAAAGCTGTCAAGCAAATTCTATTTGGCAAAACAATCTTTAAAAAATAAAGAAGAGGCCTTCTAGATGCCACCATGCCAGAGCTACCTGTGCCACCCAGTCATGGTGAACCCCTCCATGCTCTTCTGCTGTTGAGAAGTGAGCCCTTCAGCTGTATTTCCTTTGAGCTGCTTGTGCACACAGTTCCAAAGACAGAAGAAAATATTCATGCTCTGAGCACTGGGGAGAAAAGATTAGGTTATAAAGTTCCTGCTTTCACAGATTATTTGGGGATTTATGTGCCAGGGCAGTGATTTCCCATGCCATAATTACACTGTTGGCAAGTCTATGGGGAGAAATCTGATGGTGAAAATTTCATCCTAAAGCATATGGGGTCTGGTATCTTGTCCATGGCAAATGCTGGACCCCAACACAAATGGTTCCCAGTTTTTCAACTGCAATGCCAAGACTGAGTGGTTGGATGGCAAGCATGTGGTCTTTGGCAAGGTGAAAGAGGGCATGAATACTGTGGAAGTCACAGAGCACTCTGGGTCCAAGAATGGCAAGACCAGCAAAGAGATCACCACTGCTGACTATAGGCAAATCTAATAAATTTGACTTATGTTTTCTCTTAACCACCAGAATATTCCTTCTGTAGCTCAGAAGAGCACCCCCTTATCCTCATCTGCTTAAAACAGCTTATCATCTCTGTGCTCTTCTTGCTGCAGTTCTTTGGGTTCCATAGTTTCCTTATTCCCCTCTAAGTGTAGCTGAATTAGAGTTAAGTTTACGATTATTAAATAAAAACTAAACAACCAAAAAAATGAAGAAATTATGACATTCTAAGATAAATAAATGCACTCCTAGCAGAACTTCCCTATAAGAAATGTTAAAGATAGGGGCGCCTGGGTGGCTCAGTTGGTTAAGCGACTGCCTTCGGCTCAGGTCATGATCCTGGAGTCACAGGATCGGGTCCTGCATCGGGCTCCCTGCTCGGCAGGGAGTCTGCCTCTCCCTCTGACCCTCCTCCCTCTCATGCTCTCTGTCTCTCATTCTCTTTCTCTCAAATAAATAAATAAAATCTTTAAAGAAAGAAAGAAAGAAAGAAAGAAAGAAAGAAAGAAAGAAAGAAAGAAAGAAAGAAAGGTTAAAGATAGTCCTTTAGGCTGAAATGAAGGGACACTAGACTAACTTGAATCCATATGAAATAACATCAGTAAAGATAACTACATAGGTAAATATAAAAAACAGCATTATGTATTTTTTGCAACTCCCCCTTTTTTCCTATCTAACTTAAAAGATAAGTGCATAAAGCAATAACTATAAATCTATGTTGATGGGCACATAATTTTTAAAGATGCAATTTGTGGCAATAACAGCATAAAGTAGGAGATATGGGGGCCTATAAATAGAGTTTTTATATACTATTGAATTGAAGGTGAAACTAATATGAACTAGATTGCGATATATTAAGATGTTCCTTGTAATCCTCAGGGCAACCACTAAGGAGATAATTAAAAAATGTGTAGTAAAAGAAACAACTGTTTCTTTCAACAAAAATAGATAGTAAAATAATTAAAAGTGGTATACTAGAAAATACTCTACACAAATGAAGGCAGTAATGGAGGAATTGTGGAACAGAAATCATAGAGCAAAAGATATATCATAAGACATATAGCAAAAAAAAAAGAATTGAAGGAAGAAACAGACAATTTTTCAACAGCTAGAGATTTCAGTATTTCAATACCTCACTTTCAATAACAGAAGAACTAGGCAGAAGATCAGAGAGAAAACAGAAATCTTCATCTAGACATAACAGACATCTACAGAACACTAGCAACAGCAGAGTCCATTTGCATTAAGTACACACAGAACATTTTTCAGGGTAGACAATATGTTAGGCCACAAAATGAGTCTCAATTAATTTAAAAATATCAAAATAATATTGGGGCACTTGGGTGGGGCATCCAACTCTTGATTTCAGCTGAGGTCATGATCTCAGTTGTGAGATCGAGCCTGACATCGGGCTCCCTGCTCAGTGGGGAGTCTGCTTGAGATTCTTTCCCTATGCCCCTCTCCCATTCTCTGCAAAAATAAATCTTTAAGAAAAATTTAAGAAATCAAAATAATATAAAGTTTATTGGCCACTCACAATGGAATTAAATGAGAAATCAGCAACAGAAGTGAATCTGGGAAATTCACAATGTGTGGAAATTAAAACATACTCTTAAATAACGAATGGGTCAAAGGAAAATTAAAAAGTACTTTGAGATATGCAAAAATGCAACAAAACATACCAAAACTTATGGGACAGAGCAAAAGTAGTTCTCAGAGGAAAATTTATAGATGTAAACATTTACATTAAAAAAGAATGAACTCAAGTCAATAATCTAACCTTCTACATTAAGAAACTAAAGAAAAGGCCAACTAAACTCAAAACAAGCTTAACAAATAATCAAGATTAGAATTTTAATAAGGACTAAGAATAGGAAAACAAGAGAATCAATGAAACAAAAGTCAGCCTATCAAAAAATCAACAAAATTGACAACCCTTTAAGCTAGACTGAATACTGACTGTGAAAAAAGAATGAAGATTCAAATTATAAATCCAGAACATAAGTGGGGACATTACTACCAATCTTACAGAAATAAAAATAATTATAACAGAACACCATGAACAATTTGTACACCAACAAATTAGATAACCAGATGAAACAGACGATGAAACAGACAAAATCCTAGAAACACACAAACTATCAACACTGGCTGAAGAAGAAACAGCAAGTCTGAATAGAGTTATAATAAATAAGAAGATTGAGTCTAGTGTTCAAAAAATATTCCTACAAAGAAAAGTCTAGATCCAGATGTTTTTGCTGGTGAATTCTGCAAATTTGAAAAATTAACACCAATTATTCTTAAACTCTTCTAAAAAACAGAAGAGGAAGGAACACTTCCTAAGCTCATTCTATAAGGCTAGTATTTTCAATACTAAAGCCAGACAAGATATAACAAGAAATAAAAACTACAGACCAATATTCTTTATGAATGTTGATGTAAAAATCCTCAACAAAATAAAAGCAACCTGTCTAGTAGCATATTAACAGGACTGTATACCTTGTCAAAGTAGGACTTATCCCAAGAATGCAGGGTTAGTTCGATATATGAAACCAATCAGTGTAATACATCATATTAATAGAATTAAAGGAAAAAAAAGTGATCATCTCAATAGATGAAGAAAAAGTTTTTGACACAGTTGAACACCTTTCCATCATAAAAGCACCCAAAAAATTAAGAGAATAGAGATTTCTTGAGGCCCATCCATGTTATCGAAAATGGCAAGATTTTGAGGGCATAATGCCAAGTGAAATAGTCAGAGAAAGACAAATACTGTATGATCTCTCTTATATTTGGAATATATATATGGAATACATATATGTGTACACACATACACACACACACACACATCCCAGCTTGTAGACACAGAGAACAGAGTGGTGGTTGCCAAGGTGGGGAAATGGAGTACAGTGGGGAGAAATGGGTAAACTATTTTTTTCCAGTTTATACAAATTGAATTTTTAAAAGTATGAAAAAAAAAAGAATGAAGTTTTCTCAAATCAATAAAGGCAATCTGTGGAGAACACAGATTTAACATCATACTTAATGGTGAAAGACTGAGATTTCTCCTTAAGATCAGAAACAAAACAAGGATCTCCGCTCTTGTCTTCTTATTTAATATTTTACCGGAGTTCTAGCCAGGATAATTAAGCAAGAAAAGAGGTAAAAGGCAACGAGATTGGGAAGGAAGAAGGAAAATTATCTCCATTCACTGACAGCATGACTTTATATGTAGAAATCCTAAAGAATTAACACAAATAAAATCAAACTATTAGTGTCAGTAAATGAGTTCAGCAAAACTGCAGAATACAAGATCAGTATAGAAATATCACTTGTGGTGGTGCCTGGGTGGCTCAGTCATTAGCGTCTGCCTTCGGCTCAGGTCATGATCCCAGGATCCTGGGATTGAGCCCCGCATCGGGCTCCTTGCTCAGCGGGAAGCCTGCTTCTCCCTCTCCCACTCCCCCTGCTTGTGTTCCCTCTCTCGCTGTGTCTCTCTCTGTCCAATAAATAAATATCTTAAAAAAAAAAGAAATATCAGGTTGTATTTCCATATACAATTAGTGATACAAAAATGAAATTAAGACAACAATTCCATTTGCCATAATATCAACAAGAATAATATTTAGGAATAAATGATTAATCCAGGAAGTATAAGATTTGTAGACTAAAAACTATAAAACAGTGTTAAAAGAAATAATAAATTATAGAAAACCTACATAAATGGAACGATAATCCATTTTCATGGACTACAAAGTGTAATACTATTAAGATGGCAATCCTTCCCAAATTGATTCACATATTTAATGCAATCCCTATCAAAATTCCAACTACTGTTTTTTTTTCTTTCCAGAAATGGGAAAACTGGCCCTAAAATTCATATGGAAATTAGGAAACCCCAAATAATCAAAGTTATTTGGAAAAAGAAGTTGAAAGACTCTCATTTTTCAATCTCAAATCTTAAAACAAAGCTACAGTAATCAAAACACTGTGTTACTGGCATAAGGATAGACCTATAGATCAACAGAACAGAATGAAGAGTCTGGAAAAAAAATATACATCTATGGTCAATTTTCAACAATAGTGCCAAGACCATTCACTGGGGAAAGAGTAGTCTTTTCCACCAAATGATGCTGAGATACTAGATAGCACATGCGAAAGAATGAACTTGTGTATCCTACCTCATATCATATACTAAAAATAACTCAAAATGGAACAAAGACATAAATATAAGAACAAACTAAAATTCTCCCATCCAAGTACTAACCAGGCCCGACCCTGCTTAGCTTCCGAGATCAGACGAGATCGGGCACGCTCAGGGTGGGATGGCATTCTTAGAACACATAGGGTTCAAATCCTCATGATCTTAGATGTCACAAAGGATTCTTATACATGACAACAAAAGAAATACATAAACTATACTTCATAATTAAAAACATTTGTGTATCAAAGGACACAATCAAGAAATTGAAACGACAAACCCAAAGAAGGGGAAAAATATTTTCTAATCATACATCTGATAAGGGACTTGAATCTAGATATATGAAGAACTCCTACAACTTAACAGTAAAAAGACAACCCAATCAAAAACTGGCAAAGAATCTGAATAGACATTTCTCCAACGAAGATACACAAATGGCCAAAAGGCACATGAAAAGATGCTCACCATCATTAGTTTTCAGGGAAATGCAAATCAAAACCACAATAAGATACCACTTTATACTAAGAGGATGGATAGAATAAAAATTTCTGATTATAACAAGTTTTGGTGAAGATATGGAAAAATCTGAATCCTCACACACTACTGGTGAAAATGTAAAAATGGGGCAGCTGCTTTGGAAAACAGTCTGGCAGTTCTTCAGATGATTCAACGTAGAGTTGCTTTATTACCCCCCATATACCCAAGAGAAGTAAAAACATCTCTACACATAAGTATAAATGTTCACGGCAGCATTTTTCATAATGAGTGAAAGATCTAATCAACCCAAATGTCTATCAATAAATGAATGAATAAAAAATATGTGGAAATCCATATAAGGGAATGTTATTTGGCCATAAAAAAGAAGTACTGATACATACTACGACTTGGAGGAACCATGAAAATATAATGCTGAATGAAATAAACCAGTCACAGAAGGCCACATATTATATGATTTAATTCATTAGAAGTCCAAAACAGGGAACTCTATAGAGACAGAAAATTGATAAATTATTGCTTAGGACTAGTAGAAGGAAATGGTAGAGGTAATATTTAGGGGGATGATAGCCAAACGGGACAGTGTTTTTTTCAGGTGACGAGAATGTTCTAAAGTTGATTGCATTGATGACTGCAAATATCTGGGAATATAATAAAAACCATTGAATTTTACACTTTAAATAAATGAACTGTATGATATGAGGATTGTATCAATAAAGTTTTTTAAAAAATGAATTTTTTTCTCACTTAAAGCAATCTTTTTTCCAAATTTAAATGTTGATTCTACTTATTCTGAAGTCACTTTGCCTGTAATCAATAAAGGAATACAGCCCTTCAGCATGATTATGATAGATCAATTAGTAATACTCCCACTTCACTGGTCTGCCATTTACTATTCCTTTCCCTGGATTAACTTTCTCCTCCTTTCTCCCTTCAAAATACTATCCATCCTTCACAATGTAGCTCAAACACCACTTCCTTTTGGAAGGTGTCCACAATTCCCCACAATGGAGCACATTTCTTTCTCTTCTGCATGGTCCTGCCATATGGCCCATACAACTGGTCTAACACTTAATGCATATTCATGGTTCTTGTACACATTTCTCTCCCACATTTCGTGGAAATTCCTTTAAGAGCAAAGCAAATTTCATGTATCTCTACGTCCTCCTCAAGGTTGAATGTTCTGACACTCATGATCTTCCTCAAATTAAATTAAAGCAATAAAGATAATTCTTCTAAAATCTGTTCTCTTTTTCAACTCCATACAAACTATACTAAAGCAAAAATTCTTTGGAATGCAATGAATTTACACTAAACAACTTAAGATTAAAAATTATTTTATTATCCAATCACTAGAGAATTCTTTATTAGATATACTGGATTGCCCTAAAACTAGTTCATAGGGACTAAAAGGTTGATTTCTATCTTTTGTGAGAACCATCTTAGACTTAAGTACTTAACAATATTAAATAATCTTCATGATTTCAAAAACTTCAACAAGAAGCACATTATTTCAACAAAATGGAAAGACTTTGGTCCTCTGTTATGAACACCATTTCCAAAATATTTATGGTCAGAAGAGTGATACTCTGTGAGAATATAAAATTTTTGGTTCTAAATTACAAGCTACTTTGTGTTACACTTTGAGAAATAAAAACCTGGGTAGTAACAACATTTGCATCCTTAGTTTATTGTCATTACCTCTCGTTCTATGGTCTTCCTCCTCAGCAGCTTTTTGACACTTGGGAGCTGCTTCTTTAACAACATGGTAGCCTCGTTCATTCTTCTGACTTGCGTGATTAAGAAAGACGGAACCTGGAGAAGAAACACTGCCTGAATCAAAAGGAAAGCGTTGAATTAAACCTCCCAGTTAGACTCTGTCTCCAGTTATGGTAACTCCTTTAGGATGCTCAGTATCCTAACTAGGGACTGTGGAACTTGTCCTTGTAAAGATTAGAGAAAATGATAAGGATTCCTGTTTAAAAGGTAAAACATGCTTGGGAACAGCCATTAAAGACTGACAAAGATGCCACAAGCAACCTGGGATTATCTTCTCACATTTCTTCCCTGTGACTAATGGCATGGAGCCTTTATGTTTCCTGGGTGCTGGTGGACTTCGAGGGAAAACATCACAGTCATCACACTGTTACTCACCTTCCACAGAATTTTCTGGTATTTAAGCATTAGGCGAATGATGTGGGCTGCAGTGTTTGCTAACTGTAATTCTTCATAATCAGAATGTTTGCTTCGACTGAAGAAAAGGTTTGGTGCCATTATAGTAGAAATGTTCCATATACTCATTCGGTTTTTTGATTCATTGGCAATCACTTTACTGAAGAATGTCATGAGGGCCTAACAAGAAACAGCACTGTGTCACACTACTGTAAATTATCAAAAGGCACCACTGATTGTTATCATTCATTTCTATACCCATTCATGGTGCCTCTGGAAAACTGTCAGAACTATAGAATGGCTAAACGTATAACGCTGCCTCTTTTATTCCTTACAAGTATTAATGAGAAATGTGAATAGTTTACTGAATTCTCTGCTTCATAAAAGTGCTTCCACTTTTTATTATATGGGAGATACTATAAATATTAGTTTGCATTTTTTATTTACTTTTACCAAAACAAGGTTGACAAATATTAAAATTATGTAGTAAACTAGAAAGAGAAAACACTGCATTTCAAATAAACATGAAGTGCAGTTTCATTGTGAAGGAAGAAAAGGAATCCTAAAAAACACCCTTATTTAAAGTATTACCATTGAAAACTAATATTTCCTTGGGAAAGGAAAACCCATTTAAAAAAAAAACAAAAACATGAGTATCTCATTCCTCAGTCCAAATGTAAACTCAATTGAAAAATTTAAAAATTCTACTTTCTCGGTGTCATTTTTCTATTGTTTTTCAGTTTTGGAATATTTAGCAGACCAAAGGGAAATGCTTACATGCAGCTGTTCTTGGCATTTAAAAAAGAGAGAGAGAGATTTGAGAAAGCTTAAAGTTTGGCTAAGCCACCAAAGTACAGATGCTTATCAGAACCTTCTGAAATTCACCAAGAGGGCTGAAATCTTAAAAAAAAAAAAAAAAAAAGTTTTTCAAGTTTAAATCCTGCTATAGTATTTTTAATGAGAAAATGGTTAACATATAATAATAGTCAACATTTGAGGGCTTATTGTAAGCCAAGCATTTTTTTTTTTTTAAGATTTTATTTATTTGAGAGAGAGAGAATCAGAGACAGAGAGCATGAGAGGGAGGAGGGTCAGAGGGAGAAGCAGACTCCCTGCTGAGCAGGGAGCCTGATGTGGGACTCGATCCCGGGACTCCAGGATCATGACCTGAGCTGAAGGCAGTCGCTTAACCAACTGAGCCACCCAGGCGCCCGTAAGCCAAGCATTCTTTTTTTTTTTTTTTTTTTAAGATTTTATTTATTTATTTGAGAGAGAGAGAATGAGAGAGAGCGAGTACATGAGAGGGGGGAGGGTCAGAGGGAGAAGCAGACTCCCTGCCGAGCAGGGAGCCCGATGCAGGACTCGATCCAGGGACTCCAGGATCATGACCTGAGCCGAAGGCAGTCGCTTAACCAACTGAGCCACCCAGGCGTCCAAGCCAAGCATTCTTAATACTTCATATATATCACTGACTTTATCATTATTACAAACCCTGTGAAGTAGGTACTATTATTTTTTTTTTAAAGGTTTTATTTATTTATTTGAGAGAGAGCATGAGAGGGAAGAGGGTCAGAGGAAGAAGCAGACTCCCCGCTGAGCAGGGAGCCCGATGCGTGATTCGATCCAGGGACTCCAGGATCATGACCTGAGCCGAAGGCAGTCGCTTAACCAACTGAGCCACCCAGGCGCCCATGAAGTAGGTACTATTATTAATACTGTTTGACAGGTGAGGAAACTAATGGAAAAGATTCAGGTAGCTTTGCCCAGTGTCAATTAAGTGGCAAAGCCAGGATTTGAACGGAGTAAACCTGATTCTCAAGACAGAGCTCTTGATCTTTATAGCACATCAGCTTCAATCCTAGATCCAGTCACAGTGTAGAATGGGGAAAGTGTGTGTGTGTGTGTGCATGTGTGTAACATCTCCACCAGTCCCATGATGTTTTTGAGGATCTTCTGTTAGAAAAGTATTGGATTACTTGTTTTTATTGCATCCTTGGTTATATGAGAGGATAGATGACATTCTGAACCAAATATCTGATACCAGATGTATCATTTTTTTTTCTCTTTATATATAAAAGAACACTGTTTACAAAAATCCCCAAAACAAGCTAATAAATTTCCAGCTTTTGAAAAATTACTGAATTATACTAGAAACAGACATTCTTCTGTCACATCCAATCCCCATCCTTGGGCTCAGGACATGATATAACTGACAAATATTATAATTGACATAGATGTTTTTATTAGGTAGGAGGAAAGGTCCTCATCAAGTTGAAATGTCTGATGAGAGGCAGCACAAAGAATCATCTTTGTTTTCAGCATTATGTTTACTGGCCTCAAAATTATGGGCTCTTTCCAACTCATCTTAATTCAACTTCATTTCAAAGATTCCAAACACCTGTTGTACTTACAACAAATTTCCTATTGCATACAGAATCATTATCAAAATAGCGAGAGAACCTTTTGATTTTTGCCAACATACAGCAAGGAAATAAATCTGAAATAAGGGGCAGAATATTTGGGAGAACCATGGAATATGGTTCTATCAAATGTTCTATTATATGTTAATGGAAAAATCATTTTTCTGAGTCTAATTTTCCTAACCTGTAGAATGAGAAGATCCTACCAGGTGATTTCTAAAATTCCAAGATTCTAGGATTCTTCAATTGATTATTATTATTATTTTTAAAGATTTTATTTATTTGACAGAGAGAGACACAGCCAGAGAGAGAACACAAGCAGGGGCAGTGGGAGAGGGAGAAGCAGGCTTCCCGCTGAGCAGGGAGCCCGATGTAGGGCTTGATCCCAAAACCCTGGGATCATGACCTGAGCCGAAGGCAGACGCTTAACGACTGAGCCACCTAGGCGCCCCTGAATTATCTTTATAAACTATAAGACACCAACATTTTAGAAATTTCATTTATATCAGTGACTTCAAATTTCCTCCCTAAGGATATTCTTCAGATCTTCTGTCACCAGACTGAAGTGAGCAGCTGAGGACCTAAAATTATAGAGCTTTACATTCTGCAGCTTACATAATGGCCCCTGACATTATCCCATTTGTCTTCTTCTGACATTACCCCATTTGTCTTCCATCTTTGCTTCTCCTGTTGCTAACCCTAGGCCAGTGCCTGGCACTAGACAGATACTCAGTATCTCTTAACAGACTGAATGAATTAAACTGAAATGTTCAGAGAAGATTCTAGGATTTATATTCTTTCCTGTTTTCCTCGGGAGAACAGCAGTAAGAATGTGGGAAGGCAATAACAGGCTGACAGCATGCTCAGCTGGCTTAGTAAATTGTCATCTTGGTTTTTATTTTTCCATCTGAGCCATTGTCTTTGACTAAGAAAGGCCAATGACAGACCATGAGGTTGATACAACATACCTGAGCTGTGTCCCTGTTGGCATCAGGCAGTGCCATGACCATGAGATGTAAAGCTTGAAACTGTACTTTGATGTGAGGCCCTCCTAACAAGAAAACAGAAATAACCACACATTTTGAACAACACTGTTGCATTCTGACAGCATTTCTTGCTAACATCTGGTGGCACAGGAGGACTCCTGACAGCTTTCAGTGGTAAAGACTCAGGTTTTGTGCCCAACAATGTAAATTTGTTAACTTGGACAAGAGCCTCAGTCGATCAACTCCTCTTTCACATCCCACAATGCCATTGTAGAGGCAGGTGGCCAATGAAATCCTCAAAATAATCTAGATTTGTATAACATTTCCCTTTTCAAAGTACTTCCACAGGCTCTGCTTTACTTGTATGCTCTAAACAGAAGGCTTAAAAGCTCAAGTCAACAGAAAATAAATCTTTTTTCCACATAACGAGGCAGCAAAGTATAATTATTAGGAGCATAGATTCTAGAACCAGGTTCAAATCCTGCATCTACTTTAGTCTGAGTGACCTTGTGCAGGCTACTTAACCCCTCATTCCTACTATTTTGCCATCTGTAAAATGGGAGTAGTCATATCTACCTATCTCCCTGGGTTATTACAAAGACTAAATGAGTTAGTAGGTATAGTGTGTTTACCTCAGTGCCTGTATATAATTACCTCTATATGTATTTGCTCTTGTTATTATGGACATTTAAGGAAAGTGACTATAGTTGGATCTTAAGAGATTCTTGAGTATTTTATTCCTTGATAATGACAGAAGATGGCGCCAGAGGGCTGGCATTTATACTTGTGTATTAAACGCTGATTCTTTTCCTGTTTCAGGGAATTTTAGGGATTCCATCTGCAACTGGATAATCCACAACCAGCTGTCCCGAAAATGTAGAGTATATCAGAGCATTCCAGGCTTTGCTTTGTCTCTCTGTATTCTCCTCACAATGGTCTCTTGGTGGGGAGTTCCTAGAGGGAAGCAGTATGTTCTAGCATCCCTGGGGAGTTCTTAACTTGAAGGTAAATCTATTTATATTCAGTGGATGAAAGGCAGTCATCTGCCTGTAAAGTTACTTAGCTTTACAGCAGTGGAAACACTCTTGAGACAAGCCACTAGGTTATAGGAGATTGTGTGCATCGTAGTTAGGAGTAGATGACTAATGTGCATAACCATTTAACAAAGAAACAGTTGGGAGGATTATTTATAGAATTGTATCACATTGTCTTGGCACAATCCCCATGTGGATTTTTAGAAATTTATGTCAAATTTGTAAACAAAAATGACACACGTTCAGGATGTTTTTGAAAATGGCTAATGTACATTGACATGAGTTTACATGATTAATAGGAACTATCAGGAGCATATCTCAGTACAAAGCACTGAGGGACAGATAAGGCATTATTTAATACATAAATTGCAGGCTGTCTATAATCTTCCAATGCAGCCAACCTTCTGGCAGAGGGAACAATAGATGCAGATGCAGGCTCTATATTTCCATCAATTTCAAAGAAATTATGAAGTTACTTTTAAGACTGAAACTCTAAACTGGCAAATAATCCATTTTCATTTTATTTAGGACACCTACCCCTATACCACTTTGTGGCTAATAGTTTTGTAGTTAATTCGTTACTGCATCCTGGTTCGGATTTTTTTCCCTTGAGGTCATTATTTTCCCAGAAAATGATTCAACTTTTCAAAAAAGTATATAAAGCTTGACTTAGTCTTTTAATTTTATGGGCAATTTTTGGGCCAAGTTTGGAAAAAGAATGTGATTACACTAAAAGACTACATGCTCCAAACCCCATTTTAGAGCATAAAGATTAGCAGCTTAAACACACATATCCACAATTCTTTCCTTCAGAAAATCTCATTATAACTAGGGCTTACTCTAGGTAGCAAAAAGGACATTTTCCCTGCTGGTAGCAGCCCAGAACTCTGGGCTTCCTGTGGGGTTGGCTGGTATCAAATCAATCACTGCAACATGGTTTTTTCACTTTCAAAGTCATACAAAGAAATGTGGACTCCTCTGTGAACCTTTTCAGGATATTTTCCAGATTTTCTTCCTTCAATGAAGTGTATTGGCTGTAGTCAGACAGGAACAATGATGTTAAGGAAACCTAGTTTTAAATGTGTATGACATTTTAAAATGGGATTCTCTGAACAGGACTGGCATTGGACTCCTTGCATAATTTCATAAGACCAAAAAACCACAAACAGAAAAAATCTTCTGTGGCACCAATTGTTTTGATGCATTATTTAGCATTATACCACAGAGCAAGGCAAAGGGAATACTTCTCCATTTTCCAGGAGAGCAAACTATACAGAAAATCCTACTTACAAATTGAAGGGAGGAAGTCCTGCTTCTGGTATGGCTGAATAAGCTCTGTCCTGACCAACCCTCCTGAAGATAACTATTAACTCTGGACAAATACTAAACCAACCATCTAAGGCGGTGGAGAATTCATAAGAGCAGGCAGATTGAGAAGCCTGGACACTTGGAAACAGAGAATGGTACAGGGAGAGTTTCCCACTATCCTGGTTTTTAGCCTATGGTCAGGCCATAGCTGGTCTTGCAGGAGGCAGCTAAAACTCCAGTTCTTCTGGCCCAAACAGCTAAAAGACAGGATTCAAGATGACCACAGCCACTGCGAAATAATGGAAAAGGACCTGATTCTGGTAAAAAATCTTGGCTGACTCATGAACGAAGCATGCGTGGAATAGCACAGGGAAAGATACATAACTGAACTGACAGTCCAAAAGACCGCTGACAATTTGAGTTCAAGTAAATTGTTGGCCCAAATACAAACAACAAAAAGCAAAACAAGACTCCAACCTCACTCTTTGGGGAAATATTATAGAATGCAGAGTCTCCAAAACACAGCATTTACAACGTTCAGGATATAGTTCTAAATTTACTTGACATACAAGAGTGATGCATTTTCAAGGGAAAAGACAATCAACAGAGACCAACCCAGAGGTGACCCAGGTGTTGGCACTAGCAGACAAGGATTTTGAAACATTAATGATGTTAAGAAAAATATGCTTATAATGAAAGAGAAGATAGGCCATCTCAGCAAATAAATAGAAAATCCTTAAAAAGGAGGGATGACAAGGGAGACAAGAATATACAATGTGGAAAAGACAGTCTCTTCAACAAATGGTGTTGGGAAAACTGGACAGCCATATGCAAAAGAATGGAACTAGACCATTGTCTTACACTACATGCAAAAATGAACCCAAAATATAAAAAAATGAACTCAAAATGGATTAAAGACCTAAATGTAAGACCTAAAACCATAAAACTTCTAGAAGAAAACATAAGCAGTAATCTCTTTGACATCAGCCATAGGAAGATTTTCTAGATCCAGCTCCTCAGGCAAGGGAAACAAAAGCAAAATTAAACTATTGGGACTACCCCAAAATAAAAAGCTTCTGCACAGTGAAGGAAATCATCAACAAAACAAAAAGGCAACCTATTGAACGGGAGAAGATATTTACAAATGATATACCTGATAAGGGGTTAATATTCAAAATGTATAAACTTAGCACAAAAAACCCCCAAATAATCTGATTAAAAAATGGGTGTAGGACATTTTCCCTAATGTAGACATTTTCCCTAAGAAGATAGAGACGAACAACAGACACATGAGAAAATGCAAATCAAAACCACAATGAGATGTTACCTTACACCTGTCAGAGTGACCAAAATAAAAAACACAAGAAGTAAATGTTGGTGAGGATGTGGAGAAAAAGGAACACTTATGCATAGTTGGTAGGAATGCAAATTGGTGCAGCCACTACGGAAAACCCTATGGAAGTTCCTCAAAAAGTTAAAAATATCATTACCATATGATCCAGTAATTCCACTGTTGGGCATTTATCAAAAGAAAACAAAAACACTAATTCAAAAAGATACATGCACGTCTATGTTTACTGCAGCATTATTTACAATAGCCAAAGATATGGAAGCAACCCCAGTATCCACAAAAAAATAAAAGAAGATGTGGGGTGTGTATATATACATACAATGTACACACACACACACACATATACATATAATGGAATATTACTCAGCCATAAAAAACCAAAATCTTGCCATTTGCAACAACATGGATGGATCTAGAGGGTATAATGCTAAGTGAAAGAAGTCAGTCAGAGAAAGAAAAATACCATATGATTTTTTTACTCATGTGCAATTTAAGAAACAAAACAAATGAACAAACAAACAAAAAAAGAGACAAAAACCAGACTCTTAAATATACAGAGAACAAACTGGTGGTTGCCAGAGGGGAGATGGGGAGGTGGTGGGTGAAAAGGATAAAGGGGCTTAAGAGTACACTTACTATGATGAGCACTGAAAAATGTATCAGATTATTAAATCATTATATCGTACACCTAAAACTAATACAACACTGTGTGTTAATTATATTTCAATTAAAAAAAGCACCAACTGGAAATTCTAGAACTGACAAAACACAATATCTGAAATAAAAAGGAATAAAGAGAACTAGCTCTTCTCTCTTTCTTTGCAAGCTTCTTTCATAAAACAAAATACTACATCTTACAAAGAAAAGAGATACTAGTCACAGATGGCATGTGAATTAAAGCTTAGGAAAAAATTGCCTTGCTTATCATATTCTCTTCTCTGAAGACACAAAGGATTATTTTATGAATCTGATTTAGTTAAAATTTTTAAAGATTTAGAACTTACTATTTTTTAGGACAAATTTTGTCATAAAACTCAGGACCTATTATTTTCCTTCATTGTGGTTTTAAGGATTTTATAGTTCTGGTCAACCTGCAGTAAGTTGTAAACTGGCAGCTAGAGATCTCATTTGTTAGGCTCACAGGGTGTTTTCAAATTTGAATTTGTGACTGATATTTTCAAATTTACAGTTTTCCTATTGAAGTGTGGATTTTGGCTCTCATTCCTACATGGTAACCATTATCTAGAGCTGAGCAGTGGTCAATCTTTTTATAAGTTTCAGTTTGTCCATGGGCCTTTTCTGTCCATGTAGAATTACCATTTATTTAACAGCTTTGTACAAAGTTAGGCTTGTGACCCTTGAATTCCTCTGGTTAGTAGTCAAAGCCCCCATCATGTAAACCCATTCTACTTTTCTAAATTTCTCTCTTGTCACATCTCCACAATATTCAACCCTGAAGCTAAAAATTAAAACCATGCCAAATTATTCCCTCATTGCCAAATACAACACACACTTTCCAGTTTCCATGATTTTATCCAAGTTCCTCACTTAAGGCCTAATGTATGTTGACTTTGTAGTTTTCGGAGACAAAACACCTTCTGTGTAACATTTACTGTGTGTTACACATCATCAAACCCAGGACCTTGGATTTAAAGAAGGGAGAGACCTTCTATTTTTGGAAGGACTATTACACACCAGGTACTATTCTAGATGTCTTCGTTCAATAACCACATCAACCCTGACAAGCAATTATTATCTGTAATTTATAAGTGCAGCAATAAAGCTCAAAAAGGTTGATTACCTGGCTAACAGATGGTTGAGCAGGAATTCAAATCTCAAGAGCCTGGTCTTTCTGCAACCCTCTCTTTTAACGATCATAAAACCCGCTAAATTGTATCTACCGATAATGAGAAGAGAGGACTGTTTACCATCAAATTCAATATTTCACCAAGCACTCCCAGGAAAACAGGAAATCTGTACATTTATGATCACATTTGATTATGCATCTTTCTTTTGCTGTGTCACTTTATTGACCTTGCATCTTAGTCCATTCACACTTAACTTCTTCCACCTACTTTCCATGAGAGTGATGAAGGCAGGTATATATTCCACAGGGAAGAGAGAGGTGGGTAGTTCTCTGAAAAATGCCTTCAACATTACTGCAGCTTCTCTATGGCACATTCTGTCCCATTTAAATTTATCAGCATTAAACTTGGCATCCAGTTCTTCACGGTATTGCTGAAAATCAAGAAAAACAGTCAATATTCAAAGCGTTTTTACCACCTGATCCCCCTTTCCCTTTTAAAAACTGTCTTTACATAAACTATTTTTGTAAATAGATTGAAAAGCCAGTATCTACCAAGCCTAACTTTTTCAACATAATTAAGAACTGAAATAGCTATTTCTGAATGAATTTTTCTAAAATCTTTTAAGAATAATGTTAATCTTGAAATTATCTGCTAATTCTACAGAACTATAAAATGCTTCACTCAGATCATAATTTCGTTTCTGTGGTTTTGGCAGAATACCACATATCCCCACAGGATAAATGTACTGATTTGACAAAAGCCTCCACTTCCCTTTTTTTTTTTCATGATCTCTTCCTTCTGCCATCCTGTCATCTACTTCTAAATTAGACCAAGAATGTATGCCTCTCAGCTAGTTCTCATACAGAATGAAAATAGCCCAATAAAGGAACTCTGACCTCACAGCAACATGCAGACCAATGACATCTTCCTGGAGCAGTTACAGCAAAGTGTCATGCCAAGAGGTACACATGTCTTCCACATGTTTGCATGCTTGCCCAATCCTTCATAAGGTTTGGAACACTGTGTAAATACTTTAAGAAAATCACTAAGCCTCCATAAGTTTTAGTTGGGTTATACAGTTCACATTATCGATTCATCTGATCTTTGGTGCCACCATTCTCCATGTTTCTTTTTCAAACTCATTTTCTACCGTCCCCTTGAATTGCATACAGAGTTCACCTATTAATAGCAGGTAGTTGTAGTAGTTCCCCAACTGACATTAACTACTCCAAAAAGAGAACTCTGAAATCCCTCAGCAACTTTGAGGCCTTCCAGCCTTGAGTCATGCACAGCCAGTCGGTCTGCACATCTGACCTGCCCCTACCACGTTGTAGCTCATTACCCAGCCCAGACTTTAATGCTCCCTGAGCCTACACACGGGAGACACCCTGGCATTACATGTGCCTTACAGAGACAGACAGGATTCCAAGCCACCCTCGAGCCCTTATTAATGACAGCCAAAGGAGATTTTCTTCTTGTCCTTGAGAAGCTCTCAGTCTAATAGGAATAATAGAGCAAATCAAGCAAATCCTTTGCTGATAAATACACTTTGTAAAGCACTGAAGCATACATACAAAGTGCTTCCTAGAATAAAAGAAGTAGAGCACAGACTGGGCCCTGGTAAGAGAAGGATGCACGGGATCCATTCTTTGCCTTTAGGCAGTTCTGTGAATGGTACTATCTTTTGAATTCATCATGCTAACTCAGGTCACATATTGGATGCTATGCAGCCAGGAAAGAGAAGAATCCAACTCTTCCCAGGCCAAGTCTTGAATCAGTGAGGCGCTTGTCAGAGGAAAAGGAAATAGAAGGGTACTCCAGACAGCACAAAGTGCTCCAGCAGTAGTACACATGCAAGAAGACCCACTGGATCTGGGGAACTCCAATTAGTTCAGTGTTGCTGGGGTGCAGACCAGAGCCAGCCCTCAGGGGGCTGAACTTCATTCCATGGGTCACGAGGCAACATGGAACATGTCCAAGCAGGAGAACAAGGTGAGATTTATCTTTTCTGGCAGCCAGATGGGAAAGCGATTTGGAGGAGAATAGAGCTTGGGTGCTGATTGGGGAACAGACTAGAGGCAAGGAGACTAGATACTGGGTCATGGCACCTTTTCTGGAAAATGGAGGACTAATCTGGATAAGCAGCTGTAAGACAGAAAGGAGAGGCGGCACTGATGGACTGCCTGAGAAAATTCTCACAAATCAGTGATGGATTATTTAGAGGGTGACGTAACAGTCCAAAATGACTCTGACTGCTAGTTGGGGTCATAGGTAGATGGAGGTGTTAATGGGAAGTACAGGGAAAGCAGCAAATGTCTTCCATCCATTGCCCGGTGGTACAAAGCAAAGGGGAAACTGTTTTCAAGGAGGCAAGAAGCACCAGCGAGGGCAGAATAATTCAAATTCATCTCCCACATCCCTCTGCTGTACGAAGCTGACTGAAACACAATGTGACCACCATTCTAACCTGCCAGCTGCTTAACAGGCAGCACGGCTCCGGCACCACGAGCGGGCTCTATGACCAGATTCTTTAGGGTTTGATCCCAGCTCCACAACTGACTAGTTCTAAGGCCTAGGCCTCAAGTTTCTCACTGTGTAATAGGAATATTAAAATGACTTCAGGGGCGCCTGGGTGGCTCAGTTGGTTAAGTGTCTGCCTTCAGCTCAGGTCATGGTCTCAGGGTCCTGGGATTGAGCCCCGCATCGGGCTCCCGGCTCAGTGGGGAGCCTGCTTCTCCCTCTCCCACTCCCCCTGCTTGTGTTCCCTCTCGCTGCATCTCTGTTAAATAAATAAATACAATCTAAATAAATAAATAAATAAAATGACTTCATAGAGATTCAATCAGATAATAATATGTAAAGCTCAGTGGGGAGGGCCTGCCACACAGCAAGTTTTCAATAAATGCTGGCTGCTCCTAACATCCCCCTCCTCTTGGTCTGTAATAACCTTTAGTATTATTACTATGGGAAACCCATGCATATGTGGTTATTTGGGTAACAGTACCCCTTCCTCTGTCTGGATGGACAGAATAAAACAAAACTGAGAGAAAGAATGTCCTCTCTTCCTTTTGATCAGAAAAAACTGAGGGACATAGGAGCAGAGCTGACATTTCCATGGTGGTCCTAAACATGAAACCATAAACCAGGTGTTGAATTCAGCTTGCCAAAGACAGGAAAGGAAGCATTTGGAGGCTAAAGAAGTCATGTTTTCTGTCCAATGTTAATGAGAACACTAGGCCGGGGTCAGATGCCACGTCCTTTAATCTGCTCTGAGCAAATATACAACCTGCTTCCATTTTGGAAGTAGGTTTATAAAAATGCTAATGACCCACCTTCAGCTTCAAAAACCAGTTCAGGAAGGGAAACCAGCAGACCAGGTAACATAATTATGATACATTTAGAGCAGCCTCAGAATAATTGAAACGAGTCAAGAAAAAAAGAAAATCTCACATGTCAAACAGCTTGCCTTCTTCCATAAAATGTATTCCCCAGTGTTTGGCTCAAATTTCTATCATTTTTGGAAAAGAAAATCATTGAAAACACCAAAGCATTAAATTGGTTCCAAATGATCTGAGGCCTTGAATACAGGAATGGACTCCACTGCTGTGTTCCCTGTGCGGCCAAAGCTAGCAGCTTCCCCCCAGGACTTTGCCCCTGTTAGTTCACCAGGCCTTGAAAGCACAAGATTGTTCATAATGATACATTAGTGTTAGCATCATCCATTTGGCACAATTAGAGGATAATTATAATGGAGTTTGTTTTTTTTTAACAGTCTTTCCCTAAGCACATTCCTAGAAAAACTAGTCTAACAGAAGAATTTACAAAAGTAGTTTAAAGTTTGAACAAAGAAGAGAAATAAAGACCCCTTTAATAGATCAAGTTACAATGTCTTTCTAACTATGATATTCCCCCATTTCTGTTTGCTGGCCCAGATTTCTCTCACATTGGTTTCCCTGGAGCTCAAACCATGAAAACATCTGGATTACATTTTCAGACTAATAAGAATGGAATAAATAGGCTGAAACTACATAAAACCGATTAGGGGAGAAAAGGGACTTTTCCCTAAATATGGTTTAGGAATGCATGTGCCTATAAGAACACTCTGAAGGAATTATTAGCCTTTGGTAAGCATTTTTCAGTCAGAGATTGGCTAAAGAAAAGTAACTTCTACTAGGTGTTAAACTTTGCGCACACAACAAAGGTTGTGTAATGTTGTCTCCTTTTGATTATTTTGAAAAACAGAGTTTTAAATTATCTCTTATGTTTTACATACACACACACACACACACACACACACAGAGGAGCCAGGAAGAATCTGTGCAAATACTACTTCCCAATTATGGAGCAAGATTTAGAGGAATGAAGTCTAGTTGTGTCTAGGAAATTGTTTCTCTGACTTCACTTTGGTTCTCTGACTATAGATATGACAACTTTCATCCTCTGATTCAGGGTACATATAACAATCATACCTATGAGAATCTAAGACAAAAAGCAGACTCAATTTAGAAAGAATAAATCTTTAGGAGCCATTAGGAATTTTCTTGCCTTTCAAATGACCTTCTGCCAGCATCTAGCAATCTCCATTTCCAGGGAAATGACAACTCTCCAAATGCCCCAACCCCTTTTGCCACTGGTAAAGTGGTGCACTGCTCAGACTTCCCTTACAAAATGAATTATTTGCATAAAATAATGCAGTTGACTCCTGACAGCTGACTCTGCCAGCAGTTAGCACCTGCTCATCTGCCTCATCCCCTTCCTCACAGGAAGCCAGAAGCCAGAGCAGTGACTGGGGTGTGGAAGCTGGTACTGGGCCCCTCTGCCTGGTGAGGGGCTACTCCGAAAGGCAGGGAAGGCCAGCGTGAGCCCTGCATCTGGTCTGAGGTGCAGGCTTCCTCCCCTGCACCCTTCAGAAGCACTATGCCTCTTCTACTCCTGACTCCATTTCAGAATCTGCCTTCTGGAGCTTCCAACAGACACAGCCTATTTATTCTCAGTTTCTACTTAACAAAAATATTGCATCACACTTCTAAATAAAAACTGAGATTTCTGATACAAATTGAATTTCCCAAAACATGTACCAAAATGAATTAAGAGATGCTCTTCCACCTCTACACATTGCTATCAAGTTAATTTTTCCCTCATTCTGAGACTTTTTTCTCAAGGACCAATTATTTAAAACTGCTCAGGTTCTCTTGTCTACCAGATAGGGAGTGATTCGAGGGCAGAGTAGAACTCCTCACTGTGAGGCCCCCAGTAGACAAAGTGGGATATCTTACTGGAAATTTATGAGAAAAATTTTTCATTTTAGTGGTTCTTTCCTTTATGGCACTGTGGAGTTTGCCACTTTCTTACTAGAAGTAAGAAAGCAAAGCAAAAGGAATCACATTACTCAGGCGGTTTTATATGTAGAAATTAAAATTACCTTCAATAAAACTAGGTTTTAGAACTGCTGAGTGATTATCCCAGTGGTGACAGCCATTCCTACATATTCTTTTTTTTTTTTTTTTTTAAAGATTTTATTTATTTATTTGACAGAGAGAGACACAGCGAGAGAGGGAACACAAGCAGGGGGAGTGGGAGAGGGAGAAGCAGGCTGCCCGCAGAGCAGGGAGCCCGATGCGGGACTCGATCCCAGGACCCTGGGATCATGACCTGAGCTGAAGGCAGTCGCTTAACCAACTGAGCCACCCAGGCACCCTCTTTTTTTATTATGTTATGTTAATCACCATACATGACATCATTAGTTTTTGATGTAGTATTCCATGATTCATTGTTTGTGTATAACACCCAGGGCTCCATTCCTACATATTCTTATAAGGACTTTCATTAAAAAGACAGTCAAAGAATGGTTCTAAGTTTAAAGCAACTGATAATGGGGGGCACCTGGGTGGCTCAGTTAAGTGTCTGACTCTTGATTTCAGCTCAGGTCATGATCTCAGGGTCATAAGATCAAGCCCCACATCGGGCTCTGTGCTGGGCATGGAGCCTGCTTAAGATTCTCTCTCTCCCTCTCCTTCTGTCCCCCTCCCCCCCACTCTAAAAAAAAATAGTACATAAAAAAATAAATAAATAAAGCAACTGATAATGGAAATAAGGGCTCACGTAATATTGGCTTGGTGAATTCTGTGACTGAGAAGAACACAGCAAACTAAAATGTTTAACCCAGAAAACAGTGATGGGACATTTCAACTTTCCCAAATTAAAGGTAAGCAGCCATTTTTCATGGCAAATTGGTATGTTGTTTTGCTGTTGCTGGTTTTTTATTGTTGTTGTTCTAAAAAATAAAAGGATACACAACTCAGGATCATGAAACAACATTTAATCATAGGTATCCAGGAACATTAGATAGCGTCAAGTGGTCCTATCAACAGCAACAACAACAAAGGACTTGATACCTGGGGCCTTGTGAACTGGATCTCGCTCGCTTAGGTCTCCCACCAAAAAGAGAGAAAATGTTCAGTACCTTGACTTTGGCAGTGCACCCTGAAAGTCGAAAAATTCCTTCAGATTCCAGGCCCGATTCCTCAACTTTCTCAAAAAACTAAAAAGCAATGATACATTATAAAAATGAATACCTCCATGCAATTATAAACATCTGAAATAACAATGATGGTGACAACAATAAATAAATTACCATGCATATATAAGTCCTGTGCCTGGTATTTGAATGCTTTGTGAAATGTTCACAACTGCCTCTAAGGTCAACAGTAGTTTCCAATTTGCAAATGCAATAGAGACTGAGAACTGTCCCATCACTTTCCCAGGATCGCCCTCAAAAGTAATGGCACTGTCTCTCAAGCTTCTGCTCTTGACCACTAGAGTACACCGCCACTTGGCCAATTTAAGATTTGATTACTGTATATCTCTTTCTGCAGATGGACCAATAGGAAAAGATTTCAAATTTACTATTATTAGGTGCAACCACTTTAGCTGAGAGACAACAGAATTCTAGAAGTATGACCAAGAAGGTAGAAACTGTAAAGGCTTATACCTCTCCTGAGTTCCCACGGTGATGATGATGATGATGTTGTTAACATAGTAATAATATAACCTAACATTTACTGTGCACTTACTGTGTCAAATGCCCCTTTCTCAGCACTTTGCCATCCATTAACTCATTTAATCCTCACACTAATCCTACCAAGCAGGTGCTAATCGCATCCCCATCCAACTGCCGAGAAGACTGATGCACGGAGAGGGTAAGTGACTTGCCCGTGTTTACACCGGAAGAGGGGGATCCAGAGTCTCTGCTATTTTCCTTTCAAGAAATGGTGGTGCCTGAAATAAGGGAGTTCTTACAGGTAGGGAGAGAAATGGATATTTAGGCCAAGGAAATATGTCCATTAAAAAAGACTCTCCCATAGGAGTGGGAGAATAATACCTTAAGCTGTCTTCAATGAGGAATACTTGATATAAGGAATAATAATAGCTAACATGTATTGAGTTGCTGATATAAATCCAGATTCAGTTGAACTAGCATTTACTGTGCACCTTCCATCTGCTAAGTTCCATGCTACGTTTTTGCAGCTACATAATAATATAAATTCATGTGTTCAATCTCCTCAGTCTTAGATTTTTATGCATTGTCTTCAAACTCTGTCCTTTACACAGAGGACAGAGGTCATCATTCTAGTTCTAATTCAAAGAAGGAAAGAAAATTTTCGTGTCACCGTGGACCTTGGCCGTGGACATACACTGTGCTCCCTTTCACCCTTCCTCCTGGCTGGCTCTACGTTCAAGGGTCAGGTATCTCACCCTCCTCTGCCTCAGTGGCCTCATTAGTAAGAAGGGAGGTGATAACACAACCTCCTCGGGCTGCTCAGTGCTGACTACCCATGCTCGCATATGGATGGCACCTGCTCAGGGGACACACCCTCAGATGCCCCCGTGCATGCTGGCACATTGCCAGCACCCTCTGGCTCTCTCATCGCCAGCCTCTGCCTCTATCAGCAGCAATCACCTGACTTGAGAAGTCACTTAGTCTGAGGCACTGGCAGCAAAGTTTAAGAGCACACAGTAAAGAGCCATGGCATTGTTACTGTGAATAAGGTAAGTTTATGTTTCCTCAGTCAGTATTTTTCTACATTACTTAAAAACTCAATTTAAAATGCAGTAAGATTTTGCATAGGGCTTGGGATTTTAAATGTGCCACTGGATGTCACTGTTGAATAAATGCATACTTGAGTAAACCAGTGTAAATTGTTGGCTATAAAAAACATGACTTAACATCAAATCAGCTATTGAGCAATGATGGTCACTGAGATTACTGGCAGATGATAGTTATGGTAATATTTTTCAAAACTCCCTTCCATTTTATCTAAATATATCCTATCTTCATAGTCATACCTGAAAAACCACCAGAAAAGTACATTTTAGGCTTTATTAAGCTTTGTTTGGCAAATTCATTTAAATGATCACACATACATATTTAAAAACACCCAAACTGTGATATAGCTCAGCAAATACTTAAATAATCAGTAAATGCACAGCTGATAATTAATGGTCATCTTGTATTCTGCAGAGAATATTCAAATACACACACAAACATATAACACACACAAGTAACCTTTAGAAAATACTGGAAAAAAATATAACGGAAAGAAGCCATGTGACAGAGCATCTGTGTCCATCACCTGATGCTTTATGTTCAGACAGTGCAACAGGCTCCAAAAGTCTGCAGCAAGGCAAACTGGTTACAAGTGCTGTGGGATGCATGAAGAAAGCTGAAAATCACCAAAGGCTTGAGTCCTAGGAGGGCTTTAGTGTCTTTAAATATACAAGAAAATTCATTAGCGGGTTTGCAACTCCAAACTGCAAGCAGGAGGCTCTATTATTTCCCCAGTCATTTACATTCCACTCACTTTTTGTAACACCAGGGGGACCTTCACTCCAGGGTCTTTCTTTCGGTCATTGTCCAATAGGACTGTAAGTGGAACGCCAAAAATACCATTGTCTTCATTGTAAAATGGGCAAGAAAGAAAGAAAAAAGAATCAGGAAAGCATTATCTTATTCCAGTGCATCAAGTGTTAAAATCAGAAGAAACCGGTCTTAACTACCTCGTCCTTTTACTTTCTCAGTTTTGTTTCTTTTCAACTGGATTCCAAAGGCATCAAAAAAGGCAGTCAGTTCAATGAGAGAGAGATGGCGGATTTTCTTCATGTCTTCAGCAGACAGATCTCCAGCTTCAGTTAGGCCAAATCTGGTTTTCTGGACAATAAATTTCTAGAATACATATTGAAGATATTTATTTCTTATGGCAAAGGAAAATTATTATCCCCTCATTCAAATGCCACCTGGACATTCTAAATCTGTATAGCAAAATATGCCGCTTGTAAAAAAAAATCTCTGAGAAGCAAGCTGCGTCATAGAAAGATTATGAATAATTTTTAGAACATTTGCAGAACACTCTTGTGCTAAAGTGTACTATAACATTGTCATCACAACCATGAAAACATCTTTCTCCTAAGAAACATCCTGTGTTGTCCACTGATGTCCCAGGCACCACATGGAATGTACCTACCAGGGGTACATGTGACACGTGCACACAAAGCCCAATAAGCTAAGTGCTCCCAGAAGAGCTTCTGACATATCTTTTTGGGTTGGGGGACCATCAGTCCTTTAATCAGGTATGAGACTAACTAATCTCCCCACTGAATGTGATGCACAAGCCTGCTGAGACAGTAGTTATTCTACCTGACACCTCAAATTCAGATACTAAAAGTCCAAATATTTCTAAAAAAGAAAAATACATAAAAAGTACCAAATAATCCCATTATCATTTTGAGACAATGAATTTGCTATATTCCCCATTTCCACAATAGGAAACAAAATACAGTAAAATGACAACCAAAAAAACTCTTCAACAATCCAGAAATACTGTGAAGACTATAGTAAGTAAGACCTTTTAAGAAAGATCTAATTTAATATCCACAAGTTTGCTTTGCTCTCAAAAACCTGGTATGGAAAAAAAATTTGCTAACGTAAAAAATCCCAGTTACTTCAGTTACAAAGCTTTGTACATTCTCTATAGTGGCTCCCTCAGTTAGAGCTTTCTTGAGGTTTTTAAACCATCCACTTATTCATTCATTTGTTCATTTAGTCAACAATTGCTCCTTAGAACCTCAAGTATTTTAAAAAGTAAAACAACAAAATGTAGCATGTGGTTTGGGGCATACCTTGTCCTATAAAAAACTTAGTTGTTTTAACTTCTTTCTGAGACCAAGGCCCCACATAACAAGAACTGCAATCATTCATTAGGTAATTACCACTTGCTAAATCCCCTGCAAAGTTCTTCATGGGAGACTGACCTGCACCCCAGGTGACCCAAATCTCAGGAGGGGACAGCCTGGATGAAGGAACTGGGGGCCAGCATCCTCTCTTGAATGACTCTAAAGATTGGGAGGGATGCCCCTGAAACCAGAGTCCCACTGGATTCCCTCTTTTGCCCTAGAACACCCCTGTGCCCTCCAACATAGAAGCTGCTTAGGGATGAGGAGGAGTTTTAGAGTTTGACATATGTAGGTTTAAACCCTGTTTCAGCCTCCTACTCACTGTGGGGCTTTGGATGTATAACTTCACTTCTTTGGGATTCAGTTTTTTTAGCTGTAAAATGGGAGCGGTATGGGGTGATTCCAACACAGATAACTAGTGCAGCACCAGGCTGGTGGAAGACACTCAGCGAGTCTTATAGTTCTTGCCCTGCCCTCTTGCTCCCTGCATCATGGGGTTGTTGTCTGGGAATGGTCCAGTCTGCCTAGGCAAGGACTCTGCCAGTTTTTATATGATCATTCCTTTAGCCCTGAAACTGCCTGAGCCCTGCTGCTCATCGTGCCTCCAGCTCTGATCAGCACAGAATATTCAGGGCTCTACATCATGAACTCTTCACAAATGCATTTACTGAGTAGCCAATAGATCAATGTAACATAGTCAGGATGGCCGAGCGGTCTAAGATCAAAGTAACATAGTTCTTGTAGTGGGCTTTCAGGATATAATATCCTGGATATAGATATAGATTTAGATACATAGATATAAGTATATATATACTCTGAGGCTTTCAGGATAATGAAGTAGATAGCTCTACTTGCCTACTCTGTAATAATATTATAAATTCTTGAGTCTATTTTTGATGAATTTTTAGTGCCTTTTCTGCAAGTCCTCACTTCTTGTTGTAATGACTGTGACTTTTTGCAGTAACCCCCTCTGATATGTGGCTTCTAGAGGCACAAGTAGGTATATAGTTAGAATCTGCATTAACCTATAAGTAAGGATATAAACTGCATGAAATCACACATGCCAGGAAATCCTACTTCCTCTGTAAAACAGTATTCAAGCATACACCCTCACAACTCTTCCTCAACCCAGTGCTACCAGGTACAGCCAAGCAGGCTGTGCACTGCACAACAGATGGTGCCCTGGTATTACGCAACACTGATGCCTGCCCTCTCCCTCCACACACACACATTTAAAAAAGAAAAAAAATCCTAGTTTGTCCCATGGAAAAAATCACAGGAAGTTACTGGAATAATCATGAAAGGTTTTACATACAGTTAAAGCATAGTCCTCTTTCTTAAAATCTGACTTCTTAAATTTACTTCTTTTTGGAGCCTCTGTAACCATTTCTGAATAAGATACTTCAAAGGACAGCTCTTCAGTTTCTGGTGGAATGTTTTTTCTCAGATAATCGTCATCTAAAAAAAAGGATGTATAATTTTTTATATGCCATTTAATCAATCAATATCATGTACTGTAAAATAAGCACAAAATATTTCTAAGTTAACCTATAAGCACATCAGAATGTTTACATCCAAGGAACAGAATTAGACTCACCTAGAGGATTTCAGTTAAGCAATAATGTGGGGTCATCGGACTTCTATATGAATGAATTTCTATAATTATTATCCAAACAAACTTTCTATTTCATCTGATGTTTTTAATCTTAGATTTTTATATCTCATAAAAGGCACTGAGGACTACTAGAGGAAAGCCCACAAATGAGGTCTTTCTTCTATATGTTATGATATTACAGTTAAGTCCATCTAAACCCAATGTTGCTGCTCCTGGGGAAGCAGAAGCTTAAGGCAGAAGGAGAACGGGTGAAGACCCCACAAGAATTCCTGCCTAAATTCACTTCTCTTGTTTCTCCCAAACTATGGGATGTTTGTCTCTTAGGATGTGTTCAAATTCAATTGGACTACACTGCTGGGTTTGCTCATGTAAATTGATCCAAATTCTTGTGATTTGATTTGGTTACCTGACCTCGTATGCTGTTTATTAAGAAACAGCCAAATGGGTGACAAGAACTGTCCCACATTCTCCGTGAGGCAGTTTGAAATTAAGACAATAGATTCCTTGACCAAAAACAAGTGAATCCAGAAGTCATTTGAGTAATCCTAAACTCTGATTTCTGACTAAGATTTGGCTTGCTGGAAAAACTTCATTTGCAGTGAAAAAACAATTTGATTATAAAAAAGAGAACTCATCTCTTTTATCCTCTTCTATAGACAGTGACTACAGGACAACCAAATAGAACAAAAAGAACAACAACAACAACAAAAAGAAATAGAAGACCTAATTAATCTTACATTAAAAGTTAAATGGAGAAATTTGCAAATCAACAGATTTTAAAACTTTAAACAGAAACACTAATCAAAAATACAATAAATGGATGCAGTAAAAACTTAAGAGATGGCCAAGGGGGAGTTTTGATTTTCACTCATCATACAGAGGTTTGCATTAGTGGAAGAAGACTGATTGCTAAATGATACTCTAACTTCTTTTTTTTAAAGATGTATTTATTTTAGAGAGAGAGAGAGAGCACGTGAGTGTGCATGAGTGGGGGAAGGGGCAGAGAGGGAGGGAGGGAAGGAGGGAAACAGACTCCCTGCTGAGTGAGGGGCCCAACACAGGGGCTCAATCCCACGACCCCAAGATCATGACCAGAGCTGAAATAAAGAGTCAGATGCCCAACCAACTGAGCCTGCCAGGCGCCCAATAATACTCTAACTTCTTAAGGTTCTATGGACAGATTCTTCCGAGTATGGTGATTACAGTATTCCAAACGACCAAACCACCCCAAGCAGACATTTATCTTTGATAGTGGCATGATTTGAACTGAATAACAAACATTAGAACGTTTTCAAAACCCCAACTTATTTGAATTTTGAAGCTAATGCTGAAAGTATGAAGTTCTGTTGTATATGGGAAGGGGCCCATATTTAGGGAAAAGTTCAAGGAATCACCAAAGTAGAGCCTTGAAGGAACCTATTTCCTATAAGGAGGATTTTGCATTCCATACTGAGCTCATTTGATTATAAAAAAGAGAACTCATCTCTTTTACCTTACTACTCTGTAGGTAGTGACTAAAGGACAACCAAATAGAACACAAAGAACAGCAACAAAAATAATAGAAGACCTAGTTAATCTTACACTAAAAGTTAAATGGAGAAATTTGCAAATCAACAGATTTTAAAATTTTAAACAGAAATACTAAACAAAAATACAATACTCAAGTGGAAGAGATCCAGTTAAAAGCTAACCCTGTAGCCTTGTATGTTAGAGCTGCTCTGGTGCTGTATACACTTGAACATAAGTAGAGATTTTTGGAAGTGTCCTACTTCCCAGCCCATTCGCAACTATTAAGCAGATCCAGATTACTTGTGAAAGAGATCTCAAATCAAAGACAAGTTCTAAATGATGTGATGGTAGTGAAGGAGAAAAAGATTCTGCTTCCAATTTGGCTCAATTAATTTTGTCTGGTGTGACAGAATGGGGTGTTTGGAGCTGGCAGGGAGTGAGTGCTGGAGTGATAGAATCAAAATGGGAAAAAAAAAAAAAAAACCCACACATTTTGCCTTGACAAAGTCACTGCTAACTGTACTGAGTGCCAGAACAAAAGCGAGAAGACACAGCTTAAGTTCAATATAGAAGGATGTATCACTCACCACTCATTGCATTCTGAACTGACTGTCCAGGGTCTGGAGATCCGTTGGAATGAACTGGTAGAGCTGGAATAGTCTCAAGTATAGACTGTGAAACAAGGTTAAGATGAACACAAGACATTTTACCATAAAAATACAGGCTACCCCACATTCCAATCTCATTTATGTTCTGCAGTTTACAAAAGTTCTTTTCATACAAAGCAACTCTTGATTTCATACAGGGCTTGCACCTGATTTCCTGTTTCTATGTTCAGTCCAGACCTGTACAGCTCACAAGGGTTTCTCAACAGAGAAATGTGTCAAGGTCAAAATAACTGTGTCTTCTTAGCTCTTGAGAACTTGCTGCTCATACCTTTCCTAAGATGTAAAAATTACAATGCTTATGTCACATAGTTTGATAATTACAGTATTTGTTATTCTTGATGTGGTAGTCACACGTATTGGTCTTAAATTTCAGGTGATGACATAGCTAGATGGCTAACGGAAAGGACCCTGAGGCCAGACTGCTGGGATTCTAATCCAGGCTCTCCCACTTACTGCGTGACTTTGAGCAAGTCATTTGAGTTCTCTATCACTTAATCTCCTAATCTGTAAAATGATGATAATAAAACATATTCAAAGAGGTACTATGAATTTTAAATGACTTGTTCTGTAATCACATCAAACAATATCGGATACACACTGAGCACAATATGAGGGTTGGCTACTGTTAATAATTAACATATTAATTCCTCCATGACAAAATACAGAGTGATAATAACTACTAAAAACTTAAGTATGTTTTCTAGTTCAGTTTCTAATTTGCTACTTTCTTTACCAAGATCCCGCCAAAGCATTGTCTTCCCCTGCAATATTATCAGAAGTTGAGTATCTTTTCTTTTTTTTAAAAGATTTCATTTATTTGAGAGAGGCAGAGAGCATGGGGGGGAGGGGTTAGCAGGAGAAGGAGAAGCAGACTCCCTGCTGAGCAGGAAGCCTGATGCAGGGCCAAAGGCAGGTGCTTAACCGACTGAGCCACCCAGGTTCCCCAGAAGTTGAGTATCTTTGTAAAGCCCCGTGAAGCAAGTCAACTGCTCAAGTCTGGATGGGTATTAGTAAAAAAAAAAATTTATACACCAATCCTACCATTTCTGCCAATATAAATTTTAATGTGGTAGTTATTATCTATGAATGTGTGTGATGATGAAAATCTGGTATTCAATCAGCAATCTTTTATGTACTATTCAATATAAAGTCTGTTCATTTTTTTCCCCAGAGCCTGATGTTGTTTCTTTTATTCTCATATTTATTTAGCAATAACTGAACACATGCTTCATGAAAGACTCTTCACAAATTACAAAAGGGAGTCTCGAATTCTGAGCCTTGTGTTCTCTTTTTCCTATTTTATTCCAAAGGAGATGACACACTTGTAATTGTGTAAAAATCATGTAAATACATGGCCAGTTATTAAAACATAGATTCCAAATTACTATAACTGGTAGAAGAATGAAAAGACATAAAAAGGTCAAGAGCCATACAAGTCATTGTCCATCAGATTTTTGGTAGTTCTAAAAACGAAACTACAGAATAAAGATTACTGGTACACTAAAATCCTTAAAATGATATGGACCACTTTTCAGTGGTCTTCTGAAGTTTTCCAAAAAAGAAATGCTTTCTCAAACTTTGAAATAACTCACCCATGGGAGACAACACTCTTGAAAACTGTGAGACATTTATTTAAAGGCTGCAACTGATGGTTTGGGATGCTTAAGCCTACTAATGTCAGTTTCTTAATCTGTGAAGTGGAGAAGTGTCCATCTGCTGAGTTGATTTACTGGCCTCTAGCCAGCCCTACTGGACTGATGGAGTGCCTGCCCATTGTAATACAAATTATTCTGGGGGCTATCTTGGGGTAGGCAGAAATTTAAATTGTGATTCCTGCTCTTGAGCTATTATTTATAATGAGGAGTACAGAGTAACATTTATGGAACATTATTAAAAAACAATCAACCCACTGTTAAGAGCTAATTTCTACAACACAACTATGTTTTTATTGGATGGCAATGGAGAAGAAAGAGGTGCAGCCAGAGGTGGGTGAACCTGAGCTGGAACTCAAAGCATGATGGAGAGGACTTACAGACGCAGAGGCAGCTGACAAAAACATGCAAGTCCAAAATGGAGGTATAAATTTCAGGTATGGAAATATCTGAAACATTTCTGCTACAAGGAATTGTGGAGACACTGGTTTGCCAAGAGTTGAGGCAAGGTATTAGAAAAATATGAGAAATAAATTGGTCAAGATGGTCAGCTAAAGTTACAGAAGGCTTGGAAAGCCAGGTAGAGAAGAAGAGACACTCATAAGGGTTAAAACAAAACAGAACAAAACAAACAAAGGAACATTCATGTGTTAAAGTAGGGGAATGATGTGGTAAAAATGAAAAAGGAGGAGAAACCTGCCAATAAATGGACTTTGAGTTCTTAAATAGATTGAGTGAAAAGGCTAGGTGCTTGGTGTTTACAGTTTTAAAACATCCACTTACCCATTCAACATATTAACACTAGCATCATTTTAAAATTTTTACTAGTTTATTTTAATATATTTGAAATACTAATGCCACTCCCATTTAAAACACACTTCCTTTGCTTGTCCTTAACAGATCCTACCATTTCCCTATGTGCCCATCCACAAGAGGCTGGGGCTTCAACTGGTGAGGAAAGTCAAGGTTTTCCAGCCAGTGATGCTTGTTCTGCCGCCCAAATCACACAGCACTGGGATTGGAGAGTAGAATATATGGGGGATGATTATTTTGAATTCCAACCTATAGAAGGTTGGCACTACCTGCCTGAGTTCTCTCAAAACTAGACTTCGTATGATATTTTCTTCACATGAAAGAAACACCATACCTAACATTCTTCATGTTCATTACTTATAGGAGAAATTCACTAACTCAAAAGATGTTTCTGACCTTCCTGACTAGCTACTTCTTTTTTTCTCAAGGTTTGAGTCAGTGTGTTATAACTCTGTGTATAAAAGCTGCCTTGAGTTAATACAGATAATAAGGTTCCCCTTCTACACCTGAGATCAGAACTGATAAATCTACATCTTGCCAAATTCCCCAGAGATAAATGTTTATTTTTTAAATTGAAGTATAATTAACATACAGTGTTATATTGGTTTCAGGTGTCCAATATAATGATTCAACATATTTATTCATTTTTCAGTCTTTATCGAGATAAGTGTACTCCTCATCCCCTTTATCTATTTCACTCATCCTCCCACCCACCTCCCCTCTGCAATGCCACTTTGTTCTCTGTACTTAAAAGTCTGTTTTTTGTCTCTTTTTATTTTGTTCATTTGTTTTGTTTCTAAAATTTCACATATGAGTGAAATCATATGGTATTTGTGTTTGTCCAACTTACTTCACTTAGCATTACACCCTGTAGGCCCACCCATGCTGTTGCAAATGCAAGATGTTATTCTTTTTTATGGCTGACTAACATTCCATTGTATACATGTATACCACAATCTTTATCCATTCATCTATTAATGGACACTTGGCTTGCCTCCATATCTTGGCTATTGTAAATAATTCTGCAAACACAGGGGTGCATATAACTTTCTGAATTAGTATTTTTTTTTCCTTTGGGTAGATACCCAATACTCCAGAAATAAACTTAAATAAGTCACACTCACTGACAAATATGCAACAACTTTGAAATAAAACATAGTACCAATTATAAAATCTATCCAAATGTGAATTTAAAGTCATTCCAATAATATCCTGGATTAAATTAAATCACATGTGAAATTATAAGCTAAATGTTAGACAATAAGAGCATTAAATTCCAAAAATCCATGATAAAACCTAAACTATTATTCAGAGATTAACTCTTAGCCTTAAATGCAAATAAGAAAGATTAAAAATAAATACGTTTATAATCCAAGAGACTAAAAAAAATTATACCAGTAGAACTAAGAAGGAATGAAAAATTAATAAGGATTAAATAAATTAATACAAGAGAAAAAGTAGGCTTCATTAATTAAAGTGACTTCCTAAAAAATATTGCTGATACAGGCAACTATTTACAGTTCTAATTGGGATAAAAGACATAAAAATTAGGAATATAAAAGGAGAAATAGCTACCTCACAGAAAACTTTAAAATTATACACCTAAATAGGTGCATGTATATTTGAATATATGAGTGTATACACAAACAACAACATATATTGAGAATGTTTTGGGGTGACTGGGTGGCTCAGATGGTTGGGCGTCTGCCTTCGGCTTGGGTCATGATCCCAGGGTCCTGGGATTGAGCCCCATGTCTGGCCTGCTTCTCCCTCTCCCTCTGCCTCTCCCCTGCTCATGCTCTCTCTCTCTCTCTCTCTCTCTCTGTATCTCTCTGTCTCAAGTGAATTAAAAAAAAAAAATCTTAAAAAAAATAAACTGAATGTTTTGCAACAACAAATATACATTACCAAAACTCATACCATTTGGGATATAAAGGAATATAACTCTAAAACCATATCCATTGAAAAAGTAATCAAAACACTATGTCTACACTGATGCCAGGTCTTAGTGGTTTCATAAACAAATTACAATACAAACTTAAATATAATGGATTTTATAGATTATATATTTACACCAAATTTTAGTATATGGTTCTAAAACACTGAAAAAAAGATTCAAAGTTCTTAACATATTTGTACCAAGATTAGTATAACTCTGTAACAACAAAAAGAAATTATATATACACTAACCCCACTACTAGAATCCTACTAATAGGACAGTTGTTAAAAATGCTAAAATAGTACAAACTGATATTCCATAATGTAATAAAAGAATAATATAATACAAGTAGGTTTTATTTAGCAACAAAATTATAGTTCAATATTAGAAAGACCTATCAACAGAATTTCCTAAGGTAATTGCTTAACAAAGATAAATATATTTATTTTAATAGATGATGAACAATTACTTTATATAATTCAACCTCCATTTCTGATAAAAATAATTACAAGGCTCAGAAACCTAGAACTAGTATTCTACTTAATAATGAAACTTGGAAGACTTCATGAGCAAATCAAGAACTTATCAAAAGATCCCCATAATTATTATTCAGTGTAACAAGTGATTATGGTCAGTCCAATTAGACAGGGAAAAGAAATAAAATGACTATTTTAAAGAATGAGTAACGAAAACTGTCACTATTTCAGGTGATTATCTGTACAAATTATAAAGTCAAATGAAAAGTTCCTAGCAGTAAAAATTTTCAGAAAGGAAGCTATAATAGTTTTTGTGAGAAACCAAATAACTTACTTTCCTTACATCTCTGCAAAAACAAACCAGAAGATGAAAAAACCTACCATTTTAAAATGTCAATGAAAACTATTAAGTTCCTAAGTAATTAATCAATGAAAAATGTATATGGAAAAGAATGTAAGAAAGATTATGAACTTTTACAGGAAGGACAGAAATAAATAAATGGAAAAACACAACTATTATTTCTCAGTGGGATGAGTCAGTATTTTAAGATGTGAATTCTCTCCCCAACATTAATCTTTAAATTCAGTGAAGTTCTTAGTGAAGTCCTACCAAGATTTATTTAATGGGTGGTTATAGCATTATCCTAAGTTCATCTGGAAGTAAAAATTCCTGAGAAGAGGAAAGGAAATTTTGGTCCAGAACAATGAGGGTGAACACATCCCAACAGATTTCAAAAACAAACCACAGAGTCATAGTAATTAAGATAGACCCCATATACAGGTTCAATTATCATAAAATTGACATTTCAAATGTATAGAAAAGATGAAAGATTGAAAAAAAAAGGAACAGTATTGGTCAAGCCACAGTTATCCTTTTACTAAAGTTAGGTTGTCTACTTTAAAACATTCCACAACACAAACTCCAAAGGGCAAGTTGCTAGGACCCTCTGAAGTCTTGAAGATGACAATAAAATGTCCCTGGGAATTTATACTGCCAGGTAACATTTACTTTACAAGAGTCATGGCCAGAGCCCTTGAAGCCCTTGCTAACACTTCATTGAATTACTAGAATGCTATCATCTAGAAGAAACTTAGGAACCAAACTGGGGTGCCAATGGCTCCTTATAACCAAGAAGCAGGGAAGTCAAAATGTATTTCCCTCATGGTAAGAAGTTCTAGAATAATTTTTAGTACAGATGCAGTAAGGGTTAAGTTCTCATCTGTGGGCTGGCTACTCTAGCAACTAACTAATTTGTTTAACATTTCTAAGTAAAGATATTCTGAATAACAAGCAATCCAAAGTAAGTCACAATGGAGACTGGTACCAATAAGATTTTTTTGAGTCTCAATACCCCTGAAACTTTTATTTATATCATAATCAGCATTCAATCAGTTTTCAGAAAAACAAAATCTGAATGATTAACATACTCCAGGAGACACTATCTATAACTGCTACATAAGATTACTGTCTTTCTCTTACAACCTCAAACTTTCAAGAATCTTATTTGCAGACAATATGTACCTAATAAGGACTTGGTGAATGAATGAATGGATCAATGAAAGCCTAGAAAATAAGGCCAACCCCAAATCCTCCTCAGCAACTCAATTCTGCAACCATTCTGCTTCAGGTGTTACTTGGTGCGTGCATGGAACCACATGCAATCCTTTGTTGGCTCATATAAAATGCCTAGGGCAGGAAAGTCAGCTAGAGACAGAAGGGGTCAGACTATGTCAGGAGCTTTTATGTCAACTAGAAGATGTGGGGGGACTGCAGCAGGCATTAAAACAAGACTTGAATGTTTAGATCAATGACTTACAGCTGTGGGAAGGATGAGTTTAAGGGGTACACGCTAAAGTCAGGGAGATCACTTTCGGGGCTACTTCAGTAACACAGGAAGATGATTTGTTTCTGTACTAAGGAAGCAGTTACAGGAAAAGAGGGGAGTAAAAATATTCTATAACTACTTACAAGACAAAATCCATAGTTCTCAGAGATGGGCATATAGAGGGGAGGGGAGCATGTAGGCAGATTTGAGGCGAATGCGTAGGGATGGTGCCCTGGGCGCACAGTACCACCAGCTGAGACACAATATACAGGATCCTGTGCAAAAGCCTTAGAGCAGGAGTCTTTAGGCAGAGAGGCATAGCACAACTGTGAAAGGTCTCTTGTAGGTAACTCCTCACTTCAGTAGTTATCAGAGTTTGTGAGTGACTTACTTTGTTTTTACCCATCAGTAAGTAGGGTGTACTGGAAAGTATCTCTAAAACAGAGACATCCTCACTCATTTGCATTCCAATGAACAATCTTAAATAGGAAAGTAGCAGCCGAATGTAGAGCCAATAGGCCAGACATTGTGGGTAAGTCCTAGTCCATCTGTGCCATAACCTGTAGGGCTACTGATAAGTTACTCATTGACAAATGTCACTTACATTCTTCTGTGCTTCTTATATGATCACTGTGTAACAAAGCAACCTCAAAACCAAAAATCTAAAAACACAACAGAAAAGCTCCTTCACCTAGGGCTAACAGCGATCTACTGAGAGTGTGCTATGCATGTGAACATCAACCATCCTTTGTCTCCAGCTGGACGATGGATGAGAAACTACTGCTCAGAGGTTCATGTGAATATGCCCACTCCATCTATCTGCCTGACTGATGTGCTCTTGCCTGCCATCAACTTGCTATTGAATAACCACAACCTCATTGAACAGGGTCTCTCACTACTTCTGGTCCACTGTATCACCCCCTGCCAGAGCACCTGCACAGAGACACCAAGTGGGGATGTCCAGTGGTTCTGGGGAGGGGAGAGGAAATAATAAGACTTTCTGATCAAAAAAAGTACAAGTTCTGTTACTCAAGGCCAAGTGAGTGAATGTGTCAGAAGTGGAGGATGTATATGGGTAAGTCCTGAGATCTAAGGCAATAGTGCCTTCAATATCAGGATGAGGGCTTTTTAATTTATCCCACAGGGAAAAAGGACTTCTGGGTTAAATGGCAGAATTAGGCCAGATTACTGGTGTGAACTCAGCCAAGAGGATCAAAGGTAACAGATTCCTCTGGGCTTGATACACATAAAGAACATCCTTTGGTTTCTGACCACAGTGGTGTTAATTTATGGAGTCCTCTTTTAAACTGAGATTTAGTCATGCCTCAGTTTTGAGTCTCCTACTTCCTAACTGTGAAAATGTTGGTGTGTCTCCTGGCACCTGTGGTTTCTTCACAATCTCAGTTCAAGTTTTCCTTATCTGTTTTAAAGAAATTGCTTCTTCTTGCTTTGAACTTGTAACTTTGCCCCGATGCACAATTGTTGTGGCATGTGATGACTTACCACAGAGCCACTGCTAGGAACTGCAAAACTCCCTTCTTCATCTTGCGACCCATCTGACAGGGTGGTACTGTTGAGAGAAGCATCATCTGGCTAAATGGAGAAATAAAAGTACCATTTTAATTCAGGCAAACACTTCTAACATATTACACCATGTGTATCTGTTTAGACATGTGTGACACTATACGAAGTTGTGACTGCCTGGGCAGGGACAGCTACATCCAGTCCTTCAGGGAACATCACTATGAGTACCTAAATGCCAGACCCTTTGACAGACACTGGCCCCTGTAGCCGACACTGTTATTACCTGCCACAAACTCCATTTCCCTTAACAATGTCTTGGTTTGATTCCAGGGAGTTAAACCAAAGAACTTCATTTCCAGGCTTCTTTGCAGCTGAGTGATCATGTGACAAGTGTGGTCAATGAGAGGTATGTGTAATTTTAGCAAGACTGCTTCTAGAACACCTAAGGCCTTCCTCAGCAAAAGGAAGAGGGTCAGCTTATGTACACTCATGACAGCACTGTAGATGACAGCCTCGAGTTGCCAGGTATCTTGTTCGAATAAGGATGATGGCCACGGCAACGGACAACAGAGGTGGAAGATCAAGCCCACCTGGGTCTGTGCTAAGACATCATGTAATGCCCTGTCAGACTTGGACCACCAAATTTCCATGTGAAGCGAAATTAACTCCAACCCTTCCATGACATATGGCCAAACATGTCTAATCTTAGCTTTGAAACACACCCTATGATTATCTTTTGCAGTGACTAGAATTCAGTAGCAATAGTACCAGGTTATGTTTTTCATTTATAAAGCTAGAAATAAGAGACTTTTGATGTAGTGGACACTGCTTTACTAAAATTTAAGACATAATATTCTTTTCTTTACTGAAGGAAGCTTATTGCAAAACAGAATGTATTTGATACTTATGAAAATACAGTGTTTCGTTTTTTTTTTTTTTAAAGATTTTATTTATTTATTTGAGACAGAGAGAATGAGAGACAGAGAGCATGAAAGGGAGGAGGGTCAGAGGGAGAAGCAGACTCCCTGACGAGCGGGGAGCCCGATGCGGGACTCGATCCCGGGACTCCGGGATCATGACCTGAGCCGAAGGCAGTTGCTTAACCAAATGAGCCACCCAGGCGCCCTCAGTATTTCGTTTTTTAAAAAACTGTCACTCAGGGCACCTGAGTGGCTCAGGTGGTTAAATGTCTGACTCTTGATTTTGGCTCAGGTCATGATCTCGGGGTTGTGAGACAAAGCCCCGTGTTGGGCTCTGCACTGGGCATGGAGCCTGAGACTCTCTCTCTCCCTCTCCCTCTGTTCCTCCTTGTCACTTCTCTCTCTCTCCTTCTCTAAAAACAAAACAAAACAAAAAACCTGTCACTCACCTTGCTTGACCACATCGTCTACATTTCTTATAGACAGCAGGCATTACTTTATAAAATGAACAAAGAAGTTTTTGAGAAAGAGAAAGAGAACATGTGCACTCGAGTTGGGGGAGGGGCAGTGGGAGAGGGAGAGAAAGAATCTTAAGCAGGCTGCACACACAGCATGGAGCCCGAAGCTGGGCTTGATTTCACGATCCTGAGACATGACCTGAGCCCAAATCAACAGTCGGTCACTTGGGCGCCTGGGTGGCTCAGTTGGTTAAGCGACTGCCTTCGGCTCAGGTCATGATCCTGGAGTCCCTGGATCGAGTCCCACATCGGGCTCCCTGCTCGGCAGGGAGTCTGCTTCTCCCTCTGACCCTCCCCCCTCTCATGTGTTCTCTCTCATTCTCTCTCAAATAAATAAATAAAATCTTTAAATAAAAAAAAAAAGTCGGTCACTTAACTGACTGAGCCACCCAGGCGCCCAAGAACCTTTTTTTAATTTAATTAAATATTTTTAAAGATTTTATTTATTTGAGAGAGAGGCACAGCGAGAGAGGGAACACAAGCAGGGGGAGTGGGAGAGGGAGAAGCAGGCTTCCCGCCGAGCAGGAAGTCCGATGTGGGGCTCGATCCCAGGACCCTGAGATCATGACCTGAGCCGAAGGCAGACGCTTAACGACTGAGCCACCCAGGCACCCCAAGAACCTTTTTTTTAAAGGGACAAATAAAACATGAAAACTAGTATAAGATGGTGGACTGACAATTACCTACCTCCCCTCCCACCCTCATCACTAAAAATGGCAGAAAACATATATATATGTTTTATATACATATAACACGTTTATATTTATATATTTATATATATGTTTTATATAACGTATATATTTTATTATATATTACGTTATTATATATAACGTATATATTTTATACATTTTAAAAGAGGTCATTTTTGATAGCACTGGAAACCAGAAAAGAATTCCATAGCAGGAAAGATGGCGGAGGAGTAGGGGACCCTATTTCAACTGGTCCCCAGAATTGAAGTGGATATCTACCAGATCAATCTGAGCACCCACAAAACCAGCCTGAGATGTAAGTAGATCTGCATCTCTACAGAGTATCGCAGGCGGTTGCTTTTGAGGTATGAAGCGGGGAGCCGTGATTCTGCGGGCAGATACCAGAGGATAAACAGCAGCAGGAGGGTGCCTGGCCGTGGGGATCCTACACCGCCCGTGAGCGACAGCCTCGCACACTGCGGACGGGGCACAGACTCGCAGACCGGTAGCGGCGGGGAAAGGATTTTAGGGCAGCCCCCGGGGCGGAAACCCGGAGCAGCGGGGTCGTGCGAACGCAAACTGGGAATGGCTGGCGGTTTTAGAAGCACAAAGGGCAGAGACGTGCCCCGACCTGGAGGCAGGACTGGGAGTGCTGCAGAGGGGCGCACAACCCAGGACGCTGCAGTTTATAGCAGCATGGACAGAAATGGAGACAGTATGGCCTGGAGAGCTCACTGAAGAACAGACTGAGGTCTCTCTGCTCTGAGGCAGAGGGTTGGAAACGGTCTTTTCTGCTCTGACTCGCCGAAGAGATGTGGAAAGCCGCCAGGGAAAGCCGCCAGAGAACAAAAGCCCCAAAGACTGATTCCCACTGAGCCCATCCCCCGCCACAGGGGTGCAGGGCAACTCAACCCAAACAGGGTTGCCTGAGTAACAGTGCAGCAGGCCCCTCCCCCAGAAGACAGGCTGGGAAAACAAGAGGCCAGCAACCCTAAGGTCCCAAGAAAACAGGTGCATCTTGCTTGGGTTCTGGTCAATAATTTGGACTCTATACATTCCCTCAAACACCCATCAATAGAATGAGTAGGAGGAGGAGCCCCCAAACAGAAAAGACTCAGAGATTATGACTTATGCTACAGATTTACAAATGGATGCAGATATAACCAAGATGTCGGAGATGGAATTCAGGCTAGCAATTGTGAAGACAATGGCTAGAATGGAGAAATCAGTTAATGGCAAAATAGTCTCTATGGGCAGAAATGAAAGGTAAATTGGCAGAACTTAAAAATGCCACCAAAGAGATCCAATTCAATCTAGATAATCTAACAGCTAGGGTAACTGAGGCAGAAGAGCAAATAAGCAACCTGGAAGACAATATAATAGATAAAAAGGGAAAAGAGGAGGCCAGGGAAAAACAACTCAGAATCCATGAAAATAGAATCAGAGAAGTAAGTGACACCATGAAGCATTCCAATGTCAGAATAATTGGAATCCCGGAGGGACTGGAGAGAGAGAGGACCAGAAGATGTATTTGAGCAAATCATAGCTGAGAACTTCCCTAATCTGGGGAATGAAACAAACATTCACGTCCTAGAGGCAGAGAGGACCCCTCCCAAGATCAAGGAAAACAGGCCAACACCCCAGCATGTAATAGTAAAACTCGCAAATCTTAGAACCAAGGAAACCATCTTAAGGGCACTTAGGGGGAAGAGATTCCTTACGTACAGAGGGAGGCACATCAGAATAACGTCAGACCTATCCACAGAGACCTGGCAAGCCAGAAAGGCCTGGCAAGACATATTCAGGGTACTAAATGAGAAGAACATGCAGCCAAGAATACTTTATCTGGCAAGGCTTTCATTTAGAATGGATGGAGAGATGCAGAGCTTCCACGACCGACAGAAACTGCAAGAATATGTGACCACTAAGCCGGCCCTGCAAGAAATATTAAGCGGGGGTTCTATAAAAGGAGAAAGACCCCAAGAGTGATCTACAACAGAAATTTACAGGGACAATCTATAAAAACAACGTCTCACAGGCAACATCATGACAATTAATTCATACCTTTCAATAATCACTCTCAACGTGAATGGCATAAATGCTCCCATAAAATGGCACAGGGTTGCAGATTGGATAAAAAGACAGGAACCATCCATATGCTGCCTACAAGAGACTCATTTTGAACCTAAAGATACATCCAGACTGAAAGTGAAGGGATGGAGATCCATCTTCCACGCCAGTGGACCTCAAAAGAAAGCTGGGGTAGCAATTCTTATATCAGATAAATTAGATTTTAAACTAAAGACTGTAATTAGAGACACAGAAGGACACTGTATCATTCCTATAGGGTCTATCCAACAAGAAGATCTAACAATTGTAAATATCTATGCCCCTAACATGGGAGCAGCCATATACATAAGCCAACTGTTAACCAAAATAAAGAGTCATACTGATAACAATACGTTAATTGTAGGAGACCTCAATACTCCACTCTCAGCAATGGACAGATCATCTAAGCAGAAAATCAACAAGGAAACAAGAGCTTTGAATGATACATTGGACCAGATGGACCTCATAGATATTTACAGAACATTCCACCCCAAAATAACAGAATACTCATTCTTCTCAAGTGCACATGGAACTTTCTCCAGAATAGACCATATACTGGGTCACAAATCAGGTCTCAACTGATACCAAAAGACTGAGATTATTCCCTGCATATTCTCAGACCACAATGCTCTAAAACTGGAACTCAATCACAAGAAAAAAATTGGCAGAAATTCAAACACTTGGAAGCTAAAGACCACTCTGCTCAAGAATGTTTGGGTCAGGGTGCCTGGGTGGCTCAGTTGGTTAAGCGACTGACTTCGCTTGACTCCATGATCCTGGAGTCCCAGAATCAAGTCCCGCATCAGGACTTCTCCCTCTGACCCTCCCCCTCTCATGTGCTCTCTCTCTCTCTCTCATTCTCTCTCTCAAATAAACAAATAAAATCTTAAAAAAAAAAAAAGAATGTTTGGGTCAACCAGGAAATCAAAGAAGAACTTAAACAATTCATGGAAATCAATGAGAACGAAAACACATCGGTCCAAAACCTATGGGATACTGAAAGGCGGTCCTAAGGGAGAAATACATAGCCATCCAAACCTCACTCAAAAAAAATAGAAAAATCCCGAATTCACCAACTTAACTCTACACCTTAAAGAACTAGAGAAAAAGCAACAAACGACGCCTAAGCCACGCATTAGAAGAGAAATAATTAAAATTAGAGCAGAAATCAATGAATTAGAAACCAGAAACACAGTAGATCAGATCAACGAAACTAGAAGTTGGTTCTTTGAAAGAATTAATAAGATCGATAAACCACTGGCCAGACTTATCCAAAAGAACAGACAAAGGACCCAAATTAATAAAATTATGAATGAAAGGGGAGAAATCATGACTAACACCAAGGAAATAGAAACAATTATCAGAAATTATTATCAACAACTGTATGCCAATAAACTGAGCAATCTGGATTAAATGGAGGCCCTCTTGGAAACCTATAAGCTGCCAAGACTGAAATAGGAAGAAACTGACAACCTGAATAGGCCAATAACCAGTAACGAGACTGAAGCAGTGATCAAAAACCTCCCAAAAAACAAGAGTCCAGGGCCTGATGGATTCCCTGGGGAATTCTACCAAACATTCAAAGAAGAAATAATACCTATTCTACTGAAGCTGTTTCAAAAAATAGAAACAGAAGGAAAACTTCCAAACTCATTCTATGAGGCCAGCACTACCTTAAGCCCTAAACCAGGCAAAGACCCCATCAAAAAGGAGAATTTCAGACCGCTATCCCTGATGAATATGGATTCCAAAATCCTCCACAAAATCCTAGCTAATAGGATCCAACAATACATTAAAAAGATCATCCACCACGACCAAGTGGGATTTATCCCCGGGATGCAAGGGTGGTTCAACATTCGCAAATCAATCAATGTGATAGAACACATTAATAAGAGGAGGGAGAAGAACCATATGGTCCTCTCAATTGATGCAGAAAAAGCATTTGACAAAATAAAACATCCTTTCCTGATTAAAACTATTCAGAGTACAGGGATAGAGGGAACATTCCTCAAGCTCATAAAATCCATCTATGAAAAACCCACAGCGAATATCATCCTCAATGGGGAAAAGCTGAGAACCTTTCCCTTAAGATCAGGAACACGTCAAGGATGCCCACTCTCGCCACTACTGTTCAACATAGTATTAGAAATCCTAGCAACAATCAGACAACAAAAAGAAATAAAAGGTATTCAAATTGGCAAAGAAGACGTCAAACTCTCTCTTTTCGCAGATGACATGATATTTTCTGTGGAAAACCCAGAAGACTCCACCCCCAAATTACTAGAACTCATCCAGCAATTCAGTAATGTGGCAGGATACAAAATCAATGCACAGAAATCAGTTGCTTTCTTATACACTAACAACGCAACTGTACAAAGAGAAATTAGAGAAATGATTCCATTTACAATAGCACCAAAAACCGTAAGATACCTTGGAATAAACCTAACCAAAGAGGTAAAGGATCTATACTCCAGGAACTACAAAACACTCATGAAAGAAATTGAATAAGACACAAAAAGATGGAAAAATATTCCATGCTCATGGATCGGAAGAATAAACATTGTTAAAATGTCTATGTTACCCAGAGCAATCTATACCTTCAGTGCCATCCCGATAAAAATTCCAATGACATTTTTCAAAGTGCTGGAACAAACAATCCTAAAATTTGCATGGAATCAGAAAAGACCCCGAATCACCAAGGAGATGTTGAAAAAGAAAAACAAAGCTGGGGGCATCACGTTGCCCGATTTCAAGCTATATTACAAAGCTGTGATCACCAAGACAGCATGGTACTGGCACAAAAACAGACATACAGAGCAATGGAACAGAACAGAGAACCCAGATATGGACCCTCAACTCTATGGTCAAATAATCTTTGACAAAGCAGGAAAAAACATGCAATGGAAAAAAATGGTGCTGGGAAAATTAGACAGCCACATGCAGAAGAATGAAACTCGACCAGTCTCTAACACCATTCACAAAGATAAATTCAAAGTGGATGAAAGACCTCAATGTGAGACAGGAATCCATCAAAATCCTAGAGGAGAACATAGGCAGTAACCTCTTTGACATCGCCCACAGCAACTTCTTTCAAGATACATCTCCAAAAGCTAGGGAAACAAAAGCAAAAATGAACTTTTGGGACTTCATCAAGATAAAAGCTTCTGTACAGCAAAGGAAACAGTCAACAAAACAAAGAGGCAACCCACAGAATGGGAGAAGATATTTGCAAATGACACTACAGATAAAGGGCTGGTATCCAAGATCTATAAAGAACTTCTCAAACTCAACACCCAACAAACAAATAATCAAGTCAAAAAGTGGGCAGAAGATATGAAAAGACACTTCTCTGAAGAAGACAAACAGATGGCTAACAGACACATGAAAAAATGTTCATCATCATTAGCCATCAGGGAAATCCAAATCAAAACCACATTGAGATACCACCTTACACCAGTTAGAATGGCAAAAATGGACAGGGAAAGAAACAACGTATGTTGGAGAGGTTGTGGAGAAAGGGGAATCCTCTTACACTGTTGGTGGGAATGCAAGTTGGTATAGCCACTTTGGAAAACAGTGTGGAGGTTCTTCAAAAATTTAAAAATAGAGCTACCCTATGACCCAGCAATTGCACTCCTGGGTATTTACCCCAAAGACACAGATGTAGTGAAAAGAAGGGCCATATGCACCCCAATGTTCATAGCAGCGATGTCCGCGATAGCCAAACTGTGGAAAGAGCCGAGATGCCCTTCAACAGATGAATGGATAAAGAAGATGTGGTCCATATATGCAATGGAATACTACTCAGCCATCAGAAAGGATGAATACCCAACTTTTACATCCACATGGATGGGACTGGAGGAGATTATGCTAAGTGAAATAAGTCAAGCAGAGAAAGTCAATTATCATATGGTTTCATTTATTTGTGGAACATAAGGAATAGCATGGAGGACATTAGGAGAAGGAAGGGAAAAATGGTGGTGGGGGGGGAATTGGAGGGAGAGATGAACCATGAGAGACTATGGACTCTGAGAAACAAACAGGGTTTTAGAGGGGAGGGGGGAGGGGGGATTGGTTAGCGCGGTGATGGATATTAAGGAGGGCACATACTGCATGGAGCACTGGGTGTTACACGAAAACAATGGATCGTGGATCACCACATCAAAAACCAATGATGTATTGTATGGTGACTAAAGTAACATAATAAATTAAAAAAAAAAAAATTCCGTAGTGGACCAACTCAGAAATTTCTAGATGAAAAACAGAATTGGTTTGGTAAAATAAAAACCTCTACCTAAGAGTAGCATAAAAGAAAATTTCTAGAGAGGGAGGAAAAAACAACAGAATTGTACAAAGAGTATGAAAGGGTCCCAGGTAAATAGTTAAAAATGTTTGCAAAATAGAAGCCAAGTAGACCAACCTTTTAAATATATAGACAACCCCTAAATATAATGCAGGAACATCCCCCAATATGTAGTCTAAATAAAATGAACTAACTGCCTTGGAGGGTGGGATCCTAGCATGAGTATACGGGTCTAAAAGAGAAGGAAATCAGGAGGCCTAAAAAAGACATGGAGGGGAGCCTGAAAGAAATCAGTTTTGCCTGGAAGTAATAAATTCGGTTTTTCATCCCTGTCATTGGTTTGGCATCTGTGGATAATGTTTACTAACCTACCTGCCTCCTCTACACACTTCAAAGTTAAGTACACCCCACTTCTAAGAACACACAATCAATAATTTCAGCCTTTGGGAAAACTGATCTACTCAAGTGCAGAGGAAATATACAGCAATTTTCTCATCAATTAAAAATTAATAAAGTCTGTGCTATGATTCTACAGAGAACTTCAGGGGCCCACAGAGCTGTATAATTCCACCTAAGAGTGTGCTGGTACCTTCCGCCTTATAGAACACTTTCTACCCTATGCTTCCTTGGAGGGAACATCTGGTGGATCATCTCACCCTCTTGCTGTGACAGTATTCTCAATGGACATCAATACAAGGGAGGGACTGGCGAGCTGGAAAGGGAAAAACACCCTGGATCCATAGTCCCGGTCAGAAGCTCTCTCTGCACTGGAGGCAAAACCTAAAACCTGAAACACTTGCTGTCACTCAACGGGAGTGTGCACTTCCCTGACCAGATGGTTCTCACACTCAGGGAGACACTTTACTGTTTGTGTCACTTATTATTACACATTCCAAAAGCTGACATTTCTCCACAGGATGTTTATATTTGAAAAATAACTGGAAAAAAACCTAAATATTTGTATCTAAATTGATACTGAAAGTATTGAAAAAAAATTTATATGGTAGTCTATTATTTTTATGTATGAGTTCACCCGTGAGGACCAAGCTTTAGTTCACAACATCCTCTACTTGGGATATATACACAAAAATTAGTTTTTGTTGTTGTTTCTCCCTATAGATGTTTTTAGAATTTAGTTATTTTTTATTTACCTACTAAATTATTCCTTGCTGAGTTTATGAGCTATGGGTGATGACCTGTGGGTGGCTTGTTTGCCAAAACTCTGAATTACACTGTACCTTTACTCAAGAGAAATGACAATACACATCCTTTACGTGAAATCAATGTTCATGGTGGCCTTAGGCATAACTGCTCAAAACTGGAAACAATCCAAATGTCCATCATCAGGTGAATAGATATACCAATAGTAGTATATTTATGTAATGGATTACTAGTAGTAATAAAAGAACCAAACTTCTATCACATGCAGCAAATGGATGAATCTAAAAGTTACTGTAAGTGAAAAAAAGGCAGATACAAGAGTGCATTTTGTATTTATAGTTCTATTTATGTGAGAGTTAAAACCAACCTAAGGTGTTAGAAATCACCATAGAGCTTGCCTGGGTAGGAGCAGGAGGACAATTGGCGGGGAAGGGCCTCAGAGAGATTTCTGCTGTGATGGAAATGTTCTGTTTTGATGGACTTGGTTGTATGGGTAAAAACATGTTGGAACTAATTGAATTACACACCTAAAATACATGCACTTACTGTTTGTAAATTATACCTCAGTAAAAAACATAAAAATAATGTGATTCCTTAAAAAAATTTAATTCTTCTCTTCAGTGTGATTTAAGGGGCTATTGCTGCTACGAACCAAGAACCCACAGCTGCAATAATGGGGAAAAAGTTGTTCTTGAGAAATAAGAATTTGTTTACTGAAATTTAGAAAAAGAGTGAGACAAGCTAAAAAACTACATTCACGACCAAGAAAAAAAATCACTAATCTGGAAAATAAAGATGAAGAAACAGAGCAAACAGACTAACATGAGAAGAAATTTAGAAGATACTGAAATTCAGGGGCGCCTGGGTGGCTCAGTTGGTTAAGCGTCTGACTTTTGATTTTGGCTCAGGTCATGATCTCAGGGTCGTGAGATGGAGCCCTGCATCAGGGTCCGCACTGGGGGTGGAGCCTGCTTAAGATTCTCTCTCTTTCTCTTTCCCTCTGCCCTTCCCTTTCCCTCCTCCCCCATCTCTAAAAAAAATTAAAAAAAAGAAGATACCGAAATTCAATTTAAGCCTGGCAACAACCATCTAATATGTGCTTGTGGAGGCGGGTGGGGCACAGAAAATAGGGGAAAAAAAATGACTTAAGACATAACAGAAGACATTGTCCAGAAACTAGAGGGGAAAAAAACAGTTCTCAGGTGGAAAGAACTTGTCGAGCAGAGACCAAAATGAATGAAATAAACGGCAGATCCTCATGAAAGTTCAGAACTCCAGGAAAAGATTCGAAATAAATTAAAAATTCAAAAATTCAAAAATCGGCAGGGTAAACAAAAAAAAAAAACCTCATTTATGAAGGAATGAGATTTAGGCAACTAAAATAAGAAAAACAAATAATGTTAAGAGTGCAAAAGTCAGTCAATTAGCAATAACAGAAATTCTACCATAAAGGTTTTCCAGGACAGCTAAGGTTTTCTATTAGTAACGGTTAGTCAGGTGACACATGTTCCTATCGGGAACATCAACATGGTATCCAGAGTTTGCTAACCATCTTGTAAGCATAAGGATTAAATCCGCATGCTATGGTGGCAGCATAAAAGTAAAAAGGTAGAAGTTCATGCTAAGACTGGCATTGCGTTGTATTGCACTTGTACCCGCAATGGTCTACCCACCAGCAGTTACTTGTTTTGTGATTAAAACAAACTCCTACTTCTTTAAAGTTCTTTAGATTTTCTTTTCCACAAAACAAACACAGATGTAACTGACATTGTTTTTAACAGATGCTATGATTGTATTCTGCAGTGAATTAGGAATCAATAGCAAGTGCAGCCATTTGATTTTCACTTAAGACACGGAAATAAACTAGATCAACTACTTTGCTTTTTCAGTAGACTAACACCTTGAATGACTAATTCATTTTTGTGGACTGCACATCTTATCTATACAAGAAGTGATTTGTAGAGGTTTGTTATGATGTTAGACTGCATTGTAAGACTTTTGTAAATGCCAAATTCAGTGGCATTTGTGATTTAGAGTCAAGAGTCAACTGCATATAATACGTAAACAGACTATTTAAGTAACTTATTGAAAAATAAACACTTTGGATATTAATAAAATCATAAGATGTCATGTGGACTCTTTTTTAAAGGTTTATTGAGCTATGACATACAATTAACTGCAAATATTTAAAGAGTAAAGTCTACAGTTTGATGTTGTTTTGATAAATATGTAGGCCTGTGAAACCATCACCATAGTCAAGATAATGACCAAAACCAGCACCACAAAAATGTTCTTATATCCCTTTGTTAACCTCTCCTTCCCTCCTCTCCTCATCCATCCCCAGGTCCCCAGGCAATCACAATCTTCTTTCCCTTACTACAGGTTAGTTACGTTTTCCATAATTTTACATAAATTGAATCTTTTTGGTCTGGCTTCTTTCACATGGCATAACCACTTTGGGATCCATCCATGTTGTACATATCAATAGTTCATTGGTTTTTATTGCTGAGTAATATTCTGTTGTATGGATATGCCAGAATTTGTCCATCCATTTATCTGTAAGTAAAAAACTGTTCCTCTTGTGCTAGAAACATTTGTGGCTCAGTCTACTGTGCTAGAAACATTTGGGCTATTGTGCTAGAAACATTTGTGACTCAGTCTTTGTATGAATATATATTATGTATGAGTAGAACAGCTGGGTCTGTGGTAGGTATATGCATAACATTTTAAGAAACTGCCACATTATTTTCCAAAGTGGATGGACCATTTTACATTCCCACCAGCAGTGCAGGAGAGCATCAGCTGTTCTGCACCCTTAGCAGTCTTTTTAATTTTAGTCATTCCATAGGTTATGTGGAAATATCTCACTGTGGCTTTATTTGTATTTCCATAATCACTAGTGATACTGATGAGCACCCTTCATGAGTTTATTTCCCATCCACATCTTTTTGGGTGAAGTATCTATTCAAATCTTTTTCCCATTTTAAAAGATGAGAAAAAAAAAACAATCTTCTACCACTGGAAAGCTCAGGGAATATTCTTGAAAGAGAAAGTTGATTTGTTTTCAGAAGTAAAGGATTTGTGCGCTTAAGTTAAGGGAACTAAAGGTTAAATACTAGCAGGGAGCAGACTGGGGATAATTTTTAATATAAAAAAATTTATATTATTTCTATAAACAATTGGGGTTATATTCTGGGATTAAATGGGAAAGTTAAGTCAGATGATCAAATCTCTCTTTCCTAAAACCTAATACGGTGAACAAAACATAACTTAAAAATAGGAAAAAAGATTCCCAGCAACATTCACATGAGTGGTGACTGGAGAGAGAGATATTCCAGGAATAACATAAATTCTTTTCTATAATCCAACCCCCCTCCCCATCAAAACAGCACTAATGAAGAAAGCGAATGGAGAAAATTTTTAAAAAGACAACCATCATGTCCAAATTATGAGAAAAGACAACCAAAAGTGTGAGTAACCACACCTGGGTTCACTATATGCACATTCAAACAAAGACTCTCCCCAACACCATCTCAACAGGGAGGAGGGAACCTACTGGGATTCACCATTCTGCCTTTTGTTATCTGGGAGGAAGTTAGGAGAGGGAGTATGAGGACAGAAAAATAAAAAAAGAAAAAAGACTACATAACTTCCACCAAACGAGACAAAAGATAACTTAAAGTAGGAGTGCACATAGAAACCTGTGAGAAAATGCTCTGGGCTAAACCATAAATGAAGTCACCTTTCCTAGTTGGAAATAGATAATAAGCTCCATCCTCCTCCTCAGGCTTGCCTGACTGTGCCCTCCTCTGGGTCACCTGGGAGGAGAAGTGGGGATGGGCAAGCAGGGAGATGGGGGAGGGAGGGAGCACTGGATACCTGGGGTTACATGTATGGTCAAAAGAAAGGCGCCTGATCTTCACCTTGCACTGGACAAATAATAGAAACCTGAGGACACCTGCTTCTCCTCCAAGAGATGGACCTATGACTTGATGGAATGAACATTCTTATGAGAATTTTTTTTTTTTAAAAGATTTTATTTATTTGACAGAGAGAGAGATAGCAAGAGCAGGAACACAAGCAGGGGGAGTGGGAGAAGGAGAAGCAGGCCTCCCACCGAGCAGGGAGCCGGATGTGGGACTCGATCCCCAGACCCTGGGATCATGACCTGAGCCGAAGGCAGACGCTTAACGCTGAGCCACCCAGGCGCCCGAGAATTTTTTTAAATAAAAAAAAATGTAAAGGAAATAAATCTGCCCCAGAAAAGGCCTACAGTCATTAGTTCTCTGGGTATTTATCTGTTTTTATAGAGCATGCAGTTATTTGTGGGTTTAACTATGAAACTTGGCTTTATTTACTGCTGAATGTTTTCCTGCAAATTGAGTAAAGGTGGATAGGTATGTTGAGAGCCGTAGCTATCCAGCCATCTTAATTATGGTGCACTGTTCTGAAGTTCTGCCTGATTGTCTTGAAAAAATGACTTTTTTTTTTTTTAAGATTTTATTTATTTGACAGAGAGAGAGACAGCCAGAGAGAGAACACAAGCAGGGAGAGCAGGAGAGGGAGAAGCAGGCTTCCTGCAGAGCAAGAAGCCAGACGCGGGGCTCGATCCCAGGAGCATGGGATCATGACCTGAGCCGAAGGCAGACGCTTAACCATCTGAGCCACCCAGGCACCCTGAAAAAAATGACTTCTTCATTCATCCCTACCCCAGGTTATCCTGCTGTAACTTACCAAGGAACCACTTGTTTTGATAACTCCTGGCAGCTCTTTTTCCTCCTGGGTTCCATCCAACTGAGCAGTATGGTTATCACAGGTATCACCTGGCTAATGAGAGAAATGAAAGTCATTTTTATCCAGGCATATCTGTCCCAACATGACTGTTTATTCAATTATACATTATATAAGACTCTTCAAATGTATAGCCATGTGGTGATAAATGGAGTTAATGACTACCTGTGCAATGGTAATGGCATTCACCAATTCGTCCACAATTAATACTGATCGTGCATTACAGCACAAGTTGTTCTCAAAATCCACTGTTAATTGCCTGCCAAAATCCACTTTTCTTTTCTTCTTTAACTTCTGAATATCACGATCTGCTCCAAAGATGCTATGTCTAAACTAAAAAGACTAAAGTGTGATCATGTGATGGCTATGACCAATGAGATGCAAGTAGACTCCTACTTGCTAGAGCATCCAGGAAGGCTAATGCTTTCTTGATAAAGTGGATAAAATCCGCTGGCTGATGCTGCTGCTTCTTCACATGGACACAGTGTTTGTGATGCCCAGATACTTGATAAGCATTAAATATTAGCCCACAGGCTAAGTGGAGCAGACTGGAAAGATGAAAAAGTTGGTAGATCCATGCTAGGGATATCGGCCACACCAGCCCCAGACTTCTTATTTTATAAGGACAATAAATCCCTAATCATGTAAGTCATGAAGCTTACTGATTAAACAACCTATGCCACTTTAAAATCAGACTTCATAACTTTTTGTAATGATTTATAAATCAGCAAGAGTGGTCAGTTTTTTTCAATCAAGAAACTAGAAATACATTAGATTGACTAACTCATAAACACATAAGACTGAACCCAAAATTTCATTCCCATTCACTGAATATTGTAAAAGCTCTGATTTTCATTATGCAGCAAGTGTGTTTGGAGACTATTCTGATTGTGATAGATGGCACTGTAGGTCTTGTGCATATGCTCTAAGATTTTTAGCAGCATTAATGATATAATGGCAGTCCCCAAAATAAGATGCAATTATTCTATTCCATGACTGAAGCAACATTTTGCCAAATTAAACATACTGGGTATCAATGAAACCATAAACTGCTACATGAGACTTCAGAAACTGTTGTTTTTCATCTTGCTTTTCCATATTTTCTAACTTTCCCCCAATGTGTATGCATTATATTAAGAAAAACAGACATCTGTTTTGAAGTGGAAACAATGCTAAAGAGGCAGTACAAGAAACCAGGTCAGGGCAGAGGACTGAGAGCACACTGCTCACAATCACTCCGAACTTGAGAAAGGTATGTATTGTTGTAAGAACAGCTCCAAATGGCACTGGAAACCAACAAGGTGTCCTAATAACAGATGAGAAATTGTTAGAAATTCCTGGGAAATAAAATGTAAACAATGTATTTCATAATTGTACAGAACTTAGCTTAAGAACAGCATAAAACAATTTTTGCTGGCAAGGAAAGGATAAATCTACAAAAAGCAAACATACAAACAATCAAGTAAGCTCAGTGTGAAAATTACAAAGGGCAGGAAGGGGCCTTAGCTCAATGGCCACAATAATGTATCATAAAGTGTGTCCTCAACCGGAAGGGCCAGACAGACCTCCCAGAGGCTCCCTTTACACCAAACAGCAGGCAGCAGCTACCTATGGATCCAAGAAAAGCACTCTGGCTGAAGTGAACCACCTGCCTTGGGAAGTTGTCCAGGGTTGAGAACAAAACACATCTCAGTATCAGGTAACTCTGGACCTCCATGAAAGTCATGGAAGGGAGAATAAAAGGAAAACATCAGTTTTTGTCTTGCATAGCAAGAAATGAAGCCATTTACCACTCTCCCTTTGGTGTGTGCATGTGTGTGCACACATGTGCATATGAGCGTGGATACTCACCCATATGTACAGTTAAACTAACTTCCATTCACATACCTTACTGACTTACACAGTATCCAAAATCAGCCCCCTCATTCCATAAAGAATCCTTTGGGAAATTATCAGCAATAACACACCGTAAGTCACTAATTGGTTAATCTAATCCATTAATAAATATAAATCAATCACCAAGGACCATCAGACATTGGAGAAAATTAATGTAATGAATAAGTAAGTCACTCATGGCGAAAAATCAACATTCTAAAAAAGTACAGTGATAAACATTCTGGGAAAAAGAATTGAGGGAAGGAAAAAGGCTTAAAATAACTTGATTTCAGAGAGATTTGAGAAGATTTTACAACCATAAATCAGGACTATCACAATAAAGTGGAAGTCAGTGAAAAAGAAGGAGTTCCTGTCAATTAACAGTATGACTACTGAATTAAAAAATTAGCAGAGGCTCAATTATAACCACTCATGGCAAAAATGAGAATTAGGAATCTCCAAAATGATATAGACAAAATCTACTAGCATACAGAACAAATAGGAAAAAAGTAAGGAAATATAACATACAATTTAAGAACTATGTGAGTTTAACACGCAGGCAATGAAAGGAAGAACAGGAAAATGGAAAAATAAAGTAATTAAAGAAATAATGGAAAGAGAATGGCCAGAACTGAAAGAAAAGGAACATTTTTCAGCAACAAAAAGCTAAGTGTTGATGATGATTTTTAAAAAAGATGTCAGGGGCACCTGGGTGGTGCAGTCAGTTGAGCATCCAACTCTTGATTTCTGCTCTGGTCATGATCTCAGGGTCATGAGATTGAGCCCTGCGTGAGGCTCTGGGCTCAGCCCGGAGTCTGCTTAGGTTTCTCTCTCCCTTTGGCAACCCCCCACAACTGCCCTGCCAAACACATGGACATGAGCTCTCTCTCTCAAATAAATCTTTAAAAAAATAAAAATAAAAAATAAATTTAAAAAAAGATGTCATATCCTGATGACAGTTCAGGTCTCCTACACTAAAGATAAATGTAAAAGGCTTCCACAAATATAAAAATGAGAGAAGGAAACAAAGGAATAAGATTTAGAGAGACATCAGACTTCTCAACATTAATACTATATGAAAAAGCAAACATTAATATTTACAAATTTCTGAAAAAAATTAATATAGGGCCTATCACTTTGATACTCAACAATTTAGGATTTATGCTTTTTGGGTATGAAAATTTAGTATCCACAGATACTTATTGCCAGATTTGCTCAAAGGGTAAAAGGTGCAATCTGCTAAGAAGATGTAACATTTTGTAATACATATGATTATGCAAATTAATATTTATACTATTCTCTGTAGTTACTCTGCTATGTTAGCCTTCACCATCTTCCTGGGAGAAAGAACAGTACTCGCTTTCTCATTCTAGAAACTGGTCAGTAGTTCAGGGGTAGGACTGGAACAAAACTTTATGTCCTCTTCCATCTCACTGTAAGATTTCTTCACGTGTTTGGCACCACACTTGCCCCTTTAATTCACCTTTAAAAGGTGATAAGACCTTCAAGGAATTGAAATACGTGAAACAGCGATAAAAGGGAAAAGAAACAAAAGATACCTAGACTAATCATGAGAGTCCATGGCCAGGGTGGCTGTGTTGGGTGTGGTATATAAGACTTCAAATAAAGTTCACTCTTCCGTGCCGCCTTGACATCTGGTAAAAGCGGAAGGACCATAGCGCTCTAACTACAAGCTCCCCTCCTACTCTGCCCCTCATATAAGGTCCCCTAGACAGACAATGCTCCTTATCCAGGGGACCAGACACAATTCCTGCTTATCCTTGAGTAATGGGTTTCAGTTCCTTGTCAGCCGGTGGAATTATTCAAACAAGCCAATCACATCCTCCCATGGGAACCAAGGGGCACCTCACTCTCTTGATACTACACAAAGCCCGCCTCCTACACCCTGATTATTCATTCTGTTCCCAAGTGCACCCCACATGTGGCTCTGTGTGGTGTCTTCCTCCCCCAGGCTGTGAGAACATGTGATAATAAATTGCTGTTGCTCTTGTCTGTCTGTTGCTGAATGTCAAGTCACCCCTGTAACCCTAGGGTGGGAATCCCTCCCTCACCCACAGGATGAAGAGGAGGCGATCAAAATTGTAGACAGAGTCAGCTAGGATAAAAGCTGACAGAAATCCACTATTTGAAAACACTAGTATCTACTCTGCATGTGCCTCCTCTGGCTGGTCTGAAGGAATAAAGGGCAGACAGAGAAGAATCACAACCTGGATCAAGAGTCCTGGTTGGAAGTAAGGTGTGTAAGACTCCCTATGATGCAGGAACAATCTAAAACTTGAGGACACTTCCTGCCAACTCAACAGAAAAAGTAAAGACTTCTAACTAAATGGAATTAATACTCTTATGAGAAAATAATGAAATTAGAAAAAAAAAAACTAGTGACAAAATTTGCAATACAGGATTGCTCACAGCCCCAGGTGACCACACTCCACCTCCAGAACTTGACATACCCCTCAGGCAACAGAAGAGCAGCCAGAACACAAACTAGACACATCCAAATCCTTAAGCAGAATCTGGAAGGAACCAACAGCTGGCCTGTATTGGGACAATTTTTTAAGATCCAAACAGAATGTCCCACATAAAATATGTGTAAGATGAAAATAAGCTGTATAGAAACTAAAGATCATCATCATCGGTATTGATCAGATCAAGGATGGTACAAGGGTTACTCTTAGAACATCTAAAGAATCCCTTTTCTTCTGCCAGGAAGAAAAAAAGTAGAGCTTAAGAGAAGGTAACACATGAGTCTTAACAGAGGAAAGTCTCTCACGGTAAATTTTCTGCTGCCATGAGTCCAAGTGGAGGCAGATGTCAGTAAACCCATATCCTTCCATGTCTCTACTCCGGGTGCATCACTTCAGTAAGAGGACCCAGGCCTTATGCCAAGTGGTATAGATCATGGCATGAGATTCGTCTCACACACACAAAAAACCTTCTACTGAGATCATGTCATTAGCAGTTATGAACTCAGATTAGCACTCTTTGAATCTCTGAACTAAAACAGACAAGGTGGGCTCTAATGAAATGTGTTTACCTCCTGCGCTAGATAGTGCACTTTTCCCCACTTACTGTTATACATATAAGATGCTACAGTGCTGCCTCCCATAAAATATTTACATAGAGAAAAAAACTGAAATGTCAAAGTATTTCTTATATTGAGAATTAAATAAATATTGAAAGATACATGGAGAGTAGCATAAGACTTTCCATTACGTGTTCAGCAGAAAGAACAAAAGTTTAGCTGATGACGTCCCCAACATCTTGACTTCTGGCTGGGCTGGAACTGCAGCTGTGGTTTTGTTGCTGTAAGTGCAGACAAGCCACGTAATTACTTGTGGATTTAACTAGTTAATTATTCATTCCTGAGTTTAAGAGTCTCTGTTTCCTTCTTTCTTACAAGGCAAGTAGGCATTTTGCTCAAGTTTTCCTGACTGCCTTGAAATACTTTTCCTAGCCTCCTTACTCTTAAGTCCCCTTGCTTCATCTTACCAGTTGACCATTTCTGCAAGGAATGGCTGATATCCCTTCTTCATCCAGGGTCACATCCAAAAGAGGAGCTGGGATACAATAAAAATCATCTGGCTATTGAGAAAAATGAAAGTGCATGTTTATTCAAGGCATGTTCTCTGCAGGGTAATTGTGCATTCAATTATCTGTTCTGCACATACGTGTACATTGACACAGACTTGTGGAGAGATCCATAGATCTGACTGCTGTGCACCAATCACTGCCATGTAGCCATTCATCTGCCAATACTGAGAGCCCACTACATTCAGGGCATGGTGACAGACACTGGTCTCTCTGGAGAATACTGTTAACTGTTTACCCCAAACCCAATCACCAGTCTTCCTTAAAAGAATCCTAATTTTTTTTTTCCTCAGGGACTTTTGTGTCCAACTAAAAAAAACGATTTCTTAGGCTCTCTTGCAGCTGATGATCACATACATTTCTGCGCAATGAAAGGTAACTGGAACTCTACAGAGTAAGATTTCTAAGAAACTAAGGTCAGAAAGATAGAGTAAGCTGGTACAAGTTCCAGGAATGGCCAGGAACAGCCACGAACATGAATATAGTGCTAGGGGTGGCTCAGCCAACTTATAAGCAAAAGGATGAAGGCTGCATTTGAATGACAAAATAGAAAGACAGAAGGTAGATGGATCCATGCTGAAGCAAAGGAACACCTATCTTCACCTTCTTCCTAAAGAGAGAGAAAAAAAATCCAAATTTGTATAACTCATGATTTCGTGGATTTTCTGTTACATGCACTGAAATGTGTATATAGGTAATATAATCTTGCTGTTGGTTTTTTTAAATATTTTTTTTATTATGTTATGTGAGTCACCATACAGTACATCATTAGTTTTTGATGTAGTGTTCCATGATTCATTGTTTGTATATAATCACGTTTTTTAAAGATTTTTTTTTTTTTATTTGACAGAGAGAGACAGCAAGAGAGGGAACACAAGCAGGCGGAGCAGCAGAGGGAGAAGCAGGCTTCCCGCTGAGCAGGGAGCCCAATGTGGGACTCGATCCCAGGACCCCAGGATCATGACATGAGCGGAAGGCAGACGCTTAACGACTGAGCCACCCACGCACCCCATAATCATGTTTTTTAAAAGAGGGTACATGAAGGGCTCCTGGGTGGCTCAGTCAGTTGAGCATCCAACTTTTGATTTTGGCTCAGGTCATGATCTCAGGGGCATGAGATCAAGCCCCACGTTGGCTTCTGCACTGGGCTTGGAGTCTGCTTAAGATTCTCTCTCTCTCGGGTTGCTGGAGGAGAGGTTATGGGTCGGGGGATGGGAGGGAGAAGGGATAACTGGGTGAGGGGCATTGAGGAGGGCACTTGATGTAATGAGCACTGGGTATTATATGCAACTGATGTATCACCACATTTTACCTATGATACTAATAAAAAAAAATTCTCTCCCTCTCTCTCTGCCCCTCCCTCCCCTGCTAGTACAAGCACGTGCATTCTCTAATTAATTAATTAATTATTTCAGGGTGCATGACTACATTTATGCAGTTAGTTATGCTGGTCCCATCTTTGACTACTTATTTATCAATTATGAAATTGGAAATAAGACTGACTATTTTTGCTCAATTAAATGTGTTACTGAAAGAAACATTTGATTCACATCTTCTAAATATTAGAAACAAATATATTTGGGCACTGAAATTCTGCTCATGATGAATAATACTGAAGACTTTGTATTATGTATCCAGAGGTTGATTTAGTATTTGTGATTTAGTGTATAATAGCTCTACTAACACAAGGGTTAAATATTCTATTCCTTTATGGCTAGGATTCCACTGAAAATTATATTTATTGGATATTTAACTAAATCATAAAATTTTATTTGGGCCTATAGACGCAGTCATTTTTTACCTTGCTTGTCCATATTTTCTAAGTTTCTAGTAAAGATTATGTACTATTTTTATAATAATAAGGAAAAACAGTTTTTGGAAGAAACAAATAAATACTACTGAAGAATCAGCATAGGAAAATTGGATCAAGATAGCAAAATGCACATACCACTTTCTCCTCCCTCCGCAAATCACTCAAAGTGTCAAAAGAGATACCTTTTTCAAAGAGTAGATTTAGAAATCACTAAACATTTCCATTAACAGAACAGAAATTGTTGGATATTCCTGGAAGATTAAAAGCAAGCAAGAATGGTTTGATAAGGGCAGAGGAAAACCTCAACCTGAAAAAAGATACAAAGAAAAATGTGTAGAAGATAAATGCTGATCTAGAAAAAGCACATATCCAGCACGAGAATAAAAGCAATAATAAGGCATCCCCAATTCAGAAGACAATGGCCAAAGTAACCTAAGAATGTTTTTCCTGAACAAAGAGGCCAGGAAACCATCCCTCCCTCTAACACTGAACAGCAGGCAGCAGCTCAATGAGATTCCAGAATAAAACCCAGCAAGTGTCCTCTTGGTGACAAAATGAGTGCCTGCCTTGGGGTCAGGAGGAGTTTGTCCTGGTGTAGTGGTCCTGGACAGAAAATAAAATCGTGGGGCACCTGGGTGGCTTAGTCGTTAAGCGTCTGCCTTCGGCTCAGGTCATGATCCCAGGGTCCTGAGATCTAGACCCACATCGGGCTCCCTGCTCCGCGGGAAGCCTGGGTCTCCCTCTCCCACCACCCCCCCGACCCACTTGTGTTCCCTCTCTCGCTGTGTCTCTCTGTGTCAACTAAATTTAAAAAATCTTTAAAAAAGAAAAGAAGAGAAAAGAAAAGAAAAGAAAAGAAAAGAAAAGAAAAGAAAAGAAAAGAAAAGAAAAGAAAAAAGAAAAAAGAAAATTGCCCTTCGTTGGAGGCTTCTAAAAGAATATAGACAGAAGTATAAAAAGGGAAGTTAGGTTTGCCTGAAAAGCAAATAAATTACAATTCTTTAGGCTTATCATTACTTTGGAATTGATACCATATTTGTTTGTCTTAAAGTGAAGTGTGACAGCTGACACACTTTACCACTCACACAGGCCCAGACCGCATCCACTATGAGAGTTTTGGCGAGAAACTAAGTCTACATAACTGCAAAGGAAATATACAGTCTTTACCTATATTCATCAATCAATCAATCAACCTAGTCCTCCATTAATAAACAGGAATCAACACCCAAAGATCAAAATGAACTGAACAGTAATGTAATGATGCCAAAAATAAACAGAGGACCCTGAAGAAAATAGTAATTCAAGGAAAAGAAGACCACCTTGGAATTTAAGGTTTAATTTAGTACCTTCAGGAGTGTGAAAAAAGAGCAGATCGCTAAGATACAGAGGAAGTCAGGGGAAAGGAGAGGCTTCAGGAAATTAACAATGTGACTGTTAAATTTCTTAAAATTAGGGCGCCTGGTGGCTCAGTTGGTTAAGCGTCTGCCTTCGGCTCAGATCATGATCCCAGGGTCCTAGGATCGAGTCCTGTATCGGGCTCCCTGCTCAATGGGGAGCCTGCTTCTCCCTCTCCTCCCTGCTCTCATTCTCTCTCTCTCTCAAATAAATAAATAAAATCTTTAAACTTTAAATTTTTTTCTTAAAATTAACGAAAGGCTGAAATATCAATGCCTCCATGACCAAATTATTGTTATAAAAAAAAAAGAAGTTGAAGGGATAGGCAAGAATGCAGAACAAACATGCACACAAATAAAGTTTGGAAAACAAGAGAACATTTAAGAGACACTGAGATTCAATCCAAATAATGCAACAGTCATCTAACAGGAGTTCCAGAAGGAGATGAAGAAAAAGAAGGGAGTAAGTACTGGTTTTAAATGTTAGAAGACAATATATAGAACTAAAGAATGACTGAGCACTCATACTGAAAGAACTCACATAGCAGGGACTAGGATGGAGGTTGTAAAAAGGTAAAATTGGTAAAAATGCAAGGTTCCAACTATAAACATAAGGTTCAAAAGGCTTCCACATTGGCATATAAAGGAATGAGGTCAGTAGAGATACTGTGCTTCCCCACAGCCAACAGTGCACAAGAGAAGACAATGGACAAGTATCTCCAAAATTCTGGAGGAAAATTATTCCAAGCATGGGATTCAATGTGCAAAAAAATTAAGAAAAGACTAACATAATCTACCTCTCTTTTAAATTACTGAATTTATATCTTCACTAGGTAAGTACACTGGATCAGATTCATATGTTTAAGATTAATGCAAAGTTACCTCATGAAACTCATGATGTTAAATCTTCATTAAGAAAGGGAAATGGAAACTTTAGAGTGATGGTTCTATTATTCTATGTAAATGATGACAAAGAAAGAAATAAAGAGTAGGAGATGATGGAGGATGGGGGAGACAGAGAAACACACACACACACACACACAGAAGGAAGGAGGAAGTGAAGAAGGACAGAGGCAAACAAAGAGACAGACCAGGACAGACAGGTACTTTGGGCAAGAGAAGGAGGGAGAGAGGAATTGGTATTTATGCTGTCAAATTCAGATAGGAAACTTAAAAAGTTTAGGTATGTTTTTAAGAAACTTCCAAGTCCACTTGCAGAAACAGATGCTGAATTTTTTAGGAAGAAAATCTGTGAAGATGTTTATCAGGCCTGATACATGGTATATATACCATTTATTTACTAAATTTAAATTCAATTAACTAACATATAGCATATCATTAGTTTCAGATATAGAGTTAAATATTACATCAGTTGCATATAACACCCAGTGCTCATCACATCACAACCATCACCCAGTTGCCCCATCTCCCTGTCCACCTCCCCTCCACCAACCCTCAGTCTGTTCCCTATAGTTAAGAGGCTCTCATGTTTTTTTCCCCTCTGATGACTTCCCATTCAGTTTTCCCACCCTTCCCCTATGATCCTCTATGCTGTTTCTTATATTCCACATGTGAGCGAAACCATATAATTGTCTTTCTCTGATTGACTTCTTTCACTCAGCATACCATCCACGTCGATGTAAATGGTAAGTATTCCTCCTGTCTGATGGCTGAGTAATATTCCATTGTATATATATACCACTTCTTCTTTATCCATTCATCTGTCAATGGACATCTTGGCTCTTTCCACAGTTTGGCTATTGTGGACAATGCTGTTATAAACATTGGGGTGCAGGTGCCCCTTCGGATCACTACATTTATATATTTGGAGTAAATACCTAGTAGTGCAATTGCTGAGTCATATGGTAGCTTTATTTTTTAACTTCTTGATGAACCTCCATACTGTTTTCCAGAGTGGCTACACCAGCTTGCATTACCACCAACAGTGTAAGAGGGTTCCCCTTTCTCCACATCCTCGCCAACATTTGTTATTTCCTGACTTATTAATTTTAGCCATTCTGACTGGTGTGAGGTGGTATTTCATTCAAATTGTGGTTTTGATTTGTATTTCTCTGATGCCAAGTGATGTGGAGCATTCTTTCATGTGTCTGTGGGCCATTTGGATGTCTTCTTTCCAGAAATGTCTGTTCATGTCTTCTGCCCAATTCTTGATTGGATTATTTGTTCTTTGGGTGTTGAGTCTGTTAAGTTCCTTATAGATCTTGGGATACTAGCCCTTTATCTGATATATCATTTGCAAATATCTTCTCCCATTCCATAGGTTGCCTTTTAGTTTTGTCAACTGCTTCCTTTGCTGTGCAGAAGCTTTTTATCTTGATGAAGTCCCAATAGTTCATTTTTGCTTTTGTTTCCCTTGCCTTTGGAAATGGGTCTTGCAAGAAGTTGCCATGGCTGAAGTCAAGGAGGTAGCTGCCTGTGTTCTCCTCTAGGATTTTGATGGATTCCTGTCTCACATTTAGGTCTTTCATCCATTTTGAGTCTATTTTTATGTACAGCGTAAGAAAATGGTCCAGTTTCATTCTTCTGCATGTGGCTGTCCAATTTACCCAAGACCATTTGTTGAAGAGACTGTCTTTTTTCCATTGGATATTCTTTCCTGCTTTGTCAAAGATTAGTTGACCATAGAGGTGAGTGTCCTTTTCTTGGTTCTCTATTCTGTTCCATTGATCTATGTGTCTGTTTTTGTGCCAGTACCATACTGTCTTGATGATTACAGCTTTGTAATAGAGCTTGAAGTCTGGCACTTGCCACAGGTTTTCTATTTCTTCCTATTTCAGTTTTGGTAGTTTAAATGTTTCTAGGAATGCATCCATTTCTTCCAAAAAGAGACAGAGAAAGAGAGAACAAGCAGGCAGAGGGAGAGGGAAAAGCAGGCTCCCCACTGAGCAGAGAGCCAGATGTGGGGCTCATTCTCAGGACCCTGGGATCATGACTTGAGCTGAAGGCAGCGCTTAACTGACTGAGCCACCCAGGCGCCCCCAAACTTTCTTTTGTGTCCATTAGCATGATAAATGGTTCTCTACTCCCTCACTTTCAATCTGGAGGTGACTTTGGGTCTAAAATGAGTCTCTTATAGACAGTATATTGATGGGTCTTCCTTTTTTATCCAATCTGATACCCTTTCAGAGGTTTTCATTGGTGCATTTAGCCCATTTACATTCAGAGTAACTACTGACAGATACGGATTCAGTGCCATTTTATTACCTGTAAAGTCCCTGTTTCTGTAGACTCTGGTTCTTTTGGTCTGTTACTTTTGGACTCACTCTTTGCTTACAGGATCCCCTTTAATATTTCTTGCAGGGCTGGTTTAAGAGCTTACAAATTCTTTTGGTTGCTGGTTTTTGTATTTTTTAAGATTTTATTTATTTATTTGACAGAGAGACAGCATGCACAAGCAGGGGGAGTGGCAGGCAGAGGGGGAGGGAGGAGCAGACTCCCCACTCCCCAGAGCAAGGAGCCTGATGTGGGGCTCGATCCCAGGACCCTGGGATCATGACCTTAGCCAAAGGCAGATGCTTAACTGACTGAGCCACCCAGGTGCCCTTTTTTAGTTTCTATTTGTCCTGGAAGCTCTTTATTTTTCCTTCCATTCTGAATGACATCTTTGCTGGATTCTTGCCTGCATGTTTTTTAAAATTTAGTACCCTGAATATATCATGCCAGCCCTTTCTGGCCTGCCTAGTCTCTGTGGATAGTCTGCTGCCTTTCTAATGTTCCTACCCTTGTACGTTAAGGACCTCTTGTCTCGAGCTGCTTTCAGGATTTTCTCTTTATCTCTGAAATTTGCAAGCTTCACTATTATATATGTCGGGGTATTGACCTATTATTGATTTTGAGGGGGGATTCTCTGTGCCTCTTGGACTTGAATACCTTGAATAATCTTCCCAAGATTAGTGAAGTTCTCAGCTATGATTTGCTCAAATATACCTTCTGTCCCCCCCTTTCTTCTTCCTCTGTGACCCCAATAATTCTAATACTGTTTTGCATTATGGTATCACTAATTTCTCGAAGCCTCCCCTCATGGTCCGTTAGTTGTTTTTCTCTCTTTTCCTCAGCTTCCTTCCTTTCCATCATTTTGTTTTCTATGTCACTGACTCTCTCATCTGCCTCAGTTACCCTAGCTATTAAAACATCCATTTCAGAGTGCATCTCAGTTAAAGCATTTTTTATATTGGCCTGATTAGATTTTATTTCTGCACTAAGAGATTCTCTAGTGTCTTTTATGCTTTTTTCAAGCCTAGCTAGTAACTTTACAATTGTTATTCTGAATTCTGGGTCTGACATTTTCTTATATCCATATCGATTAGATTTGTGGCAGAGAGTATTACCTCTGGTTCTTCCTTCTGTTGTGAATTTCTCCTTCTAGTCATTTTGTCCAGAGAAGAACAGGTGAACAAGAGAACAAAATAAAAAATATCAACCATGATCCCAGTGAAATACATACTAGATAAATCTGAAGAGGTCAGAAACCAAAGAAGAAAAGAAAAAAAAGGGAAAAAAGAGTGAATATTATCTCACAGGTGGACAAAACAGGATAATCCACTTGATCCTGGGTGTATTTTGGTCTGTTTGTTAGAAGATACTAAATCCCAAAATTATAAAAAAATACATGTATATATATATATATACACACACACACACACACACACACACAAATAAAACTGAATACAGTGAAATGAAGCCAAAAATGAAGAATAATATAAATGTAAAAATGAAAATGAAAAAAAGCCTTAAAAACAGAGTTGATGAAATAAGAAACTAGCTGAAAAGGAAAAAAAAAAGAAAAATTTACAATGAAATACAAAAGACTCATGAGAAAAAAACCTCAAATTCTATATACTATTTTCCCTTATCACAGGAGTTTTTCAGTTCTGTGTGATCCATAAACTTGGTATTTGTCTGACGTTCCTGCTGGACTTCTGAGGGGAGGGCCTGTTGCACTGATTCTCAGGTGTCTTTGCCTGGGCGGAGTTGTACCACCCCTTGCCAGGCAGCCAGCGCAGTGTAAGCTGCTTCGGGTTGCTCTATGTGGCTTTTGTTCCCCGAAGGCTTTTTGCACTGCTTTAGAGGATGACAAAAAAGTAAAAATGGCAGTGTGCTGATTTGCTGAACGATCACAGCCCCCACTTTTCAGTGCACCCTCAGGGACAAGCGGTCAATCCCTTTTGTGTGCAATAAACTGTGCAGACTCCTGTGGTGCATACCCAAACAAATCCTCCTGGGGTGGGGTCTCATCATGGCCCCCCTGCTCGCTGGGCCCCCGCTTGGGGAGCAGTTGCCTGACCCTGTGAGAATCCCCGCCACTCCTCCCAGGGGAAGGAGCAGAGTGTTGGAGTGGTTGTCACTTACTGGACCTCTGCTTAGAGAGCAGTCGCAGGATTGTGCCGTGGTTCCTGGTTTATAGCAATGCCTAGCTTGAGATCCCACTCCCAGGCTCGCTGATTGTAGCCGGCTTCCCGGCTCCAATGCTTGGGGAACTCTGCCACACTCAGGCACCCCCATTCTTTCTGTGACCCTGGGGATCCTGAGACCACACTGTCCCACCTAAGATTCTGCCCTGCTTCACCACCTGAGCACTTTTCAGGCACTGGAGCAGACTTCTAAGAGTTCTGATTTTGAATTCTGCAGCTATATCACTTTCTAGTAGCTGGCTTACAGAGGATCCCTCCCCACCATGGTTTATCTTTGATATATCCCCTCAGATTCACATCTTTGCACCTCCTACCTTACAAAAAGTGGTTGCTTTTCTATTTGTATAATTTCAGCAATTCTTTACTTAGATATCAGGTTGAATTCACAGGGGTTCAGAATGATTTGATAGATATCTAGCTGAATTCCTGGGACCAGATGAAATGAGGGTCCCCCACTTTTCCACCATCTTCCCTAGAAAGCCCTACCATATTTTTTTTTAAAGGCTAGCTTTATGTGGCTTTTTATATTTTGATGAAGAACAATCTGAATTCTGAACACACATATACAATGCCAGGCTTTCACTGACTTCCAGATGCTGCACTTCTCAGTATAGCTCAAGATCTCTACTCCCTGGAATATATGGACTTCCCTTCACCCACAACCACTCTCCCTGCTACACACCCATTTTCTATTCACTCTGGAACGGGGCTTCAGCAGCAAGAGTGGAAGGGAGAAGAGGAAGATGGGCAGGAGAAAAAGTGCCCAGGGCCATTCCCCTTGCCCACCACAAATGTGGTCCTTTCTCTGCCTTTGCTGGAGTTAAACCCAGTTTCTTACACCTGCATATTATGGAAAAGTAAGACACCCTTCATTTATTTTTACACTTAAAGGCCCAATGAAAAGTGCCCACTTTATATTTCCCTTGAGACCCTTGAAGGTCTAAGTAAAAGAGGGAGGAACGCTGTTTCTATGTGACTAGAAGTCCAAAGTATTAGGAAACCTAGAGATGCATTGTACGCACCTTCTTGAGTACCTGCAGGATTCAGAGAAGCTATAGATACTCTACTATTCTGCAGTTTGCTAGGGAAGAGCAAAAATCTTAGTCCGAAGTAGCGGGAAACAGAAATGGGAAAGGAAGCATATAGACCAAGTTCTTAGGAATCTCTTGAAATGATCTGGGAGATAAATGTGAAATGACCAAGGGAATTTAAACCAGCGTGGTAAACCTGTTCTTTGATAGGCATCTTGGCCAGGACTCACATGGCTGAAGTCCTTGCCTCAAGTTGTGGGTATCACTTTTACTCAACTACAGCTATAGAAAATCCTGCCTTCCACAAAGATACAGGTTTCTACTAGGATGAAAGTTGAAACAGCACAGAACTAAAAATGCACTGCCTCAGGTACATAATTTTGTACAACGGAAGGTTCTAGAACTGTACTGCTCAATACATTAGCTACAAGCCATATGTGGCAATTTAGATTTAAATCAATTAAGATTAAATAAAATTAAAAATTCAGTTCCTTATTCACACTAGCTACATATTGGACACACACTAGCTGTCCCTTTGGACAGCACAAAATCATATCCATCACTAGAAAGCTCTAAAGGACAGTGCTATTTTAGGGCATTATTAGCACAAACGCAAAGGTTAACTTGGAAATATGAGCTACTCTGGCAACTGTGTGATTAATATATCTAAGAGAAGATATGACTTACAGATAACCTAAAGTAACTCAAATTGGAGGGTGCCTTCAACCAAGCCTGCTACCCAATATCCTTGAAGTTTTCATTTATGTCATTATTGATATCACATTAAACAGATAAAAAATGTAAATCAGAGTGATTAACTAACTTGCCCCAAATAGTTGTATCTGTAACTACAGCAGAATATCAAGTTTCTTTTTTTCTATATATCTCCAAAGTTCCAAGAATCCTATCTGCATAGAACCTAATATAGGATCTTGCACAGAGAATGTATCCAGTAATATTGGTTGCATCACTGATGCAATTACTGATTTCAATTGATTTCAATTATTTCAATGATGCAATGAGTGAAGGAATAAATGAGTAGAGCCAGTAGTAAAACAGAGCAATAGGAGAACATGACTAAGAGCCTCAGAAGTAAAATTGTGGTCACTGAATTGCTAAGGGTGAGCTGGAATTTCAACCAGCAATTTCTTGGAAAACATGTGATGCCTTCCTTATGGTTTTCTGAATCATTCTCTTGCCCACTTAATTAATGCTGGTATCTTTCACTTTGGACCCACTTCTCTGGGAGTCCTTTGCCTATCTACAGAATTTCCACCCAGTGCTAGATTTAAGTAAAGTCTCTGTGTATCCCAGCCATAAAGATTTGCTCCATTACCAAATAAGTTATTCTCAACTCAACAAAGAAGGGAATAAATTTAGCGTTGAGGGAAACTGCTACAGGGGGGATAAGGAATGACCCCTTAAGTTTCAAATTTGTAAAATCTGCTGTCTGCTTTAGTTTTCTCTAGAAGAGACAGGATGACCAGCTTTTTCTATTATTTTCTTCATGTTCCCCCGCCCCTAATCAAGTCAAAATTTTGAGCCATGATTATTACTTACAGGAGATTCGCTGACTCCAAAGATGTCTCTGACATCCCGAACAGATTGCTTGTTCTTTTTTCTCATGGTTTGAGTGTAAGTATTATATCTCTTTTTCACTGCAGCTGCTTGGGTTCGAGTCAGCGTAGAGAGCAAGGCTTTGCCATCCTCCTCTTCATCACCCGAGATCAGGGTTGATAAACCCACGTCTTGCAACCACTCTGCTTCAAGTTCTCCTTCTGAAAATAACATTACCAAGAAAAGGTTAGAACATTCTGCATTTGATTAGATGACGTGTATATCTACAGGCCTGCGCATATCAGTGAATAGGAAGTGTCAGTAAACACTATATTAAGGCCATCTTGGACGCTGAAGGCATGTTAAGTGAAATAAATCAGACAAAGACAAATACCGTATGATCTCACTTCTATGTGAAATCTTAAAACAAAAACCACAAGTTCACAGATACAGAGAACAGACAGGTGATTGCCAGAGGTAGGAGGTAGGTGAAATAGGTGAAGGGAGAAAAGTACAAGCTTCCAGTTATAAAATAAGTAAGTCATGGGGATATACTGTATAGCATGATGATAATAATAGTTAATAATACTGTATTGCAATATTAGAAAGTTGCTAAGGAATAAATCTTAAACACTGTCATCACACGGAAAAAAATCTGTAACTATGGTGATAGATATAAACCAGACTTAATTGTGGTGATCACTTTGCAACGTATACAAATATCAAATCATTATGCTGTACACCTGAAACCAGTATGTCATATGTCAGTTATACCTGAATTTTAAAAAAAGAGACCATCCTTTTTCCCAGAGTAATTGTGGGAAAGGCCTATGGGAATGAATGAAAAATTCGTATGATATTTTTTTAAGGATTTATTTATTTGAGAGAGAGAGCACGCGTGTACATGTGAGTGGGAGGAGGGGCAGATGGAGAAGGAGAGAGAGAAGCAGGCTCCACTCGCACTCGGAGCCTGACACAGGGCTTGATCCCATGACCCTGAGTTCACAACCTGAGCCAAAATCAAGAGTCACACACTTAACTGACTGAGCTACCCAGGTGCCCTATATGATATTTTTTAAATAAGTCAAATTTTAAAGTGTTTTCTAGGAGAGTAAGGTTAATTGGAAAATTTAGTAAGGTAATTTTCTTCACCAGAGAGTTAAATATAAACCATATCTGGACTTCCAATCTCAAACAATGATAAAATATGAATATTTAAACTAAAACTGTAATAGAAAAAGAGTGGCTTAGTGGTACAGGAAAGGGTTTTTTAATCACTCAAATGCTGGTTTAAATCCCAACGCAACCACTTACTAGGTGAATGGCTTTGGAAAGTTTTTAGATATCTCTAGGCTTCTGTCCTGTTAGCAAAATGGAGGTAATAATAAGATGTATCAGGTGACTATGAGGATTGTTTTATCAATTTATTCATGAGAGATGGCAAAGAATCTGGAACAGAGGATGAATTCAATAGATATTCATTCTCTTACTTTTCTCTGTAAGTTTGAACATTAGGTAATCTTTCCTTTTTTTTCAGAAGGCAATTAAAAAACTTGAAATTCATTATAATGAGGGTTAATTGCTATTATAAATTAGATGTGCAGAAATAATTTTAAAAATTCAGAATAACAACATCATGTAACAGAAAATTCACTACACATACATTTCTGGGAACTATGCTAAACAGGCATTACCTGAATGTGATTTATTTAAAAAGCAGATTAGACTGATTTATAAATAGCCTGTCAAGTCATTAGTCTAAGACTCTTGGACTCTGCTTACATTATCGCATCACTGGTATATGAACAAAGCCTTCTAAATGTACTTTACACGTTCAATTTCTTAGCTAGGCAATCTTTTCTTTACCATCTTGTCTCTATTATTCATTTCCTTTATAAGCTACCCCTTTAACAGAAAATGCAAAGGTAAACATAAGCTTACTAGCCTTAATCTAAAATAATAAACCTTTTAAATTAGTGAGCTGTGACTCTGAAATCTTCCTTTACTTAAGCCTTAGGTAAGATTTTCATTTTTAAGACAAAATTTACAAATATAGTTTAATATTAAAGTCTTAAAAATTGGAATTTTTCCTCCCTCCACCTCTGTAAACAGTAAAGAGTAGAAGGAAGGAGTAATTGGAGTTAACATATGCTAGGGGTGAGGAGGGTCTAAATCCTTGCACTCGGACTACAGAAATCTGTAGAATATATATTCTCCATAGGAAAGAAATTTCTTAGAGATCAGTGTTACTCCTGTAGCATTGCTAAAGTATGGAAATTGCAACCCCGTGTTCATCACTCCAGTTGCCAAATATATATCTTCCACATAGAACACTCTTGGATTTCAGCTCCATATATCCAACTACCTACTCAACATCTACTTGACTCTATCAATCATATATCAAACTCAACATGTTCAAACCTGAACACATATTCTTCATTCCCAACTCTAGGCCTCTTTCAGTATTCCACATTTCAGTAAATGAAACCCACCATCCATCTATCTAATTAGCAATGAAACTTAGGAAACATTACTGACATCTCCCTCTTTTACACATCAAAACCAATATCACCAAATCCTTTTGATATTAATTTCTTTTTATTTCTCAAAAATTTCCCACTTTATTTATCTCTTCCACTCTGACCCTGGTCCAAGTTACCATCATGATTCACCTGAACTGCTGCAGGAGCCTCCCAGCTGTTCCTCCCATTGGACTCCCTTCCAATCCATTCTCCATATCGTAACTAAATTAGACCTTTCCAAATGCAAGTGTAAGCTCTTTTCTAAAATAATGCCACAGTTCTTCCTTGCTCTTGGGATTAGGAATAAAACCCTTAACACAGTCCACAAGACATGAAGCTGCTGACTTTCCTGTCCACAGCTCGTTACCATGCTCTTTTCACTCTCTTCTCTCTAGCAGTACTGGCTTACATTTGTTCCTCAAAAGCTCCATGCAATATTTTGTTACAAGGCCTTTGGACATGCCAATCGTTCTATTTGGTCCCCTAATTATTGGTCATTCAATCTTTCAGATCTTAGTTTATTCATTTCTCCCTCAATGACGTCTTCTTTTTTTTTTTTTTCCTGAACCCTTCAGTCAAGGTCAGGTCCTACTATTACCCATCCTAATCCTGCTGTGTGTGTTTTTCCTTCAAATAATTCTTTCCCCAATATACATCTAGTTATATCATTTCATTAATTATTTTCTTTCCTCCTAGATTATAAACTCCATTAGAGTAGGAAACATTTCTGCCTTTGTTTATAACTCTAACACCAACATCTTACAATGCCTGCACAGAGTAGGTACAAGTATTTGTGAATTAATTAATTCTCAGTTGAAATATATAATTATTCCAAGTCAGAAAATGATGAATGAAAAACATCAACTTTCAAAAATAACTGTAGCTATCATACATACTATTCTGTGCTGAAAATCCACCAGGTTTATAGCTTTGTTAGAGAAAGCTATCAAAAAAGGGAATAAAATCTTCCAGTAAAGGTAGAGTAGCTTGTATAGAAATAAAAATTCTGTGTACAACAATTATGAACTCTGTACTAAGTACATAAAATAACTATTTGAGGGTAATGGAGAAGAACCAAGTGTAGGCAGGAACTGAAAAATAATTAAATTTTGATTCAAGAAAATGTACTATGTGAGATTTACATCTACACAACTTTTCGACTGAGGTCATTTTCCAATCCCTACACTATACAGAGTGTGTAGAACACAAACAGAAAATCATAGTCTTACTTATTTCAAGAGTCAGAGGATGGAGTATGGGATTACTAGGATATCTGGAAAATGAGGAGCATATTCCTGTTAGAAGGGGAGCTCCAAAATCTGTGCATAAACTCTCATCAAATCCTTGACTAAACATTAAATCAAAAAGGTGTATTTGAAACTCCAGGCATCCTATTGAAAAATAGCAGCCAAAAGGCTAAAATAAATAGCCAGGCTGCATAGAGCAGAAAAGATGGTATATAACCAAGTTAACTGCTAGAACTGAAATTAACTCCCTTTACAGGAAGATAATGGGATACAGTCTCTGAAACATATCAATGTTATAATATTACATTATCAAAGATGTTTCAATAGCTAGGATATAAGAAAAACAAAAAAAATGGACTAATTTGGCAAGAGAAAAGGTCATCAACAGAAAGTGACTCAGATGACTCTGATATTGGACAAGGACTTTTAGGAAAGATTCTCATGAATGAATAGAGAATTTCAGGAAAGAAATGAAAAATATAAAAAAGAAACTAAAAGAACTAAAACCTAAATTACAGAACTAAAATTAAAATATATTAAGTAAAAAACTTGCTGGAAGGGCTTAACAGTGTATTAGAGACTTTAAAAGAAAGGGCTGGTAAACTTGAAGATTACATCAATAGAAATTATCCAATCTGAAAGACAGAAAAGTATTTTAAAATATTTAAAACAGAGCCCAAGTGATCTATTGGAAATGTTAAGTATTGTAATATATATATAGTTTGACTTTCAGAGAAGACAGACAGTGGTATAGAAAAAAAGTATTTGAAGAAGTAATGTCCAAAAGTTTTCAAACTTTGTTGAAAAACCAGCTAGCTTAACTAATAATACCAAGTAGGTCACATACAAAAGAAACTGCACTTAAGCACCTTAAAGACAACCTGCTGAAAACCAAAGAGAGAGAAAATTTGAAAGCAGTCACAGACAACAGATTACGTCAGGGGAAGAACAATATGAAAGCACTGACTCCTTATTAGAAACAGTAGAGGTCAGAACACAGTATGATGACATTCAGAACATCCTGAATGAAAATAAAAACCTGTCAACCAATAATTATATGTCTAGCAAAAATACCCTTCAAGAATGAAGGTAAAATAGTCATTATCACACGAATTAAAGCTAACAAGTTTATTGCCAGCAAACTTGCTCTGTAATATATGCTAAAGGAAGCGCTTTAGGCTAAAGGGAAAAGACATCAAATGGAGACTGGATATATAAAAAAGAAGTAGTGTAAATAAAAATGCAGATACTGACTTCTTTAAAGGACATATGACTACTTCCTCTTCCCCCGAAATTAAGTCTTAAAGCCTAAATCCATAGAGCACAGCAAGGCAGAGGAGCAGGGTGGACTGGCATGCTGGAACCCAAGTGGGATGAGCAGGGCAAGCATGAAAAAGAGAGGAAACTGATAATACATGGAGGGACTGATCAAATAAATATATATGTTTAAGATAATGGAAGTCAGTTTTCTTCTAAGAAGGGAGTCACAAATACAGAAAGGGAAGAGCAGAATTAACCTAGTGGTATTAGATTGGAATTGAAGATATAAATATGAACTCATGTATTTCAATGTCTTTATTTATAGAAATATAGATGTAAATGTTTATGTATGTACATATACATTACATTGTATATACAAGTATACACTGTTATACTTGTACATGTACGTATGTGAGTATGCACACATATATGCATATGTACACCTATATATAGGCACACATATACACATATATTCCCTAGCTGTTTCCCATATCAAATATGGAATACTTTCAACATCAAAATAAATGATGATGAAAGATAACCCACTAACAAATAACACACTAAATAAACCAGGAGCCCATTCTGATATAAAGAAATAATTTGATAGCTTGACATAGAATGGGATATTTACAGAGTTTCAAAGAACTTTCCACAAAAATATGTATTGATCACAAAGATGAAAGGAGTAACTTTTACATGGAGAAATCCTGGGAATAATAGGGGTTGGTAAATGATTACTCTCAAATGATCAAATTGTTCCAAATTTTAAAAAGTTATTTAAATTGTATTCGCAATTTTTCTGTAAGTTTTAAATTATTTCACAATAAAAATTACATAAGTCCATATAAATAATGTTATATTGATAGTGGTGTAACATGTGTAGATGTTATATATTTGACAACATTACAAAGTGCTGTACAGGAAGGAAAATGGAATTATACTGCTGCAAAATCCTTACATTTTATAGGAAGAAGTGCAATATTTATTCTAAGTAGACTGTGATAAATTACAGGTAAATATTATAATACCTGAGCAGTCACTAAAAAAAAAAAAATCAAAGCAGTATAGCTAAAATGCATACAGAAGAAACTACAAAGAAACATGAAAGAGACAAAGACAGAGTAAAAGGATGGAAAATGATATACCACACACACAGTGACCTTAAGAAAGCCAGAGTGAGGGTCACCTGGGTGGTTCACTCAGTTAAGCATCTGCCTTCAACTCAGGTCATAATCCCAGGGTCCTGGAATCCACCCTGAGTTGGGTTCCCTGCTCAGCAGGAATCTACTTCTCCCTCTCCCTCTCCACCCCCCTCCCCTGCTGGTGCTCTCTCTCTCTCAAATAAATAAATAAAATCTTTAAAAAAAGAGGGGTGCCTGGGTGCTCAGTCATTAAGTGTCTGCCCTCAGCTCAGGTCACGATCCCAGGGTCCTAGGATTGAGCCTCGCATCAGGCTCTCTGCTCCGATGAGAGCCTGCTTCTCCCTCTACTACTCCCCCTGCTTGTGCTGTCTCTCTGTGTCAAATAAATAAAATCTTAAAAAAAAAAAGCCAGAGTAACTATATAATTAGACAAAGAGGACTTTAAAACAAGAAGTATTATTAGAAATATATTAAGGAGGGTCAGTTCAAATGGGCCAATTCAACAAAGAGGAACAGTAATCATAAATGTATATGCCACCTAATAACAGAGTTTTAAAATATGAGGCAAAAAAATGACAGAATCAGAGGGGAAAACAGACAAATACACAATCCAAGTTGGAGATTTTAACAACCTTCTCTCAGTAATTGATAGAAAAATTAGGCAAAAATTAATAAGGGTACAACAGATTTGATCAAATGTACCAACCACCTAAATCTAGTGGGCATTTACAAAACACCACACTACCCAACAATGATAGAACATGTTCTTTTTAAGTGTACATGGAACTTTGGCCAAGACAGACCATATGCTGAGCCATAAAATAAGTCTAAATAAATGTCAAAAGTTGAAACTTACAAACTGCTACCTAATCATAACACAATTAATTTAGAAACCATTAACAAATGATATATCTACGAAAACATCTGTAAATCTTAAAACAAAACATTAAAACATTTAAAACTGAATGATAATGAAAATACAACATATCAGAATTTGTGGGATGGAGTGAAGCAGTGTAGTTCATATTCAAAAAGATAAAAGATGTAAAGTCAATGGTCAAGGTTTCCATCTTAAGATAGAAAAATCAAGCAACTTAAACACAAAAATCACGGACAGAAGCAAATACAGCAAGGCTATGAGCTGTCACCACGTCTATTCAGCTTGTACTTGAGGCCCTACCAGAACAATAAGGCAAGATAAAGAAATAAAAGCATAAAAATCAGAATAAAAAAAGTACAACTGCCTCTGTTCACAAGTAATTTCTTTATGTAGAAAATCCTAAGAAATCTAGCAAATATTAGAAAATGAATTTAGAAACGTAATGAAATATGAGACAAAAACCAACCATATTTCTATATACCAGCTGCAAACAACTGAAAAATGAGAACAAGAGAAATATGCAATTAAAAGACCCCATTAAGGATATGAATACACAAGCCACAGATAGTGAGAAAATATTAATCAGTACATTAATTTGATAAAAGAGCTGTATACAGAATAAAGAATTCATACAAGTCCATAATAAAAAGACAATTTTTTTTTTTTAAAGATTTTATTTATTTATTTGACAGAGAGAGAGATAGCGAGAGCAGGAACACAAGCAGGGGAATGGGAGAGGGAGAAGCAGGCTTCTTGCCGAGCAGGGAGCCCGATGTGGGACTCGATCCCAGGACCCTGGGATCATGACCTGAGCCGAAGGCAGACGCTTAACGACTGAGCCACCCAGGCGCCCCAAAAAGACAATTTTTTTAAATTTTTTTTTTAAGATTTTATTTATTTGAGAGAGAGAGAATGAGAGACAGAGAGCATGAGAGGGAGGAGGGTCAGAGGGAGAAGCAGACTCCCTGCTGAGCAGGAAGCCCGATGTGGGACTCGATCCCGGGACTCCAGGATCATGACCTAAGCCGAAGGTAGTCACTTAAACAACTGAGCCACCCAGGAGCCCCTAAAAGACAATTTTTAAAATAGTCAAGGGGCACCTGGGTGGCTGAGGTGGTTAAGTGTCCAACTCCTGATTTTGGCTTAGGTCATGATCTCAGGATCCTGAGATCCAGCCATTAGTTGGGCTCTGTGATCAGTGGGAAGTCTGCTTGAGATTCTCTCTCTCTCTCTCTTTCCCTCTCCCTTTGCCCCTCCTCCAACTCACACTCTCTCTCTAAAATAAATAAATAAATTTTTAAAATAATAAAAACTAAAAAGAGTTAAAAGAGTTCACAAAGCAAGTTATATGAATGGACAGTTAAGCACAGGAAAAAATGTTCAACATCATTAGTCATCGGTGAAATGTAACGACAGCCACTATGAAATACCTCCACATATCCACTAGAATCATTCACATTAACAAGTCTAATATCATCAAATATTGCAAGTATGTGAAACAACAGATTTGTCTGTCAGATACTGGTGGAGGGAGTGTAAAATGGTACAATTCCTTTGGAAAAAAGCTGGCAGTTTCTTCTGTAGTTTAGCATATTCTATGAAAAAAATATATATATCGAAGAGAAATAAAAACGTATCTCCAGACTTTCACAAGATTGTTCACAGAAGCCTTATTCATAATAGCCCAAACTGCAAACAACCTTCAAGTCCATTAACAGTTAAATGGATAAACAAATTGTGGCATATTCACACAATGGAATTCTGCTATTACAGGTTGAACTGGGCCCCCCAAGAACATAGAGTGAAGTCTTAACCACCAATACCTATGAATGTAACCTTATCTCGAAACAAGGTTTTAGCAGAGGTAATTAAGATGTAAACTGAGATGAGGTCATAGTGGAGTAGAGTGGGCCTTTAATCCAACATAAGGGGTGTCTTTATAAAAAGAGGAGGAGAAAGACAAAAATATAGGGAGTAGGCTCTGGGACTATAGAGGCAGAGAATGGCATGTGTTGTCTACAGGTCAAGGAACAACAAAAATTGCGGGCAACACCAGAAGCTAAGGCGAAAGCTAAAGAGAAGCGCAGAGAACAGACTGTGCCCCACATCTTCAGAGAGGTTGCTGACACCTTGACTTCTAGTCTCAACTGTGAGAAAATAAATTTCTGCTATCTTAAGCCACTGGGTTTTGGGGTACTTCATTACAGCAGCCTTAGTAAACTAATACAAACTACCCAATAATAAAAGGAGAGAAACTACTGAAATACCAGATGAATCCCAAAAATACTATGTTCAGTGAAAGAAGCTAAACCCAGAACTAATCTATGACACAGAACATCAGAACCATGGTTGCTTTTGGCCACAGACAGCAAGTCATGGAAGTGACAAGACGGGGAAAAAGCTTGAAAACGTTTTCTGAGTTACGTTTTCTTTTTTTTAAAGATTTTATTTATTTAACAGAGAGAGAGACACAGTGAGAGAGGGAACACAAGCAGGGGGAGTGGGAGAGAGATAAGCAGGCTTCCCGCCGAGCAGGGAGCCCGATGTGGGGCTCGATCCCAGGACCCTGGGATCATGACCTGAGCCGAAGGCAGATGCTTAATGACTGAGCCACCCAGGCGCCCCTGAGTTACGTTTTCTGAGTTGACTAAAATGTTCTCTCTCTTGATTACTGTGAGGTTATAAAGTTAGCATTTGTCAAACCTCACTGAGTTGTACACTTAAAGTTCTGTGCATATCGTTCAAAGGAAAAAAATCTGTAATTAAATATTAAACTCTAGTTAGTAGCTATGCTTTCTGTAGAAGTTTAGGTTACAAATCTGAAAACATTTTCTGTGTACTCTAGGCTTAAGCAAAGGATAGTAAAAGCCAGGTCTCTCATTATTAGAGAAGAGAGTTATAAATACAGAAAAAAAAAAAAGACGGCAACAGCAAACCTTGTCGTGGTGAATTGGAATGGAAGGTTATCAGTATGAATTCCTGTTTTTTAATACAGATAGATAGCTACCAAGTAAGAAAAGGGGATGAAGAATAACAGGCATTTTCCTTCACATATCTTTCTATCTTTCTGGATCTGAAAAGGCAAAAAGTAAGGGTGTAAGTTAAAGGAATAAGAATATACTTCACTACCCACTGCCCCTCCACCAACCCTCAATTTGTTTCCTATAGCAAAGAGTCTCTGATTATTTGTCTCCCCGAGACAGGGTAATTGTGTGAATGGCATTAAGGAGCGCTGGTGATGTGTTCAGCACTGGGTGTTAGACGCAACTGATGAATTACTGAACTCTACATCTGATACTAATGATATACTATATGTTGGCTCTTTGAATTTAAATTAAAAAAAAAAAAAAAACTGTCCAGAAATGGGGATTATAATATCTCTAATGTTAATTCCAAGCAGACTGTTATTTTAATTTCTAAAGATAATTGGTACTGCATAGTAAATTCGTATGTTAAATATAAGTATGTGAACTCTATTTAGTTTTAAAATATATTATCTGTATGCAATTAATTTCAATAAAAATTCTGGAAGTAAAAAAAAAAAAAAGAATACACTTCACTAATGGAGATGGTTCCCTTGAATGGATTCTCATTCAATGTGTGGTGAGACTTTTTATTTCTAATGGTTTGTGAAATATACTAATTGTGGTGTATCTAAATTATTATTTTTTTCAGACCTAAGAAGGATAGATTTATAGGATAAGGAATGAAGAATGAAAACTTTTTTAAAGTTTCAGTCTATCTTGGTAGTTGTCTAGCCTAGCCAGGTTAATCACTGCCTAATGAAAACATTCTTAGGTAGATATTTATTACTAAACTACCTTCAGTCTTTCTTGGATGTCTTATGCATTTACCTGTTGATAGGTAGCAAATGGAGATGACCTATTTTAATCCAAGGTAAAGTAATTTACATTTTTTTAAAAAGAGTAAATAAATTAGCTTTTTTTTTCTTTTAGCTCTCAATTTTCTGTTCAGTTTCACAGAAAATTAGTATATTTGACAGGGCTTTTATTTTGAGAAATACAAGGTATTCTATTCCCTAAGTACATTAACATTAGTAAATGCCTCAAAATCAAATTTTCTTTTCTCCAAAATTGTACTCCATTTTTTTTTCCCCTCTCTCTTTCTGTCTTTCTCTATCTTTTTTTTTTTTTTTGGAATTAATAATCAAGTATACAAATGTAAAAGCCATCAAAATTAGAATACTCAGTCTGCTAAATGATGAATCAAATCAATAATCTGCACAGCATCCCTAAGTAGTGATATGTAAGAAATCAATCTGGATTTTGACAGCCCTCCTTCTTAGGTCATATCACTGTGTATAGAAGCCAGTCCAGTAAATATAAATCAGTGAGAGTTGGTAGCTGCTATGCCAAATTGTACTGATTTCATTTGTTAAACTACTACTGGAATGATGTCTACCTGCAAACAGAGTAAGAGAGAGCATACAAAGAAAAACACACAGGACGAAAGGTCCAGCACCTTACCATCCACAGGTTTGACCTCAGCTGGTATCTGCTCTTCCTGTCCTCCCATGCTGCCTATGCTGTTCTCTTTAATGCTTTCTATTTCCCGCAAGAAATCCTCCATGGAGGTGCTGTCTATGGAGGCTTGTGAGTGGGAGCGGCTAAATGCAGAAGAATGTAGAGATTCATTGGAGAGCATCCTGTTAATTCTTCGGCAGCGAGGAATAGATTTTCTGCAGAAAGAATAATATGTTAATAAAAATCAGTCTTTTATGTTTTAAATCACAAAATAAAATTTAGGTTTAAAATCAATGCAGAATGGAGTTAAGTGTGACATAGAGGGGTCTAAGAGAATTATCTCCATTTAGTGGTGGCCCTTCTTTTTTATTCTCTATAATTCATAATGACTTTGTGGCTACATAGGAATCACCCTGAAAATACTTTTTATAATTTTCACACAATCATAAAGTATGAAGTTACCTGTATTAGCCAAAACATATAGTTCAAGCCAGTATCTCTAATGAACACAGATGCAAAAATCTTCAACTATTAGCAAACTGAATTCAACAATACATTAAAAGAATCATTCACCACCACCACCATGTGGGACTTATTCCAGGGATGCAAGGATGGCTCAATATCTGCAGATCAATCAACATGATATATCACATTAACAAAAGAAAGGATGCAAACCATATGATCATCTCAAAAGATGCAGAAAAAAAACATTTTAAAAAATTCAATATCCATTCACGATAAAACCTCTTAACAAAATGGGTATAGAGGGAACATATCTCAACATAATAAAGGCCATATATGACAAAGCCACAGCTAACATCATACTCAATGGTGAAAGGCTGAAAATTTTTCCTCTAAGATCAGGAAAAAATAAGGATGTCCACTCACACTTTTATTCAATACAGTACTAGAAGTCCTAGTGACAGCAATTGGGTAAGAAAAAGATATGAGGCTTCCAAATATGTAAGGAAGAAGTAAAACTGTCCGTATGTGCAGATGACACGATACTACATATAGAAAACCCTTAAAAATGCCACCAAAAACTATTAGAATCAATCCATGAATTCAATAAAACTGCAAGATACAAAATAAATACACTGAAATCTGTAGTGTTTCTTTTCTTTTTAAAAGATTTTATTTATTTATTTCAGAGAGAGAGAGAGAGAGATAGCACGCACAAGTAGGGGCAGACAGGCCAAGGGAGAGGAAAAAGCAGACTCCCCCCTGAGCAGGTACCCTGATGTGGGGCTTGATCCCAGGACCCTGAGATCATGACCTGAGCTGAAGGCAGACGCTTAACCGACCGAGCCAAAGAGGCACCCTGTAGTGTTTCTATACACTAATAATGAACTAGCAGAAAGAGAAATTAAGAAAATAATCCTATTTACAATTGCATCAAAAGGAATAAACGACCTAGAAATAAATTTAACCAAGGAGGTGAAAGACCTGTACTTTGAAACTTAAGACACTGATGAGAGAAGTTAAAGATGACACAAATAAATGGAAACATACACCATACTCATGGACTGGAAGAATTAAGAGTTAAAATGTCCATACTACCCAAGCAATCTACAAACTCAATGCAATCCCTATCAAAATACTAGTATTTTTCACAAAACTAAAACAAATAACCGTAAAACTTTAATGGAACCACAAAAGAACCCGAAGACAAAGCAATCTTGAGAAAGATAAGTTGGAGGTATCACAACCACAGATTTCAAACTATATTACAAAGCTATAGTAATCAAAACAGTATGGTACTGCCACAAGACACATAGATCAATGGAACAGAATAGAAAGCCCAGAAATTAAGACCACACGTATATGGTCAATTAATCTATGACAAAGGAGGCAAGAATATACAATGGGGAAAAGACAGTCTCTTCATTAAATGGTGTTGGGAAAACTGGACAGGTGCATGCAAAAGAATAAAACTGAACCACCTTCCTATACCAAGACACAAAAATAAACTCAAAATGGATTAAAGACTTAAATGTAAGACCTGATACCATAAAACTCGTAAAAGAAAACACAGGCAGTCACCTCTTGGACATCAGTCTGAGTAGTATTTTTTTGGATGTGGCTCCTCAGGCAAGGGCAACAAAAACAAAAATAAATAACTGGCACTCCATCAAACTAAAAAGCTCTGGACAGTGAAGGAAACAGCAAAACAAAAAGGCAACCTATTAAATGGGTAAAGATATTTACAAATGACATATCTCGTAAGGAGTGTATGGTACATACTGGAAGGCTGGTTTATGCAAGCATGACCTGAATGTCCCTGTTAATCACTATCTTGAGATCTTGTCCTCCTTCTATATTCCCATCAAACAGAATGGATAGGACATGTTGTTCAGTGCTCAAGGTTAGGGACTCCAGGGGTGGCCAACCCAGAGTGTCTCCCTTGTAACAAAGACTGTCTGGATGGCAGGACTTGATCTCCTTCCAACACTGGCTGTGCAAGGAAGGGAAGGGCTACAGATAGTTGCTAGGCTAGTTGCTATACTATAAAAGCTTACTGCAAATAGATTCCAGAAGTGGATGCTTTGTCCAGTTGGCTGCTGCTGGACATCCTCTAAGTTGCCCCCATAAACCTACATCTTGATCCCTGTCTCTGGGTCATTTCTTCAGTCTTGCCAGACCATCATCCACCCTTGGCTTAGAGTGTCCTGGGGTGTGGCTACACAAGGGGTTAATATCCAAAATATATAAAAAATTCATAAAACTCAACACCAAAAAAAAAAAAAGTCCAAATAAAAATGGGCAGAGGAACTAAATAGATACTTTTCCAAGAAAGACATACAAAGTGGTCAAAAGACACATAAAAAGATGCTCAACATCATTAATCATCAGAGAAATGCAACAAAACCACAATATCACCTCACACCAGTCAGAATAGTATCAAAAAGACAAGAAATAATAAGTGTTGGCAAGAATGTGGAGAAAAGGGAACCCCTGTGTACTGTTGGTGAGAATATACATTTGTGAAGCCACTACAGAAAAAGAATATGAAGGCTCTTCAAAAATTTACAAATAAGAATACCCTACAATCCAATAATTTTACTTCTAGGTATTTACCTGAAGAAAATTAAAACACTAATTTGAAAAGATATGTGCACCCCTACATTTATTGCAGCATTATTTATAACAGCCAAGATGTGGAAGCAACCTGTCCATTGATAGATGAATGGATAAAGAATGTCACACACACACACACACACACACACATACACCCACATGTGATATGGAATATTATTCAGACTTAAAAAGAATAAAGTCTTGCCTTTCCAACAACATGAATGGACCTAGAGTGTATTATGCTAAGTGAAATAAGTCAGAGAAAGACAAATACCATATGATTTCCCTTATATGTGGAATCTAAAAACCAAAACAAATGAACAACTAACAAAAAACCAGACTCTTAAATACAGAGAACGAACTGGTGGTTGACAGAGGGGAGGGGAAGAGGGCCATGGGTGAAATAGGTAAAGGGGATTAAAAGGTACAAAATTCCAGTTATAAGTCACAGGGATGAAAAGTACAGCATGGGGAATATAGTCAATAATATTGTAATAATGTATGGAGACATACAGTGACTACACTTATCATGGTGAGCATTTTTGTATATGTTATAAATATACAAATGTCAAATCACTGTGATGGATACCTTACACCCATGTTTCTGTGGGGATGAGGGAATGGGAAGTTTTTGTTTAATAAGTATAGAGTTTTAGTTTTATGAGAGAAAAAGAGTTCTGGAGAGAGGTAGTAGAGATGGTTACGACAATCTGAATGTACTTGATACCACTGAGCTGCATGCTTAAAAAATGGTTAAGATGGGGGCGCCTGGGTGGCTCAGTCATTAAGCGTCTGCCTTCGGCTCAGGTCATGATCCCAGGGTCCTGGGATCGAGTCCCACATCGGGCTCCCTGCTCGGCAGGAAGCCCGCTTCTCCCTCTCCCACTCCCCCTGCTTGTGTTCCTGCTCTCGCTATCTCTCTCTCTGTCAAATAAATAAATAAAAAATCTTTTAAAAAAAAATGGTTAAGATGGTAAATTTTATCTTACATGTATTTTATCAGAATTTAAGATTTTATTTATTTTATCAGAATTTTTAAAAAATGACAGAAAATTGGGGGGCTAGGTGGCTCAATCAGTTGAGTAGCTGACTCTTGATCTCAGCTCAGGTCTTGATCTCAGGATCTCAAGTTTGAGCCCTGCACTGGGCTCCACACCGGGCATGGAGCCTACTTAAAAAAAAAATTGAAAAATATATTTTTAAAAAGTTGGCTGCTGAAATAACGAGATAGTGTGAAGAAATAATCTGTGACATTAAATAGAAAGACCCTACATTAGGATGAGGAAGGGGGCACTGACCCGGAATACAGAGACCCATAGTCAGTTCAGGGAGAATTGGATCACCACTAAGGGTAGGGTACAACCAAAGAAGAGGGCAGTGTGGGCTCCTGTTATCTAGGAGGGCCACAAAAGGACCACTGCCAATCTTGAAGACACACAACTGAGCAGAGCATGCAGCAGCTTCATGGGGCACTTTCTCATGGAGTTGCTGCAAGGACTAAATAAATTAGCATGTGTGTGCACTTAGAACATAAAAATATCCAACAAATGTTAGTTTAAAAAACAAGAGACACAATAGAGGACATACATGCCAAAATGCTGGAATTCTGAGAAATTTTGAAGATTTGCATAAAAATAAAATAAAATATTTTTATGTGAGGCAGTGATGTGTTAAGGCATCTTATTGTTGTGGTAATAATTTTGCAATATATACACGTATCAAATCAGCATATCATGCATCTTAAATTTAACCCAATGTTATATGTCAAATATCTCAATAAAACTGCAATAAATTCAAAATATATTTGAGTTCCAAGACATACGATTGACAAATACAGTATTTCCTAGGAACAATGTTTGATTAACAAGAACACTTCGGTCCCCAACCATGAATAACTGAGCTACTTTATGCAGTATGATCTTCTGTTCTTGCTCTTACGTTATTTTCTTTTTAATTTTCCAATTTGGAGTGGGTATGAAACTTCTTTCAAAGAATTTCAAGTATACCTTCTTATCCTGGGGTTCAGGTAGAGTTGAACCAAAAGGCTGAGACTACCTCTTAACTAATGTGCAGTCTGAGCTGTTACACCCCAAACAAGAACTCCCAGATGGAAAGAGGCAACCAAAGCAATGGCATAGCAATGTCCAACTGTGGCATTATGACTCACTTAGGACAGTTTCATTTTAATATACACAGCAGCGGTGGACTGCTATGGAATGTAGCCATGTCCTACAGCATATACTCTAGTAGAGAAACATCTACTTATAAGCTGCAATCAGCTGCCACTGCTTACACAGCCTTCATATACCATATTCAGAAAAAAATATACAGATGCCCAAAACTTTCCCTATTTCTGGATGTTTATTGGGTTTATTTCTTTCAAAATGAATATTCTTGACTTTGAAAAATTTACAGTATTAATGGCATACATGGATCAAGTTTTTAAAAACTATAATGCAGTATTGTAAGCATAAAATTTAAATAATACACAATTTATAAAGTGGAAATTGAAGGTCTTCTCCTCCATCTGTATCACATCAGTACTTTTCTATAAGCTGTTTTGTTTTCCCATGCAAAAACATGTCATAGATATTTTTTCCATGCCAATAGAGAAATACCACCTCAACTACTGCATGGAATAGCATAACTTACCTTAGAAATTAAGCAAACATGCAGATATATACCCAAGCACTGAAAAAGTTTGAAGAAATGGGAAATTTGAGAAATAATAAGTGAATCTTAGAACAGGAGGAGCAGGGGTGCCTGGGTGGCTCAGTTGTTAAGCGTCTGCCTTCGGCTCAGGTCATGATCCCAGGGTCCTGGGATTGAGCCCCGCATCAGGCTCCCTGCTCGGCAGAAGCCTCCTTCTCCCTCTCCCACTCCCCCTGCTTGTATTCCCTCTCTTGCTGTCTCTTTCTCTGTCAAATAAATAAAATCTTTAAAAGAAAAAAAAGAACAGAAGGAGCATACACATTTAGAGCTAATAATGATAATTTTAGTTACAGCACACAGTTCCTTACTCATGTAAAGGTTACATTGGTGGAATCTCAAAGAAGGGATCATCATAACCTTCTGTTGGGGCAAGGAAAACAGATGCACAATATGGGTCATGAGCATCTGAGTGACACACTGGTTCATTCTGAGATAATCCACCCAAAGAATTCTATAAATGCAGTGATCAACTATTTTTTTTGGCAAAGAAGTCAGACAGTATTTTTGGGACAAGCACTTTTAAGAGTTCTCACTTCTTTAGTTAGGGATCCAAATATTTCCCCCTTCAACCCGGAGTAGAGGCCATGACCTTCAGTCTTAAAATATTACATAACTGTGATCCTCAGGCTCACCCAACACTTTGATGAGACTTAATCTGTAGCTTCATACCTCACCATATTAGGATAAATAGAGCTTAATCTTCTTAAACTGTTTGTATTTTTTAATTCCAACACAATACCAGGAAAACATTACATGAAAAACAGAATGCAATTGTATTACACAGCAACTTTTGTTGGGAAAACACCATTAGGTTTCAAATTAGATTTTAAGTGCATGGTAATTCCCATAAATTCAAAGTGGCATTAAAAAAAGATTTTATTATTCCATTTACCCTTCCATTATCTTTCTAGAAATAATTTGTATTATGTAGTAATGATTACTGGAGCTTTAGAACTTATTATTGTCTACCCTGAATTAGTATTTTATAACTTGAGAACAACATAAATACCTCACAGTAGTATAACTCTCTCTCCACCTGTCAATGGACTTTTAAATAGTCAATAATCTTTTTAAAAATTAAATAAGTAGTCTTTTATATTTATCTTTTATGGTGCTCTTTTATTTCTTCCCATATGTCCCTGTACCCATAACAGATCATTTGCAATCAGCTTTGAGAACTTCATTTGGCATTTCCTCTTTTTTTCCTTAGCATTTGTTGTACTGTGTATCTGCTGCCAACAAACTCCTTTAGATTTCTTTCTGAATACATCTTTAATTTCTTTTCAGTTTGCTGAATTTGTTTACTGGGCAAAGAATTCTAGGCTAGCAGTTTTTATTGTTTTTTAAGACCTTTTATAGATGTCATTCCATTGTCTTCTGGACTCTTGAATCTGATGAGAAGTCCATTATAATTCTTATTGAGATTCTTCTAAATATAATGTCTTTTTTTTCTAGATGCTTTTCATAAATTTTCTCTTTCTCTTTTGTTTTTAGCAGTTTAATTATGAAATGCCTATTTTGTGGTTTTGTTTTTATTCTGCTTGAGGTTTATGGAATTTCTTAAATCTGTGGGTCAATGTCTTTCATCAATTTTGAACTATTACCCATTTTTTCTTCTTCTTTTTTTTTTTTTTTGGTCCCATTCTCTCTCTCTTCTTCTCTTTGAACTCCAATAACATGAATGTCAGCCATTTGATATTGTCCCAAATGTCCCTCATGGTCTTCTTTGCTTTTTCCCCCACTCTTTCTCGTTCTTCAGTTGAATTTCTACTACCCTGTCTTCAAGTTCACTTTTCTTTTCTTCTACACATCTAGACTGCTGTTAAGTCCATCCAATGAATGCTTCAATTCTGATATTTTTTCATAAGACATATGTCAAATTAGTTTTTTAGAGATTCTATTTCTCTGTTGACATTATTCATCTTTTATCCATTTTATGCAACTTTTCCTTTGATTCCTTTAACAATTATCATTGTTATTTAAAAGTTCTTGTCTCTTAATGCCAAAGTCTGTGCCATCAGTATGCCTGCTATAGTGATCAAATACCAGTCAACTGTGTATGATACAGGTCACATTTTCCCTTTCTTTTACTAACTCATAACTTTTTGTTGTGTGGCAGACATTGTTTTTAAAAGAAGTCTAGGAAACTGGAATTAATAGTAATTTCCCTTTTCTTCTGTCTAGAAATTAGAGTAAGACACAGATCACTTCACTCCAATTAGGAGTTGAGCTGGGTCTGGGCTGTATTGCAACTTTAATCAGTTTTATGTTACCTCTGGGTCTAAATGCTTTAAATGCCCTGTGTGTTTACAGCCCCCCACCCCCACCACTAAGGAGGGCTTTAGGTTAAACACCATGGGACTAAGAACTCTGATTTAGAGCCTAACCCCCAGCCTCCTATGTTGTTGGGCTCTCAGCAAACATCTCAAGGGAGAGAATTATCAGGTGTGGAGGTCCCTGCATTTGGGGCTTCAACAGATTCCAATCTGCTGTGCCAGTGTAGGCAGCCATTAACAGCTGTACTGGTATCTCCTTGCCCCAGCAGAGGCCCTCCACCCAAGCAGGTATGATCATCTGCCCAGAAGTGCAAAGACTCAGGGTGAGAAATATGCCCAGGGAGGGAAATGACAGCTGGGCTCTGTCACCTAGGAAGAGCTCTGCCCTCCCTGAGATTTATCTCCTTTAGATGGTGTGTCCAGAGCTCTCCACCAGTTTTTAAAACATATCACGTTTACATTTATCCTTCATTCTCTAGTTGTTACAGTGGTAAAGAGTCAGCCACCATGTAGTCTATGCCCTAACTGAAAGTAGAACTCCCACAGAACAATGTAAATGTATCAGATTTCTTTTAACATTGTATTTGCTAATGAACTGCTAGTTCTGTCTAACCCAAGTTCAGTTCTGAGTATATTCCATAGAATATTTAAAAAGACATAGATCTTGCTAAGAAATATTCTATGGGCCCTTACTGTCTCTTGTAAAGAATTTCATAGATATCAATTTACTACCATACACATTACATCATTTGATCCTTACATTAACACCATAAAGCAGCCAAAGCAAGAATTCATGTCTCATTATATAATGAGGAAAACAGTTACTGACAGCAAAGTGGAGACACATAATTTCCCACTGCAATTACAATAAAATGCAAATGCTCTTCTAGGACTTCATGGCCCAGCACGTTCTGTCCTCAAACTGCTTCTGCAGTCACACCTTCTATCACTCTCCCCAGCATTAGCACTAGGCATGCTAATCTTTTCTCAGTTTCTCTAAAAAGCCAAGCTGTTTCTTCCCTCAGGAAATTTTCTCTTACTGCTTTTTCTGCCTGGAACATTCTCCTACTATTTCCATGCCAAGATGCTTCTCATCATTCAGCTCCCAAGGTAAATGTCACCTCCTCGGGGGATCTTTTCCTAGCCATCCTAAATTAGCATTCCTCCAGTTATCCATCATCTCAGCTTTCTGCATTTCCTTCTTCCCATCCATCAACAACTTACACTTTATCTACTCACTTACTTCATTTTTTGGGAATGATTTTCCCCAGTAGAATATAGAGGAACCATGTCTGTCTCATTTACACAGTATCTGGCCAGTAACAGAACTCAGAAATATTTGCCAAATGAATGACTAGTGACAGCGGAGCCAGAATATAAATTCAAACCTTTTCAATCCTGTCCAAATGCTTTCCCTACAATAATCTTTCTTAATTTCAAAAGCCCCCTTGGGTATTAGTGTTTCTGTGTATAGCTATACATATCTTTATACCATAGAAGAAATATAATGTGGTGAGTTTAAGAAAAACTATGAAGCCAGCTGGCGCAGGTTTCAATGTGGGCTCTAACGCTTTCTGGATCTATGACCTTCAGAGCAAGCTACTGAACCTCTGTTCCTTCATTGCCTAATCTGTAAAACGGGAATATTAGTCATATACATGTCTGGGGGTTATTATAAGGATTGAGTTAATATATGTGAAATGCATGGTACATAGTAAGCCAATGTGTTGACTGCTATAATTTAATTTTTTAGCACACCTGTAACTAGACTTACAGTAAGGCTATAGTGGGTGCTAAAATATCATCAGGGCACTAAAATATCACTAGAAATATAATGAGATAAATGAAACTGCATTTATCAGAACTCCTCTCTGACCCAACTCCATTCCCAAGCCTTGTTTCCTCAACTCCCTTAGGCCACAAAGGGCCATCTGACACAGTTCTGGCCAGTCACATCAGAAAAATTCTTCCCCGTGTTTCAGAGAGATCTTTTGTTTTCCTGAAATAAGTGCTATCATTTTCTCTTTCTCCTTCTCCCTTTTTGGAATGTAGACGAGATGACTGATGCTTCAATAGCCATCTTGCAATGATGAGAGAAAAGCCAAGAAAACTGCAGAGATCAGCCTTGCCATTATCGAGTCTCAGAAATAAAATCAGATGCTGCCTATCTCTAGACTTCTAGAAATGTGAGGACAAGCTCCTAATTTTAAAAACAACTCTAATCTTTGTTGTTGTTATTGTTACTTGCAGCCCAAATGACTCCCAAATGATATAACTGGAAGGAATACTTCAATAACTCATTTGGAGTAGGGTGAGATTAGACACCTTCTCCACTCCACTAAGGGAATTATTCAAGTAAGAATACACTGTCTGCCTCCTAAAAGAAGTTGTGTCTAATGTAATGATCTTCAATTTAAAGAGCTACGAATTATGTGCCCTAATCCCATGTCTCGGTCTGGCCTTGATCGGTATACTATAGAGTTAAACTTCATTCCTGCTGACAATATCCCTGGCTAAATATACAGGGAATATATTCACATTGTTCTCAAATCAAATATATTCCAAGAGTATTAGGAAGAATATACCAAAATCAAAGATTTCCCCCTCCTCTTTCTGAAAGAAGGATTGAATTTTCCATTGTCACTGTCTTTGAATGATGCCAATGGCAGCACAGCATGGTCATCTAGAGAAATCATCTTGGATCCTGACCTCAAGTGAGCCTTTGCTGCAAGGCTCTTGCAAGTGAAATTGTTCACTCTGTGGGACAGACCCCAGGCATAGTCCCAGTAATGCAGCTGTTTGCCCTCTTAGCTCCCTCAGGAGGCCATTTAGATAAAGTAAGAAAGAAGACAAATCCCTTTGTTTTTAAGCTCTGACTTCTCAGAAATCTTTGGATTCTAACATGCTTATAAACAAGCTCAACTTGGATGTCTTGCAAAAAGCACCTAAAAGGCAAGGGTTATAAAGGGAGGCTATAGTTTCAGAGTAATAGAAGCAAGAACACAGAGCAGGTTCCCACTCTCTTTCTCAGGCTCAGTGACTCTGTCTTTCAATACCATCTGGCATCCTTCATTCTCCTCCTACCATCCCGGTTTTCTGTTCCTCTCTTGGCCTGCCTCACTCCTCTTTGGGGAACAAGGAGAAAGCTAATGAAACTATTCCATCAAAAGGTAAACAGGTCTGCCTGAACCTCTCTGTTGGCAGAAAAAAAATAGAGAAAAATGTGTTTGTAGATTAGGTGGAGGCTTAAAATAGCAAACAAATCTCAGTTACTCATCAGAGAATATTTGAAATGGTTTTGAAAGCTGGAAATTTTTTTAACTAACTGAGATTCCTATCAGCAATTAAATTCTTATGCATGTATACCTGTGAGTACAAGCACTGGACTAAGAAGGGGAAAAGTTGCAACCTGGAAAGAACAACATCCAACCATTAAACACTGAACCCCAGGAATTTACAAAGAAGGAGACTCAAATGAGACAAAAGCTCTTCTGCAAGAAAAAATGACAGAATCTTTTTTTGAGGGTAGGGGAAGGACAGCATGTTTTTCTGTATTTGTAGCTATAAAAGAAACTGAACGTCACATATTTGATTTTGAAAGTAATTTATGCCATGTTCTGTCTACTGCTTTACCAAGAAAAGGCCACTAAACCACATAATTAGAATACATCACTTATTTGGGTATATATAAACATACTCATGACAAAATCAACATATAATGTTTCTTAAATTTCCCCTATGTTGGTTGAGGGAAGGAGGAAATAGAGAGTGATTGCTAATGGGTACGGAGTTTCTTTTTGGCAAGATGAAAATGCTCTGGAATTAGTAGTGATGGTATCACAATTTTGTGACTGTACTAGAACCACTGAACTGTATACTTTATACTTTTAACTGTACATTTTAAAAGAGTGGATTTTATATTGTTCATCAATAACAAAATAATATGAGAAAAAATTACTTTTTAAAATTTTGATAATTAAAAGTGATTTGACACTGACAACACCAAACACTGGTGAGGATATGGAGCAAGAAAAATTTTCATTCATTGCTGGTGAGAATGCTAAAAAGTATAGTTACTTTGGAAGGCACTTTGGCAATTTCTTTTTTTTTTTTTTTTTTAGATTTTATTTATTTATTTGAGAGAGAGAGAATGAGAGGCAGAGAGCATGAGAGGAAGGAGGGTCAGAGGGAGAAGCAGACTCCCTGCTGAGCAGGGAGCCCGATGCGGGACTCGATCCCGGGACTCCAGGATCATGATCTGAGCCGAAGGCAGTCGCTTAACCAACTGAGCCACCCAGGCGCCCACTTTGGCAATTTCTTATAAAACTACACATACTCTTAACCATACAATATAGCAATCACTCTCCTTAGTATTTACCCAAAGAAGCTGAAAACATGTCTACACAAAAACTTGCACATGGATATTTATAGCAACTTTATTCATAATTGCAAAAATTTGGAAGCAATGAAGATGTCTCTTAGTAGGTGAATGGATAAACATGGTACATCAAAATAATGGAATATTACTCAGTGCTAAAAAGAAATGAGCTATCAAATCATGAAAAGACACGGAGGAACCTTCAATGTATATTCCTAAGTGAAAGAAAACAATCTGAAAAAGCTACATACCATATGATTCCAACAATATGACATTCTGGAAAAGGCAAAATTATGGAGATAGTAAAAAGAAAGTGGCTGTCAAGGGTTGAGGGGGTGTTGGGAGGGATGAAACACATGGAGCATAGAGGACATTTAGGGCAGTGAAAATATTCTGTATGATACTTTAATGATGTACACATTTGTCCAAATCCATAGAATGCACAATACTAATAATGAACTCTACTGTAAACTATGGACTTTCAGTGGATTACAATGGGTCAGTGTAGAGTCATCAATGTAGCAAATGTACCACTCTGGTAGGGGATGTTAATAATAGGGGAGGCTGTGCATGTGTGGTGCAGGAGGTATATGGGAAGTCTCTGGATCTTCCCCTCAATTTTGCTTTGAACCTAAAACTGCTCTTAAAAAAAAAAAAAATCTTTAAAAAAGAAACACTTTGGGATTTCAAATAAGTTTTAAGAAATTAAAAAAAAAAATCAAATTTTCAAAAAGGGCCATGGATAGAAAGATACTCCTATGAAAGGCTACTGGCTGTTTTAAGCAAAGTATAATAGTCACAGATGGGAAACAGTTTTACCCATTTGACTAATAATCCTCTAAACAGGTGACAGGTTAAATGTCTGTTTTTAAGGCAAAGGAAATCACCCAGTATGAACGTTTTATGTTCTATTTTAAAACCAATATACAGTTTATGAGTTTGATGTAGATATTGATTTTGGTGAAGCTCAGTCAATCCCATAAGTGACTCATCACATTATCCTCAAAGATATGTTAAAATTATTAGTGGAAAACTAGTTTGGTGACACCTGATCATTGCTTAGAGGCTCATGTTTTTTATTCAATTAGGAGATATCTAGGGAAAAAAAATCTATAAAACAGAATGTAAGCAAAAAGCAGCTTTCCCTTGCTCTTTAATAGAATTCTACACTTTATTCAGTGATCTATGTCATTAGAAGAGTCTTGGTGATTTATATATTTTGGGCTTCTAAAATCAGTCTTCTCCAAAAATCTAGATAAATTTCTTGAAGATTGTCTTTTTAAAGCTCAAAATTAAGTTACACATTCTCTCTATTGATTAGTGATCGGTTAGTACCAAATTTCAGTGTATATTTTTATTCTGTGGTTTTGAAGGGCCTGCTGTGGCCAGTATTACTATGCATGACTTTCAAAGCAACTGACCAGATGAGCCCCCAATCTCGTGTCATCTGAAAGTCTGCCTCTCTGGTGCTGTGATGATTTGCTGGAATGCAACCATGTAACCTTTCCTCCACATGTCTGGTCTCTATTTATTGCTGTTATTACCTAGTCATTAAATGGTCAGCCACAAAACATGAAAATGCTGTTCTATTGCATCCTTGCACTATTTTTCAATTCTTTTGTCTGTTGTCCTTCTTCAGCTCAAAAAATTCAACAACAGCAGGACAGAATCACAAACAAGATCAAAGGGATAATCAGGCGGTAGCTCTGCTTGGAGCCCCACAGTCAATCTCATGTGGATGGTCATTCTCGTGTGCATGGGTTTTAAACAGCTCTGTGGTCCATCCTGTTAAGGTTTTCCTCTGGCCTTTTTCCTCATGGGGCAATAGTATCAGCTCAACTTTAAACTATTCAGTAAAAATCCAAGGTAACTATAAACCCAACTTATTAAATTCTGGCAGGAATGAGTTGGCCATTTGGATAAAAATTATCCCTTGATTCTCTTCTTTCACAATACATTTTCCACACTCAGACTTATTCCATGATGGTTTTAGTTCTATGGGGTCCCCTTAAGCAATAACGATTTTATGTTCCATTTGTTTTCATTGGTTAACTTTAAGATGGTTGCTCCTAACGTCTATACAAACAGCTTTAAATTGGAAAGCCATAACTAGTGTTTCCAATGAAACACTGGTTTCAATTGGGGAGCTGAGAGGAAATTTGAGAAATGCCCAAATAAGTCATAATTTACAGATGAGAAAAATGAAGCTCAGAGAAATTAAGTAACTCATCCAAGAGCACACAGAGCACATAATGCTAATTACTGAGAATTATAACTACAAATTTAATCTCCTGATATCTAATTCCATGTTTCTTTCCTTCTGGTCACCAGTTTCCCAATCCATTTATATTTTATATTCTTTACTGTCTCACTAACCCCTGCAAAGCTTCATACTTTTACATTAGAGACTATTGTCTTTTTTCCCTTAATGTATTTCTTAAAATGCACATGGTAATCAAGTGGATCCTATTTTTATCATATGTTGAAAAATCTGTCATTAGTCAAAATTTTCACTAAAGAACAAAGAGAGCTAGATGCAAAAGTGCCCCACAAGATTTTTAAAAAAAAATTAACACAAAATTCTCTAAAAATCTGAAATTTTGCCAGTTAATAAAATTGGCAATCGCAACAGACCATATATATTGGCTATAAAATACATATTCCACACATTAAAAAAACAACTACACTGCTGTTTACATTGATCTACAAGGAATATATTAGCACTATTAAAAATAAATCACATTTTTAATTTATCCATTGGTTGGTAGATTAGAATATATTAGAATTTCTTAAAATAGTGTCAGTAATTCATGTCTTTTATTTAAAACCATTAAAAGAAGTAAAAGCTGAATTCCATTTTACTCAATTTTCCTTGAAGCATGTAGAGACATTTCCCAAGTATCACAGCCAGGTTAAAATAAAATAATAAATTCTAAATTCACATTTTTATTATTGTTGCTATTAGTAATCATCATCATCAACATCCAGTTAAAGGTAATTTCAATTGGTTCTCTACCTCACCCTCTCCAATTTAGTCATAACATTGTTCATCATCAGATAAATTCCTTTAGGAAACCATTAAAAGCCAGCAGTCAGAACACTTTACATACTCTAAAAATGCCATAAAAACAACGTCAGAATTAAGGTCCTCAAAGTACCACTCACAGAATGACAGGGAAAGGCACTGACCAGTAACCTGAATGCCCATGTTAAATGTGAACTTTGGAAAAACAAGAGCTGTAAGTTCCACAAAAGAGAATCAAATAACCAATTTCATAATGGTTGACACCTCATGTGGTGGGGGCTCTTGTTGCCAATGCCTCTGAAGCTCTACCACACTCAAGATGAATGGCTTTAGTACTTCAGTACCTAACCTCTGACAGCAAAAAGACAACTGATCAATAGTTCAACTGATCCCTGATCAGTAGTTCATGCCATGGGAAACAGAATGATTTCTTTTCTATCATCTTAGAGAAGGCTTTTTCTTTCTAAGAATAACCCAACCAGGAAGTTCTCCCTCTTCTAAGGCTTCTTATCCACTCCTTTCCAGTAATGTTATCTTCTTTCTTTACCAATGGCTGGGATTAATTACGATAATCAGTAATTCCCTTCAGACTCTGTTGTGCACAAAACTGGTGAGCTTGTGTAAAGAAGAAATAAAAATGAGACAAAGGACTTAGGTCTTGCATTTAATTGTATTTACTTTCATTTATTTAAGAAAGAAGCTGACACTTTTTGGTTTTTGGTAAATGGGCAAGTTTTCATTTTTGCTTTCATTTTCCATGCTAAAACTCCTTCTTTAAAGCAAAAAGTACCAGATTCTGCTTAACAGAATATCTGTATTTCAGTAGATTATAAAATTCTACTAGGGTTCCTGCTAGCCTATATAGAACCATTGTATGAGTTCAAGAAAGTCTATCCTCTCTGAAAAAATATGGTTTGCCTAATGGAGCAAAGCTGAATCTCTGCCCCACCTGACCCTTTGGTATTCTTATTCAATAAACAACATGTACAACTATATTCATTGACCTTGAATTTTACTGAATGACTCACAGTTTCCCATTTATGTCTGTTATAGAATTATTCTAGGAAAATGCCACTCTTCAGCCAAAATTTTAAAATCACATCTTTAACAACAACAACAAAAGAACAGCTTTCTTAAATTTTTGGTAAATGTGGATATAGATTAATTCATTAAGGAAAAATTATTAATTGTGGGAAAGGTTGTGAATACTAGTAATGGCTATTGAGTAACCTTTTGAGAAATATGCTCTTTCACAAAAGATTTTATTGGTTTTATTATCCTAGACAGAAAAAAAAAGAAGCACTACGTATTTCTCAAAAGAAGGCATAAAAAAATATATTATAATAGAAAAAAAAATAGATCTGTAGTGTTAAACCTCCAGGACAACGGTAAGTGAAAGCTTCCTGAGCCTCTCCTACACCTCTGCACTTCTAAACATAATAAACAGGGATACATAAGTTCTGTTGTACTTGGAAGTATATCTAGATGTACTTATTAAAGACACTTATTAGAGGACTGCTGCAGAGCAAACCCTTAGAAAACGTTTACTGAATGAACAGGATAGACTTTGCAAAGGCATGGAGGCTAGAACCATTTCACTTTTGAGGGGTGCCACATGATAATCAACAAATTCAAAAAACATATAATCAGCTGGTTCAAAGATGGTACCTGCCCCTCTCCCTCCTTCCCTCAAATTTTTCCTTCTATCTACCAAAATAGTTATTAAAAACATTCAAAATCCTTCATTTTAAGATGATTTACTCATGCATTCAATGAATGTTTATTATATTAACATATTAAAAAGTTTTGAAGAAACCTGGCAAAATGTGACTCTAGTAGTTGCAGCAGCAAGAATATTCAGGATCCAGGAATATTCTTCAAGGGGCCAAATACCACGGATATTTTTACAGTCTAATTAGACTAGTACTTTTCTTTTATATTTGATTGAGTTGATGATTCTTCCTTCTTGAAACTTTAGTCCAGTGGCTTATAATTTTACTTTGTGAAAAATTTTTTAGAGAACTTTATAAAATGCACATAATTGGGCCCTACTCACAAAATTTCAATTCAGATTTGGGGGGAGACCTGAGTATATGTATTTTTACAAACACCACCCCCCATGCCTATCCTAAGTAATTCTGGTGCCACTTATTTGTGAGAAACACAAATCTGTCTTCTAGCAAGACCATTCTGTCCTGATTCTCATCAAACCTTTCCAACCAATACTTCTTTGCCTACTTTCTGAATCCTCTTTAACCACCAATCCTTATATATTAGTATCTCTCTCAAGGTTCTTCATACTCTATTTAAATCTATATAGACCCCTCCCCTTCAAAAAACCTTTTCCAATGTCAGAGTTTAGCTTTAACCTATATACTAGTATCTTCCCAGTCCTTAACTCCATTCCTGACTACTCTCAGATTCATCCAAGAGCCTGCTGGACATCTCTACCTGGATGTTGCAATGAGACTTCAAGACAATGGTATCCTCAACCACACATCCTACAGATTAAGGACTAAGTGGCTCTGCTCATGCTTTCCCTAAGCTTGGAGTATTCCCTCCCCTCCTGACTTAAGAACCATTTTAGGTGGCCACTCCCAAAGGAAAGAACTTCTCAAACCCATTCTGCGTTCCTCTTAACCTGGGCTGATGGAATTCTGAGCATACTTTTATCTATGCACTTATTGGTAATCCCATGAAAGACATAAAAGTAATTTGTAGGTGAATGCCTTAGAATTCACATGAAGATACACAGACTATTAAACTCAAATACCTCCTCTACTCAGCTCCTTTCTTAACAGCCAGCCAAAATTTAGGCTTGGCAGCTGAAAAGAGAATACAAGATTTCTGCAAAGTATCCAAGAATTTAATCTCAGAGTGATTTAGAGGTGAAAATAAGAAGCATGTGTAAAAAGAATAAAAATGTATTGCTGACTACAATGACTACAATATGATGATGATGACGATGATGAATAATTTAACAAATATTTACTGAGTACCTACTAGTACTAGGTATGAGGCTCAAGGTGCCAAATACCGTAGGTACACCTGGGTGGCTCAGTCGGTTAAGCGTCTGCCTTTGGCTCATATCATGATCCCAGGGTCTTGGGATTGATCCCCAGGTGGGGCTCCCAGCTCAGTGGGGAGTCTGCTTCTCCCTCTCCCTCTGCCCCTCCCTCTCCTCATTCTCTCTCTTGCTCTCTAATAAAATCTTAAAAAAAAAAAAAGGTACCAAATACTGTAAATAGAAGAATAAACCAAAAAACCTAGCCCTTGTTGAGATTTCTAATAAGGACAAATAAAATCCAAACAAATATTGTATATATTCATGTGTGCAGATGTGTAATTAAAAATTCATAAAGTGAGGGACGCCTGGGTGGCTCGGTCTAAGTGTCTGCCTTTGGTTCTGATCATAATCCCAGGGTCCTGGGATCGAGTCCCACGTCAGGCTCCTTGCTCAGCAGGGAGCCTGCTTCTCCCTCTGTCTGCTGTTCCCCTTGCATGTGCTCTCTCTCTCTCTCTGAATATAAATAAAATCTTTAAAAAAAAATTCATAAAGTGAGCTTCCATTTCCAATCATGAGAGACCAAGACAGTTGAGAATTACTCTTCTACTGTAAACAACTAGGAAACTGGGCAAAGAAAGGAAGCAATTGTTTTTAAACTTTAACAACAGGCTATGCAGGACTGTGATGCCAGGAGAAAGCAAACAGATGCAATGAGACCTCCCAATGGATATGCCTATCTACTGGGAGGTAGTTTCACAGAGAAAGAGATCCTGAAGATAACCGAGCAGCAGTCTCACAGAGGTAACAGAGCAGATCAAAGCTCAGAAAGGCTGAATCGGCCAGAATTTGCTTGTTAGAGTACGAGAATGGCAGGATCTATGAAGTGAAACTGCTCCAGGAATTGGCATGGGGGTTCCCTTGACTCTTTGGTTAAACACCTAGCAGGGCTACACAAGTTGAACCTTCACAAGAGTAGGTAAAAATTAACTCCTGGGCAAAGAACCAGCAAGTTTTAGTACAAAAAATTTCCAGAGTTCAAACAAGGCCAGCAATGTCTGCATATACAGTGGTGTGTATATTAGAAATGTATCAGGTGGACTTCTGCTTTCACCCATGATGAAGTATCATACTTCACATTAGCCAGAGTAAAGAGACATGGTAGAATAACACAGGACATACAGAAGAAACCTTAGAAGTCTCATGTCTTACTAGCAGGATTAAAACTACCCTAGTGAGAAGTAGACTAGACACTAGAATGAACTCACTTCCCCCCAAATCCACAAGCAGTGGTCTGCCAAAATAAACCTGTGCAATCTTTAAAGAAATACAACAAAATCTATCAAGCCACAACCTAAAATTCACAAGTTCGACTAGCCAAGCAAAATTAATAGATATATGAAAAAAGAAGAAAAAAGTGACTAACCAGAATAAAATCAGCCACTAGAAAGACACAGAGATGATGAAATTGGCATGAAAAAAAGTCAAAAGAGCTATAATGAAAATACTCAAAATACTTAAGGACTTAAATTGTGAACGTAATGCAGAAAGAAACAGAAGATACAATGAAATTTCTATACATAAAAAACACAATATGTGAAACAAAACATTCACTGGGTGGAGTTAACAAATTTGATACTGGAAAAAAATTAGTGGAACTTGAAGACACATCAATAGAAATAGCATAAAAAGAGGCGCACAGCTAAAAAGGAGTGAGTAATAATAAATACAGCCTCTGTGATCAACAGGAAGATGTCAGGTGGTCTAATAATTGTGTCGACTTCCAACCAAGATGAAGTAGCAGGAACCAGATTTACCTCTTGCCTGAAATAAAACACACACACACACACACACACACTATTAAAAGATTCTGAAGATTATTAAGTGATGGGAGACTAAAAACAGTGATCACAAAAAATAGAAAATGAACAGAGTCCTACAATAGCCCCAGGTTATAGCCTAGAGAGAGCTCCCAGGCCATGGTTCAATAACAGAGAAAGCAGCTGAGCCTGCTGGTCTCTCTTGAGTTTAGGAAATGGAGCTGGAAGTCAAGGAAGCTATGAAGCTCACAGAGAAGGGTATTGGAGAGTACCTGGTACTCTCAAGATTCTCAAGAGGATTCCACTCATGTCTTCAGTTTTCATATATGGAAACTACCCCAGGCTAGAAGTCATCAGAGAAAAGGACCAGTAATCACAGAAGGTCAGCAATAGTTTGTGTTCCCAGCAGATAGGAGTTAAAAAGCTCATGGTTTACAGGACCTTGGATAGAGTACTCAGAAGCATTTTACCTCTAGAGTAGGGAGAACTCTTCCATAGACTAAATGCTAATCTGGTCACACCGAACAAATTTTAAAAGCAAGACACAATAGGATCAAACAGTTGTCAAGTGCCAGGAAAAAATTCAAAAATATTTATAAAAATATAAAAATATCCAGCCCCAACAAGGTAAAATTCACATTAATTACCATTAAAAAAATTATCAGGCTAGTAAAGAAGCAGGAGACTATGGCCAAAAGGAGAAAACTCAATCAATACAAACAGACTTAGAAATGACAGAGATGATAGAATTAATAGATAAGAACACTAAAACAGTTACTATAACTTTATCCTGTATGTTCAAGAAGCTAGGGGAAAAACTGATATGTTGAGAGAAAACGGAATATTTTTTAAAAGACCCCAAAAGAATGTCCAAATTTGATGAAAACTTCCTAAAGTCACCAATTCCAGAAGCTCAATAAACTCAAAGCATAAGAAACACACAGAAAACTGTGGTGGCACACCATAATCAAATTGTTTAAATCAATGATAAAGACAAAAATTCTTAAAATCAGAGTAAATACAAAAACAGCATGTAAAGAGGAACAAGTAAAAGAATACCAGCGGGGGGGGGGAAGATGGCAGAGGAGTAGGGGACCCTATTTCAACTGGCCCACAGAATTGAGCTGGATATTTACCAGACCACTCTGAGCACCCACGAAACCAGCCTGAGATGTAAGAAGATCTGCATCTCTACAAACAGAATATCGCAGGAGGTTGGTTTTGAGGTACGAAGCAGAGAGCCGTGATTCTGCGGGCAGATACCGGAGGATAAACAGCAGCGGGAGGGTGCCTGACCATGGGGATCCTACACCGCCCGTGAGCGACAGCCTCGGGGCGCTGCGGACGGGGCACAGACTCGCAGACCGGTAGTGGTGGGGAAAGGACTTTAGGGCAGCCCCCAGAGCGGAAACCCGGAGCAGCAGGGTCGCGCGCACGAAAACAGGGAGCGGCTGGCGTTTTTAGAAGCACAAAGGGCAGAGACATGCCCCGAACTGGAGGCAGGACTGGGAGCGCTGCGGAAGGGCGCACAACCCAGGACGCTGCGGTTTATAGCAGCACAGACAGAAACGGAGACAGTGTGGCCTGGAGAGCTCACTGAAGAACAGACCGGTCTCTCTGCTCTGAGGCAGAGGGCTGGAAATGGTCTCTTCTGCTCTGACTCGCGGAAGAGATGTGGAAAGCCGCCAGGGAAAGCCGCCAGAGAACAAAAGCCCCAAAGACTGATTCCCGCTGAGCCCATCCCCTGCCACAGGGGGGCTGGGCAACTCCACCGGAACAGGGTTGCCTGAGTAACAGCGCAGCAGGCCCCTCCGCCAGAAGACAGGCTGGGAAAACAAGAGGCCAGCAACCCTAAGGTCCCAAGAAAACAGGTGCATCTTACTTGGGTTCTGGTCAATAATTTGGACTCTATACATTCCCTCAAACACCCATCAACAGAATGAGTAGGAGGAGGAGCCCCCAAAATAGAAAAGACTCAGAGATTATGACTTATGCTGCAGATTTACAAATGGATGCAGATATAACCAAGATGTCGGAGATGGAATTCAGGCTAGCAATTGTGAAGACAATGGCTAGAATGGAGAAATCAATTAATGGCAAAATAGAGTCTCTATGGGCAGAAATGAAAGGTGAATTGGAAGAACTTAAAAATGCCATCAATGAGATCCAATCCAATCTAGATAATCTAACAGCTAGGGTAACTGAGGCAGAAGAGCAATTAAGCGACCTGGAAGACAATATAATAGATAAAAAGGGAAAAGAGGAGGCCAGGGAAAAACAACTCAGAATCCATGAAAATAGAATCAGAGAAGTAAGTGAAACCATGAAGCATTCCAATGTCAGAATAATTGGAATCCTGGAGGGACTGGAGAGAGAGAGAGAACTAGAAGATGTATTTGAGCAAATCGTAGCTGAGAACTTCCCTAATCTGGGGAATGAAACAAACATTCGAGTCCTAGAGGCAGAGAGGACCCCTCCCAAGATCAAGGAAAACAGGCCAACACCCCGGCATGTAATAGTAACACTCGCAAATATTAGAACCAAGGAAACCATCTTAAGGGCAGTTAGGGGGAAGAGATTCCTTACGTACAGAGGGAGGCACATCAGAATAATGTCAGATTTATCCACAGAGACCTGGCAAGCCAGAAAGGCCTGGCAAGACATATTCAGGGTACTAAATGAGAAGAACATGCAGCCAAGAATACTTTATCTGGCAAGGCTTTCATTTAGAATGGATGGAGAGATGCAGAGCTTCCACGACCGACAGAAACTGAAAGAATATGTGACCACTAAGCCGGCCCTGCAAGAAATATTAAGTGGGGGTTCTATAAAAGGAGAAAGACCCCAAGTAGTTCTGTGATCTACAACAGAAATTTACAGGGACAATCTATAAAAACATCTCACAGGCAACATGATGACAATTAATTCATATCTTTCAATAATCACTCTCAACGTGAATGGCATAAATGCTCCCATAAAATGGCACACGGTTGCAGATTGGATAAAAGGACAGGACCCATCCACATGCTGTCTACACGAGACTCATTTTGAACCTAAAGATACATCCAGACTGAAAGTGAAGGGATGGAGATCCATCTTGCATGCCAGTGGACCTCAAAAGAAAGCTGGGGTAGCAATTCTTATATCAGACAAATTAGATTTTAAACCAAAGACTGTAATTAGAGACAAAGAAGGACACTATATCATTCTTAAAGGGTCTATCCAACAAGAAGATCTAACAATTGTAAATATCTATGCCCCTAACATGGGAGCAGCCAATTACATAAGGCAATTAATAACAAAAGCAAAGAAACACATCGACAACAATACAATAATAGTGGGGGACTTTAACACCCCCCTCACTGAAATGGACAGATCGTCTGAGCAAAAGATCAACAAGGAAATAAAGACGTTAAATGACACACTGGACCAAATGGACTTCACAGACATATTCAGAACATTCCACCCCAAAGCAACGGAATACACATTCTTCTCTAGTGCCCATGGAACATTCTCCAGAATAGATCACATCCTAGGTCATAAATCAGGTCTCAATCGGTACCAAAAGATTGGGATCATTCCCTGCCTATTTTCAGACCACGGTGCTTTGAAACTAGAACTCAATCACAAGAGGAAAGTCGGAAAGAACTCAAATACATGGAGGCTAAAGAGCATCCTACTGAAGAATGAATGGGTCAGTCAGGAAATTAAAGAAGAATTAAAAAAATACATGGAAACCAATGAAATTGAAAACACAACTATTCAAAATCTTTGGGATGCAGCAAAGGCAGTCCCAAGAGGAAAGTATATAGCAATACAAGCCTTTCTCAAGAAACAAGAAAGGTCTCAAGTACACAACCTAACCCTACACCTAAAGGAGCTGGAGAAAGAACAGCAAATAAAGCCTAAACCCAGCAGAAGAAGAGAAATAATAAAAATCAGAGCAGAAAATCAATGAAATAGAAACTAAAACAACAGTAGAACAGATCAACGAAACTAGGAGCTGGTTCTTTGAAAGAATTAATAAGATTGATAAACCCCTGGCCAGACTTATCAAAAAGAAAAGAGAAAGGACCCAAATCAACAAAATCATGAATGAAAGAGGAGAGATCACAACCAACACCAAAGAAATACAAACAATTATAAGAACATATTATGAGCAACTCTATGCCAGCAAATTAGATAACCTGGAAGAAATGGAGGCATTCCTAGAGATGTATCAACTACCAAAACTGAACCAGGATGAAATAGAAAACCTGAACAGACCTATAACCACTAAGGAAATTGAAGCAGTCATCAAAAATCTCCCAAAAAACAAAAGCCCAGGGCCAGATGGCTTCCCAGGGGAATTCTACCAAACATTTCAAGAAGAATTAATACCTATTCTTCTGAAACTGTTCCAAAAAATAGAAACTGAAGGAAAACTTCCAAACTCATTTTATGAGGCCAGCATTACCTTGATCCCAAAACCAGACAAAGACCCCATCAAAAGGAGAATTACAGACCAGTATCCCTGATGAACATGGATGCAAAAATTCTCACCAAAATACTAGCCAATAGGATCCAACAGTACATTCAAAGGATTATTCACCATGACCAAGTGGGATTTATCCCTGGGCTGCAAGGTTGGTTCAACATCCGCAAATCAATCAACGTGATACAATACATTAACAAAAGAAAGAACAAGAATCATATGATCCTCTCAATAGATGCAGAAAAGGCTTTTGACAAAGTACAGCATCCTTTCTTGATCAAAACTCTTCAGAGTATAGGGATCGAGGGTACATACCTCAATATCATAAAAGCCATCTATGAAAAACCTACAGCGAATATCATTCTCAATGGGGAAAAACTGAGAGCTTTCCCCCTAAGGTCAGGAACATGGCAGGGATGTCCACTATCACCACTGCTATTCAACATAGTATTGGAAGTCCTAGCCACAGCAATCAGACAACAAAAAGAAATCAAAGGCATCCAAATTGGCAAAGAAGAAGTCAAACTCTCACTCTTTGCAGATGATATGATACTTCATGTGGAAAACCCAAAAGACTTCACCCCCAAACTGCTAGAACTCATACAGGAATTCAGTCAAGTGGCAGGATATAAAATCCATGCACAGAAGTCAGTGGCATTCCTATACTCCAACAACAAGACAGAAGAAAGAGAAATTAAGGAGTCAATCCCATTTACAATTGCACCCAAAACCATAAGATACCTAAGAATAAATCTAATCAAAGAGACAAAGGATCTTTACTCAGAAAACTATAAAATACTCATGAAAGAAATGGAGGAAGACAGAAAGAAATGGAAAAACGTTCCATGCTCATGGATTGGAAGAACAAATATTGTGAAGATGTCAATGCTACCTAGAGCAATCTACACATTCAATGCAATCCCCATCAAAATACCATCCACTTTTTTCAAAGAAATGGAACAAATAATCCTAAAATTTGTATGGAACCAGAAAAGACCCCGCATAGCCAGAGGAATGTTGAAAAAGAAAAGCAAAGCTGGTGGCATCACAATTCCGGACTTCCAGCTCTATTACAAAGCTGTCATCATCAAGACAGCATGGTACTGGCACAGAAACAGACACATAGATCAATGGAACAGAACAGAGAGCCCAGAAATGAACCCTCAACTCTATGGTCAACTAATCTTCGACAAAGCAGGAAAGAATGTCCAATGGAACAAAGACAGTCCCTTCAACAAATGGTGTTGGGAAAATTGGATAGCTACATGCAGAAGAATGAAACTGGACCATTTCCTTACACCACACACAAAAATAGACTCAAAATGGTTGAAAGACCTCAATGTGAGACAGGAGTCCATCCAAATCCTAAAGGAGAACACAGGCAGCAACCTCTTTGACCTCAGCCGAAGCAACTTCTTCCTAGAAACATAGCCAAAGGCAAGGGAAGCAAGGGCAAAAATGAACTATTGGGACTTCATCAAGATAAAAAGCTTTTGCAAAGCAAAGGAAACAGTCAACAAAACCAAAAGACAACCGACAGAATGGGAGAAGATATTTGCAAATGACATATCAGATAAAGGGCTAGTATCCAAAATCTATAAAGAACTCATCAAACTCAACACCCAAAGAACAAAGAATCCAATCAAGAAATGCGCAGAAGACATGAACAGACATTTTTCCAAAGAAGACATCCAAATGGCCAACAGACACATGAAAAAGTGCTCAATATCGCTCGGCATCAGGGAAATCCAAATCAAAACCTCAATGAGATACCTCCTCACACCAGTCAGAATGGCTAAAATGAACAAGTCAGGAAACGACAGATGTTGGCGGGGATGCGGAGAAAGGGGCACCCTCCTACACTGTTGGTGGGAATGCAAGCTGGTGCAGCCACTCTGGAAAACTGTATGGAGGTTCCTCAAAAAGTTGAAAATAGAGCTACCATATGATCCAGCAATTGCACTACTGGGTATTTACCCCAGAGATACAAAAGTAGGGATCCGAAGGGGTACGTGCACCCCGATGTTTATAGCAGCAATGTCCACAATAGCCAAACTGTGGAAAGAGCCAAGATGTCCATCGACAGATGAATGGATAAAGAAGAAGTGGGAAATATATACAATGGAATATTATGCAGCCATCAAAAGGAATGAGATCTTGCCATTTGCAACGACGTGGATGGAACTGGAGGGTATTATGTTGAGTGAAGTAAGTCAAACAGAGAAAGACATGTATCATATGTTCTCACTGATACGAGGAATTCTTAATTGTAGGAAACAAACTGAGGGTTGCTGGAGTGGGGGGTGGGGTGGGAGGGATGGGGTGACTGGGTGATAGACAATGGGGAGGGTATGTGCTCTGGTAAGCGCTGTGAATTGTGCAAGACTATTGAATCTCAGATCTGTACCTCTGAAACAAATAATGCAATATATGTTAAGAAAAAAAAGAAGAAGAAGAAGAAGGTAGTGGGAGGGGAAGAATGAAGCGGGGGAAATCGGAGGGGTAGACGAACCATGAGAGACGATGGACTCTGAAAAACAAACAGGGTTCTAGAGGCGAGGGGGGTGGGAGGATGGGTTAGCCTGGTGGTGGGTATTGAGGAGGGCACATTCTTCATGGAGCACTGGGTGTTATGCACAAACAATGAATCATGGAACACTTCATCTAAAACTAATGATGTAATGTATGGGGATTAACATAAGAATAAAAAAAAAAAAGATCTAGAGGAAAAGCAACAAACGATGCCTAAGCCGCGCATTAGAAGAGAAATAATTAAAATTAGAGCAGAAATCAATGAATTAGAAACCAGAAACACAGTAGATCAGATCAACGAAACTAGAAGTTGGTTCTTTGAAAGAATTAATAAGATCGATAAACCACTGGCCAGACTTATCCAAAAGAAAAGAGAAAGGACCCAAATTAATAAAATTATGAATGAAAGGGGAGAGATCACGACTAACACCAAGGAAATAGAAACAATTATCAGAAATTATTATCAACAACTATATGCCAATAAACTGAGCAATCTGGATTAAATGGAGGCCCTCCTGGAAATCTATAAGCTGCCAAGAGTGAAACAGGAAGAAATTGACAACCTGAATAGGCCAATAACCAGTAGTGAGATTGAAGCAGTGATCAAAAACCTCCCAAAAAACAAGAGTCCAGGGCCTGATGGATTCCCTGGGGAATTCTACCAAACATTCAAAGAAATAATACCTATTCTACTGAAGCTGTTTCAAAAATAGAAACAGAAGGAAAACTTCCAAACTCATTCTATGAGGCCGGCATTGCCTTAATCCCCAAATCAGACAAAGACCCCATTAAAAAGGAGAATTTCAGATCGATATCCCTGATGAATATGGATTCCAAAATCCTCAACAAAATCCTAGCTAATAGGATCCAACAATACATTAAAAGGATCATCCACCATGACCAAGTGGGATTTATCCCCGGGATGCAAGGGTGGTTCAACATTCGCAAATCAATGTGATAGAACACATTAATAAGAGGAGGGAGAAGAACCATATGGTCCTCTCAATTGATGCAGAAAAAGCATTTGACAAAATACAACATCCTTTCCTGATTAAAACTCTTCAGAGTATAGGGATAGAGGGAACATTCCTCAAGCTCATAAAATCCATCTATGAAAAACCCACAGCGAATATCATCCTCAATGGGGAAAAGCTGAGAACCTTTCCCTTAAGATCAGGAACACGTCAAGGATGCCCACTCTCGCCACTACTGTTCAACATAGTATTAGAAATCCTAGCAACAGCAATCAGACAACAAAAAGAAATAAAAGGTATTCAAATTGTTAAAGAAGATGTCAAACTCTCTCTTTTCGTGGATGACATGATAGTTTATGTGGAAAACCCAAAAGACTCCACCCCCAAATTACTAGAACTCATCCAGCAATTCAGTAATGTGGCAGGATACAAAATCAATGCACAGAAACCAGTTGCTTTCTTATACACTAACAACGCAACTGTAGAAAGAGAAATTAGAGAAACGATTCCATTTACAGTAGCACCAAAAACCGTAAGATACCTCGGAATAAACCTAACCAAAGAGGTAAAGGATCTATACTCTAGGAACTACAAAACACTCATGAAAGAAATTGAATAAGACACAAAAAGATGGAAAAATATTCCGTGATCATGGATCGGAAGAATAAACACTGTTAAAATGTCTATGCTACCCAGAGCAATCTATACCTTCAGTGCCATCCCGATAAAAATTCCAATGACATTTTCAAAGTGCTGGAACGAACAATCCTAAAATTTTCATGGAATCAGAAAAGACCCCGAATCGCCAAGGAAATGCTGAAAAAGAAAAACAAAGCTGGGGGCATCACATTGCCCGATTTCAAGCTGTATTACAAGGCTGTGATCACCAAGACAGCATGGTTCTGGCACAAAAACAGACATACAGAGCAATGGAACAGAACAGAGAACCCAGATATGGACCCTCAACTCTACGGTCAAATAATCTTTAACAAAGCAGGAAAAAACATGCAATGGAAAAAAGACAGTCTCTTCAATAAATGGTGCTGGGAAAATTGGACAGCCACATGCAGAAGAATGAAACTCGACCATTCTCTAACACCATTCACAAAGATAAACTCAAAGTGGATGAAAGACCTCAATGTGAGACAGGAATCCATCAAAATCCTAGAGGAGAACATAGGCAGTAACCTCTTTGACATCGCCCACAGCAACTTCTTTCAAGATACATCTCTAAAAGCTAGTGAAACAAAAGCAAAAATGAACTTCTGTGACTTCATCAAGATAAAAAGCTTCTGCACAGCAAAGGAAACAGTCAACAAAACAAAGAGGCAACCCACAGAATGGGAGAAGGTATTTGCAAATGACACTACAGATAAAGGGTTGGTATCCAAGATCTATAAAGAACTTCTCAGACTCAACACCCAACAAACAAATAATCCAGTCAAAAAGTGGGCAGAAGAGATGAACAGACACTTCTCTGAAGAAGACATACAAATGGCTAACAGACACATGAAAAAATGTTCATCATTAGCCATCAGGGAAATCCTAATCAAAACCACATTGAGATACCACCTTACACCAGTTAGAATGGCAAAAATGGACAGGGAAAGAAACAACATATGTTGGAGAGGTTGTGGAGAAAGGGGAATCCTCTTACACTGTTGGTGGGAATGCAAGTTGGTACAGCCACTCTGGAAAACAGTATGGAGGTGCCTCAAAAATTTAAAAATAGAGCTACCCTATGACCCAGCAATTGCACTACTAGGTATTTACCCCAAAGACACAGATGTAGTGAAAAGAAGGGCCATATGTACCCCAGTGTTCATGGCAGCGATGTCCGCAATAGCCGAAGTGTGGAAAGAGCCAAGATGCCCTTGAACAGATGAATGGATAAAGAAGATGTGGGCCATATATACAATGCAATATTACTCAGCCACCAGAAAGGATGAATACCCAACTTTTATATCACCATGGATGGGACTGGAGGAGATTATGCTAAGTGAAATAAGCCAAGCAGAGAAAGTCAATTATCATATGGTTTCACTTATTTGTGGAACATAAGGAATAGCATGGAGGACATTAGGAGAAGGAAGGGAAAAATGGGGGGTGGGAATTGGAGAGAGAGATGAACCATGAGAGATTATGGACTCTGAGAAACAAACAGGGTTTTAGAGGGGAGAGGAGGGGGGACTGGTTAGCGCGGTGATGGGTATTAAGGAGGCCACGTACTGCATGGAGCACTGTGTGTTATATGAAAACAATGGATCGTGGATCACCACATCAAAAACCAATGATGTATGGTATTGTGACTAATAAAATAAAACAAAAATCAGCAGATTTCATGTCAAAAACAATGTAATCTAAAGAGAGCAGAGCAACATCTTTTAAATACTTGGAGGAAAAACTATCATCCTACAATTGTATACTCAGTGAATGTATCTTTCAAAAATTTCTAAATAACCAATGGGTCAAAAAAGAAAACAAGATGAAATTATAAACTATGAAAGTATTAAAAGTACAGCATTATAAAAGTTGTGGGATACAGCTAAAGTATTTGCTGGAAGAAAATTTATAGCACTGAACACCTACATTAGAAAAGAAGAAAGCTATCCAACCAATGATTTCAGATTTAACCTGAAGAAAATCAGAAAAACAGTAAATTAAACCCAAAGTAAGCAGAAAACAAGAAATAACAAAATAGGAAAAATAATAGTGCAAATCAATGAAACCAAATGCTTGTTGCTTTAAAGATCAATAAAATTAATAAACCTCCATCCAGATATATTAGGGAAAAAAGAAAGAAGACACAAACTAGCAACATGTACAAGATGAAAAAGGTGACATCACCACAAACTTCACAAATATTAAAAGGATAATACGGAAACATTATAAACAACTTTATGCCAGTAGGTTCAACAACACAGGTATTAAAAAAAAAAAAATTCTTATAAGACACAACCTACCAAAGCTCACTCAAGACAGAGATAATCTGAGTAGTCCTATATCTGTTAAGCGAATTGAATTTGTAGTTAAACATGTTCCCACAACGAAAACTCCAGGTTCAGATGGCTTTACCACAGAATTAGAAACACTAAAAGAAATAATACCAATTCTACACAAATTCTTTCAGAAAATTAAATAGGAGGAAACATTTACTAACTCATTCCATGAGGCCAGCATTACCCAAATACCAAAACAAGACAGATATTACAAGAAAAGAAAACCACAAACTAAAGCCCTCCATGTACATAGATGCAAACATTCTTAACAAAATTTTAGCAAATCAAATCCAAGAATACATAAGAAGGATAATACATCATGACTAACTAGGATTCATCCAAGGAGAGAAAGGATGATTTAACATTTGAAAATTGTTAGTTTGTTTAATTCATCACACTTAATTATCATTTAATTATTAACAAAGTAAACAATGAATACCACATGATTATTGCAAGAGATACAGAAAAAGCATTTGACAAAATCCAGCATCCATTCCCGCTAACAAAAGAAAGAAAGAAAGAAAGAGAAAGAAAGAAAGAAACCCACAAACAACAAACAAAAACTCTGCAAGTTAGGAACAGAACTACCTCAGCTTGTAAAGGGTATCTAGGAAAAACTAGTATCATATTTAATGGTAAAAGACTAACTTCCCCCCTAAGATCAAGAACAAACCTGGATGACTGCTCTTACCACTTTTAATCAAGATTGTGCTAGAGATTCTAACCAGTACAATCAAACAAGAAAAAAAGAGAAAAGACATCCAGATTGGAAGGAAAAACTAAAACTATTTTTAATGCTGATATCATGACAGTCTAGGTAGGAAATCCTACAGAATTCAGAAAAAAGGTACTAAAATTAATAAATTATCTCAGCAAGGTAACAAGATAAAGGTCAATATACAATATTGTATACAATATATACCATACAATACAAAAAACATCTGTATTTTTACATACTAACAGTGAGTAATTAGAATCAACATTTAAAAACAGTACCATTTCCAAAGCATTAAAAATGTAGACTACTTAGGACAATAAATCTGACAAAAGATGGGGAAGACCTGTACGCTGAAAACTATAAACACTGCTGAGAGAAATTAAAGAAGACTTAAATAACTGGAGAAATATAAGCTGCACATGCATTGGAAGATTCACTACTTTAAGATATTAATTCTCCTCAAGTTGATTTAATTAATTGATTTAATACAATCCCTATCAAAATCCCAGCAGGCTTTCTTTGTAGAAACTGAAATGATTTCTAAAGTTCATATGGAAATACAAAGAACATAGACTAACCAAACAACTATGAAAAAAAAGGAAATCAGAACACATATATTACCTAAATTCAAGACTTATTATAAAGCTACAAGAGAAAGCCATATAATACTGCGATCAAACACACTAAGATCCAAAGGAAGAGAACAGAGCCCCAATCTATATTCACACAAATGTCAACTGGTTTTCAACAAAGGTGCAAAGGCAATTCAGTGAGGGAAAGAAGAGTCTTTTCAATAAGCAGTGCTGAAACAACTGAAGATCTATTTTAAAAAAAAAAGAAGAAATAAAAAGAACTTCCATCCTACCTCATACTATATACAAAACTTAACTCAAAATGGGTTATAGACCTAAATATAAAACCCAAAACCTTTTAAAACTTCTAGAAGAAAACATACGAGGGGTGCTTGGGTGGCTCAGTCCGTTAAGTGTCTGCCTTCGGCTCAGGTCATAATCCCAGGGTCCTGGGACGGAGCCCCACATCAGGCTCCCTGCTCAGTGGGAAGCCTGCTTCTCCCTCTCCCTCTGCCTGCCGCTCCCCCTGCTTGTGCTCTGTCTCTCTCTCTGTCAAATAAATAAATAAAATCTTAAAAAAAAAAAAAAGAAAACCTATGAGAAAACTTTTGTGACTTTGACTTATATAAAGATTCCAAAAATAAGATACAAAAAGCATGGTCCATAAAATAAAACCTATATAACCTGGACTTAAAATCTGCTCTTCAAAGGCACCATTAAAAGAATAAAAAGATAAGCTATATTCTACAAGAAAATATTTGCAAATCACGTATCTGATTAGATACTTATATCCAGCATATTCAAGAACTTTCAAAATTTAATAATAAAACAAACAATTGAATTTTTATAATGGGCTAATGATTTGAACACTTTACCAAAGAAGAACACATTGTTGAGAGAAAATGAGATGTTGTATAAACCAAGGAGTAAGTACCACTTTCTCTAAGATACCGCCCCTGATCTTACTAGATGAAAATTTTCTGCCAACGTATGCCACTTAGCATAGTGTATTACATTGACTTGAAGATATGACTCATCTAAACTAGTTTTTAAAACTACCTGAAATTAGAAATTACATTATTTTGACATCCTCCAGCATATCATAGGTCCTCGCACAATGCCTGCTTCATCCAAGTAAATATTAAATGTATAAAGATGAATGAATAGTAGGTATATAGGGGAATTCCTTCCTAACTGGAAGTTGTATTAAAGAAACATGTTTCAGGAAATTATTTTATAGGTTTAATCATTTTATAATTTCTTTTATGTGTTCTAGAAAATTCTGAATTTTATTTTATTTTATTTATTTTTTTTTTTTTTAAAGATTTTATTTATTTATTCATGAAAGACAGAGAGAGAGAGAGAGAGGCAGAGGGAGAAGCAGGCTCCCAAGGAGCAGAGAGCCCGATGCGGGACTCGATCCCAGGACCCTGGGATCATGACCTGAGCCGAAGGCAGACGCTTAACCATCTGAGCCACCCAGGCGCCCTTTTTTTTTTTTTTTAAAGATTTTATTTATTTATTCATGAAAGACAGAGAGAGAGAGAGAGAGGCAGAGGGAGAAGCAGGCTCCCAAGGAGCAGAGAGCCCGATGCGGGACTCGATCCCAGGACCCTGGGATCATGACCCTGAATTTTATTAAACAAAATAAATACTTCTTCTTCCTTTCAAGTTTAATGCTTTTCCTTTAAACTCAAGGTTTCATAAAAAAAAAAAAAAAGAAAGAAACCTGTTTTTAGAAACCATTATCTGAAGTTAATCACTGTTCTCTAATTTCCTCTCTCTCATAGACCTCCAAATTGTAGAAATCAGTTCCAGGCAGTGCCAGCTCTCAAAAGATAACAAAGCTATGCTATTATGGAATAGAAAAGGAAACAGAAGACTGGGGACGTGGAGAGGGGAAGAAATACCACATAAACTTTCATGGAAATCCAGAGTTCTTAAGATGTATGTTCCAGAGACAACTGCCAGGATGATTCTGGCCTCAGACGACATTCTGAAGCCTTGGCTCTGAGAGCATCGGGAGGTCAGGGATATAGGACTTGACAGCCATCTTTTTTTTTTCCAGTCTCAAAGTGACAGAGAACAAACTCCAAAAAGCATCAGAGTGATCTAGGTTTTTTCCATTTCTAAAGTCTTGCTTTAGGTGGGGCATACTGATGCCAAAAGGGATAAAAAAAAAAAAAAAAAGGATCTGTCTTCCACAAAACAGGACAGATTTTGAAATGGATACACCTTACACAGAAAGTTAACCTTACATAACACCTGAACCCTAACAGACAAGCAGGCAGGGACCCATTAGGCCCCCAGAGTCTATTTACTTTCAATAAATATTTACTGGACATAGGCATATAAATTTGGCCCCTCTGCTGAGCTCTTAAGTCTGCCTGGATAAACCTTATTTTATTGCCCTCCGCCAGCAGCCACCCTGGCTAATGTCTCTTTCTCATTTTCCATTTGTTATTTGTTAAATTTAAACTTTTAAATTAAGTTTGAATGAAATGTAAAATCTCAGAAGATTTCGTGTATATATATACATGAAAAGGAGAAAGAAACACAAATAGGAAGATTCAAAATGACATGGGAAATTTTTCCTTTCATTCACCGAAGGTCTGATGGGACTATATTACACAGGTTAACTTGCCAATCTCATTCTTTATAAGACCTATAGAATATTGTAATGAGGTATTTTTGAAAAGCAACAAAGCTGAACTTAACAGAATTTAGAAAGGAAAAGAGAGAGAAAAACAGATTAACTTTTAAAAAGTGCAGTGAAGGGGTGCCTGGGTAGCTCAGTAGGTTAAGCATCTGCCTTCAGCTGAGGTCATGATCTCAGCGGGGAGTCCCCCTGCTCAGAGGGGAGTCTGCTTCTCCCTCTCCCTCTGCTCCTCCCCCTGCTCATGCACTCTCTCTCACTCTCAAATAAATAAGTAAAATCTTTAAAAAAAAAAAAAAGTGTAGTGAAATGGCTACCACTGAATTTCTTAGCCTATCTTTTCTGAAAATGATTAACAGGCCAACTAGAAAATGTTGTATTCAAGTAAGTGGTAATTGATTTAGAAGAGGAAGCATCTTTGAGGGCAGGGGGGCAAGAAGCTTTTACAAGAAAAAAGACTGATCTGTAAGGAAGGGGACTGAGCAAGGCTGCCAAAGGGCAGGAAGGCATGGGTTCAAGCTTAGCAGAAGTCTTATTTTTCTCAGGTATACAGAGAGGGAAGACGAAGATTTGAAATGGAGAAAGGTAAGCCCATGTGGTCTCTCTATTCTCTGAAAAAATGAATATACGTGTGAGGATATTTTTACCTATACACAGCTATCGGGGTGTGCGCATGTGCATACTGTGCTACCATTTATCAAGAGCTTCTTTCTGGGGAGTGCTTGCCAGCAGAGCCTTGCTGGCTGTCTACTCCTAAGGTCCGTTGCTCTGGTACCTGGACCTTTCTAAGAGTTATTAAATACCTGGAATACTGTCCTTGCATGCTGCTATACATTTTGTTAAGCACTTCTATCCATCCATTTACCAGACTGTCCCTAAACACAGAAAATGCCTATAGGCCTTAGATTTGATAGCTTGGCTTTGCCACCTGCTATAATTTGAATTTAGATTCCAATGCTACATGTGAAATATAAAGGTATAACTGTCACTTGGCTATATGTTTTAAAACTTTCCTTAGTATGTCCCAGGCAGTGGTCTGGATCCCACAAGTGCTTAGGGAGGCCCAACCTATAAATATCTGGTCACCCCAAATGCCGCCTCTCACCTTATGGGTCAGGCTACACCCAGCTAGCCCAATAAAAAGGTGGGACGTGACCAGGAGCAGGGGCCAGTGAACCACATGTGGACAATCCAGTCTGCTGCTGCCTTTTTAAAAAGACGGCTTTACTGACATATAGCCACTCCCACTTGCTTGAGTACAGTCTATGGTCACTTGTGCTGCAGTGGCAGAGCTGAATAGTTACAAAAGAGATCTGAGGGATCACAACTCTGAAAATATTTACATATGGCCTTTTACAGGAAGTTTGCTGACCCCTGAGCCAGGACAAATGAATGTGTGTGGAGCACAGGTTGCTGCTGTGTGCCCGCCCAGGACACAGTAAGAGAAATGCTCTGTCTTCCCCAGATCACGAGAACAGACCATTTCCTGAAGAGCCATGGCTGTTAGAACAACACCCTCCCCATTTTCCCACTGGGAACACAGGCTGTGTCCTCCTGGAGCTCTGAGAAACTCTAAGACCTGACTCTCCTTACTGGACCTTGGGAAGAATGGGCTCAGTTAAAACTTACCGCTGCTGGGGCGCCTGGGTGGCTCAGTCGTTAAGCGTCTGCCTTCGGCTCAGGTCATGATCCCAGGGTCCTGGGATCGAGCCCCGCTTCGGGCTCCCTGCTCAGTGGGAAGCCTGCTTCTCCCTCTCCCACTCCCCCTGCTTATGTTCCCTCTCTCGCTGTCTCTGTCAAATAAATAAATAAAATCTTTAAAAAAAAAAAAACAACTAACTGCTGCTTTTTTCATACTCTGAGTCTGAATCCTTGTATTCAGGTCCATTCATCTAGAGAGAAGAGAGCTCTGAGCTCCACTCTTTGGTTTAGAAAATTAGTCTTTAATAAAACAAATATGCAGGAAAATATACTAATGGCAATCTGTGAGAATAAGATTTCAATGCTTCAGTTGATTTCTTCAGAAGGCCTAGTTTAAACCTGCTTAATCTTCCTTTGTGCATTTAGGGAAAAGTGTAATTGAAAAGTTAAAATGGTCATGTGATTTTAAAATGTGTGTATTTTTACATATAGAGGCTCAAGTTCTGTTGAATGGACAAAAAGCAAGATTTGAAATAAAGGTCTAATAAATTAGACCCATTAGTGAATCTAAGGAATATACAAGAAAAACTGAAAACCATGATGAATTTTTAGTATCACAACTTAAGGAAGATAATGTACTCCTCAACAAGATTACTGGAGTGTAGCTATGTCTTGCAAGGACCCAAGAGCAACACAACGTCACCGGCCAGTGGACGGTCAAGCTCCTCCTGGCAGGACTGGTTACTTCCAAAACCCCTCTGCAGTTCACAGGACTGTTGCCCCATGTTCCTATTACATGCTGAAGGTCAATGAATCAATTTCCAAAAATGGCAATTTCTCTAGCATTCTTGAAGTTGGGCAAAAACATTAAGCAAAAGCCACTGTGATTTACTTATCACATTATGAAGGAAAAAAATGGATTTGAACAGAACTTGCCACTCTATTATGAAACTGAGTTTGTGGAGAAAAGCAGAGGGGCTGGGAGAGGAGTATTCATTGGGTGTAGTGAGATAGGCTGGGAAAACCAAGACCAAACTTGGCAACTATTTTAAGAACAATTAGTTTTCTGTTTGTCTATTTTGTAACATCTCAAGTCCAGGATTGAACACCATACACATGCTCTTAAAGAGAAATATTGTTTGACTTTAAGTGAAAAAATAGCTTAACAGTGTTTGTTATCTAATATTTTTGTTTTTCCTAACTGAAAAATGAATAAAAAATTAATACAATTAATTTCATGATTGTATAGAATTTACAAAATACAACCTCTCTCTCCCCTTAATAATCATTGCACGAATGACCTAATAGAGGCTTGAGCAAGTAATCCAGGGCATTTTCACAATGATGAATGAGTCTGGGTGTAAAATTTTCCATTTATGTTGTGAATTATATTTTCTAATGTCCTTCTTAATTACGCTTAACCTTCATGGGTCTAGACGAGTCTAGATCAAATCCTCAGCATACTAGAATGAAATAAATCCTCAGCATATTAGAATGAAATATACATCCTTTACCAATGAAAGCGCACAGAGGGTAACCTACCACCTTTTAAATGTCACTGCCAAGAACACATGCTGTGTTTTACAATTCACAGTATGGCTTCCCTTGGAACTGAAGTGGGGGAAGGAAGGAGAGTAGGGAAAGGCATTTAAACAGTTCCCTGAAAACTGACTGCAATTCTTTATTTTCTTCCACTCAAAATATAACCTCCAAAGCCCTACATTTCGGTTTTCTTCCACACTGTTTCTATCCACCCCAACTTTGCTCATTTCCTTTGGGCATGGGAATACAGGAAGAAGAAGGAAATATAAGCATGAAATGAAATAGAATAGCATCCATGGTCTGAACACTTAAAGTTCAGAGATACACTAGAGAAGCAACTTCCCTCATTTGTCATTGCTTCGAGCATAAGAAGACCTCACCTACTCTCACATGCCATGGTCTTCTGTATTAAATTGTGGCCCATAACAAGCATGGATCATGTACTTTATGGTATTTTAGGGTTTCACATTTATCACATCTCATAACTATGAAGAAAGGGAAGCCCCAGATGTTAATGACTTGTCCAAGGTCACATGACTTAAAATTGAATGGTCTTTCCGGAAGACACGTAGAAAGCTCTTGTACCCAAAATGATCAGTATAAATGACACAAAAATCACCCAGAATAATTGAGGCATTTCTTTCAAGATCCTCATTATGTTCTGCTTCATGTTTAAAATACAAGTTTGAACCAGATAATTATAAGCATCAGCCTGCAAGCAGCTTTTAAGGAACAGATTTTGTGTGTAAGTAGGCTGAAAACTGGCTAGGTTAGAGCCACTGCTAAGGAGAACTGCAACATTGTGTGTCTAATGAATTAACCTAAGAACCTATAGTTGCCAGAGGAAGGAAGGGATTGGAGCAATTTATGTACCAACAGTGGAAAAACTCTATCATTTGATTAGGGAAGGAGAACCACACAATTTTACAGAGGTTATGATTACCACACGATTATGTTATTTCCCCACCATTTCTTGTTTAGCCAGAACTATAAAGACTAAAGAACTCTAAAGGCAAAGGAAGGCCATTTGACACTGTGAACCCATGCTTCTCTCTTGAACTGTGTCACTCCACAGGGAGTGTTCTGGAATGTTGTGGGAGAGCTTTCTGATAATTGCAATGACTGGGCTCTTGCTGGTATTTAATCAGCAGCGCCAAGAATGCTAGGAGTCCTACAACGCAGTGGATAGTCCTGTACCAAGAAAGAATTGTCCCGAGTCACACATGACTTTCAAATACCCTGCTAAATATTCACCACAGCTGAAAGACCTGTTTATAATCATTGGAACCTAGAGCCTGATTCAGCGAATGTCTCTTTTTTTTTTTTTTTTTAAGATTTTATTTATTTGACAGAGAGAGACACAGTGAGAGAGGAGCACAGGCAGGGGGAGTGGAGGGGGGAGAGGCAGGCTTCCCGCCGAGCGGGGAGCCCGATGCAGGGCTCGATCCCAGAACGCTGGGATCATGCCCTGAGCCGAAGGCAGGCGCTTAACGACTGAGCCACCCAGGCGCCCCGCGAATGTCTTTTTTATATACTGAATTTTCGAGCAACACAATTATAGTTTCAGTTGATGAAAAACTACTTTGTTTGAGTATCCACCATTCTAGAAATTTATATCATGTGCAGCAATCCAGCTCAGGTGGACTGGTCTCTACTTGTAGTATCCCCACCCATGGTACTTCCATGTATCAGAGCAACCATTTGACTCCTTCCTTGTGTCGTCTCCTTTAGCACATCCCAATATTGACATATCAAAATACTATATAAAATGCAGTTCCATTTTTTTATTTATTTTACAGTTGGGCTATTATATTAATTTTTAAATTATGTGCATTGGTATATTATCTATAAATATCATCTGGGAATGGTAAAGGAGACAATGTGTCTGATAGGATTGACAGCCAGGGCTGTAGACCATTTTTTCTTTTCTAGAAAATCTCTCACTCCTGGCTTCTGTAACAATGTTAACTCCTGGTTTCCCCGAACATTCTTCATCTATTTCCCTGGCTCCTCTTGTGCCTGGCTCTTAAAAGTGGCAATGTTCCTCTGAGTTTCACCGCCCCACCCCGCCGCCCTGCATTCTTACTGATTTCTCTCTTCCTCTTCTATGACTTTGACCAACACTTATTTGCCAAACTGCTCATAAATCGAGACTGTGAGTTTTCCAACCCTTTCGCTGAATTTCACACCATATTTTCAGTTGCTCACTGTGTACTACTTGGATTTTCTACCAGTGCAGTCTCTCAAATGCAGCTAGCCCCAAACAGAGCTCATTATCTTCCCTGCAAAGTCTGTTCCTCCTATATTCTCATTTTTCTTGGCTGGTGGTGATACAGTTTACCAAGTCTGCCAAATTAGAAAACTGGGATCATTTTAGACCAGTTCATCATTTTTACTCTCCCAAAGCAATTGTTCACCAAATCCAACCAAATTATCCTGTATCTTGAATATTTCTAAAATCTAAAGCACAAGTTTTTATATTTTTTTTGCAATGTAATAGAGCAGCATCAAAGTCTTAATGATCAGTGTGATTTAAGACATCAGTTCTGCTTAAGTTATAAGCCTACAGAAATAATAGTTTTAGGGTGGTGGTGTTGGTTAAAGTGTCCAACTCTTGGGTTTCAGTTTGGTCTGATCTCAGCAAGGTGAGATTGAGCCCTGCCCACAACAGGCTCCGTACTTCCTCGGGGTGGAGTCAGATTGAGTTTCTCTCCCCCTCTCCCTTTGCTCCTCCTCCCCACACTCTGTCTCTCAAATAAATAAATCTTAAAAAAAAAAAAAAAAAGGAAGTAATAGTTTTAGGCAACTTAATGCACAAAAATGTTAAATATAAAGTTATTTATGAAAATTTGGAAACAACTAAAAGGAAATGATTTGGTTTTTTATTGTGCATCCATACAGAAGTGAATCTGTAGCCATTAAAATTATGCTAACGGAGTGTCTTTATTATAACAAGAAATGCTTTTCATAGTTTTAAATGAAAAATCGGGATCTAAAATTATCTTAACCATATAAAACGTGCAGGGAAAAGTAGAACAAATCACTAATGGCAGCTATCTCTCATGCAAGAATTATAGATTATTTGTATTTTCCTCTTAATATTTTTCTGTGATATTCCAGATTTTCCACAAGGCTCATGCTTTTCCTATAATTACTTTAAGTCCTTTTCAAGTCTTGTCAATGGTGCCTATACCATAGTTCAGCCTCCTAATGCACTTTCCTTGCTTCCTGTTTCCTTACTCCTCAGTCCATCCTCCAGGCTACTATGAAATGAATCTTTTCGAAGTGTGGACTTGTTCATGGAGTTCCCTTTCTGCTGGCTTCCTACCGTTCAAAGGTCCAGGAGCAAATGAGTAAGCATGTCATACAAAGGTCGGACAGCCTCTCTCCAAGTCTGTTTTTTCAGCTTCATCCCCTGCAATTCCTCACCAACACAGACCTTCCCACCTTTACTTGAACAAGCCATGGACTGTGGCATTTTTTTGCAAGGCTGTTTTCTTTGACAAGAATGTCCCTTTTTCCCCTTTGCTGCCAGGTCAAATAACATATTTATCCTTTAAGACTCAATTCAAATGCCATTACCTCTCTGAAGCTTTTGCTGACAGTTAGGAGCCATTTACACTCCCCTCCCAAATAGTTGTGGATACTCTATTTTAGCACTTATCCCTCCGCATAAGAAAGAAATGGCCAAAGAGAAGAAATTCCTCTTTGTAGGAAAATACTGTGTCTTAGTCATCATTGTATCCGAAGCCCTGACACAAGTCTGGCACTAAGAAAGTATCTGATGAATGACCAAATTAATGAATGTAGCCAAAAGCTGTAGGAAGAAAATCAGCAAGCACCTTGGATAAGCAGCTGGCCTGGAGAAACTATAGCCAGGCTGTAGTTTCTGACTAGACAAAAGGCAGAAGGAACCAGAGTGTGTTGAAAGCAGCAGAACTACTCAAGTTAGTTATGAAGGGGAAATGACAGATGGGTTATGCAGTGACTGATAACTGTTGGAGATTGTTAGAAAAGACAGGTTAACGATTATATTAAAAAATCTCTTGTGCCTTCGTATTTGAAATACAGAAGTCTCTGAGAGCTATGCCTAATACTTTTCGTAAAGAATCAAAACTCTGATTAACTGTGTTTTTGAGTAGTAAAACAAAACACCCATGGGAACATCTATGGGAAGCTGAGACACCAGAGTAATATTCAAGGTACCTTCTCTTTGACTGGGCATTACAACTTTTTAAAATTTAATGCCTGGGCTATATTCCAGATCAACTGGGGCCCAGATATCACTATTTTTTAAAAAAACTCCCACTGTTGGGAATCGCTAATCTCCATGAAAACAATTTCCCCAACTGTAGACTGCATCCCTAAAAGGAAATGGGTATCTTCATGATTACTGTCCTTGTTAATCTCATTCCTAAAAAATGAGAGCAAATAACATACACTTGGTATCAAAGAAAGGTAAATAACAACAATGTAGCTTAAAAAATTTCTTCACTCAAGTTGATTTTTATTTTAGTTGATTTTTTTCCTGTATTCTCAAAATCCATTTTCAGTACAAAATTCAAACCTGCATAAATGATCATAGTGGAATACTATATTCCAACATCATTTTCGATATTTTAAGGCTAGAGGAAAAAACTTGGAGAATAAAAAATTTTATAATAACAAACTGAGCTCTAAGAAGAAAACTGCTATTATAGGGATTTTTTTTTTCCCCCATGGCTGGCTAAATTTTAAGTTTTCAATGGCAGTTCTTGCTGTGGGGAGAATGTGTTCTAATCCTTTTGATATTTTAAATGGTACAATCTTACATTATTTTTCAGGGATTCACCTGAAATAGCAGAAACAATGGAATAATTGTCTTGAAGAATTAAGAGAACACTGATCAGTCACCCTAAGAAGGCAATATGGTGGGCGAGTGATAGGAGGGTAGAAGAGGGACAACAGTGGGGACACTGGGCTGGGAAGTGAGGCTGGTAGGGTAAACTGAGTTCCAACTTTCCCTTCCTGAGGGTTGTTTTCCTCTGAGTTCTCACATTTTACCCTAAGTGTAGCCAAATGCCCTGACTGGTATACACTTACCCCTTTTCAGATGCTGGCATAGTTAGGAAAATTTTCTTAAATTTTTCTTTAAAAGTATCTGGTCAGGATAGTTTTTCAGAAAAAAAATCTTAACTAAAAACTAGAGAAAGGTGGGGAAAAGAAAATGAAATGGTAAAAAACCAGAAAATTTATAATAAGAAAATTTATAATAAGCTTATATATATGCTTTATATAATAAGCTTATATATATATATATAAAATAAGCATATAATAGTATAAGTATGTGACCAATAGTGGCTAACAGTGCAGTTAGGCTAGTATAAATTAGCAACTCTAGAAATCATTAATTATCCTGATCACTTGATCTCAAAATGCTATTCTGTTTAACTGACTTTTCCCCCTCCACTTGAAGACAATCACCTTACTCCTGATTTCTCCCCACCACCAACCTCCAATAAGACTTCTCCTTATTTTAAACATTGTGTTATCTCCTAGGGGAGTATTTTTCAAAAAATTTTTAACCTCGACCTGTATCAGAATATATATTATCTCTCTATCCAACACACACATACATCATACATGCAACAAATATAAACTTCATCAAAGTCTCATTATGTGTGAGGTACTCTGATATATTTCCTTTTCTATTCTATTTTTTCAAATGCTGATAACAACCTATTAAATTGATACCATAACCTAGTACTGGGTAGTACTAGCAATAGGAAAACCAAGCAAAACCTGAAGATTTCCATCTTATCTAATGCTCACATTAACACAGAAGTTCATTTATAGATTAAGAGCAGAATAATGCCCCTTTCTTAGTTTTTCAACTCTGTCCACTTCTCTGGAATTCTCAGAAGCTACTAGTTGGTTCAGTTATTTCCCATATGGTAAGGACTATGACGAACCAGGGATATAAGAATAACGGAGTCACAATCAATTGTAAGTAGTGACAGAAGTCAACCAAATTCCAGCTGCTTACCAGCAGAGGAAGCAGGGAGCAGGGAGCAACATGTGCTAGTCTAAGGCACCATTTGGGCCAAAGAAGAGAGTGCTGAAGTTCAAGAATCCAGAAAAATGAAGACATCTTTTCTCTATCAGTCAGTTCTAGTGCCAGAACAGGTAGCAAAACTGTGGGTGAAGAGTATGTTGAGTAACACCTTGGTCAGTCACAGGCCTAAGCTAATATCTTGTTTAAAAAAAAAAAATTCATAATGGTATAAAAATTGTCCCCCACTTTGCTTGGGTAATTTGGATTGTATGTTAATTCATTTACATGAATTATAAAGAGACTTGAATGGGAGTGTTGCTTACAGGTGACAAAAGATGGGGGCCTAATTAGGAACTCCTATAAGAACCCTTACGAAAAGGGATTTAGTTCTTTAACAAGCACTGAAATTAATTCGAAGGACAGCTTATGAGGTAATCAGTTGGTTTTTTTCCTCCATGAATTTCCTTTCGGAAAAAAAAATCAGCTCCTTAATGTCTTTAGGGCTCTGGCTGCCTGTAAGCATTTGCTGCTCCGCAGCTGCCGCAGCACAAATGGCACTGGCTGTTCCTGGGAGAGACACTATTTGTCAAATGTGACATGAGGATGAAGTTTGAGGACAGGGGATTACAACCAGAGATCTTTACTCAAGATTGTCAAATGTGACCAGAATCAGAAAACACAATGCTTTCATAGGATTTTACAGAGGGACTTCCTCACATTCACCAAGCATATTCATATTTCATTTTGATAACTTTGGCCTTCGTTTCCACCTGATTTTGTCCCTCTCTCTGTTACAGCATGTAGTACCTCCTGCTGTCTTGATACTGACTATGAACATGTCTTCGTTCCTTTTATAATCCAGTTGAGGGCAGGCGTGTGTTGCCCTATTCTTTGTATCCTTAACACCTATGACAGTACACACTTGGAGTTTAGAATGGGTGAACAAATAAGAAGAGAGGTACAAGGGATGTGAGCTTTGCTATGGGAGGAAGGATAGGGTAAAGGTTGAAAGCAGGGCAAGAGAAGCAAGGGGAGTTATGGGCTTTCCCCAGAAATGAAAGAGATGACATTTTAAGTAGCAAGCTTAAACCCAACAGGGCTCCTGGCCACTTACTCCCTTAGGGAGGAAACTTACCGCTAGAGCAGGGCTTCTCAATCTTCAAGGTGCAGAGAAATCACCTGGAATCTTGTTAAAATGCTTCTGACACAGGAAGTCTGGGGCAGAACCTAAGAGTCTGCATTTCTAACAAAGTTCCCAGGGGTTACAAATACAACTGGTCCACAGTTTAGACACACCTCAAGTATCAAGGCACCCAGAACCTGTGCTCTAACACCTGTAACTGCATGGATTTGATCAAGGTCCTGGGAGAAAACAGATAACAAATTCAAACAGAGTAACTGAGATTTTACTAAGATGTGAGCAGCATTAGGGGATGCCAGCAAGAAAAACATTAAGGCCCTTAAGGCTAGCAACTGGGAGGAGGAGCCATCACCAGCCCCAGACCAAAAGGGGGAAAAGGAGGGAGAGGTTACCAGAACTAAAGAACTCTGGAGCTCAAACAGAATATTTTGACATGAAAAGAGCTGTGTTCTTGGGTATCTTGGGTAGAAGAACACAGACACTTCCCAGGGAGTGAGAAAGTCTCACTCCTGTCCTACCTTCTGACGCCCTGCTGTGCCTCTCACTGGCCAGACCCAATTGGGACCTAGAGGGCAAGGTGGGGATGGGGGTGGGGGTTGTAAATGACCCCCAGAGCACAGAAGGAAGGGAGAGTAGACTGGAGGGCACAGGGAGCTATCCCACAGAGGAACTTCTGACCAATTTAGCTATTCACTATTCCCTATGGTTAAAAGTAAAAAAAAAAAAAAAAAGTAAATACCCTTAAAACTGAGTCTGGCTTCATCTAAGGGGCCTACAGGATAAAAGACTGCAATGAGTCTGTGTTGCTTCTGTAGGCAATCTTTAGAAAGAAAAGAACCTCATACAGCTTGGTAAGTAGGGCAGCTTTAAAGATAAAAGAAAAACAAGCTAAATGCCTGAGGCAGAGGCATAAAGGAAGTGCTGGGAAACCATTAAAAGACCAGCTCAGGAAGTTAAGAATATAGTGGCCCCTTCAGATCTTGGAGAAACAGGACTGGCAGGTTGGGGTCAGGGGCAGACAAGAAGACCAGCCTTCACTCTGGTTTCAGAAGCACTCTGCCTAAAATCCTCCAAATCCTTTTTAGATGCAATACCACTGGTAGATTTCCAAGATTTGGGGAAGAAAGCAGACCCAAGGAAAACTAGACACAGTAAGCACTATGACTAGATAGTCAGTTCCTAAGAAAACTCAACCAGAAGTCTGGTAGAGAAGTCCAATTATAATTATATGTGTGTGTGTGTGTATATGAATATATACATGTACAAACACATATTAGATTCCTCATTAGAGCTCCAATCAAGGCTCTTAGGAAAACATTAAGAAATGGAAAAAGCAACATCCTCATATTTAGATTTTCAACATGTTAAAAACTCCTCTATCTTTTACCCTAAAAAACAGTGCCTTCTCACCACCCCGGGGGATGTGCCATGCTCCTCATCAGAAATAGCGGGGACTGTACAGCAGTCCTTCCCAGGTGTGGAGGTCAGCCAAAAATGCCTGGTATCTCAAGGAAGTGAGAGCCCAGTGTGGACCCTGATGAGTCAGATCAGGGTACCCTTTGCCAGAATATGATATAATGTTGACTGGCTCTGCCCCTCTTCACCACCTCCACCCCCTTCCCTAAGCCCATATTCCAAGAGATACGGGGTAGTCAGTTCACCACTAGCCCCAGGGGGAACTGTCAGGAGAAAAGAAAAAAAAAAAACAAAGATTCTAAATTCTTGGTTCTAGTTCAAATGAAGAGACAAAGTTGTTTTGAAAAGAGATATGAACTGGCAGAACAGGTTCTTTGTTTTTTTGTGTGTGTGTGCATGTGTGTGTGTGTGTATGTGTGCGTGCGTGCATGTGTACATGTGTTTACTACCCTGGGAAGAAGGGAAAAATTTGGAGAGGAAAAAGAGCATTATAGGCAATTAGAGAACATGCATTCTGTGCCCCACCCCCAGAATAAAGCCCCAATCTATTAGGGTGGGATTTGGGGTCATCACAGGTTTTCCCCCCAGAAGTTTGGGAGGATCTGGCAAGATGCTTGCTTGCTTCTGCCTCCCTTCTTTCATTATTAAGGGAGACAGATGCAGAGACATCCCACGTGGCAAGGGCAGGAAGAATGAGTAGGGATGAGCTTGGTGGGCTAAGGCAGAGGAGTTCAGGAGTTGCCTGCCTTGCCTAGGGGTGCCAAGGTTAGCTGACAGAAAGAGGAGACTGACTGAGTCTCCATCTGGCTGGAGATAAAGGTCCTGATATCAGGGGCTGCAAAGTGGGTAGCTCATACCAGGGAGCCAGGCAGGAGGCACACCCATGCCCACAGAACCACGTGAGCATCCCAGAGGCTCCTCACCTAATCCCATCGGGGTCAGGGCATCAGTTTGGGGCTCTGAGAAGTCAGGGGAAGGAGAGGGTACTGATCCAGAACACAGGTCCCCTGACTGCCTCTAGAGCAGTACTCCTGAAAGCAACATCCGATAAGGAGGGGAAGGAGGGGAATGGAGACAAAGATCCTAAATATTCCTGAATCTTAACCAGAAGTAACTTAGAAAGCGCTAAATTGAATGGAGCAGACTGGCTGTGGCTGTGACTAGATTAACTTTTTCTGCTGTCAGAAATAGGGAATTAAGAGTTAGAATATAAATTTTGTTGCCAGGAATGAAAGAAAATTATATTCTGTGACTGTGAAATTCATGTGCATGACTAAGACTGATTGATTTTCCTCAGCTTCCATTGCTTAAATGTTATATGTGAATATTCAGTTAAGGTCAAATTCTATCCAGAAGCAGCAGCCCCACGGTCTGACTTCTGCAAACGCCAGAGAAGCAGATCCTGGCTGGCCATCTGGCCTTGACCTGGGATCTTACCTGAGCTCTGATTTACAGGTGGGATGGCTTCCTAGGTCCAGCCCAGGCTCAAAAAGCGGCGCCCTGCCTGGAAGCACCTGGGCCCATGCAGGTCATTGGTCCTGCCTGAGAGGTGGAAGGCACCATCAACCCCTACTCACACGTGAGACCATACCACCAGCTCTGCCACTCACAGGAGGCCCTGCCCCTTCTGCTCAACTCTCCTATCTTCCAGCTTGCTGCAGCCTCTTATTTCTTCTACAGTTTCCCAAACAATTCCAGTTCATAAGGATCTCTCATATAACTTAGGGACTCCTGGGTTCCACGTCAGTGACATTTTGGGTTCTCTTTGATTTACTATTGTAGCAAGATGACTGAATTTCTGCCAGAGATTTGTTAGAAAGATGCACATTGGCCAGAGTAATTTTGAAGCAATAAAGAATTGTCGGGTCTGCATCAAGTCTTGACAAACACATTTTCACCATTAACTAACCCATTTTCCCAATTGTGAGGGTGTTTAAATACTACACAAGGTGAGGCAAATATTTCTGCTCTCCACAAGGACCGGTGAGCAACTGATTGCAAGATACGTCTGCTTACTTCCAGAGCTTCAATATCTATCTTAATATGCAATTTGGGGGAATTTCCCAGATAACACGATGTAGGGTTGTTTTTATATGCAGTACGCAGTGCACCCTTCAATAATACCTGGGCTCAAACTAAGTTTGATTTTTATAATGGCCTACAAAAAGGCCTGGGCTCCTGTGTTGGCATGACTATATTTTAGGAACAGTAAACGAAAAACTTCTACTATAAAATTCGGGCAAACGTTCCTTGAGACTTGTGCTGGAGAGAAAGGAAATGAACATACCAAAGCAGCAGATGGATCCAGATGTTCTGACCCCTGCTTAAGCTGCAAAGTTAGGCCAGTGCTTTGCTGACAGATGTGAAGTAGTGATTCTGTAAGAGAAAGGGAGGGAACCCTAAAAAAGTATAGTCTTCTAAATGCACTAGAATGAACTGCTGTGATAGTCCCATATCCCCTAATATCAGAGAATCTATTATTCACAGTACCATCTAGCTAGGAACTGTATTACATTCAAGAAAGTCTGATAAAAACATTTCCAGAGAATGCAGCACTTACAAAGGTATTTAAAACAGAATAAAAGAGAGAAAGTAACCCTAGTCAATGTGCATTTATACTCAGTAATTATATAAAACACTACTAGTGCCCAACATTGGGTGAAATACCTGTTGAATACCCTCAACAATTCTATGAAAAAAATTATCAGGACTATTATAATTTCTTTTTACAGATAAAAAAATAAAGGCTTAAAGAGAGTTTGTCACTCATCTGAGGACCCATAGCTGGTAAGAGTAAGAATGTAAGATGTAGGATTCAAACTTAGGTAGCAGGACCTCAAGATTCAAAACTCTCTGTCCTGTGCCTTGGGTATTTTCCCCCAGGCTACTCCCAGTGCTGTTACTTCTCATGCAGTGGTCACTGCTAAATAGCTGTCTATGAACAGGCAATATGGCCAGTTTTTAGAGAAGTTCCTGCTGACTACTAAGAGCACGCCAAAATAGAATCAAAGCACTCACACATTTTTAGTACCTAGGAAGCCACCAGTCAAGTTTTCAAGACATTTCACAAGAAACCTGGAGCTATTTAAGGACTTATCAGTCATTTGATGTGCATTCAATCACTGCACTAATTTATTTTAAAACTAGAAATGTAATATGCAAACTTTGTGAAAAAAAAATCCTAAAAAAAGCTGGGACATCTAACAACTGACTTATGAGTGAGTTATACATTATTTCTAGACTATACCAATCTTTAGTTAATTTACAAAGAGCAAAGTATTTCCCAAGTTTGGAGCTGATCAATCCTCTGGTAGTGATACTAGTAACAATCAACAGCTAATGGTTTAGCCCTTGTCAAAGGAAGCCAACATAAAGAACAGCTTAGAATCATGCTGACAGAGGTCCACAGGGTAGCCATCAGATTAAAACACCATTGAGGAGGGTCATACCTTCAATACTGGTGGCTCTCCTGGGTTTTGTCCCTCATCCTCTTCCAATGTCCACTTGTGGCACCTGAGCTCCTCCCCATAACCTTATCCATTGTTGTGGCTTCACTTACTAGCTGAGGATTCTCTAATCTTTGGCCAGATCACTCTTGAGCTCGGACTCTTCAGGATGTCAAATCATCTTCATATGTTTGACTCATCATGTCCAAAACTCAGCCCCTCCCAACTGTAATCACTCCTTTCCCCCAGCCTCAGGAACAGCATCACTACAACCCTGCCATTTTTCAATTCTCTCCCTTCCTTGCCCACCATTATTGGACAGGTCCACAAATCTGGCCAAATCTACCTCAGACACATCTCTCAAATCCATCTTTTTTGATTTAGTTGTATATCTAATATACAAATTTATGATATATTTAGGCTACTGCACACCTAACTTGTCTCTCAATATTTGGCTCCCTGCCATTTTAATATCCTTTACTTACATACACCTGCAAAGGTTGCTAAAACAAAAATTATATAATGCCATTTTCTTGTTAATAATCAGTAGATGAGGCTAACCCAACTGTTTGGTAGAATGATCCAAATCCATTAGCTGGTATAAATGTTCCTTTACAACCTGCCTTAGCTTACCTTTTCTAACTCATCTCTATCCCCCACTCCAATCATATTTGCTGAAGTTCATCCATAATAATCTAATCATGGATCCCTTAAGTAGGCTGGTCAATAGGAGTCAATGGAGATGAGAGTATAGTGGTTAAGAAAGGGCTTTTCAGTTGAGCTGATGTGAAATGAATCACGGATTTACCTCTTACTGATACAGTAACTTATGTGTCCACTCTGAGACCTGACTTCCCCTTGTCTCAAAAAATGGGATAATAACATAAGGTTATTATCAGAACTAATTAAGGCAATCTGTTAGCTATTACAATAATACCTCATCATCAGGTATATCTAGAGCAAATTTTCAAAGAAGAAACACTTTGTACAAATATATTATTGTTAGTTAATTGATGATGTCCTCAAGATTTGTATTCTTTAGTTTTTAGAGGTTCTTGAAGAGATGGTTTGGAAAGAGGACTGAAATAGGTTGGTAGCAATTAAGAACTATCCTGCTGAATCTCTTATACTCCCAGTTTTCTACACCACTGACTTAGTAATCCCCTGAGTACAGAACTAAAATTTGCCTCATATTTTTACTTTCTTTACTGTGTTGTATCTCCAAATATACCTCAGTACAGAAACTTCATCTTCTACTTCTTAACATCTCAACATTACCTGGCCCACCACAAGATTCTTGGTAGATCTTCAATAAATACTGAGGTCAGCGTGAGTCATCAGGCTACAGATTGCTAATCCTCATGATAAATGCCCAAAGTTAAATGCATGAGCTTCTGGTGTTGCTCAACCATGATGGTTTTTTTCTAAGGAATAAAGATTATACTTCATAAAAGAAAAAAAAAATGCTTTACAATTCCTTTTGTCACACTGTACAAAGCAAAATGCAAATTAGCATGAACCTATGGGCACACATATTAAAATTAAGATTTGAGCAATTAATTATTTTAATTGCAATGTTGATGAACACAGTTCATAACACGAAGGCCATATTTCTCCAGGTTATCTGCACTACTTGATACAAGTAAATATGCACAATGCTTATAAAAATGTTGACTAATATTTGACTGCAAATGAAAAAGGCTGTGAGTCTGGGCTCTAGTTGGATACCACCACACAATGCCTCCTTAGGAAAATATTCCTCTCTAATATTCTGTCTCCATAAATCTGTAAATGTTTCCTCTGATAGCCTTGTTTTGAGGATTCAAAAAATCGTGTCCATAAATTATTCTGAGCTTCACCAACATAATTACTAGCAGTTACCATATACCAGGTACCATTCTAAGTACTTTACACATACTAACAAGTTCGATCTTCATAATAACCCTATAAGGTAGGCACTGCTACATCCATTTTACAGATGGGACAAAGTGAGGTTTAAGAGAAAAATTCACTAGCCTATGATTATAGCATTACTAAGGAGTACAGCCCAGATTTGCACACAGCTTATCCATTCCCAGAGCCTCTGCTCTCAATCACCATACCATACTTCACTCATAAAGTAGAATTCAGCACATGCTTTGGGAACTGGAAAGAAGGAGAAATTACTCCCTATTAAAGTTCAAGAAAGACCTCAAGGAGAAGGATGTGCAAGATTCTGACTGGCAGAGATGGAACAGGAATGATGTGCATTCTAGTCCCTGGTGAACAAAGTCACACAGCCAGGCAGGTGCAGGGAACGGGGTAGGATAGACAAGGAGTCTAGTTTGGCTAGTGATGCAATAGAAAGCATAGCTATGACAACTCTTCAGATGCCACAGGTGGACACTATGGGGCTTTAACTGATAGACTATGCAAAATTTTCTCAACAAGGTAACATGAATTAAGACATATTTTGGGAAGATTAGATTTTTTTTTTTTTTTTAAAGCTTAGGAACATTTTTCTCAGAAGATCATTTTCCTTACTTAGTCTAACAGACTATTTTGGATAATAATCCAACTCAAGAAATTCTCCACTGAGAGGCCTAAGGGACTGAAACTAACAGGATGAAGCTTAATAGGAAAGGGGATGAAGTTCAGAAACTTCAGCTGTCCATGTTTAGGATGACTGCTTCCTGGCAAGAGTAAAGTTCATATGAAAAAGATGAAGAGATTCTGGCCAAATTCAAGGTCAGTACAAGCTAAAAGCACTACACGGATGCCAAGAAAACTAAGTGAAAGATTAAGCAGCATAGAAGTATATCACACAGAAAGAGGAGATGATTATCCTAAATACAGCAGAACTGGAATTCAGCTCTGGGCACCACTAAGGGTGGATGTTGACAGCCAGGACTGAATTCAGAGCAGGATGGATGAAGACAGATGGTCAAGAGGCTGCGCCACGTGTGAAAATATTGAAAGCACTGGAGAAGTTTAGAAGCCTCCAAGGAAGCATGATCGCTATCATCAAACATTTCAAGAACTGTCTTGGGAAGAACAATCTGTTTAGACTCACAGTACAAAAACAGAACCGAGAGGATAATATAACCAATGAATCAACTGATACTAAAGACCAGGTCTCCATGAGTTACATGAGAAGAAGGATGTTACCAAAGTAAAGGAAGCAGTCAGTGTCCAATGGGCGCCCACAAGCTAGCCAAAGACAAGATAATGCTTTTTTTTTAAATTTTTTAAATTTTATTATGTTAGTCACCATACAATTCATCATTAGTTTCTGATGTAGTGATCTACAATTCATTGTTTTCATATAACACCCAAGTGCTCCAACCTGGTGATGGGTATTAAGGAGAGTAGGTACTGCATGGAAACAGTTTTTTTTGTTGGTTTTTTGGGTTTTTTTCTCTTTCTTTTGTTTTTTGTTTTTGTTTTAATGCCTGTAGTTTTTTTTTTAATTTTATTATGTTATGTTAATCACCATACATCATTAGTTTTTGATGTAGTGTTCCATGATTCATTGTTTGCATATAACACCCAGTGCTCTATTCAGTACGCGCCCTCTTTAATACCTATCACCAGGCTAACCCATCCCCCCACCTGCCTCCCCTCTAGAACCCTCAGTTTGTTTCTCAGAGTCCACAGTCTCTCATGGTTTGTCTTCCCCTCCAATTTCTCCCCCTTCATTTTTCCCTTCCTGCTATCTTCTTCTTCTTCCTTTTTAAACATATAATGTATTATTTGTTTCAGAGGTACAGGTCTGTGATTCAACAGTCTTACACAATTCACAGCGCTCACCATAGCACATACCCTCCCCAATGTCTATCATCCAGCCACCCCATCCCTCCCACCCCCACCACTCCAGCAACCCTCAGTTTGTTTCCTGAGATTAAGAATTCCTCATATCAGTGAGATCATATGATACATGTCTTTCTCTGATTAACTTATTTCGCTCAGCATAATACCCTCCAGTTCCATACACGTTGATACAAATGGCAAGATTTCATTCCTTTTGATGGCTGCATAATATTCCATGGTATGACAACACAATGCTTTTAAAAAGAAAACTCACCTTGCTGAGTATGGGAGTATATAAATACCAAAGGAAAGATATTGAGAACCTAGTCTTCAGAAATTTGGAAATGTCGGCGTGAGGGGAGTGTTGAGAGGGGGAGAAGAGAGAAGGAGGGTGTGGAATTTGAGCTGGACTTCGACAGATGAATCAGTTTACAACCTGAAGTGGTCAAGTAACTGCCAAAAAGCCAAATCTTCAGTAAACAGAATTGTAAACAGATTACTGAAAATGCTTATTGAGTCCACTTAAGGCTTAAGGACATACAATAATTCTCTGTAATACATTCCTTCTCAATTTTTTGCAGTTTATAGGGGGTAATGTGATCCTTTCCCTTCTTTTCTCTCAAAAGTATCCCCTACACACACATGCGCGCGTGCGCACCAAGTTTTATATATTACCGTGGAAGAAGAATAGATAATACCTTCTCATTCAAGAGAGTAGGTGATAAAAGGAAGTAAAAAGTCAGAGAATAGAGAATATGGGGGCCCTGTTAATAAGGAGAAACAGCCTTCCTTGACTGTTTAAGGTTCTACAGCAACTTCCACCAAAATCTCAGAGTTTTCCTATTACCTCCAGACTGAAAAACACAGATAACAAATTTTGTCATTCACTCAGCATTGTGTGGGAGAAAATGCCCAGGCCTCAGAGTCAAACAAATTTTGGTTCACACTCTTGCCCTGACACTCATCAGCTATATAAAATGTGGGCAAGACACTTGGCCTCCTAGTGCCTCAGTTCCCTTATCTGTAAACTGTGGATAACCACTCCTGCATGAAGTTTTTGTGAAGATAAAGGAAACAGTATTCATAAAATGCCTGCACCCATTCTATAGTTCTACTCATCATGACCACCAAAACCTAAAGATTGCTAGTGGCGATGTTCTGATAGCTCAGGCATTTCTGGGACTTTGGAAATTAGACTTCTTGAAAAAGCTCAAAATGAGCTTGTCTAATATTGGGGCTTCTGATTTCTTCTATTTCATAGATTAGAGAGCAGTTTTGAAGGAACTGCAACTTCTTAGTGGTAAGGGATATCCACAGACCTCCCTAATTCAAAAGGAGACTGCACTTTGGGGTGTTTTGTTTTGTTAGAAAAAGGAGGGGAGGAGGAGAAGCTGCAGGGGCTGGGGATGGATCAAGTGATAAGTCCTGTCATACTTTAACTAAAACACACTAGAAGATTCGTACCTACTGAATAATTTGAGGTTGGCAAAGAATAAAAGACAATTACTATATGCTATTATTTAAAAAGAAATCTTTTCAAGTAGGTGAACTGTCTGTTAGCCTGCATTTTAACTATATTGCTTCAAAGCATCCTGTCTGGAATAGTCACATAGCTCTTTGGATGCCCTACATCAGCACGAAGGCTCTCCTATACTATACTCCTGCCATCACAGGCAGTACTGTGTCGGGTTATTGCCTCCACGTCTCCAGCATTCCTTTTGAAGTTTATGGAGACATTATTTGGAATGAGCTCTGTAAGTTATGGAACAGGAAGAAACATCTCCTTTAGCACCTACTTATTCCATACATTTCAGATAGTTATGTACCACTTTAGTAGACAAATAACTGAAATATTGTGCCTTTCTGTCTTTTTAAACAAAATAATGGACGCTTCACGTCCCAAATAGTGATTTCTGTGAAGTACCAGGTTGGATTCTGGGGAAGTCTCCTTTAAGGTGATGTGCAGCTGGGCAGGAAATATCCTTTCATTTCAGACCCCAATTTTACTACTATGTATATCCATATGAGAAATCTAGAAAGTTTAAATCTTCATGTTCATTTAATTGAGTACATCTAACATATGGAGTATTATGTAATCTTCATAGCTAACAGAGAGAAGACCTGTTCCCCTGCTCACTTACAAACAGTTTGCTTGGTACCTGAGCTTTGTAAACCTATCATTTATTCATCACTAAAGTGCCCTAGCAATGAATGTCCATCTCATCAGCACTGACATTGTCCAAACACTCCTCTCAATGGTTTTTGTCCCCTTAAATAATCCACAGGCTTCTATATCACTAAGATACAATTCCCTTTTGCTCAATCCCCCCCTTCCTTCTGTTTAGATAAGCACTTGGGGGTGATTGTTCTCAGTGCAATCTTCTCTCAGGTCTTATCACCAGGTCACACTACACCTTCAGAGATAGCCGAAAGGCTGTTACACTCTGTCTCCTCTATATACTCTATACTCAAGATGGTGGTGAGTTGCTTCCCTATGTCTTTACTATAATAATACTGTACATCTTCACTGAACTGCCTTCATGCTCTCCACTTCTGGAAAATTTCCAGGGAGGGTCTGTGTTTACATCAGCAAGACTGATTCAAAACACCACCTCTGGGGTTTTAACAGGCTTTGAAACACATTCCTGCAATCTGCTCAACTCAGGTCCGTAGGAGGCCTCCCAGTAAATCTGTTACTTTACTTTGTCATTTTACTTATTGCAGACGGGCACTGATTTCCTTGTAGCTCATTTCATAAGTAATTTTATTTTTCTAAAATTTCTGCTGGAACCTTGGATAATAGAACCTTGCATTATTATGCCCATTGTCTTCAGAACTCCTCTGTAAAGATTCTGCTTGCTTAAGTAAGCTAAGCATTGTTCTGTTTTCCATCTAATTTTTTTTTCCTTCAGCTTTAGGATCATAAAAATTCAGTTCTTTTTTATATTTTCCAATCTAAACACAAGCCTTACCTTGTTAAATTTGCTTTTGGTTAGCACAGTTATTATTCAATTAATCCCTTAGTTTATAGTTTAACAAGTGCCTTACAAAATTCTTAAGAGATAGGATGTGTACAAAGGGGGTTGGGCAGGGAGCAGTTATTAAAAGCAGAACTATGGGGGCTATCAAAACAAAACTGTAGAATGTCAAATTTAAGAATGATTTCTAGGGGTGCCTGGATGGCTCAGTTGGTTAGGAGTCTGCCTTCAGCTCAGGTCATGATCCCCGGGATCCTGGGATTGAGCCCCATGTTGGGCTCTCTGTTCAGTGGGGAGCCTGCTTCTCCCTCTCCCTGTTGCTCCCCCTGCTTGTACTCTCTGTCAAATAAACAAAATCTTAAAAAAAAAAAAAAAGATTTCTAACAATAATGTAAATCCCTTTTACTTACAAGATTTAAAGTAAAATAAAGACTCCCTATTTAATCATCAAAGCACACCAGTATAAAATTATTTTCACAAACAAATAAGCACATCAAGCATATCCTAGACATTATGCTGGAAATGTATCACCTATCATAGACCTTGGTTTTGCTTACCACACTCTGAAATCTAAAGCTAAAACTAAAAAGAAAAAAACAAAACAAAACAAAACCCTTACCCCTCCCAACTCATACCATACAAAAGCAGTATTTCATCTAAATGGTCTTTCTTAACACACTCTAATCTAAAAAGAAGGCTCAAAAGGGCTAAAGTAGACTCTACCTTTGATTACAAAATATATCAGGAAAACAATCTAAAAATGCATTGGCAAAAATATAAAGATGATGCTACACAACCTTTAAAAAGAACCCAGAACACTCTGAAGCAAATGATTCTAATTTGAAGAAAACGAAATTCAAATAAACAACAAAAGCACCCGTCCTAATACTTCCCCTTCCTGTGAAAGACAACGCAAAGGACAAAAACAAGAAAAGAAAGAAAGAAAAAAGAAAAGAAAGAAAGAAAGAAAGGAAAGGAAAGGAAAGGAAGAAAGAAAGAAAGAAAGAAAGACAGACAGACAGACAGAAAGAAAGAAAGAAAGAAGACAGAAAGAAAGAAAGAAAGAAAGAAAGAGAAAGAAAGAAGGAAGGAAGGAAGGAAGGAAGGAAGGAAGGAAGGAAGGAAGGAAGGAAGGAAGAAGAAGAAGAAGAAAAGAAAAGAAAAGAAAAGAAAAGAAAAGAAAAGAAAAGAAAAGAAAAGAAAAGAAAAGAAAAGAAAAGAAAAGAAAAGAAAAGAAAAAAGAAAAGAAAGAAGTGCCTGGGTGGCTCAGTTGGTTAAGCGACTGCCTTCGGCTCAGGTCATGATCCTGGAGTCCGGGGATCAAGTCCCGCATTGGGCTCCCTGCTCGGCAGGGAGTCTGCTTCTCCCTCTGACCCTCCCCCCTCTCATGCTCTCTCTATCTCATTCTCTCTCTCAAATAACTAAAATCTTAAAAAAAAAAAAAAAGGAAGGAAGGAGAGAGAGGAGAGAGAAAGAAAGAAAGAAAGAAAGAAAGAAAGAAAGAAAGAAAGAAAGAAAGAAAGAAAGAAAGAAAGAAAGAAAGAAGAAAAGACAAGACATATAAGGAGTCACTGACAAAAGGGCTGTATGGATAACAGTGCTCTAAAAATTAAATATGAAAGGAGATTAACAGACACTGTGGAAACCTTTCTGGGAAGGGCTGCATTTGTGTTTCTTGAAATAGGCCTTCTGCTTGCTATTAATCAGACTAAGGCTGGCTTTGAGAGTATGCCCTAACGAAGGTACTGATTTCTTGAAGAAGGATAAGGGAGGAGTAGGTGGAGGCCAAGAAAAGATGTGAAGAAATGGATGGACAAAGGCAGCACACAAAAATCCCAGGCACAGTACTTTCTGCAGGGCAGGTATGCAATGGGCATTCCCTCCCCACCCACCTGTCTTCTCTAGAACCAGGGCAAAAACACAGCTGCTTCTGCTTGGCGTCCTTTGTCCCAACATGGAAAACCAGAGGAAAGGCTTGGTAGCCTGACCAAAGAAATACATCAATTCCACTTAAGAGTGAAAGTGCTTGCTTGGGTAATGGAGTCTCCCTCAGTAGATGTTTCCAAAATTAATCTGGAAAGACTGGATTAGAGTTTTATTTTTTTTAAAGATTTATTTGCAAGAGAGAGCACAGGGGAGCAGGGGGGAGGGGCAGAGGGAGAGGGAGTGAGAATCCCGAGACTCTGCACTATGCATGGAGCTCCAGGCGGGGCTCGATCTTAGGACCCTGAGATCCTGACCTGAGCTGAAACCAAGAGTGAGATGCTCCACTGACTGAGCCACCCAGGCGCCCCTGGATTAGAGTTTTAAAGGCTCCTGCCTTTAAAATTCCAGTTCCTCCAAAGCAGGAACTGGAATCAAAAGACCTTTAAAATTCCAGTTCCTCCAAAGCAGGAACTGGAATCAAAAGACCTCTAAGCCATTTATTTTTATGCATCTATTAATATTCCATCTTAACTAGTCTTCCCAAATTAGTAACAGGGCTTACCGACTCTTCTCCTATATCTGAGCTTTAGAAACGTACAGCTACCCTGTAACAAAAATCTTCTTTCAAAGGTTAAAAAAATCACAGTTTACTATCACTTAATATTATGTACCTATAACCTAATAATAAAACCATAAGCTCCACTTACTCATTCAATTAAAAACGGATTAAAAACAAGCTATAGCAACCATCATCTACTCTCTTCTTTCCCCTCTTAAATGAAAGAATCAGCTAAGGAAAGAAGCCTGTAGCCCAAGTGATTGATCAAAGAAGTGCTCTCAACCTTACCTTTTAGAAGGTTAAAAGTCTCACGGATGATATTCTTAAGGGAGAAGTACAAAACATCTGTGCGAGCATGTGTCCTCATGGCCCAGAGGTGGGGAGGCCATCCTCCCAAGCACATCCACCACCCCACGCCCTCTGAGCACTGCCTCCCTCTCTGAGACAGGACAGTGCTGGTTGCCTCCAGCCCAGCAGCAAAGAAACAAAGGGCACTGGAGTTTCTTGCAGGAGGAGAAAGAATTCCCACTGCACGGTAGCTATTTAAAGAGGTAGGGTCTGTGGGACAGATCTGCCTCCCAGCCTTCCTGTTTGTGTCCCAGCTCCAATTTTCACCCACTTCCTAAGGAAGAATGCAAAGTGGAATCAGCCTCGAGAAGGCTGAGATTTATGAAAACCCGTGCAGTTTGAGAGGGCAAGTTTTAGAGAGTCTTCCCCTTTCCTTCTTTTCCTCACTAAACAGATATGAGGCTTTATTAAAAGTATTTTCAAAGTCAAAAGCAAACACTGTATCTATCATGATTTGATAAGTATTTCCACTCCAGAAAGAATTTTAACCTGAAATGCAGGAACAAAAGATTTTGTAGATAAATAATCCAACATGTCATAATGCATCCCAGTCATAGTGCAGAGCAAAAATGTGTACCTTATGGTCAGAAGGCAAGAGCTTGATTCAAAAAACCTCTGGGATTTGCTAGCTTTAAGTAAAGAAATTCACCCAATCTCTCTGGGCCTCACATAAGAAATTCACTCCATCTTTCTGAGCCTCATTTTCTTTGTCTGAATAAATGGGAATAATAACATGTACTTTACATGTCTATTGTGAGAACTGCAAAAGACAACTGTAAAAGACCCTGTATTTTGCTTTATATAAAAGTCAGATCATGCTGTCACTGCATCCTGGCATACAATTTCCCAGCTGCTGTTACATAGTATCAGTCATTAGCAGCTGGATACAAAGAGCTAATACCTCCCCTCTCATCTCTCCAAAATTATACTCTGTATGCATTTGTTCACTTGCCTGTTATCTGACTTCCCCAATGGTAATAAATACTTAACAATATTCCCAGAATCAAGAATAGCACTTAGCATTTATTAATATACAATAAGTACTTGTTAAATAAATGAAGAGAGAAATACACAATTTCAGAAAAATCAAGCAAAATGCTCTACACATAGTAAACCTGTAACTTATGAATTAATGAATGAACCACAACTTTTTTTCTACAGAAAAACATCCCAGGAAAAAATGCAATATAACAGAATTTTTTTTTTTTTAAAGATTTTATTTATTTATTTGAGAGAGAGAGCACATGAGAGGGGGGAGGGTCAGAGGGAGAAGCAGACTCCCCGCCGAGCAGGGAGCCCGATGCGGGACTCGATCCTGGGACTCCAGGATCATGACCTGAGCCGAAGGCAGTCGCCCAACCGACTGAGCCACCCAGGCGCCCAATATAACAGAATTTTAAGACAAGTTGGAACTCTTAAAAACATTTGACATAAATATGACTATATGTTTTGTTAGATCACCCTGTTCAAATACATTATTAAGATGGTTAAGGTACAGGTTTCTTACAACATGGATATGAGTTACAATATTCAGTATAAATTAATTCAGTGAAAAAGAGTTTACCTTAGTTTAGAATTTACCTAAAATCCTTCCTCAGGCCTCTTTCTGTTAAAAAATGGAAACTCCTATCCTCTGGTGCCCTTCAAGGTCTAGTGTGTAGCAGTGGGATTTGATAAGGACTCACTGATTCTTTTTTAAGAGCATTACCCAGACAAGGAGGATACAAACCTGTGGTCCCTTGTGGTTCTTATGATCCAACTACTAATGTTTCATATGACATAACAACATGCCGGGAGACAGGATAGTCTCAGGGATCTGTAACAACAGATTTAGTTTCGAGCCTTCACATCACTGCCTCAATCCAGTTCAGGCCACGAGAGACTAAAAATCAATTCTTTGATGGCTGCTCATTAATTTATCACGTGTAAAGAAGAAAGCGACTTTAGTGGATACTTCTCCATTTTATTAAATTACCAAGAGAGGAAAGATCCTGCATCTTAAAAGATCATGTAAAACATAATTCCCTCTTACTTTAAGGATTTCTCTTGCTTTGCTTGAGAAATAGGACCTTCCACGTCTCTCTTCCTTTCCTCTCTGCCTTCTCTCTTGGCTCCCACTTTATAGATAGAGTAAGAGCTAACTACAGATCTTTTGGGAAGTGTTAAAAATGGAAAATAAAGATTTAAAGTTTCTCACTCTGAATGAAGTCATTTTGGTTCCGCAATATGAGGAAGCATTCCATAACCACTGAGCCTGAAAGCTGTATTGCTTTTGGCCAACAAGAAAGAATCTCTGAAGAACAGAGAGCGGTGGTCATATAAAAACAGAATTTCCTGCCTTTAACAAGTATCTATACTCTTTTTCTGAGCTCAAAGTTTCAGACATTGTGACATGTTGTTTGCCACAAACCCATTCCTTCTTTCTGATGCAGCCTCCCCAGTGCTAGAGGCATTTTTAATTGATTAATTACAAATTCTAAAGAACTTTTGAAATAGATTTTTTGACAGCTTCCAGCAGCAAGGCTTTCTCACCTTACATGTAGCCTCTGCCCTGACAAACACCAGTCTACAGGGAGCTTGTAAGTTGAACTACAAGGGTTATCAGATGTGGCTTAAATGCCTCCTAGAACATGTACATTTGACCCTGGGGGAGGGGAACGAATTGTCAAAACTGCCATCCAACAGTCATCTGATGTAAGAAGAACCCTTGGAAGTACCCACCTGGAAGCTCTGCCATCCTCCCCTGGGGATGCTAATGGACCACTAGCTATTTCCTGTAGAACAGCTTTATTGTCCCGGTGACTGACAGACTTAATCAAGATACCACTGTGTATTTGTTTAGCAAACAAAAAGAAGATAACTTCAAGATACTGATTAGAGGGTTCTGCTATGCTATTTCTATTATTATAGTCTCAAGTATGTATCTTTTTTAAAAAAAAATTTTTACTTATTTATTTGACAGAGAGAGAGAGTGGCAGACAGAGGGAGAGTGAGAAGCAGGCTCCCCACTGATCAGGAAGCCCAACGTGGGGCTCGATCCCAGGACCCTGGGATCATGACCTGAGCCGAAGGCAGACCCTTAACCGACTGAGCCACTCAGGCACCCCTATATATCTCATTTTTAATAAACATTTATCTAATGCTACAAAAAACATAAAAATCAATCTTTAAGGGAAGATAATTCATAGGCATGACTAAAAGGAACAAATATCATAGAACACATTATCTCAAAGTCTGCCATTCCTAGGTATGTACGCTGCACAACAGAATAATAATGAATATTTTTTTTGCCATCTGCTGTTTTATAAGACAGCTGATTTCCTGTGAGCTGACTCTAGCAATTATGATTAATGAGGAATAAAAGAAGTAAAACAAAGTTACATTCAAAGATCAATCTTATTGATAAGGATGTATTTTGATAGCAAGTTAATTCTGAGAGGTTAGGACTATTTCTTTTCCAAAATGAGAGAAAAAGAAGATGATTATTTGTCAATTCATGAATTGGTAAGACAGGTACAGAAGTAACTATAAGCACAAAGGTAGTGTGTACTAAAAGGGAAAGTATAGCTTAATATCAAGAGTGCAGGGCATGGGGCACCTGGGTGGCTCAGTCATTAAGTGTCTGCCTTCAGCTCAGGTCATGGTCCCAGGGTCCTGGGATCGAGCCCCACATTGGGCTCCCTGCTCAGCGGGAAGCCTGCTTCTCCCTCTCCCACTCCCCCTGCTTGTGTTCCCTCTCTCGCTGTGTCTCTCTCTGTCAAATAAATAAATAAAATCTTAAAAAAAAGAGTGCAGGGCATGAAGTAAGAAGGGCATAGGTCTAACTGGCTTTGCCACTTGCACACTGCGTGAGTTTGGGCAAAGTTAATCCTTCTACGCTTTGCTTTACTCATGGATAAAACAGAGATCACAATAGTGCCTGCCTCCTAGGACAGTGGTGAAAAATAAACAAATTTTGAGTACAAATCCTTAACAGAGCACCTGGCTTTTGAAGTTCTCAATAAATAACACGGATACAAAAGAAAAAGATTAAAAGAAATACTTAAATTGCCATGGACATCCAAAGGAGAAAGACAATTCCATCCATAAAAAAGAGATACAGAATTTTCTAGCCAGGAAACTCCTGTCTTGGGATAGTTTGAATATACATGTTGTCCTTGACTTATAATTGGGGAGAGAGTACCTGGAAAGAAGAGGGGCCACTGCCACCGCTTATCTCCCAGTTCCCATACCGCCTTCTTTCTGAAATGCCCAACCATGGTCCTACATCCAATCTCAGCCTGTGTCAATCCAGGGCATAGTAAATGACCTTGGAGTCTCTTCTCTCCCTCCCCAAAAAATTGCTTCTTGTTCAACAACAGAGATGTTCTCAAAGGCTACCTTAATATGTAAAAGAAAACATCCAGAATATTCATAAAAACTAAAATTTCTGTTTCTGGTCATGACGGATTAACTGGGAATGGAGTAGCCTTCCTGCCATACAACTGGAAAACTGGATAAAATATGTGAAAAACTGCTTATAAATATTAGAAGAAAGTAAAGATGTGATCCCTGAGAGAAAGGGAACAACTGAGGTAAATCCTACAGTTATCCCAGCTTTCATCCTGGATGCACATTCCAGACTGGAAGTGTAGTGAGAGGAAACCCAAGAATACTGTGGTCTCACTGAGCTAAGGGGACACAGAATAGAGGTCACAGAGGCTAAGGGAGATGAAATTTTCTAGGACAATACCAGACAGGAAGAAGCTATGCAGGGCTCAAGAAATCCAAATAAGGGTCTCTTTGAGTTTGTTGCTAAATGGTAAGTCACACATAAACAGGGTTAACTTCATAATGCTAGACAAAAAACGAATGAGGATCTTTAAGTTAAATGATTCACAGATATCACAAAGAGCTAGGAGACACCTGGGTTTTTAATAGCTAGAACAGGAAGTCTGTGTTGAGCACCTGGAGTTCAGGTCCCAACCCCAGAAGAGTCTTTAGTAGTAAGATAACTTTAAAGTATCAGTTTAGTAATATGTCTAAAGGTTACTGTAGACCTGCCCAAACAAACCTTTTAAGAGAAAGACAACAAACTTTACACTGAATAAAAGCAAACAAATCAGGGAGACGCCGCAGACCCGGGACCCGGAGCAGCTCGGAGGCGGTGAATAATAGCTCTTCAAGTCTGCAATAAAAAATGGCCTCCAATAAAACTACATTGCAAAAAATGGGAAAGAAACAAAATGGAAAGAGTAAAAAAGTAGAAGAGGCAGAGCCTGAAGAATTTGTGGTGGAAAAAGTACTGGACTGACGTGTAGTGAATGGGAAGGTGGAGTATTTCCTGAAGTGGAAGGGATTTACAGATGCTGACAATACTTGGGAACCTGAAGAAAATTTAGATTGTCCAGAGTTAACTGAAGCATTTCTTAATTCTCAAAAAGCTGGTAAAGAAAAAGATGGTACAAAAAGAAAATCTTTATCTGACAGTGAATCTGATCATAGCAAATCAAAGAAGAAAAGAGATGCTGCTGATAAACCAAGAGGCTTTGCCAGAGGTCTTGATCCTGAACGAATAATTGGTGCCACAGACAGCAGTGGAGAATTAATGTTTCTCATGAAATGGAAAGATTCAGATGAGGCAGACTTGGTGCTGGCAAAAGAGGCAAATATGAAGTGTCCTCAGATTGTAATTGCTTTTTATGAAGAGAGACTAACTTAGCATTCTTGTCCAGAAGATGAAGCTCAATAATTGTTTGCGTTGCTTTTTATATATATATATAAAATCTGGGTCTTTGTTTTTTTGATTTATTAGTGTGAAGAAATAACATTCTAATGAAAATCACGTTTGATACGTTTGTTTTGAAGTAGTATTGGGGGAGTTGTTGGGTTTTTTTTGCATCTATAGCACTGGTTACTTTGAACAAATAAAAGCTTTCTGTAGTTGCTTCCTTTATCAGAAAAAAATATTTGAGACCATGGTATATTATCCCCCTGCATTAGAGAACACCTTTTTAAATGTTGGGGGAAATTTCATAGTCGTTACTCAGTCAGAATTTGTGTTTAGGGGCGCCTGGGTGGCTCAGTTGGTTAAGCGACTGCCTTCGGCTCAGGTCATGATCCTGGAGTCCTGGGATCGAGTCCCGCATCGGGCTCCCTGCTCGGCGGGGAGTCTGCTTCTCCCTCTGACCCTCCTCCCTCTCATGCTCTCTGTCTCTCATTCTCTCTGTCTCAAATAAATAAATAAAATCTTTAAAAAAAAAAAAAAAGAATTTGTGTTTAACTCCTATATGCCTGAGGACCATTCTGGGTCTTTTGTTTATTTAGGGGGTTTTTGTGTGTATACTTAAAATACATACATAAATGGTTTTTGTTTTTTTAACATTCACCAAAACAAAAACAGCATTTATAACCATGGATAAGCCCATGTTTCTGGGATGCTATCATTTTCAGCAACTTAAGAAATCACTTAAAGTTAAACAAGTTTTTCCTGAAGCCTTAACCTTTCAAATTTTTAAATTGGACAATTTAAAAGCAGCAATATCTGAATCCATATTCATATCTACAGTCATAAATGCAAGTTCATTTGCAAGTTCCCTAAAAGGAAAATTTTATCACCACCAACAACCTCCCCACCCAAATGACAAAACTAGGTAAGTCCTGGTGTGTTTTAATTAGGTAAGCAAAACTTAGTTAAATGGACATTTAAAGGTTCCTTCTAGTGAACCATTCCTTTTCAAGAAGTTGAAATCTCTGTGCTGTATTGACTAAGAGGTCATGATTCATGGAATGTCTAAGACTTTGTTCATGGAAACCTAATCATAATCAGATGGTTAGAGATGTTGGCAATTTAGCTCCTGCTGAAATAAATGGGTGGACAGACTTTTATAATCCAAATTCTTAACCTGCATGTATTTTCTTTATCCCAACTCGTTCCTGACATGTAGGCTCAGTCTTCTCAGTATTTGATTTACTGGTTCAGCAGAAACCAGGAAAAACAATAACTTTGTAGTCAGAATGTTATCCAACTGTATATTGTTTACTTTATTGTAAATACTGGTAAACAGTGGTCAATAAATAGTTTTATATTCAAAAAAAAAAGCAAACAAATCACAAATCTAGCATTCAATTAAAAAAAATACTACACATGCAAAGAAGCAGGAAAATGAAGATAGAGAAACAGATTCAAAATGACATAGTTGAGGAATCAGCACACAAGAACAATTATAAATGTGCTCAACATACCTAAGGACTTAAAGGAAATATATGAGGAAACAAATAGAAAACTTAAAAATGAGACTTTACAGAAATGAAAAATTATCTGAAATGAAAATATACTAGATGGGATTATCAGGATATTAACTGCAGAAAGACCAGTATCTTTGAAGACAATATAGACAACAGCCAAACACAAAGAGCAGGGGGAAAGGCTGCAAAAAAACGAACAGCCTCAGTGACTTGTGGGATGACATCAAGTGATCTAACATATATGTTATTGGAGTCCTGGGATAGGGGTCAGAGGATAAAAATGATATAGAGAAATAATGGATGAAATTTTTCCAAATTCAATGAAAACTACAACCTAGAAATCCAAAAAACTCAATGAGCCCCAACAAAGATAATACAAATAAAACCACAGCCAGGCAAATATCATGACACAATTGCTAAAATCCAGAGATAAAGGGAAACATCAAGAGCGGCAGAATGGAAAAAACAGACATAATGTACAGGAGAACAGTAAGAATGACTGCAAACTTCTCATTAAAACAACACAAGCAAAGAGTAGCTGAATGACATCTTTAAAGTACTTGAAAGAGGGGAGCCTGGGTGGCTCAGGCATTTAGGCGTCTGGGATTGAGCCCTGCATCAGGCTCCCTGCTCCTCAGGAAGCCTTCTTCTCCCTCCCACTCCCCCTCTGCTTAAGTTCCCTCTCTCGCTGTCTCTATCTCTCTGCCAAATAAATAAATCTTTAAAAAAATAAAGTACTGAAAGAAAAATGAAAGGTCATCCTAAAATCCTATATCCAGTGAAAACTCCTTCAAAACAAAGACTAAATAAATACTATCTTAGACAAACAAAAGTAAAAAGAATTCATGGCCAGCAGATCTGCACCACAAGAAATGTTAGAGCAAGTTTTTCATGAAAGAAAATAATTCCAGATGGAAACTTGGATCTGCACAAAAGAATTAAAAGTGTGGACATTTGTAAATTTGTGAGCACATGTAAAATTAAAGTATGTCCTTGTTTTTTTATTTCTTTAAAATAAAATTGACTGTTTAAGGGGCGCCTGGGTGGCTCAGTTGTTAAGTGTCTGCTTTCGGCTCAGGTCATGATCCCAAGGTCCTGGGATCAAGTCCCGCATCGGGCTCCCTGCTCAGTGGGGAGCCTGCTTCTCCCTCTTCCACCCCCTCTGCTTGCATTCCCTCTCTCACTGTGTCTCTCTCTGTCAAATAAATAAATAAATAAATCTTTAAAAAAATAAAATAAAATAAAATTGTTTAAAAACAAAAATAATAAGTGTATTATTATAAGGTTTTTGATATATGTACTAACATTCATGACAACAATAACACAAAGGACGGGAAAGAGAAAATGAAAGCATAAAATCATAAGGTTATTACATTACACATGAAGTGATATATTATTTGAAGGTGAAAAGTGATAAGCTAAAGTGGCATATCATAAACTCTGCAGTGACCACTAAAAATAATGGATAAACAGCTATAAGACAAGACTGGAGATAAATGGAATAATAAAAAATATACTTAAGTAATCCAAAAGAAGGCCAAGAAAGAGGAGAACAGATGGGATAAATAGAAAACATAGCAAGATAGTATATTAAACCCAACGACACTAATTAGGGGCACCTGGATAGTTCAGTCGGCTGAGCCTCTGACTCTTGATTTTGGCTCAGGTCATGATCGCAGGGTCCTGGGATAGAGTCCTGGGTGGGGTGCCACACTCAGCGGGGAGTCTGCTTCTCTCCTTCTGACCCTCCCCCTGCTCGCACGCTCTCTCTCTCTCTCTCTCGTTCTCAAATAAATAAATAAATCTTAAAAAGAAAAAAGAAAAAGAAACACACTAGTTATAAAGACACAGAGTAAAAGGATGGACTGTTTAGCATGTAAACATTAATCATAAGAAAGCTTGGATGGACATTAATTCAGACAAAGCAGACTTCTGTGGCTCTTTGTGTCCTAGGGGAGGCAGATGTCAAGACTAAATCAGAGGTTCAGGAGATTTATTTGGGGAGACATTTGTGCAAGACAAAGGCAAGAGAGAGCAAGACTGGACAGGAAAAGACCTTCAGGGATGAATGCTATCTGACACCAGTGAAAGGAGAGGAGGAGAAAGAAGATTTGGGTTGGAAGGGCCTCAGGCTGCAGTGCAGGTACAAGAGTCTCAGTCAGGCTGATGGGCTGTCCCCAGCAGATACTGCCCAGTAGAAGACCTGGCATTGGGCAAAAACAGCCCAGCTCCAGTATCATGTTGTGCTCGGTCATGAACTGGCAGCATCCTGGGGAGAGCATAGCTATAGCAGGAATATATAGCAGATCCCTCAAGTATGGCAGCTGAAGTCACCGGCTAAGTATACTACTTTTTGGAAAGGAAGTTTGAATAGCACAACTCTATGGACAGCCACAACTTTAGAACAAGGGACATGACCAAGGACAAAGAACATTATTTCTTAATGATAAAAAAGCTGATTTCACAAAGAGAACCTAACAACCTAACCCTAAATATGTGTGCACTAAATCACAAGACTTCAAAATACTTAAAGTCAAAACTCTAAAAACTCAAGGGAAAAACAGACAAATCACATTTATAGCTAGAGATGTCAACACTTCTCTCTGACAGACAGTACAAGTAAACAGAAAATTGGAAAAAATATAGAAAAGTTAAACAACAGCATCAACCAAATAAACTTAATGGATATTTCTAGAATACTCCCACCCAAAAGAGCAGAATAGATATTCTTTTTGAACTCACAGTGCATGTCACGAAGATAAATCATATGCTTGGCCATGAAACAAATGTCAACAAATTTTAAAAGACTTAACTCATAAAGTATGTTCTTTGACCATAATGGAAGTTATTTAGAAATTGGTAAAAGAGATCTAAAAAATGCCCAAATATTGGGAATTAAACAATATATGTTTAAATAACCCAGAGATCAAAGAAGAAATCCTAAGGGAAATTAGAAAATATTTGTAATTGAGTAATAGTAAAACTACAACATCACCACACAAAACTACACAAATCAATATTCATGCGATGCTGCTAATGCAATCCTTAGAGGGAATTTTATAGCATTAAATGCTTATTATTAATAAAGAAGTCAATAACACATGATCTAAGCTTCCATCTTAGGAACCTAGTAAAAGAAGAAAAAATTAAGCCCCAAATAAAGCAAAGTGAAGAAACAATTAAGAATGTAAATTAATGAAAAGAGTAAGCAGGTAAAAGATAGAGAAAATAAGTTTTTAAAACCTGGGTTTTGGAAAAGATGAATAAAACTGATAAATTTTTAGCAATTTGATCAAAAAAAAAGGAGAGATTAATAACCAGTATTGTGAAGGAAAAAGAGGATGGTCCCTCAAAATCCAACAGATAGCAAGTGGATAGTAATGGAATATTATAGACAACCATATGCCAAGAAATCCAACAGCTTACATGAAATGGACAAATTCCCCCTGAGAGATATAAACTACTAAAGCTGACAGCAGAAGAAATAGAATCTACTCACATTTATTAAAGAAACTGAATTCATAATTTAGAACCTGCCAAAAAGAGAACTCCAGGCCTAGATGGCCTCACAGTATGCTATCAATTTAAAAATGAAAAAATACCAAACCTGCACAGAAAATGGGAGGCACAGAGAACTCTTCTCAATTCACTGTAAGAAATCAGAATTATCCTGATATGAAATCCATACAAGACATTACAAGAACTAAAACCAACAGACCAACATTGTTCATAAACATAAACACAGAAATCCTCCATAAAACAAGAGAAATCAAATCCAGCACTAGTTGATGACATCTTGTATCTGACTGCTAAAGTCTATAGCAATATTATTACTGTTGAGTCCTGTTTTTTCTTATGTCACTGTAAATCCTCTGTTGGAGATGAAGACTTACATTTGCACTGGTCATTTGATTTAAATTCAATAGTACAGGTCCTCCTGGTTAAATATATTGTTATACTGCCTAAGATGATGCAGTAAAATGGCTGGAACACAGCAAGTGCCTACAATTTCTTTTCTTTTTTATTTTTAAAAGATTTTGTTTATTTATTTGACACAGAGAGAGACAGCGAGAGAGGGAACACAAGCAGGGGTGTGGGAAAGGGAGAAGCAGGCTTCCTGCCGAGCAGGGAGGCCGATGTGGGGCTCGATCCCAGGACCCTGAGATCATGACCTGAGCCGAAGGCAGTCGCTTAACCAACTGAGCCACCCAGGTGCCCCGTGCCTACAATTTCTAATGCTACCATTTTTTAGCACCTAGGTCCAACTATAACATGTAGTCCGTCAAATCATTGTTTGCAGACTTGAACTGATTAGGCATATGGATCCTCTTAAAGTGAATTCTTTAATTAGCCCTGTTGATAATACAGAAAAACTGATGACACAGAATGCAGAGTGAGTGACCTTACAAGGAGTTATGATTGATTTGAATTCCAAGGCAAGCTTGGAAACAGGATCTAAGGGTCTTAGCTTGTGCATTGGGCTAGCATACACTTCATATCCAATTGGTTAGAGAACAGATTGCAACCTCAGAAGGCAGAGTCTTTAAGCTCCTGAAGACGGATGCATTAACGTCAGGGCCAGCTTAGTCCTGCCAAGGACCCCTTGATTGTAGCAGGGAGAGGAGACATCTTCCTGTGAACTTGCAGGACTCAGGCCTCTCTTAAGACATTGTTTATTGTCTTGAGCTATTCCTGTGGTGATTAGGAACAATCTGATGGCAAAGATTAACAGTACTTTATCATATCTGAATGTATGGCTGAAGTATTGCAGTTACTTTCAATTTTCCCTTAGCACTGTTTTAAACATCACTATTGCACTGAGTCAAATTCACTTTATGACTAATAATAATATTAGCTTTATTTGTTTTCCTTTCAGTTGATAAAACAATGGGTGATTATATAGTAGATTATATAGTAGGCTCTTCTTCAGGTATATTCTGGAGATCTACCTGAATACCC